>NC_088693.1:7935242-8560242 GCF_028017835.1 Emys orbicularis
GGTATTTATACGTATTATTCTACACAGACTAAAGAAAGTGGTAGATTCAAGATTACAACAAGAACAGGCAGGGTTCGGACAAGAGAATTTATGTATACATCAAATAATAACCCTACAGAGCATCACAGAACTGTTGATCAAATGGCAGTCACTGCTTTAAATGAATTTTAGATCTTTCCAAAAAAGCCTTTGATACAGTGGATAGAACAGTTTTATGGAAGTTGCTACACCACTATGGAATCTTTCAAATTTGTGAACATCATTCAGAGCTTTTGTAAAAATGACATGCCAAGTAATACATAACAGCAAACTGACTAAGCCATTTGAGGTTACGATAAGCATCAGACAAAGATGTCTTAAGTTGTAAGACTTTCACACAGAAGTTAGAGGACCCTGACTTTGCAAATGACATCAACTTGCTATCCCATACCCATGGAGACATGCAAGCCAAAACAAATTATCTCCAGGACTATGCACAATTAGTAGGGTTGAAAATCAACATATTGAAGCATTTTGGAAGTGCAAAAGGTGGAACAAACAAAGACATTAAAACCAGAAGAGTGAAAGCCCAACATGCCTTTGGAACTCTAAATCTGATCTGTAGAAACAGAAATCTTGTCCCCCAGATTAAACCATTGCAAAGTTGGTCTTACTACGGTGCTGAAACTTGGAGACTTAGTAAGACCTTACTATCTAAACTTTAAGTTTTCATAAACAGCTCTTTAGACAAATTCTCAAATATCAGACGGCCAGAAAAAAAATCACAAACTAAGACCTCTGGAGGAGGAAGAAACAGAAACTGATAGAACAAGAAATTACAGAATGAAAATGAATATGGCTAGATCTACATGGAAGAAAGGCCCGAATAACATAACCGTACAGGTATTGGACTGGAACCCCCTAGACTAAGAGGTGACGAGGTAGACCACGGATAACGTGGAAACACACAAGAGAAGCAAAATTGAAAGCTAAGACTGCAGAAGGAGACCAGCAAAGATGGAAGGCAGTGGTGAAGACCCTATGTTCCACATGGAATAGAGATGCATAAAAGAGATTCCTATTGATGGGCCCAAATTAAACCTCCCCGCTCTGAACAACCAAAATTTGAACTCCTATCTTGATCTGACTTTTGCAAATGGTCCCTGTCTTTATAATGGACTGCAACAAAAACTTGAATCTGGACAGCCCTCAACTTTGTGGCTTTACCACACCAGTGATTCACATGAGGTACTCTTCTTTGTTCTTTGTTCAGAAAGGAAAACCAACTTGTGAACAGCGAGCAGCAGCCAGCTCTCTCTCTCTCTCTCTCTCTCTCCTTAACCATAAATTAACTCATTCATATACTATCCTACGCCACTCAGCTACAATGACATTTGGAAAATTTGTTGTCAATTATAATGACATCACATTGAAGATGATTTACAACAGAGCATGGCTGCTTTATAGCAGCCAGCTGTCACTAATCTTGGTTGCAAGACAACATTGTGTGTGTCCCTAAGCTTATAGCTTTTAAAATAAAAACCTTATACTAATTCCCTAGAGCTTTTTAATATACTGCCACCTACAACAGTGCCCTTAAATGAAATCTGCAAGGATTAGCTACATTCTCATATAACAGCTCACTAGACAAAACAAGAGAAAAGTGGACACACTTAAAAAGTTAAAATGGCTGGAATGGTTCTACCAGTTCTAATGGGCTTTCCCATTTTAATACAGGGGGAATATCTGTAAAATGGGTGGATTCTTTCAAACAGGTGAAGATTAAGGGGATTGATGTATCTATACCTGCCTATTTAGATATATTCAAAAAATGAACACATTTCAAAACATCTCTTTCAGAAATGCCAGCCACTAGTCTCATAACTGTGTACGGTGCATACGTCTCCCTCAGTGAAAGTTGCCATTTGATTGATATGTCCTAGCAAGAGGCCTAATGTAGAATTTGAAAGGTATAATTTTGCATAATATTGCCGTGATCCTTATCCATGGTTACTGACAAGGCTGGAATACTGCACAAAAGGAAGGTATATTCCACTTGAAGTGAGAAGTAATTCCCTTATCTGTTAGCAGTAGTGGGCATTCTGGGCCAGATTCTCAAAGGTTTTCAGGTCCTAATTCCCACTGATTTCCCCTAAATACCGTTGAGGCTCCGGACCTTAGCCTCTTTGTGGACTAGCCACATAAGTGAGAGACAGCATGTTCTAGGCCAGGGGTCGGCAACGTTTGGCACGTGGCTCGCCAGGGTAAGCACCCTAGCGGGCTGGGCCAGTTTATTTACCTGCTGACTCAGCATGTTCGGCCGATCGCGGCCCCCACTGGCCGCGGTTCGCCGTCCCGTGCCAATGGGGGTGGCGGGAAGTGACGCGGCCGAGGGATGTGCTGGCCGCGGCTTCCCGCCGCCCCCATTGGCCCGGGACGGCGAACCGCGGCCAGTGGAGGCCGCGATTGGCCAAACCTGCCGCATCAGCAGGTAAATAAACTGGCCCAGCCCACCAGGGTGCTTACCCTGGCGAGCCGCGTGCCAAACGTTGCCGACCCCCGTTCTAGGCATATGTCCAGCCCATGTGTACAAAACTCTTGATTCATGGGAACAGTTCTGGATTTTCTCACACAGTCCCTACTTTATGAACACAGATTACGAGTTGCACATGCCCACTGGGAGAGGCACATGTGAGTCAAATGTGCAGATTTGCATCTTTAAAAACCTGACCATGATGTAAAAGGAAGCCTTGCGCATTGTCTCCCCAACGACTTCCACAGGTTTTGTTAAACCAGCACAACTCGCTGTGTGTGCACTCTTAGGCTAGGTCTACACTACAGCGGGGGTCCGACCTAAGATACGCAACTTCAGCTACGTGAATACCGTAGCTGAAGTTGCGTATTTTAGGTCGGCTTACCTGGCGGTGAGGACGCGGGAAAATCGACCGCTGCCGCCGACTCCGCTGCCGCCTCTTGCCGAGGTGGATTTCCGGAGTCGACGGCAGAGCGATCAGGGATCGATTTTACCGCGTCTTCACTAGACGCGGTAAGTCGATCCCCGATAGACCGATTGCTACCCGCCGGATCGGTGGGTAGTGAAGACAAAGCCTTATTCTGGTTTAACTTAAACCTCTTCCTAATCAGGTTGAACTGAACTGAACTGTAATAAGCCTGGTTTAAAGTGAAATCCGTGTATCCACACACAGCCTTTTGCACCAGCTTAATTGAATTGGTTTAAAATCACCTTAAGCAAAACTGGTGCAACCAGCATGTAGACAAGCCTGTGGAGAATTATGCCACCATTTGAATGCAGGGGGCAATCAGCAATATTCAAAGCTCTTGTTAGCTCTATTGTTTTTCACTGTTAGATTAACCAAAAGAATATGGACCACTCGCTATGTACATTTATTTTCAATTTAATTCCTCCTTCACTGGACCTCCCTCTTCCGCAGATGCTTTTGAAACCACATAAGAATGGCGGGTGCCATCTGAACAATGCCACATTTCAAAACCCATCTTCAGCATTTCGACAACCGCTAGTAATAAGGCATGTCGTTTGCTATTAATTTGACTAGAACGTTTCCATTCGGTGTCTGGCTGGTTAGAATTCCTGATCATCCTCGTTGCATAATTTAAAACCTGTGATGATAATGTTTGGTTTTTCAAAATCAATTTCTTCCAAGGCTAAAATGACCTGGGGTTTGTCATGCTAATTACATAGTAGCTGCATATTAATGAATGTTACATGCAGAAGATACCCACCACATCACCAATAGTTCTGTGCCTAAGTCAAGTTCACAATCGAGGTTTATGCATGAAATTTTGTACGACTGGATCTATTATCATTAGAACATTTGACTTGGCAGCTGGTTGTTATCGTGTGTTTCAGGCCCTGGTTACATGCGGTAGGCCCATTAACTCAGTTATTTGAGGAGACGCTTATCAAGCTTGAAGCAGGCATTCACCCATAGATCAGCAGTGGAGAGCAGCCCACCCAGAAGGCAAGCTGCCACTCTTGTCTTTAAATCAGAAGTTCAGCATCCTAAAAGCCCTGAACAACCTACATTACTGGCTATACTATCCAAAGCATTAAATTATATGACAGATTTCATCCCCTTCCTCTGATAGCATCACTGCTTTCTCTTTCACTCTGTGGGGCTGATTCTCAGTTACAATAAGGTCCTTTCAAGGCAGCATAAAAGGGCCTTAAAGTGGGTGAAAACAGTCCCCTTCAGAATGCCCCCTGGGGAGAGGCCCTACCTGGTACAGAAATGGCATAAGGACACTATCCTGGCCCTGATCCTGGTATCTGGTGACTGGGGTAGGGGAGGGATTGAGATGTGTCAGGGGCATGGCTGGAGTGCATGGCTCTACAGCTGTTCTCTGCTTCCCAGGGCCCATAAGAGGATGTGGGAAGCAAAGCATAAATTAGAGCAGCCCAGAGGCTGCTCTAACTTACATTGGTGACCAGACAGGCCCCTGCACAGCCCCAGAATACAGAGCTCACAAAGCCACCTTAAGACCTACCACCTCTGTCCCTGCTCCAAGCACAAAGACCAAGTAACCGAGAATCAGGTTCTATATATTTAGTACATTTATTTCTCTGCTTTGCATCTCCTATAGACCCTCACCCTATCCCCATTCAACATGCACACCTGCCTCTAAGCCAGGGCAGCTGTACTCCTCCACCAAATCTCATCAGCTTTAGCATGTAGGCTCTTCCAATTAAACAAATATAATGTCATTCGGTAGGGCCATATATGTGTCGAGGCCTCCCTAAAAGGCTACAAAACACTTTGCATTGGAACCCCTTGTTTTCTCTCTCTCTGACACACAGACACACACACTCCCCCCCGCCCCTCCCTTTCCAAGACATCTATCTTTGGGGGCTGAATTTTTGTTTTTAAATTATGTGCATGTGAAAACAGGGAGCTATAATAGAAAGACTTGGGTGACGCTCCCGTATAGTGTTGGGAGATTATAGCTTTTAAAATGGATCTTTTTTTATAATCCCATCAGTTGCTTTTTGAGCAACAGACAATGGAGAAGAAACTAATTTTCCAACTTAAAAAAATTCTTTCCACACTTTTTTGAATGGGTAGACAGTAAGAACAGCTGGCAACTGAAACTTGGCTTGGGCACAGCCCTCATGTGAGACCAATGCTTTTGCTTTGCTTAAAAAAAACCCTGCTTTGCCTTAACAAAGCTGCTAAGAATCTAGGTCAAGATGATCTGTTGCCTCTTTGTAATGTTGTAAAACACTCAGATAGCACTGTTAAAGGGAGCTGGCCTCAATAAAAATGTAGGTCCCGATCCCACAACTAGCTGCTTCCTAGCAGATCCCTGCAGCCACACAAAGCCACACTGAAAACACTGTGGTTCTGTGTGGGTACAGGGTCTGCCTAGGAGAGCTAATTTTATTTAATGTGCTTGCTAGAGAACTGCTTTATTCTGTGTCTGGTTCCAACTGGCTGATCATAACAGGAGCGTCACAGTGTCCTGCCCATATTCTCAGTCTGGGAAGCTCAGCCCTTAAAGGCACAGCCTGCAAGACCACAGTAAGATCTTCCACCTTGCCCCTTGTCACTCCATTACACCTGTGAAAAGCAGGTGTAAAATGCTAGCGTTCTGCTCTGGTAGTATTTTAGGCCTAGAGCCTCAACGGTATTTCGGCTCCTACCTTCCAGGATCTGGGCCTTATACTCTCCCCCCACAGGTGTATATAACTACACAATGGGCCAGACAGTGGGAAATCAGGCCCATTGTATCTAGCTTCCTTCTGTTGTCTTCAATGTGAGTTTGTGTGATGGGGTGTACAAACCGCACGCCGGGCAACACCAGTTAATGAGCTATTGTGGGCTCAGTCACCCCTGCCCAGCCACACCTGTGAGAGATGTCAGACCTGGAGGGAGGAGGTTAAAGAGGAAAACACAGCACAATTGGTGGCAGACCAAAGAGGAGAGTCCTTGGCTTCTAGAGCGAGGGTGGACTGAAGGCAAAAATGCCTTGGATGACTGTTGCCTGACAGCCCCTCCCTGAAAGAAGGGAGCGCCTGATGCTGATCCAGGGTCTATTTCTCCATATTGGGTTGTGAGCTAAGTTAGGGCCACAGCTTAACAGAAGCCCTTTGAATGAAGAGAGCTTTAGCCCACCTGTGGGACAATTCATTTGTGTTAATTTCTTTTCTTGCTGGTTGACAACCCTGGAAGGGGCAGACTGGGGCTTAGCTGGCAGGCTGAGCTTCTTACGACAGGACTGGCATGGTGAACTACATAGACACTGCAGAGCAGAGGCCTAGCTCAGGACCTAACGGGTGCCCTGGGGAAGGAAGCTGGTGACAGGTTGCTTAAATAATGATGAAGTAAACACTGAGGGCCTGATTCTTGTTTTAAACTGGTGTAACTCCATTGACTTCATCTGCCTTAGGGCATAGTTAAGGTTATATGTTCAGCCTTAACTTTCACATTTCCAGACTTTCGAGTACTTAACTGTGCAACCTTACCATTGCACTTATGTGGTTTTCCCCATGTAAAAAATAAAGGAATCTCTCACTGAAGTTCACAAAAGTTAGATAATCCTAATGATGTTGTAGCAGTTAGTATATACACCCAAGCACTGAAAAAATTCCTAATACTTAGGGGCAAAATTTGTAAAGGCATCTAAGTGACTTACGAGTCTAAGGCCCAAAAGCCACACAAAGGGCCAGATTTTTAAAAGGTATTTAGGTACCCAAGTCCTTTTGAAATCAAAGGGAGTTAGGTACCTAGACTCTTCTGAAAATCCCACTAAGTGCCTATCTGCATCTTTTAAAATATGGCCCTAAATCCCTTTTGAAAATGGGATTTAGGATCCTAAGTCTCTGAGGTACTTTTGAAAATGTTACCCAGGCTCTATTAGACTGTGAATTAGTCTTCCAAGGACAGTGGTGGAAGCTAAATAACTTTAAAAATCTGAGCCTAGATGACCCAACAGATCTCTAGGATCCTTAAAACAGTTGCAGAGAAAATAATTTACCAAGAGTCACTGAAGAACCATTTTTAATACATAGTTGCAATTCTACAGATACTGTAGATAATTCATAGGGTTAGTCCTACCATCACAAAAGCTGATCAAGCTGAGAACAGGGATATAGGTAAATCAGAGGGTTTTATTTCAGCGTATATAGAGTTGTGATTAAGTGGTCTCTGCTTTCAGAAGGGAGATAAGGCCCTAAAAGTCTGGGGGCCTCTGCAACAGCAGGTAATTCTTATATACGGGCTCCAGCCACTAGGGCATTAATCACACTAAAACCTATCTGCAGATCTGAGTGAAGCCATAACTCTAGCTTTATAAATGAGGCCTGCACAGCTGATACTGTACATTGTCCCAAATTTACAGCTGTTGTGAATGATGGGCTAAGGTTCAGACATCCATCTGCAGTGTCTTGGAGGGAAGAAATGGGGGCAAGTTACTGGTGAGAGGAGGGATTTTAAAAAAATCTCTCCAGAGAGAGAGAGAGAGAGAGAGAGAGAGAGATATTTATGCTTAAAGCAAGCACAGAACTGGAGCCAGCCATTAGAATCTCTGGGATGGGCTTTTGGTTTGATCTTAGAGAAGTCCCTTAACCACCCTGTACCTCAGTTTCCCCATCTGTAAAAGGGAGCTCTCTGGCTCACAGGAGTGTTGGAAGATGCCAATATGCTCAGATGCTCTGGCGTTGGGCAGATGCCATCATCACCAAGGCCTAAGACCTAGAACTCAAACAAGAGTGACACCAAAACTCACAGATGTTGGTGACAGTACACTGGGGTCACTCATGAGGTCCCTCTCTGGCTCCCACAGTGGGGTGCTCTGGGGTCTTGTAGTGGTGTGCGCTGTAACCCAGCAGCCTGATAGGCAGGGAATGGGTTAACAGCCTGAAATAGGAACAGAGAAGAGGAATTGTCCACACACACATACCTGGAGAAGCTGCCACTGAGAGGGGAGAATACCATACACACTTGGGCTCATGAGTGGCAGAGGCTGGCTGGAGAGGGTGACTAAAAGGGGCAACCTCTTCCCCTTCCTACTTAATAAGAAACTAAGGCAAGGCAGCTTTAAGAGCAGACCTAGGCCAAAGTCTAACAAAGCCCCAGGCAACTGCCTTGCTTACTTCCTGAAATGAGTCTTGCGCGCTTTGTTTGCTTGTTTAACTTGCAATTTGAATGTGGCTGAGAGAAGCTGTGAGCAAAGCACGTTGGCTCAGGCCCCAGCTCTGCTCTCTTTATGCTTGGACCATAGGCTGTGAGCAGGTCTGGTCTGGGGTGGAGGTGTGAGGCTTTCTCTCTCCTGACTTCAGCTCTGAGCCACATATGCATCCCCCTTTCTGGGCACCTCACGCTTTGCACAGAGGTGCTAGGGCTCTGCAGCTTACTAATAATAAGCTGCTGGTGGAAACTGTTGTTCCTGTAAACATCCAGAGATGTTATCTGGATTCTTCAGTAATGTCGTTTGTGAATTAATTAAAGAATGTTGTTGTTTTTTAAGGGAGCCAGAGACTGTGAAGGAATTTAAGATATTGTCTATAGCAAATTTTTTCAGAGGTCAAGCGATAGGTCAGATATGCTTGAAATAAGCTTCAAGACCCAGTGGCTGAGAAAGGAGACAGCAGCAGCAGAGACATTCAAAGCTGCCATAGGAAGCAACACTGTGGGAACTGTTAATTGCCTAGCTCTTATACAGTACTTTTCATCCATCGATCACAAAGTGCTCTATGAAGGCAGCAAGTGTCCTTATCCCCATTTTACAGCTGGGGAAACTGAGGCATGGGGAGATTAAAGTGTCTGCCTAAGGTCACCCAGTTCTCTGTGCAGTGGCAAAGCCGGGCAGAGAACCCACATATCCTGAGTTGTAGGCCAGTGCATGATCCACTAGACAACACTGCCTTCCTTTTAATAATAAAGAAACAAAACTGTAAGTTTCACAGGTGCCGACTTTTCCTGGAGGTGCTCCACCCCGTGGCCCCACCCCCACTCTGCCCCTTCCCCCCCAGGCCCCACCTTCACTCTGCCTCTTCCTGCTCCTCCTCTGCCCCGAGGCCCTGCCCTCGCTCCATCTCCTCCCACCTCCACTCCACTCCTTCCCGGAGGCCCCCGCCCAGCGCTCTCCACCCTCCCCCCAAGCCCCTCCCCTAGCCACCAAACAGCTGTTTGGCAGTGGCGTCACCCCCTATTCCTAGGATCCCTATCTGACTCCATTCACCATACAGCTTCATTCTCTCTCACAAATCTCCCCTCCAGGCACTCTTCCACACGCTCATTCCAAACTCTCAGATTTAATAGAGATGATTTTCAAGGCATTAACAGAGGTGTGTAAAACAATACATGCTTCTCCTCCTCTGCCCCTGGTCTCCCTAGCCCATCCTTGTGCTGCTTGTGGTCATTCTGACTCTCTATGCTTCTGGGGCAGTGAGATGTAACTTCCAATTGTGTACAGGACACCTGGGACCTGCATCCATCGGTCCAGTGGCACGGCTTCTGAGTGATCAGATTTCAGTGTAAAAGAAAAGAGACTCCAGGTATTCTCTCCTAGATGGGATAGCTAGAATGTGGGCCTGATGTTCAGAAGCATTGAGCCCACACAGCTGAAGTCAATGAGAATTGCCGGTTCTCTGCACCTCTGATGCTCAAGCCCTACATGCAGGATTCCAGTCAAGGCCTGCCCATTTCTTAAACGTCAAGGGTAAGATCTGCTGTCTACTAACTAAACCCGCTCCCTCTTCCCCCACCCGCCATTAACATTCTGTTTCACTGTCTGTGATTAATTCAGTTCAGCATCTCCCAGGCCTTTTCTTCTGAATGTTAAGGTGTGTCAAAAATGCTGTCCCTGTCATTCAGGACTTTACTACCCTTCTTCCTGTCCAGCCACACAGAGTCACTGCTCCTTGCATCCCGCTCTGGAGGGATGGGACAGGGCAGGGTGAGAAGAAGCAAGGGTTGAATTATAGTTGAACTTTAGAAGCAGATACTTAACCCACTCTAAAGAGCAGGCTGCAGAAAAGGCACCCTCGGGGCTGTCCCACTGTGACAGGTTAACCTCCCTCCGGGGTGCCACCTGATGTACTGGGGTACTACTGAGCCTGCCTGTTCCACCAGCCTGGGCTCCCTTTCACTGCCCTGCTGAGCCAGGCCCTCTCAAACCTCCTCCAGCACAAACACAGGTAGGGACACACCCAGCTGCTGAAAGACACAGACACTGAAATCGGCTCTGCATGGGAAGACTTCAGCTAGGGAACTGCCCAGCACTCAAGTGCACACCCCCTATGGAGTGTAAACCCAAAATTGTATTGTCTTGTGCTGCACAGAGAACTATACCGCGTAAGCTTATTGAAATTCGCCTCCTCCCTCAAAGTGGAGGAAGATCTGCACAGCTTTTTGCCCCTCCCCCAGTTATGAATTCCACAAACTGGATTTAGAAAAGAAAAAAAAGTGTATTAACTACAAAAGATAGATTTTAAGTAATTATAATGGTTAGCAAACAGATCAAAGCAGATTACCCAGCAAATAAAACAAAAATGCAATACAAGCTTAAGATACTAAAGCAGGGGTTCTCAAACTGGGGGTCGGGACCCCTCAGGGGGTCGTGAGGTTATTATGTGGGGGGGTCGTGAGCTGTCATCCTCCACCCCAATCCCCGCTTTGCCTCCAGCATTTATAATTGTGTTAAATATATAAACAAGTGTTTTTAATTTATAAGGGGAGGTCGCACTCAGAGGCTTGCTATGTGAAAGGGATCATCACTACAAAAGTTTGAGAATCACTGTACTAAAGAAACTGGTTACAAGTAATAATTTCTCACCCTAAATGTTGTTTTAGGCAGATTGCAAAGTTTCTTGAAGGCAAACTGCTCTTGCTTGCAGCTTAAAACTCCAGGCATTTCTTTCACAGGCCAGACACTTTTTCCAGCCTGGACTCAGTCCTTCTTCCCACCCACCCCCTTTGTCTTTGTTTCTTAGCTGTCCACAGCAGTCATCCTGGGTGGGGATTCAGTGAAGAATGATCCTGATTATGTGACTTAAATAGGTTTTACATATGGCGGGAATCCTTTGTTTTCCAGTGTGGTCCCCCCATCCCCTCAGTTGAAAAATACTGGTATTCTATTATGGAGTCCAGCACCAGGTGACTTGATCACATGATCCTGCAGTGTCAAATCAGTCATGAGTCAGCAGCTGTTTGTAGCATCCCAGGAAAGCTTCTAGGGAAGGTGGGAGATTAGCATCTTCTAAGACCTATTGTTTTCCCTAATGGTCCATTGACTTGTTCCCAGATAGCCAGACTGATTGCATTCTGTCTGCTAGGTGTTCCCCAGGTGCAAACACTTTGTAGTACAGATGTATAGTCAATATTCCTAACTTTAGATACAAAAATGGTACATGCATACAAATAGGATAATGATATTCAGTAGATCATAACCTTTCCAATGATACCTCACATGACCTGTCTTGCATAAAATACATCATGAATATGAAAAATATGGGAAGCAGTGTCACAGGCTGCATTTCTGCAGGAGGTAGATGATGTCAGAGATCTCTTCCATTGTTATTTTACCTGAGATAGAGGAAGGGATGTGTAGTATATGCAAGCTCCATTAGATTTCCAAGGTGTATGCTAGCTGGCTGGCATGCTGTCTGGTCTATTGGTTGCCTTGACTCAAGGGTCCTGCTTTCTGATGAGTCTCTGTTCTGACTTTCCTTGTTAGATTGGGTACAGCAATTCTTCCAGATTAGGATGGATATTATTAGCTCGGTAGTGTGGGAGAAACTGACGTGTCAGCTGTCTGCACTGTGCCAGTGATGGAGCTAAACAAAGACCTCTCCTGTTTCAGAGGCTTCCAGTCTGCCAATCTTAGGAACGAAAGTGGTTGCCCACTCTTTTTTTGTTCCCCTGCTTCTTCTTAAAAGAATGCATTACTCCAATTAAAATTTACAAAAGCCCAATTTTTCTCTACCATAAAGTGCCTGGACACTTAAAACAGACTCCTGTTGTGAACAGACAGACGCAGCTTGAAGAGTTTTATGGCAGCAGAAGTGGGTTAAGCTCCATAACTGCCTAAATGGTTCTATGCCATCATGGTTCAGATGGATTGTTTCAGCACAGCAAGCCGACAATGAGCATATGCTAGTGGGTTCTTCTGCAGTAAATGAAGTGAGCATGATCAAAGGGTAACCCTTTGGGGACAGGTCACCCTGCTGCTATTGACTTCAGTGGAAGGATCATGCCCCTAAGTAAACAAATCTGGTTCCAAAACACACTACAAATAACCCAATTAAACATGAATAGTCTTTTCTTTGATCTATTCAGAATATTTTTTGTCTTCACTTTCCCTGCACATCTCTACTGTATTGAAGCTTCACTACAACCAAGTCTTTAAAAACAAAATGGAATACTTTATCCAGAGCTCTCCACGTGCTGCCTCGTCATTGTCTGACATGACAATGACAAACGGAGGGCAACAAAAATGATTAGGGGGCTGGAGCACATGACTTATGAGGAGAGGCTGAGGGAACTGGGATTGTTTAGTCTGCAGAAGAGAAGAATGAGGGGGGATTTGATAGCTGCTTTCAACTACCTGAAAGGGGGTTCCAAAGAGGATGGATCTAGACTGTTCTCAGTGGTACCAGATGACAAAACAAGGAGCAATGGTCTCAAGTTGCAGTTGGGGAGGTTTAGGTTGGATATTAGGAAAAACTTTTTCACTAGGAGGGTGATGAAGCACTGGAATGGGTTATCTAGGGAGGTGGTGAAATCTCCTTCCTTAGAGGTTTTTAAGGTCAGGCTTGACAAAGCCCTGGCTGGGATGATTTAGTTGGGGATTGGTCCTGCTTTGAGCAGGGGGTTGGACTAGATGACCTCCTGAGGTCCCTTCCAACCCTGATAGTCTATGATTCTATGAAGCATTGGGATCTGTATGTGATCAGCACTTTTGAAAACAGGACACTTGTGTCACGGTTCAGGACAACGGCACCAGTATCCCTCTCTATGGTCCTGCAACAGCACCTGCTTTTAGGCTTCCGACTCCCAGCCATCACCACTCTTGGCCAGAGACCTGCATCTGTCTCCCTCCTATCTGGGTTTTCCCAGGCTTTCCCTTGCCTACCCCGAGGTCCCCAACAAGTCAGACTGACTAAGCAGGCCTGCTTTGCTTTCTCTCCAGAGGCTATAAACAGTGTAATTGCCCATAGCTCTAAATTATCACATGGCACCTTCTAAGCAAGCACATTTATTCTTAAGGTGAAAGCATTATAGACAAAACATATTAAAAACAATAAAAGAACCTACATGCCTGCTAAAAGTCTTACCAGAGATCACCCTCAGTTCCAACAAGGGCTCTGATGGGCAATAAGTCCTTCAACCCCCCCTAAGGAGTTTTTCTGTGGTTACAAGTGCATGAAATCTTTTGCTTGGAACAAGAACACTAAGGAATCTGAGAGTCACTACTTTATACAGCCTAGGTCTTTGATCTGCAGAGATCGCAAAGAGATAATCAGCCAGACAGTAGTTCTCTCCTCAGGGCATAGTTTCAAAAGCTTGGGTCTGGAGGAGGTATTTCCTAGGAAACCCACAACTATGTCCATCCAGAAAGTGCCTTCTTGTCTGGCACATTGTTTAAAGTAGTCCTTTGAAGCGCAGACCCTTCCCAGGGTTTACATTGGCCATGGCTCCCCGCAAGAAAAGTTTCATACAATCCCACAATAATACATAAACAATGGATTCCAAAGCTATTTAAACTTCATCAATAAGATCTCCCAAAGATATTGCCAGAGATTGCCATATCTGTCACAACCGGTACTTAGGTTGCTGAACATCGATAGAAGCCTAATTCAAGTTCCCAGGTTTGAAAAAATTTGTGCCATATAACTTTGCCTGATGATATCCTCAGCTTATCCACTGAGATGGTCAACAAAAGGACCATAATTCTTTTAAGATTCTCCCCTCTTTGAATTGCTACAGGAGATCTTTGCAGGTTGGATGTCTTAGCGTAATTCTGCTAGGCCAGATGTGAGATTTGGGCAGTCCCACAGAAGCAGGCACAGTCTAGCCTTTTGTATGTATTACTTCACCACTGCAGTATAAAGTGTCAAATATGATGCTGTGTGCTGAATATAGGGCAGGAAGCAGAGAATACTGCAGCCAAGACAGCGGTGAGAAATGTAAGTAGATGGAATGTAATAATTGAAGTTGGCATTTGGCCAAAACATGTGCGTAAAAATCACTCCCCTCTTCAGTAAAGCTCATGAGATCTTTAAGGCGCACCAGGGATCAGGATGTGGGTACTGGGTAAAGCTTACTGAAAAAAATGTATTACAAATGTATCTGCCAGTTTTGGCCTACCCTTGTAAATAACTATTTCAAAAGTCTTTCTTTACTCCATGCATTTATTGCTGAGAGCTCTTTAAGGGTATCTGTTGCTTGAGCTGTGTTGGTTGGTTCTGATCGGTAAGAAGTCACATGGTATTTTTTTCAGTTTCCAGATTGGGTGAGTGCACCAGCACTTCCAATACAAATAGTCACGTGTGCAAAGCTAAAACTTGGTTACTGCAAATACACATGTGTTCACCTTGGCAATGTGCTGGCTGTGAACATTCAGGCCAGTGAAACATGGTCACAGCAGTGCTCACAGAAAGTGAACACAAGAATCACAAGTGTACGGCAGAAATGAATTCCCTTTAAGGACTTAAGGAAATGACCATGGGAAATGGTGGTTTGGTGGGGGGGATGGGTCCAATTCTAGTTCAAGTCTTCCCCAAAAAAATGCCAATCCTCCTCTAGCACAATATCTATCCCCAGTTACCATACTGGGGCAGTGAGTCAGTATTGACTCCAAGGGAACAATGCATCTTTTGCATCACCAATACCCTTTCCCACAGCATGCTGGGTTATTACAGCCTCAGGCTGGTATCCCTGCATAAACTACAGCATGCTCCCTCTGTTCTAAGGGAACAATCAGCTAAACTAAATCTTACTACTTTCGAGTGATGGTGTGGAGAACAAACGATCTCATTGCGTGCATGAGCCTGCCTGGTGTGGTTTCTCACTTCAGCAATAAAGTTTGCACCAGCTGCGGCCCTGCCTCACATCTCTGGGTGGAGGGAGGGTAGCTTTGCTCTCAAGCCTTGCACACCCTCTTTCCACATTTTGCATTCTGCCTCCACTCCCTGCATTTGCAACCGCGGTGCTGCGTGGTAATGTGGTGTATGTGAGATTTCAGAGCAGCTCTGCGGCCGGCTGGGAGCTGACAGATGGTGGGTTTGAACGACTTCCAAAACCCGCTGCAAGTTGAATCTCTCTTTTGAGGCCTGCATCAGTAAAGTGAAGTGTGGCTCACTCATAGGTAAAAGGGGAACACCAAATAGAGGAAAATGAACAAGCTAAAGCAGAGATGGGGACCACAGGTGCAAGGTTTGGCTGAGCTCATCCCTAATTTATAGTCCCACCTTCTTGCCTAAATGCCCCGAGTCATTGCTCCATTTTATAAGTGGAGCAGCTCCAATGAAAGATACAAAGCAGAGAAGCCTTTCTTTAGCACATGCCACTGAGAACTGATGCACAGCTGAAAGCAGAGCTTTTACATGTATTTTCTTCACCTGATGATGGCCTGCAAGGAGGCAGCATAGTATAGTGGTTAAAAATGGGGACTGGGAGTTGGGAGACCTTCGTGCTATATCTGAATTTACCACCATCTCCTTATGTGAACTCAGGTGAGTTGTTACATAGCGCTGTGCCTCAGTTTCTCCATCTGTAAAATGGGACTACTAAGGCATTCAGTATGAGATCTTGAGATGGAAGTGTGTACTATTAGTAGTTTATAATAATTCTTAAGCTAAAGGAGTCCAAACTATATGGTTCAGGATGCACACTGAACACCATAAGCCAGGAAAGAACGTGGGGTCCTTTGATACAACACTGCACAGTTTCCGGTGCATTGTGAATAGTTCGTGCCTTCCTCTGAAGTATGGTCTAGCCCCTGCCTGAGATAAGCTAGCTAGCTCTCAAGACAATGGCCTGATCCATTAGATCAAACGCTGCTTACATGGCATTGCTCTGTTTCCTTTGCTAAGGTTACTCAGCGTCCGTGTTCACTAAAGAGTTCTGTGACAGGGTGTACAGGTCATTCAGTGCCCCCTGCAGAGGTCCCACCACCCTCTTGTATCTGAGCAGAGGCCACCTGCTGAGCTCTTCTGAGCCACAAGCAGCATGGGGTTTTTAGCCAAATCCCAGCAGGAGGTTGCAGAGCCCCAGCTGGGGTTGCCTCTAGGAGTTACTCCGGTGCAGCTGTGCCTCCTTAGGCTCAGACATGCGAGTGAGGGTTGGCTTGCCTCATGCAGGGAGAGACAGCCATTTGCTGATCCCAAGCATCTTGTGCATTGTGTTTAGTGCTACCCGCCTGTGAACTCTCTGTCCAGCTGCTCAGCCCTCTATGTCCAGGTCCCGTGATAGGCACTCAGGCAGTATAAACATAGACAGACCCCAGCCTGTTCCATGCATAGGTGGCACTGAAATTCAACGCTTGAAACTCAATGTGTTTTTTTTAGGCAAAAAACAGGCATTTGCTAAAACCAGAGAGAGAAAAGCAAAATTGAAGACATGTAAAACCGCTCTGCACAGGTGACTGAAAATCCTGCCTCAGAGCCTCAGAGGTATTTAGGCTCCTGACTTCCACTGATTTCAAAGGCAGACAGGAACCTAAATACCTTTGAGGATCTGGGCCTTTGTCACCAGCCTTGCCAAGGTTTATTAAAAATCCCTTTAATGAGCAGTGTATTAGCCTAGAACAAAATTTCCTGAGGAGGGGAGGAAAATATTATTATGGAAGCAGAGGGACACAATCTTGCTTTCCGGAGAAGAGCATCAGCTAAGACTGAAATCCCATGGCCTGGTTTTGCCCTTCAATGCCATTAAGATAATGGCATTGTCATTTAATCTTACTTACCCTTTTCTCACTCTTCAACACACACCCATTCCTATGGTACCCATTGATAATCCCACTAGGACTGTCTCCTTTCCTGGACTGCATTTTCATAATCTCCACAAGAGATTCCAGCTGTGGAGTAATAAACACACAGAGCCGAAGGCTTTGGGGAGTGGCTATTGTTCAAACTGATACTGTTTGTAATTAAAAGAAGTGCTTTAGAGCAGGGACTCTGTCCCTGATTTTCCACTGCCGTCTCCCTTGTGCAGTCACATTTGTGCAAAGTGAGTGTGCTGTAAAACACTCCCATGCCATCCCAGTAGCACAATTAAAGCAACTGCCATTGCACTCACACCCACTTTGCCGAGGTGTAAATTACTGGAGGAGGTGCAAAGCTGTGGGGAATCAGCCCCTGCTTTTTAAAGCACTCAGTACAGTTTGGATGCTACTTAATAGATAGGAGCACACTGTATTGCTAATCTAGACTAAAAGGACACCTACAGTTTTCATGTGAACACAGAAATGGCTGTTGCAGGGGGGAGACTGGAGAAGCAAAACCCACCCCTGCAGGCAGGTGTGAACATCCCTCAGGGCTGCTCGGCTCTTGTTCAGTAGAATAATGTTGCTATTAATTAAGGCTCAGCGTAAGCTGCTTAACACCAAGTATCCACATAGCCGGCTTCTTAGCACGTCCCGGTTGCTGCAGCTTTTGTCTTCTCCTTGCTCTCGCTTTCCAGTACTTTTATTTATTTCCCGCTTTAATTTCCAGGGCAGGATTATACTGAACGGACTATAATGCTCACAGCAAATCTCACCCCTACTCCGACTTGCTGAGTTGCTGCCCTTCATTAATGCAGGCTGGGCCGGCCTCAATCACTTTAACCCATCGAATGCCAGGATGTCCTATATTGCTGGCCAAACAAATGCTATGGGGTATCATTAAACACAGGGCCGGCTCTGGCTTTTTTTCCGCCCCAGGCAAAAAAGCCTCCGGCCGCCGCCCCTCCCCCCCCGCGGGGGGGGGGCGGAGCCCGGGGGGGGGCGGCGCACTCTCCCGCCGGGGGGAGGGCGGCCGGAGCCCCGGGGTGAGGGTGGCGAGCCCCGGCGGGGGCTCTGCTCTCCCGCCGGGGGGAGGGCGGCCGGAGCCCTGGGAGGAGGGCGGCGAGCCCCGGCGGGGGCTCTGCTCTCCCGCCGGGGGGAGGGCGGCCGGAGCCCCGGGGCGAGGGTGGGGAGCCCCGGCGGGGGCTCCGCTCTCCTCCCGGCGGCCGGGGGCAGGGCGCCGGGGGGGGGAGGGCAGCGAGCCCCGGTGGGGGCTCCGCTCTCCTCCCGGCGGCCGGGGGCAGGGCGCCGGGGGGGGGAGGGCAGCGAGCCCCGGTGGGGGCTCCGCTCTCCTCCCGGCGGCCGGGGGGAGGGCGCCGGAGGGGAGGGCGGCCGGAGCCCTGGGAGGAGGGCGGCGAGCCCCGGCGGGGGCAGGGCGGCGAGCCCCAGCGGGGGCTCGGCTCTCCCCCCGGCGGCCAGAGGGCCGGGGGCAGGGCGGCGAGAGGGCGGCGAGCCCCGCCTGGGGCTTGGCTCTCCCCCCGGCGGCCAGAGCGCAGGGCGGCGAGCCCCAGCAGGGGCTCGCCGCTCTCCCCCCGGCAGCCGGGGGGGGGAGGGCGGCCAGAGCGCCGGGGGGAGGGCAGCGAGCCCGGCTGTGGCCCCGCTCTCCCCAGCGGCCCGAGCGCCGCGCCGCCCCCCTCCAGGTGCCGCCCCAAGCACCAGCTTGGTTGCCTGGTGCCTGGAGCCGGCCCTGATTAAACAATTACAACCCACATACTGAAAGAAATCTCTCCCAAGTCCTGTTTCCTGCCCTTCAGAGAGTCCCCCAAAACTCATCATCAGAAGCAAGCTCCACCCAGATCAGGACACACCAACTCAAAGTGGCCCCAGACCCGTCAGAACAACGGATGCAAAACCTACAGACATATCTCCACTGCCATGATGATCAATACTCCTCTCCACACACCTTTCAAAATCCAGGAGTCCTACACATGCCGATCATACTATCCTCTTGACTGCACTCACACGGAAAAATGATAAAATCCCAAACCACCACATCATCCGTGGGTCAACACTTTTCACAAAGCAACCGCTCCGTATCTCACCTCTTAGTTACTCCTGCGGGAATTCTGCGCCACTACGCATGCACAGAATTCATGTCCCCCCATAGATTTCTTTGCTTCCCCCGCAGAAAAATGACTTTCTGACAGGGAAGCTGCAAGAGTAGTCACACACCACTCCCTAGCTGCGCAGGTATATCGTTTCAGGCACCCAGAGCAGCCGATGGAGAGGTGAGTCACTGCAGGGCTGGGGACACCCCAGCCAGTGACTCCTACCCTGAGGCGGGATCAGCTGCTAATCCCAGCTGGGCTGGAGGCAGGAGAGGATGGGACTTCCTCTTCCCCTGCAAGGAGTGGCTAGGGCTGTGTCCGACCCACCCCCCCAGAAACCTCCCCCAGCTGCAGAAAGCTCAGCATCTACCCTATTTCCTGTCCCCATCGCTCCTCAGCTGCGGGGGGAGGGGTCACTGTACAGGGAGCTGCTTCCCCATCCGCCCAACCCCCATGCATCTGGACCTCCCAGACCCAGACACCCCTGTCAAGCCTCACCTCGTACATCCAGAACCCCCCTAGCCCTCCATACCCGAACCCCACCCCATTGAACCTCAACCCCTGCATCTGGAGCCTGCCTGCACTCAGACCCCCCTGCCGCCGAACCCCCACCCCTGCACCCAGACCACCCCCCACTGAGTCCTGGCACTCAAACCCCCACCCTGATGAGCCCCACCCGCCTGCACCACCCTGAGCCCCCACATCCAGAACCCCATGCCACAGACCCTCAACTAGCTGCACCCAGACCCCCATCCCACTAAGCCCCACTCCCCCCAGCACCCAGACCCGAGACCCCCACACCCAGACCCCTCCACTGAGCCCCAACTACTTTCACCTGGAAGCCCCTGCAGAGTCCCATTGCCCCTGCACTTGGAACACCCCCTCCCCCCATGAGCTTCTGTGCATCCAGATTCCTCCCACACCTAGACCCCCCCTGAGCTACCTGCACCCAGATTGCCACACAGAATTCTCTGACCCCATACCTGGATCCCCCTACACTGAGCCCCTCCACACTTGGATCCTGCCTTGCTGAGCCTGCCTGCCCCACACCTGGTGTACCTGGCACAGAGGGGCAGGGCCCCAGGGTGTTTCTGGGGCAGGCCCAGGCCTTATGCTGTGTCAGGGTTGGGTGCAGACTCACCACTGAGTCCGTGTCCCAGGGATGGGCGGGGGGGGTGGAGAGGCTGCAGGGTGATCTCCCACCTTTGTACAGCCAGTGGCCTGTGCTCCCAACTGCCATGCTGGAGCCTCTGCATTTATTTATTGACAAATACAACTTTCAGAATTTTGCAGAATTTTAAAATATTGTGTGCAGAATTTTTAATTTTTTGGCGCAGAATGCCCTCAGGAAACCTGCACAATAACTTGGAAAAAATGAGCCTGGGAGCTTAACTTCATTACTCTCCCAGGAGCTAAAAATCATGGACTGAATAGAGATACTGGAACAATCTGTAACCCACTAAGCCCCATTTTTTTTTGGCCTGTGACTGCAGAGGTGTTAACTGGCCACTTCACCTTGAATGGACTCTTTCAATATGTGTTAAGTACTTAGGCTAAGCAATCTGCTCCACTTTGTATTTAGCTGTGGCACTCTGAGTACCTGAAAAAGAGCTCTGTGTAAGCTCAAAAGTTTGTCTCTTTCCCCCAACAGAAGTTGGTCCAATAAAAGATTTTACTTCACCTACCTTGTCGCTGAAGGAGTCCAAGTCATTTCTCCAACAGTGACTGAGGGCTAGTCTACACTAGCAGCGCTACATCAGTGCAACCGCAGTAGCACATCTGGTAAAGATGCTTTATGCCTATGGGAGAGAGCTCTAGTCCTGTCAGCATAATTACTCCACCTCCAGGAGAGACAGAAGCAATGTTGGCAGGCGAGCGGCTCCTGCCAACATAGGGCTGTCCAAACCGCTGCTTAGATCGGTGTAACTTACGTCAGTCAAATGGGGTGGCTTTTTCACGCTGCTGTAAAGTATATGGACATAAGCAGTAGTGTAGACCTGCCCTGAGTTCAGTTCCAATATCTTGCAACTCCTCTGGGTTAGAAATAGAGACTATCCCCCTGGAGATTCCCAGCTTTCTGAAGGGATGCACATCAGTTGTTTATGGCTTTAGAAGATCCTGAGATATTAGGCCATTAGAGCCACTATATTGTTATAGCATCATAGGGTTAGAAGGGACCACAAGGGTCAGCTAGTCTAACCCCCTGCCAGGATGCAGGATTTGTTGTATCTAAACCAGGGGTCGGCAACCTTTCAGAAGTGGTGTGCCGAGTCTTCATTTATTCACTCTGATTTAAGGTTTCCCGTGCCAGTCATACATGTTAACGTTTTTAGAAGGTCTCTTTCTATACGTCTATGATATATAACTAAACTATTGTTGTATGTAAAGTAAATAAGGTTTTTAAAATGTTTAAGAAGCTTCATTTAAAATTAAATTAAAATGCAGAGCCCCCCGGACCGGTGGCCAGGACCCGGGCAGTGTGAGTGCCACTGAAAAATCAGCTCACGTGCCGCCTTTGACACGCGTGCCATAGGTTGCCTGATCTAAACCATCCAAGACAGATGGCTATCCAGTCTCTTTTTGAAAATCTCCAGTGAAGGAGTTTCCATACTCTCCCTAGGCAGTCTGTTCCATTGTCCTACAGTTCTTACAGTTAGGCAGTTTTTCCTGGGATTTAATTTAAATCTGCTGTGCTGTAGTTTGAACCCATTGCCTCTTGTCCTGTCATATCATGTACAGAAAAGCTATTTTACCCAATTTTTAGCATTTTCTAAAAATATTAGTTACTTTTCTCTCCCACAAAGGGCAGTCTACTGGCCAAATTCTGATCTCTGGCATCGTGTTGTAAATCCAGAGCACCTCCAATGATCTCAATGGCGATTTAACTAACGTAACAGAGGGTAGGAGTTAGCCCGGGGTAAGTAAGGTACCAGGCAGAGGGACACGAAAAAACAATACTATTAAAAGATTCCCCAAATGCTCTCAAACATTTTTCTACTAGCCTTTCTGTAAAGGAGCTCAGGTAATCGGAGCCATATAAGTAACTAGCTAAATACCGGGGGCCTTCTACAGAAATTTTGGTGGGAGTAGAATGCTATGAAGACTTCACTGGAACTCTTTTGAAATAACATGTTGCCCATTCTTTCACCATGTGGTAGTATGCTGATAAAAGCTTATCATGTTCGCTACATAGCTATAATCGAGGGTTAATTTTGCCTTCTGGTAACCTAGTAGCAGCACAGCAAAAAAGAAAAGTAACAGTGTAACTAGTCCTCTTCCTACTCCTGTTCTCCTTCCCACCCTACACAGAGGAAGAATGATGCAGCACTTCAGGTGCACACGTGGTACTTGGGAGACCTGGATTCAATTCCCTGTTGTCACAGGCTTCCTGTGTGACTGACCTCAGGCAATGGATTTGTCTTGATTTCAATGGAAGTTAGGAGCCTAAATCCCTTTGAAGATCTGATTGCCTCACTTCTCCATCTGTATAATGGGGATAAATAGCACTGCCTTGCCTCACAAGGGGGTTGTGAACATAAATGCATTAAAGATTCTGAGGTGCTCAGATACCCCAGTAATAGGGGGACATATAAAGTTCCCAAGCTAGCTAACACACCCCTTGCTTCTCTTTCCCCCCTCCCCCAGTATGTTTAGATCCCTGGCATACCATAAAGCAGTAAACACTACCCTGATGCTATGCTTAGGTCCATGCTTTGAACAATAAGCATCTAAATAATGCCTCTAAACTGTATGCGCACGTCGGCTGCACCAAAATAAGCCACACTGACACATTCGCATCAGGTAGGTGCATATGCAAATAAGCACTTAAACATCCACTCCTGTGCACTTTGCAGGGACTGTGAAGGCATGTGCATTTTTAAAGGCATGCTTGAGGCCCACACATGTCAAAATTTGACACTTGATGTATGATTTATCTCTATTTGGTAATTTGCCTTTGCGTTAGCACGATCAAGGCAGAATTTCACTTGCCTAAACTGCATCGCAAACCCAGTAACTGTCAGTACAACTTCATCACCTTATTCTATTTCTCAGCAAAGACTTCATACCAGTCTGATGTCCTGGGGGCCTCCTGTTGCTAGGGTTTCATTACTCTTGGCTAAACATGGTACACCACTTCTATTCATATACTGTGCAGTACTATTAAAGACAATGAAACCTAAAACGACATTTTTTTAAAGGGTAAATGTTGCGATGCACTGTCCTTAATTTGGCTGTTGTATGTCATATCATGGCTGATCCTGCTCCCATCCAAGTTAGGGCTTGTCTGCTACTTTGTAAATGCACTGATTGTTCTGGAATAAAGAGATTTTTATTCCAGAATAGAGTGTCCACATTGGGAGCTGTTCTATGATCTCTGCTCTGGTCAATTGCCGATGTAGACAAGCCCATAGTGGTGGTGGTGGGAATACCAGGACACCAATGGAAACAGACATAGTCCCCTAATAACTTAATTAAACCACAGTGGATCACCCAGTAAATTAGCAGGGATCTGCTACCTACTTCTTATTGACTATTAATATGTGGTGTGATTAAATTTCTTTAACTTTGACTAAAGCTGATTTATGGAGCTGGTTGAAAAGTGCTGGAATTCTGAAATTTTGAAATGGGGAGAGGGAAGTTTTACACTTTTCATGACCCATATTTCCTTGTTTCAACCTGCTCTACTGATTTTAATTGCTGCTTCCTCCTCGTGTGGTCTGTTTGGGCCTATATATCAATGTGTACATGTGTCACTCCCAGTAAGCAATTTGCAAGAGCACATTGTAGCTATATGGCCATGCTGCTACCAGTAGAGGCATTATGACTTTTATATTCTCTTCTCCTCAAATATCAGACTCTGCAGTCATCCACTGGTCAACCCTTTAAATCATTTCAAATGCAAAATGGCGATCTGTAGCTCTTCCGTTACTCCTTAGCTTTCCATTTTAATTTACAAAACCTACTCAACAGAGCTGGTTATCTCCTGGCTTTAGAAGCGAATCAATCAAGACCAGTGTCTGAAGTATCCAAAGAAAGACTAATCTCTCCCTTTTGTATTGAAGTCAGCCTATAATAATTGTCATGGTTAAAACCACTTGGTTCTAAATACCTTGGGTCACATTCTCCTTTCACTTACATGGCGGAAAATGTGGGTGATTCTGCCGAAGTCAATGGAATTAATGCATATTGAGACCCATGTAAATGAGAGCAAACTTTAACTCCTTGCTTTTAATTCAGGTCTCTTTTCTTCTTTTCTGAAGAAGGAAAAAAGTAACACAACTTGTTACTTTGGGGGCAGATGGTGTTACACTTCCTTGCACTGATCAATACCTTATTCCACTCCTACTCCCACATTCTTCAAGGGGTCTAGTTGCAAAGTAAAAGCTTGATCTTGCTGCCATTCAAGCCAATGGAAACAATCCCACTAACTTAAATGGAACAGGATCAAGCTCTAAGACAGCGGTTCCGGGTTGCACTGTTAGTGGATGGGGTCATGATCCTGAGTGTGCAGAGGACTCCATTTTGCTCTACAAAATGTCATCCTCCATGAAGCATGACCACACACATATGGTACATGCCAGGTCACACTGTGCGGAGGATGCCATTTTGCTCTACAAAATGGCATCCTCCGTGCTGTTGGGGGCCATGGGAAGCAATACGTCTGAAAATGGTGTCATGCAGGCAAAAAGTTTGGGAACTGCTGCTCTACAACATGAGTCTGGATGGCCCAATTTACCCTGAATTGAGCCAAGTCTTGAGACTCCCCTCGGAAATATCTGTCTTTACGAAAATCATGCACATTCTCAAGTGTTTATTTACACAATGAGGCCTCCTACCCTGACTCACTCCTTTCTTAGCCAACCCGGCACTGACAGACTGTAAATATTATCTAAGAGCTTCAGGATTTGTTCCTTTTTGTTTTTATAAACCATCATTCTGTTTTCTTTCCCTGCCACAATCTCCAGTAACTCTGGCTGTGTCCTATCCCTTTACAGAGCTGTCAGAAGCAATAAACTTTAATTTCCCTCCATAAACATGATGAAACCCTTTTAATTATTAAAATGTCTATGTTATTTCACTGGCGAGAAGGCAAACCCTGTATGTTCTAACTGTTTGCTGTTTCTTCTCAGTTTCCTTCGCACAGGATTTTCTTTTTTGTTGTTGTTGTTAAAATAAACAATTCTTTGGACTTGGCATTCATAAGAATCTGTTGAATTAAAACCAGTTTAAGCTTGCAGACCTAGATCTTTCAGTGAAGGAGGGAGTGGGGAAAATCTCTTTTCATGGTAACAAATTCATAGGGTGGTTAGTGTGAAACTGGGGCTTAGGATGCCAGTAAACTAGAAGAGCAGACACTGGGTAACTCCGATCGAGGTGTTCTGATCTGATAAACTCTAGAATCTGTATGTAGCTTAACTATATAGACTTTGTTGCATAAAAACATTTCAATTTTTTTCTAAAAAAAAACAGTTAACATTGTAACAAGCTGCGGCTTTCTGGGACTTCATGGTTGCTATGTCTTAGACTGTGACTATTTGAAATTACATGGTGATAGCAGGAATAGTCTCCTCTTAGTGAAAAGCACATGCTCCTACCATCTGAGCTAAAGAAAAATTCCTGTTAGCAGGATGTAAGCTATGGCCAGAAGCTCCAGAGTGGAAATCTCTCTATTCCCTCTATTGGTGAAAAGGGAAAAATGCTGCCTGAAAGCTTCATTTGCATAGACTGCCTATCCACAGTGACACTTGGGAGGTCACCATAACCATGCCGGAACTTGGATTTGGGGCAGTAGTGAGCAGTCAGGGAGGTGAAAAACTCTTCTCTTATAGTACAGAGCTCTTTTCTAAGCAGCCAGGACTTTATTCATAGTATTCTAAGTACTCCTGGTAATTCTCCTGGGTGAATTGCATGGCAAGAGATAATGCAGAGGATAGTAGCAGACCTGAGTAGATTCCAGTGAGGCCCTGACTGCCTAGCACCTTAATTAAGCTAAGTAGTGGCACCTCCAAGCAAGCATCTCCCTTGGGATTGGAGACAGACCGGCAAAGAGACTCTTGGATACTGCTTGGTGACCTCAACCATGATGGAGCTTGGTGGATGGATGAGGTGGTGAAGCCAAGGACTATCAAACCTTTGCCACAAACACAAGGGTGTTAGACAAATTACTGCCAAAGTCACTGGCAGGGCAGTGGAGGGCAGTATTTGACTCTTTATTTGCATATCTATTGTGTTGCTGTGCTTCCCAAGTTCATGATTGTTCCCTTTCCCCTAATCCAGATTTCCTTGTTTGTGTGCAGTTTTGGAGTGCCTGCAGATGGGGAAGATCTGCCTGTTAAGGGACCCAGGGAAGATGCATTTAATTTTCCAGGTTTCTGGATGCGGATGAAGCCAGTTTGGTTATTTCTCAGAAGGGACTCTAGATATACTGAACCTGGCCCATTTTGCTGCTGTCAACCACCAGGCAGAAAAGTTCTAAGTATAAGGTCTATGACACAGCAGAGCAGTTTTAATCCTAGCCAACAAGGGGCAGTAGTGACACATACACATTATCTAGGTCTTTGTAATACATACACTTTGACATATGGAAAACTGGAGAGGGCAAGAAAGCAGGCCGGGAGGTGCCCTTTTGAATGTGTCAGTTTTCAGGCTTCTCTTTTCACCGAGTCCGTTGGGTTCCCTTGCTTGAATTGCACCACATGAGCAACAATTGTGAGACACTAGCACGGGAAGTTGTAGAGCTTAATTCAGATGAGAGACAACCCTATTGTTGTCATCATGGGGAGGTTCTCCAGCATACAGTAGGACTGTGTGGGGCCCAGGTGTTTCCCCGTATAAGCTACTAGTGTTTCATTGTAAAGATCAATAACCATTGTAACCTGTGGTGTCTAGGAAAGACTGGTGTGGTGGATTTCTTCTCTTCTCTAAACAGTACCAAGGTCCTCAGCCTAGCCTCCCAGACTGTACTTTGTTGTCCAGGATTTGGCCCTTAATGTGTCTAAGGAATTCCGACTGATCCAAGCCTCTTTGCCTACATTTTTGTTCTGCTGTCATCACTGCAAATGAAAGATGCTATAAAAATGGATAGCATTATTCCTCTCAATCATTTTATACAGTCTGTCTACTGTAGAAAGGCAGTAGATATGTGACTCTGGCATAGATCATTTAGAGTGTGTGAAACAAATGATGCGTGAACATTTTTTCTCATTTCAGATTTCATTATCAATCTGCTTAGCCACTTTCAGTGATTCGTAGACAGGGTAACCAGATAGCAAGTGTGAAAAATTGGGACACTTTTTTCAGGGGGAGGAGGGAAGTATAGTTGCATATATAAGACAAAGTCGCTAATATCAGGATGGTCCCGATCATATGGGAACATCTGATCACCCTAATCATAGAAATCATAGAACCATAAAAATGTAGGGCTGGAAGGGACCTCGAGAGGTCAAAAAGTACAGCCCTCTTTGCTGAGTCGGAACCAAGTAAGCCTATACTATTCCTGACCATTTTTTTTTGTCCAACCTGTGTGATTGGTGTATCATAGAATGGGGTCACTGGGTATAGAGAACATGGAATGCTATAGACTGTAGTTTAAGAAATGTGTGGCTCTCTTGGCCCAAAATGTTCCACCTGACGAGACTGCACTGAGTTGTACTGCCATAACCGGGTTTTATTATCAAACCAAGCATTCTCTTTTCCCTTCTGATTTAATGTTATGTCCAGTACCTTTACTACACTAGCCTGCTTAATCCCATCAGCCTTCTGTAAACTTTTTCACATCTGCATAAATGCTCCCATTTAATGCCTCACTTTATTTCCCTAAATCACTTACTACTTCCACCTTTTCATGTTCTCTGTATGTATAAATATCTTCTGTCTGTGTGTTCCACTCTATGCCTCTGAAGAAGTGAGCTGTAGTCCATGAAAGCTTATGCTGAAATAAATTTGTTAGTCTCTAAAGTGCCACAAGTACTCCTGTTCTTTTTGCAGATACAGACTAACACGGCTGCTATTTTGTGACCTATTCTCTCCCAAAGTGACACATTTCTCAGCTGATTTCTCTCAGCGGCTCTGAGCTTTTTCCTGTGCTTTTTTGCATTCATTCTTTAGCTACAATCACTGTTCTCTCCATGGTCACCCAGAAATCTTATTCTTTAAATGTTCAGTGGCATTCAACACACCTGTGCTGTGCTTTGCCAAGCATTCTTTTACATATGTATCCAAAGTATCTCCATCTATTCCCCTTATGTTACTGAAATTCTCTTTATGAGAAAATTCTATACTATAATTCACTAATATGAGGTTTTTGTTTTCTTTTCTTGCATTTCTTTTTAATGTTATTTGCTGGAGTTCATTTTCTACCCAGTCCTAATCTCCCCTATCACTTCCTGGGGGAGTCCATAGGGATCTCTTTTAGATCTAACCCACTCCTCCAGTGCTCTGGAAACCACCTCAAATTTGAACCCTTCCAAATGGAATCCAAGTCATGGCACCACTACATTGGGGTTTCCTCTTCCACTCAGTTCTCCAAGAATTCAGTTTGACTCCTGTTTTGTCACTCAGGATCCTTTATTTGGCATACATCAGAGATACAATGAGTTGATCAGATTCAAACGTCGAGGGTTGGTATAGGATGTACCACACCTCCAAAGTTACACAGCAAAACATTTCTTTATATACATTTTTACCAACACTAATAACACATGCATTCTTAACAATACATTACAACACACACGTCCGGATTGGCTTGGTTATTCTGCAGGAATCAATCCCTATACAGCATACTCTGTCCACATGCTATGCATGCACGACCTACTCTTTACAGTACCTCATCTTATATTTCAGGCTTATCTTGTGTGTTGTAAATGGTACCAGGGTGTTCCCTCTTATCTCAGCTAGTACAGACCTCCTGTCTCTAGCCTACTGATCCATTTACCTTCCCCTCATGCCCATTAAGAAATGAGGCACGTTACTTGTGTCAAGTTCCTTATGCCCATGCCTACACTTGGGCAAATCATGTAATCATTCTACTCTGTTTTCCATCCGTTACAGGAGGATTATAATACTTCCTTTGTCTGGCTTGTCCATTTAGACTCTGGGGCAGGGACTGCCTCTTACAAAGTGTCTGTAAAGCCCCTAGCACAATGATACCCTGACCCTGGTTGGGGTTTGGTGCAGTACTGTAATGCTAATAATAATAGGAAGCATTACATTGCCACACAGAATGACCTTAACCTCTCCCACTTTCTCTTGCTCGTCACAGCCCTTAAATGAACGTAGCAACACATCACCTACAGACTTTAAAAACCAAGGAGAGGAGTAGAGGAGGCAAACATGTGGCATTCTCTCCCCAGTCAACGTGCATAAATTGCTTACAAATTATTAAGACTAGGCCAGAACCTCACCAGGTATAAACCAGCATAGTTCCGTTGACTTCGATGGACCTCTCCTGACTTATGCCAGCTGAGGATTTGTCCCACTGCCTTATCGTGTGCACGGATGTGATGTCTGGCTTGCTGTTACATGACCAAACCTTTTTAAACCAGCAGATCACTCAGTCCTGAAGCATCTTCCCTTTTATCCTTATAGCCTGATTCATAAGGCAGCAGAGTGTGGCACAGAAAAATTGCATCTGATGTAGGCCCTGCTGGTGGGTATGTGTGATGCCCTTAAATTCCAGCTAAGGACAGGCGTCATAGCAAAGAATTAAATAAATTCTAACCATTACAGATTTTTCTGTAATGAATGGATAGGCTTGATTCTCCTTTCACTTACGCTGCCCCTTTCTCTGGGCTGGCTCTGTCAGAGCGACTAGCAGCTTTGGATAGGAATGGGAACTGCCCAGGGCCCTGAGAACCTCTAGCATCAGGTGTGAGGTGGAGGGCTAGAGGCCTGGTGCTGAGGGAAGAGAGGGGTTGTGAGAGGGAGGTGTGGAATACTGGCAGGATGTCATGAAGAGTGAGATTGGCTAGGAGGGCACTAGGTGGTAAGGGAAAGTGGGTGCATGGAGAAGGAAAAAGATTTGGTTAATAGGGCACTCTGCCCTGGAAGGGGATTTTAGCAGAGCAGGGGAGGATGACAGAGGGAATTGGGTACATATTTTCAAATATGTTGCATAACAACTAAGCAATAATAAGTAATCAGGTGACCCTAGTTTTGTAACCCTCCCACTCCTAAGTGCTTATGTAACACCAACAGACGTCGGCAGGCAGGATCGAACCTGGGGCCTCTGGAGCTAAATGCATAAGCCTCTACCGCATGAACTAAAAGCCAATGGCCTCTTAGTGAAAGCTGTAGAGCAGACTCATTTCATCTCTCTCTCTAAGTGGTCTCGGTGCCACTAGATGGGACAAAACAGAGCACCACACCCAGAAGGTGTGTGGGTTACACTTACATCTCCACCTACAGTTTGTAGCTCTCTCTCATTGTCTCATGTCTACCATTAGACTGTAAGCTCCCCCGGGCTAGGCGTGTGTCTGCCTATATGTTCTATAAGGCACCCAGCATACTGTGGAGAAATTAATGATGCAAAACAGGGTGAGAGGAGAACTAAGGCCCAGCAATTCTTAAAAGAAGGGGAAGCTATTTATATGGCCAACTTTAAGATGACAGTGAAAGCTGATCACCCCACTCCTCTGACATTACCCTGAGGGTATGTCTACACTACGGGATTAATCCGAATTTATATAATTCGAATTTAGGAAACCGATTTTATAAATTCGAATGTATTCGGCCACACTAGGCACCATTAATTCGGTGGTGTGCGTCCAAGCTACCGTAGTAGCATCGATTTCCAGAGCGTTGCATTGTGGGTAGCCAATAACATCTAATTGCCAATAACATCGAATTGCGGCCACACTAACCTTAATTCGGATTAACAATACCGATTTTGACGCTACTCCTCTCGTCGAGGAGGAGTACAGAAATCGAATTAAAGGGCTCTTTAATTCGAATTAAATGGCTTCGTTGTGTGGACGGGTCAAGCGTTAATTCGAATTAAAGCAGCTAAATCCGAATTAAAGTCGTAGTGTAGACCAGGCCTGAGAGTCTGAATTCCCCAAGGGGCTAAAGGAGGAGCAGAAGCCCTTATTTGTGTTGTCTGCAGCTGAGACACCCTTTGGCTGTCGCTGAACTCCCAATAAAGACTCTGATATGAGATTAGGTCAGTGCAATGTTTGTCCAGCACTGATCCTTTAATAAGGGTCCGATATGAAATTCATTAAGTCCAATACATATTTTCTCTGCAGCTTTGCAGGGGATGTCCTTTAGCTCTCATCATATAAGAGCACTGACAGCAATCTAACAGCCCAATAATCATGATAGTGGCCTCTGACTATGCAGGATTAAATATTAGGTGGAATGTGAGGTATTGCCATGTTAATTCTAATTGTTAGAGCTTTATTCTCTTTACAACTTTAGCTTAATTCCTTCACCTATAATCATTTGATCCCAGCCTGTACAGGCGCTGCTGATCAGCTCCTTCCCTTCCCCCGCACCCCCCCAGCACCTCCTGCCCACCGATGGGCCCCACCAATCAGCTCCTCCCCTTCCCCCCCAGCGCCTCCTGCCTGCCAGCAGGCCCCACTGATCAGCTCCTCCTCCTCCCCCCGCCCCAGTGCCTCCTGCCCACCACGATCAACTGTTCAGCGGTGTGCAGGAGGCGTTGTGGGGAGGGAAAGGAGGGGGGTAGGGAGTGCTCACGGGAGAGGTTGGAACAGGGATGGGAAGAGGCGGGGTGGGAGTGGGGTAGGGCGAGAAGAGGTGGGGCAGGAGTGGGGACTTGGGGAAAGGGATGGAGTGGGGGCGGGGCCTGGGGCAGAGCAGGGATCAAGCACCTCCCTCCCCCCCAGCAAATCACAAAGTCTGTGCTTCTGCCAGCCTGATTCCTAGTGTACATAGCTCAAGCTACCATCACAACTTGATCCTAAAGGTACCCACAGTTAGCAGAGTCTTAGCAGAGTCTCAGCAGAGAAGCCAAGGACAGAATCCAAGCACCCTCTGTCCATTGGGAAAAGAGTCCCTCCAGATCAACACAAGCACGTTGGCTGGGCAGGGTAGAGAGGCTGACCCTGCCATGCAGCTGTGGATAAGGAAGAGTTTGGTCTCCCAGGTCATCCATCCAGTGCTACTCAGCAACACTAAATTCACTCTAAAAATGAACCGAATGCAGCAAACCACATAACAAATTCATTCTGAGATTCATTGCGTGCGCCTAGAGCAATACTATGCCGGGAATGCAATTGGTTAGAGCTGCAGTATGTACTCCCTGAAAAATGGAAACATCTTTTCTTCCATTTCAGTATGTTTTTTGTTACAGTCAATTACCTAGATGGGCTCCTACAGTAGCAAACTTAACACCTACACATTCAAAGTGTTTATTTGCTCCGGTGTTTGGCAGTGGGGTGTTTTCCCCCCAAATTTTATGCAGAGCTATTAATTTGTGTAGGTTATTGTGTAATACACAACTTTACTTTTGATAGCACCTCTCATGCAGTCTGCATGTGATGAGGTAACCAGCCCCATACAATTAGCCCTGCCTGCCTCCCCTGGGATGAGGTGTGGGGTTTCATTAGAACCAGCTGGGTGTGGAGGAGCTGACTGCCCTAAAGTGGACAGCAGGAAGCTGCAGAGGAAGGGAGAAACTCAGAAAATTGTGGAGAGAGTGAGAAAGGGCCTGCCTTGAAGGAGCCTGAGGGAGTTGCTCCAGCTAGGAAGGGTTGGGAGTAGCTTGCCAAAACAGGGAAGACCCTGAGACACCAGGGGAGTTTGGGTCTGTGCCCAGCTGAAGGCTCAAGGGAAGACTTTGTTGTGTGCTTTTTTTTTAACTTTAAGTTAATCAACAAGATCCTGAGGAGGGCTACTGCTGGATTTGTAAAAGCCTCTATTTGAGTGTTCTGAGGAATGAAGAGATGAAGTAGAGGCAAGGGGGTGTGACTTGCCCAGGAGGAGTCAGTCATTGATACTTCACCCCAGAAAGCCTGGCACTGTGAAATAATATAATTAGAGGAAAGTAACAGCTAACAGCAGAGGATGAATGGAAATTAAATTACTAGGGTAAACCTTTTAGGCATGTTCTGTGTTAATAGGAGGCACTTCAGGGCTGTGCTGCCCCAGTGGTAGCTATTGTCAGAATGGGGTATTGGACTATGGGCTGTTATTGGATTTTTCTTACTGTAACAACGTTAAACAGTTAATGGGGAAGGTGTTGAGTTTTGCGTAAAAGTGCGTCTGGAGGGAGCCCAGCCAGGCAGGCCCTGGCTTGGCTGATCGCACCATTCCTGAGGGGCCGGAGCGATTCCTGGCCCTGGGACCAGCCCTGGCTGCGCTGCCTATGCATAGCAGTGAGATTTTTTAACCCTTTACAGGCAGAGTCAAGGGGGCGAGACCTCAAGCAGGACCCAAAACCGCAGACGTGTGCTCCTGCCCCACTGTGAAACATTGAGTCATCTTCACTGCCAAAAGTTAATATCGATTTGGACTTGCAGCAACTGCTTTCTGTGGAGCTTCTCCTGAAGGGGGAGGCAGTCTTTACCCGTGTATTCCCAATCCTGCTTATCAGTGATGTTGTAAAGAGAAGGGCTTCTTATGGAGACTATAATTCATGTCACCCTATCAGACAGTACATTCTAGGTTTAATAAACAGCTATGGTACCTTATCTGCAATGTGGTGTTACCCAGATTACATAATTTTATTCCTTCTCCGGGCTTCTGCTAAGAGGTTTGCCTCCAGAAATAAGCCTGCATGTGTGAAAAGCTCAGTGAGTCAGTAAGGTATTTCTCTCGTGATCTGTGTGTGTTTCGCTGGAAAGTAGATGGCAGTTAAAGTTTTTCAGATCCTGAGTCACATTCTGACTTACCTTGAGCGCAGACACGCACCAGATACCAGCATGCAAATCTATAGTCTGGCAAGAGTGCGCCGAGGAAAGGGGCTGCACTTACATCGCCAATGTTCAAGGGTATTTAGAGTTCACTTACCTGCTCTCTTTCTCCCTCAAGCCACTTCCTGCATTGCAGCTGTACACACATGAAATGTTCGTGCTTGTATCATTACATTGTGTATATGAGAACAGGGGACTAGAGACAACACTTCCAGGCACTAACATCTCTACCATTGACCTGCTGTGTGGCCTTGGCCATGTAAAGCATGGTGTAGCAATTAAGGATGAGGATAATACAACTGTGCTGTGAGATTTAATAATTCATGTCCCTAACCGAAGAGAAGTTTAAGTGCAATAAAGCTGTGACATCCAGTAGGGCTGGTAAGAGACTGAGTTATGCATCTGGGTCAGGATTACAAAAGTCTCACACCCCTGTCCCATGACAGAGGTCAGTACCCACTGACACCAGTTACTGTGCAGGAGCTGTTTCCTGGCTCAGACGTGCTGCAGTGACTCTGACTGTGCACAGGATCTTCCATGGCTGCAAAGAAGATGGGGAAAACTTCACCCTAAAAACATGTATTGTAGAAGGCTCAGAATGGTTAAGTTAGACCTCTTTTGGCAAGGGTATTACAATGACTCCATCCAGGCTCTTCTCTACTTTTAGCTGACTTCCTCAATGAAGCAGCACTGGGGTTTCTGCTTGCATTCAAACAGCTGCTCCATTATTCTTAGGATAAGGATGTCTGCAAGAGTAACTGCTATTGATTTTTAAGATTAAATCTGCTAATTATTACTGCACTGCCTGTAATCAAGACCCGCCTTTCTCATACAAACTGGACTATCTCTCTTCCTGAAGGGAAATGGTACAAATTCACTCTGATATGGTGATGCATGGCATTTTAATTTACTAGAGTTAGCTTCCTTTCACCAGAATTAGTTAATTGTGGAGCTGCAGCTCTTGAAATAAAGGCTATATTCATGGCAGACAATATGCTGTTGTCCTCATTCCCATGGTGCCCAATATGCACTGGCTAAGAAGTCCCAGATAAGACACTGAATCCATTTTTGAATACCATGTTTGTCCCAGTGGCAGGATTTGGTTTAAAACGCCAAGATGAGTTAGTGGTGAATTTTTTTTTTAAATCAATAATCCTGTATAAGAAAAAGAACTTAATCATTGGTAATTTTAATCATTGCTAGAGAAGGCCTGATTCTGAGGGCAACCCAGGACTTTCAACTCCCAGTGAAGCTGATAAGTATTAAGGAAGCTTAGCAACTTGTTGGACTAGGCCCAGAATCTGGAGTTGTACTAGCTAAAGTGGAATGATAAGAGTTTAATCATCTTCATGTTCTTCTTATTCCCTGTTGGTCACCACAGGGACCCTGCTTGGGTTCTGTTCAAGTCTTCTCATAGAATCATAGATTATTAGGGTTGGAAGGGACCTCAGGAGATCATCTAGTCTAACCCCCTGCTCAAAGCAGGATCAATCCCCAACTAAATCCCCAAATGGCCCCCTCAAGGATTGAGCTCACAACGCTGGGTTTAGCAGGCCAACACTCAAACCACTGAGCTATCCTTCCCCCCCAAGACCAGTGGAGGGATAGTTCTGCATTTAGTATAAGAGCATGACCAGCTGGGATCAGAAAGGAGTTTCTCATGTACTGCAGAATTGTACAGCTGGCCAAGTGCATTATGGGATTTGTATCACTTTCTAAAGCACAAGCTATATAGGCCACAAACCAATAGTCGAGCTGTACGTTGAGGGGAGAAAATCTCATCTGGGCCTGTTGTATTAATTTAGATGTAACATATGGGCTAAAGGTGTTAACATAACCCAGTCATTGTCCAACATTAAACAGTGTTAGACAAGGTCTGGGATTTGATATACAGAGACATCAGCCTGCTTAATACCATGGCAAACACATTACAAAACTCAGACCAAAGGTTAGAAATGTATTAACTGAAACATACAAAAGGGAAACAAGGTAAAGAACATTAGAAATGGGTTGTTTATGCAAAACAAACTTAATCAAAACCTATCAACATCTTTACTAGAAACAGTGAATACTGGTTAAAGTCTCATATTCAGTCAAACGGGGGAGAGAGCTCATTTCTGATTAGAGAATGATAGTGACTTTCCTGCCTTCTACAAAACAGACAGACACAGAAGGGAGAGAAGAGATGTTCTCAGGATACAGAGTGGCACGGACAGATGCTTTGGCCTGGTAGGTCAGTCATGACAGCTCTTGCTCTGGGCACTGGCTCGCCTCTCTGTGACTATATCATGTGGTTGGTATGGTCAGGTCCCTTTCCTTCACCGGTCCTTCTCAGTGTGAGCTGGATGGGCCATCTCATCTCACCATGCTAGTGCCATACAGTGCAGTTGATTTCAGGATCGAGTGAAAAGCCAAGAGAGAGGGAGATAGGACAGGGAGAAGATAGGAGCACATGAGGGAGGGGAAGACAGAGCAGGATTTCGTACGTATTAGGTTGGGGTCTGTGCTGGGGCAGCGATGATGGCCAAATGTTCCCACTGGAATATCAAAGTCTAGTGTCACAGCAACAATCCTTCCACTACAGCCCCAGTGATGGTAAAAAAAACTCTCCCGCTGATCTCCCTCAAAGTCTCTTTCTAAGGACTCCAAAAAGGGAATGATGAGCAAAATAGCCCAGTCTCATTATTTTGTCCCCCAATTATGCCTAATTTCCAATATACCAGTTTTGGTTCCTTGATTTCCAATTTTCTGAAGCTCTTGTCTACTGGTCAGACTCTTGACACAGTCCCTGAGTGGTATCAGTTTTATATATATAACAGATCATTGTGACAATTCATGAACCTTTGCTCACTTTTCACCAGTTGAGCTTACAATTTGAGTAAATGTGTAGGCCCGGTTATTACAACAGGCCCATCTGTGCAATTAATTTAGATCCTGAAGCTGAGGTTTGATTAATTTAGCCTGCATAACTACAAATTGTAATGACACACTAGAGATGAGTGACTTCATTTTGACCAGCTTTTGGAGCTCAGGAATTTGAAGGTTTGATGTGAGATCAAATGTAAGCCCAGCCCCACTCCCACACCCCTCTTGTTTACTGTTGTTAGGGGGCTTATTCCTTCACCCACTCACTTCCCTGGTCCTTCTCGCATGAACAGAGAGCAACAATACCCGAAGTCCGAAGGTGCAAACAATTCGATGTTTATTGGGGTGAACTTCCAGCAAGCATGATTCCAGTTTCCTTCCTCAGTGTTCCCCTTCCCAGCTCTGACACCACAGAGCCTTGCCTGTGTCCCTGTTCCCATTCCCTCCCCTTAGCAAAACATGATTTTAATTCTCCACCCCCATTCCCTGTTCCCATTTCCACCCCTTACTTTTTGATTGACTGCAGACTATATAGTAAAACTTAGTTCTGCTTAGCTATACCTTAACTCAGGGGTAGGCAACCTATGGCATGCGTGCCGAAGGCGGCACGTGAGCTAATTTTCAGTGGCACTCACACTGCCCGGGTCCTGGCCACCGGTCCGGGGGGCTCTGCATTTTAATTTAATTTTAAATGAAGCTTCTTAAACATTTTAAAAACCTTATTTACTTTACATACAACAATAGTTTAGTTATATATTATAGATTTATAGAAAGAGACCTTATAAAAACTTTAAAATGTATTACTGGCATGCGAAACCTTAAATTAGAGTGAATAAATGAAGACTCGGCACACCACTTCTGAAAGGTTGCCGACCCCTGCCTTAACTAATCATTTTACTGAAATTTAACTAACCAATCCTAACATATTGTAACATGATTATCTAACCAATTATATCCCACCACCTTAATTGGTTTATACCCAACAAAATTAATTATACAGCAGACAGAAACAATCACAGAACCAGACAGAGATTATACAGACAAACAATAGGGAAGTGGAAACTACAGTGATAGAACAACACAGAAATGAGGATTTTACACCTCAGCTATTAATAAGTGAGTTCTTGCCAGACAGGATGCTATCAAACTAAGTTTCCTTTTACATCTTCTAGGCTCTTCCCTTTCTCTGGAGGTGATAGGCATTATCAGGGCAGGATTCTATTCCTAACAGCCCAATAGCACCTTATTTCAGTGTGACTAGTTTGGAATGTGAGGATGTGACCTTTCGCTTCCCAGCTTATGGCTGCCTCTGCTGCTTAGCCAAAGGCCTTAGCCTAAGAACAGGGTCTCAGACTGTCACAGTAAGAGAAGGCCCTTACACCGGCAGACAGTGATTTTGATCCTTTCTTTTATACCTCTATAACTAGCTAAGTGATAAAAATACACCTACATTCTTAAAGTATTGGCCTTTGCAGATATCTATAGCTTAAGTCATCCTTTATTATGTTTGTCTAAACTCTTCAAACAAGGGAGCTGTCTTATTATGTAGCTGTAAAGCTGCATGTACACCGAAGCCATGACAAACAATATGGGGCAGATCGTTTCTCCATGTGGGAAACACCCATTTAGGGGACAGGAATCTTTTCCCCATAGGATACTGCAGCTGGGTTTTCATTCAGGAAATAGAAGCTCAAGTGCCAGTATGAGATTGGCAGAGGATTTGGTATTCAGGCCAAGTCCTTACTGGCTATTTTAAAACTGTTAATTAACCCATAGTAAAATCCTAGTGTAAAGGGGACTTTGGGGTTTACCTCAACCAGCTAACATGGGTTAAAACTTCAACTGCCTTGTCTACATTTTCTACAAGTTTATCATGGGGTGGTTCCCTGAAAGTCTTTTCTAATCTCAACGACTGACCACTACAACTCCAGGTGTTCTTAACCACCATGGTCCATGTTGCTTGATTTATATCCTTTCAGCAGGCCGAGCCTGGAATGCTATTTACATACTATTTGCAGTCAATAGCTTCCCTCATTTGTTTCTAGGGAAGGGTACAGTATTAGGAGCAGCTGCCAGGCCTGGCTAATCCTACCTTCTTTCAGGCTCCCTAGTTCCTTAGCACTGCCCCCCTGTCTGCTTATATAGTCCCAGTAAGGGGTGGGGGGTTATGTCCACCCAATTAGCCCCTCAACTGTCTCTCTACTCAGTTAATTGGCACCCTGTGCCAACTGCCTGTCTTTCAGTCAGGGCCTAGTTTTATGTATACTGGTGGGGATTTGAGTGACAGGGTGTGGAGTCAGCTCCTGACGAAGCACATCCTGTTACAGGGTTAGTTAACGCCGGTTAAAATGCACCTTTTTTCCTATTCCAAGGTCTCAGATGCTACTACTCAGATAGGAACCATCAGGAATTGCCACCATATCATCCTAGTGCAGGGTGGAACAATATGGGCGGGGTCTCTTCCCCCTTATCTACTGGGGTTGCTGGGACCTAATGGGCCTATAACTTTGCACTCCTTCTCCATCCTCTGCACATTTTCAAGCCCCTCCACCCTATCACTGCTGCATTAGGATGCATGATCCCATGGAGATTGGCAAGACTGGGAACGCTAGTCAGTGCTTAGCCTTTCTTCCCCTCACATAGAATAAATAGGACAAGAGTTTAAGATGTGAAAATGGACCGTCTCCTGACTGGTCTTTTGACAGCTGCCAGCACTCTCTCCTCTAACTCATCTGGTATCATGTTAGTGTTTGGTGCATTGCCTGCCTTCCTCTGCCAATAAACCCACTCAAAATTATTCCTCATTTTGCATCACCTTAATCTATGTACTGTCCAAGCATATCAGCTATCATCTTGTATTTTGTTTATGGTCCATATAACGCTCCTCCACATGCTCAACATCCATCCCCTCTTGTTAACTGTAAATGCTATGAGCTACTGAAGCACTAGAATAAAAAAAAGTGTTCCAGCTGCCTGGATCGCTCTCAACCAGTGACTGCGCCTTCCTGTGTGGTGAAAACCAGAGTCTGACTCAGTCGTAGCCTCCTTGGCTGGATCCTCCTCAGATATTCCCTCTCTGCTGCCTGTAGGACACCATTACTCTTCCAGAGCCTTGTCTCTTCAAACCAAAGTCTCTTCTGTGCTCTGAAGGCCCCTGTGTCATCACTCAGGCTTTTCTCCCTCTCTGTCCTTCAGGCATTCTCTCTTACTGGAGAAATCCTGTCCTAAAATCATGACTTCTGAAGTCCAAGTCGTATATCCCCTGGTGGCTGTAGGATTGCTCTCTATTTCAGTAGTGGCGCTCTCTTGCTTTCTTTCCCCTCTTATCTATTCTAGGCTCTCGCTGTGTCTTTCCCAGGGGCGGCTCCAGGCACCAGTGCAGCAAGTCCCGTGGCTTCAGCAGCAATTCGGTAGCGGGGACACCGATTGTGCGGCACTGGCGGACCTCCCGCAGGCATGCCGCCGAATCCGCGTGACCAGCGGACTGCCCGCAGGCGCGCCGCCGAAAGCCACCTGCCAGCCGTGCTTGGGGCGGCAAAAAACATAGAGCCGCCCCTGGTCTCTCCCTCTCCTCCATGTCCTCTTTTTTATTATTAATTATGTTTATTACAGTAGTGCCTAGGGACCAGTCAGAAACAGGGCCTAATTGTGCTAGGCACTGTACAAACACAGGGTAGTAATTGGTCCCTGCTCCAGAGAGTTTGCACTTATCTACACTTACAGTACTGCAGCTGCACCCATGTAGCGCTTAATGAAGATGCTACCTACACCAACGGGAGAGCTTCTCCCATCAGCGTAGGTACTCCTCCTCCCCAAGAGGCAGTAGCTAAGTCAATGGAAGAAGCCCTCCCATGAATGTAGCGCTGTCTACACTGGGAGTTAGGTCATATAACTATGTTGCTCAGGGGGATGGATTTTCCACACCGCAGAGCGACGTAGTGATACCAACATAAATTTGTAGTGTAGAGTAGGGCTGAATAATCTCCTTTCCTGCCTTTTCCTGCTACTAATCCTGTTCTCCTACCAGTGGTTCACACAACATATTGCACAAATATGCAAGGAGGCATAACCCCATGACTCTGTTGAAATGTACAAGAGCCACATTAAGTAGAGATGTGTCTGAGACACACAATTCCGATATGGTTTTATGTCTGGATTGTGTAATTTCCCTCCCTACACCACCACTAAAGTTCAGGTATGTTTGGTTTCAAGGTTCATGTTCAGGCCAGCTCCATGGATGAATCTCATAGAACAGAGCCGAGAATCAGGCTTGGAATCTTTATGGATTGTTGCCATGGATCAACTTCAAACTCATAAAGAATCACTGAACTAACCATCCTTACCCGGGTGATCATACAGTCAAAGAAGCAACATAAGGGAACAAACTCTTCAACAGAAGCTGAAGTTAATGACCAAAAGGTCAAACACATTTACAGCTCACTCTTTAACAAGAACCAACATTTCAACTGATACATAGTATCAATCAGCAAGGATTTGTCCAGAAAATTATAGATTTGAGGATGGGGAAATAGGCTATCTAGAAATCTATTTCTTTTCCTGTAAACTGAAAATGTAATTTCTAATGGAATGAATAGCTTACAGCATGTCCTATAGCACCACCTAGCAGGTTAATTTAAAAAGTGATCTATGTGCCTAGATCTTTGTCTATGTGTATGTAATAAAGTGACAGCACAGTTCTGTTCTACCATATCATTGATTCATTCCTAAATGCCTATTGAAACCAGAATCTAATCAGGTTTTGGATTAGACATTGAACTTGACATAGGATACAAGAAACTCAGTAGGGTTTGGGTCTCCACTTTTTAAAATAAATCTTATTTATTATGAAACTGTCAAGAGAAATCTGTGTAAAACTCTCTGACGAGAATCATGATTGACAAATTTGCTCCATTGGCATGAGGGAACTTTCTACTACAAGAGTAAAACTCATCTGTGCCAGACAAAGTTTCCTGAGGTGCCGATCCCAGTGTGTGGAATGAACTCCCGCAGGACCTAAGAGCCATCACAAACCTCACCGCCTTCCTTTCCAAGTGCAAGCCACTATTTAAAAAACAAACAAACAATAAAATAACCTTCTACACATTGCACATGCTAATCTCCCTCTGGGGAGAGGATGGGAGAGAGAATGACTACACAGGATAGATGTTAGTCACATCATTTAATGAATTCCTAATAAAGATACTAAGGTTATGAGGGGTATATAAAAACCTATATAGATCCTTTTGCGGGAAAGCATTTGGAGTTGCTGCACTGAAACACATATGGGTGGAATGAACCCATGGAAATTCACTTCCTCCTAATTGAAGTCGGAATAACGTACTTTTTTTCCCCCTGAGCCTAAACGACTGTAACAAATGTGTGGCCTCCTGGCGCTTCAGAGTTACATTTATGTTGCAGACAAAATAGCTAGAGTATTTCCAAGATGTGAAGTTCTCTTTTCATTGCACAACCTGCAAAAGTTGGGGCTACACTAATTGTAGGCACATCTCCAAGGAAGGGGTGGGGTGTTCATGGCTTCAGTTTGATGCTCGTGCAATTAAGGCCTTAATTACATGAGTAAGGGTTAAAGGATCTGGCCCTTCAGCTGTTGGATCCTCAGGACAGGGACTTATCAACATTTTTCTTTTAAAGCACCATGCACATCTCTGTAGCATTTTTGTATTACTCATATCAGCAAACCTAGGGCCAACTCTAGGTTGCAATATGAGAGGTCCTGCTTTCAATGGTAATGAGATTCATTTCTGCAAACATTGTGGAAATATATCCCTTATTAACGTGTGCTACTCTCATAACATTTTTGTGGTTATTTTGTGCTGACAGTAGCCTATTCTTTATTTGTTTACTTAAATTTAAGCCTGTTTGATCTTCTTTGTGACTTAGGAGAAAGGAGCTGTTCAGAGGGATTCTTCTTCCCAGAATGCATCAGTTTCAGAGCCCCACCACCAACACCACACACACACACACACACTCCTTAAATAACTGCTTGCTCTTTGCATCTGTACTGGATACAGTTTGCACAGCTGTCCAGAGCATATGTGAACAGGCAACTTTTCCAGTTGGCACCAATGAGCAATTCAACAGCTGCTTCTGGTTTTTCTTCCCCAGAGATATGGTAGTATCGAACCATACATGTGTCAATGGTTTAACGGAAACCTTGAGATGCCAGCACATTTGGGGGAAAAAGTTGTGTTAGCCTGTTTGGGGAAGCTTTGTGTGAGATGAATCAGGCCTTTCTTTTTGTCTTGGCGATATTCACAGAAAATCAGAGGGTGAAATTCTGGTCCCATCAAAGTCAATAGGAATTTTGCCATTGATTTTTTTCCCCAGTAGAGCCAGGATTTCACTCAGGGAGCCTAAATTATTGCAAGTGAAACACAGAACTTCTGACCTGCAAAAAGAAAAGTCTGAATAGGTCTGGTTGAAAAATGCTCTATATTTTCCACAAATAAAATTTTACAATAAAACAAAATATTTTCATTTTCGTTTATTTTTAGGTGGATTTAAAAAAATCCCAATAAAATGAAAACCAAAACACAAAATTTTGTTTTTTGGAAAACAGAAATTTTCAGAATCTCCCACCCCTTTTCTTTCCTTTTCCTCTTCCTCCTTCATTCTCCTGCCCCACCCAACTCCACCGAAAAGGAAGGGGAAAAACACTTTTTTGGTATTTTAAAACCAAATTGTCTTTCAGTTTCTTATTGAAAAATGTTGAAATTTTCAGCCAAAATACCATGCAAAGCTTTCTGCAAACTATTCATTTTGGTTGAAAAGCCATTTTCCTTGTTTTGATGAAAACCTATCTCCCAGCTCCAAGTTTGAATAATAATTCACGTTGTTTGTTAATGCAATAATTTACCAATACTGTATGCAGTGTAGTTGGAGATATTACCTCACTCACTCTGTTTCTATAACAGCGGGTCCCAACAAGGGTACACAGATGTCTTCCAGGGGGTACATTGACTCATCTTGATATTTGCCTAGTTTTATAACAGGCTACATAAAAAGCACTAGCTTAAGTCAGTACAAACTAAAATTTTATAAAGACAATGACTTGTTTATACTACTCTGTATATTATGCACTGACAAGTAAGTACAGTAGTTATATTCTGATTAATTTATTTTGTAATTATGTGGCAAAAACGAGAACGTAAGCAATTTTTCAGTAATAGTGTGCTATGACACTTGTATTTTTATGTCTGATTTTGTAAGCAAATAGGTTCTAAGAGAGGTGAAACTTGGGGTATGCAAGACAAATCTGACTCCTGAAAGAGATAGTAGTCTGGAAAGGTTGAGAACCAATGTGGATCTTTATGAGCTTGAAAAGAAAGTGCGGGCAGTGAGCACATTGCCTCAGCCATAAATTTAACCTGAGGACTCTACTGTAAGTAAACACAAGCCAGCACTTTCAAAGCTGTGTGTCTAAAATCCCAGAGATGAACACTCCCAAACTTGGGGGTCTTTGATAGGCAGCCCTGGATGCAAATTCTATGGCCCTGGCTTCTGTGGATAACAGTAAAGGGTTAACACAGAGTAAATTGCATGCCCTGCTGCAGAAGTCTAACACATGTTCCACACTTGCCAGTGTAGCTGATTTTTCAATTTGAGCTTTAACCAGTCAAAGTGCCCCAAAAGAGGTCAAACAGCCTCAGGCATGCAACAGGCAATGGTGACACTCTGCCTGCGTTGCTATGACGACCCCAGCCGCCGGCCACTCCCCCCACTCCCCCCCCCCTAGCTGCTTTGCAGCAATGCCTAGCTTTCGCGCCAGCCCTCTGCTTTACGGCAAGCCCTTTCCCCACTCTCAGTGGCACGAACGCACATCCGCTGCTGCAGCCTGGAGAGGCAGGTGAGAAGCGGAGGGGGTCACTGTGGAGTGTGGGGCGGCAGCAGCAGGCTGTGACCCTGGGTGCGAGAGGGAGAGAACAGCCCTTCTTTGCTGGGCCTGGGGGTGAGCCGAGGGAGCTGCCTGCGCTGTGCCGGGTGAATACAAGGTTTTAAGCATGGGGGCTTGATTTTCTTCTCCCCCTGGTTTTGCAGGCATTTCCTTTGGCTGCCTGGAGGTGACTCCTGATTGACATGCACGTCAGGGAGAGAAGAATTGGGCTCTGTGCCCCCAGCTGTCGTGATTCTTGTGCAATCACTTGGGGTTGGGGGTTTGGTTTGGTTTTTCCCCACAGCAATTATGAAGCTCCTCCTTCCTCTCCAATTCTGCTTTCGCTGAAGTGACCAATAAAACTCTCAGGGACGTCAATGAGCGTAAGATTGAAACCCGATTCTGAATGGCGACATCAATTTCTTATGCTAGTGACGAGTGTAACTCCATTGAACTCCGTTGCAATGGTTTATAAGACAGCCTGCTGGAAGAATTTGAATGGGAGGGAGTTTTACTCAAAGGGCAGTAAGAGAGACTTTTAAGGGCCTGATTCCCAGCTGACTTTCACCTTGTGTTGTCATGTACATAGTGATGCCCATTATCATGATATTTGGTGTTTTTCTTAAAGTTCAGGTCCCAGAGCTATGTGATTAGGTCAGAGTTTCTACTTTCATGTTTAAAAAATTGTTTCTAAGTGAGATTGAAATCATTAACCCTTTAGGCTAGGAAAGGCAGGCTAAGGAAAAGACTTTTCTTAAAACTTCTGTTGTATCTGAAGAAGTGGGGGTTTTTTTCCCCACGAAAGCTTATGCCCAAATAAATCTGTTAGTCTTTAAGGTGCCACCGGGACTCCTCTTTGTTCTTAAAACTTCATAACTTTTAAACCAGGTCCCATAAAAACATGACACTGACTCATGGTGTTTGAACACTTGGGGTTGGCAGCACTACTTCCACCTGTGGAAAAGGCTGGAAATCTTGCCAAATTGGAATGGTGGCAGTGTTTGATTCCCCACCTTGTCCAGGGGTGAAGTGGAGAATTGGGCGCATTTATTTTAAGTAAAAGAACATCTCTTATTGCAGGGGTGGGCAAACTTTTTGGCCCGAGGGCCACATTGGGGTTGCAAAACTGTATCGAGGGGCAGGTAGGGAAGGCTGTGCCTCCCCAAACAGCCTGGCCCCTGCCCCCTATCTGCCCCCTCCCACTTCCTGCTCCCTGACTGCCCCCCTCAGAACCTCTGACCTATCCAACTACCCCCCGCTCCTTGTCCCCTAACTGCCCCCTCCTGGGACCCCACCCCCTATCTAACCCCCCGCTCCCAGTCCCCTGACTGCCCCGCCCCCTATCCACACCCCCACCCCCTGACAGGCCCCGCAGGACCCCACGCCTATCCAAACCCCCATGTTCCCCATCTCCTGACCCCTATCCGCACCCCTGCCCCTGACAGGTCCCCCGGGACTCCCACGCTTATGCAACCCCCGCTGCTCCCTGTCCCCTGACCGCCCCCCCCTCCCCCGAACCTCCGCCCCATCCAACCGCTCCCTGTCCCCTGACTGCCCCCCCGGACTCTCTGCCCCTTACCCAACCCCCCGACCCCCTTACCATGCCACTCAGAGCAGCATGTCTGGCAGCCGCGCCGCCCAGCCAGAGCTAGACATGCTGCGGCTCTGCTCCGCAGGAGCACGCTGCTCCGCCGACCCGAGTGCTGCCCGCGTGGCTGCGGGTGAGGGGGGACAGCAGGGGAGGGGCTGAGGGCTAGCCTCCCTGGCTGGGAGCTCAAGGGCCAGGCAGGATGGTCCTGCGGACCGGATGTGGCCCGTGGACCGTAGTTTGCCCACCTCTGTCTTATTGGATTCACTCAGTGTAACTTGGCTCTGGGCACTGCATGGGCAGCACTAATTTGGGAGTCAAATTTGCAGTATAAAAATCATTAATGCTATGAAAATTGAAGGGCAAAAGTTCCTTAATATATCTTTTGTCCAGCCTTCCCTCTCTTAAGAAGTAATTTTTACTGGGAGATAATACAACAGAAATAAAGGGCCATGATCTTGCAGCCCTCTGCTACTAGTCCTCATGGACGTCAATAGATCTTCTTGCTTGAGTTAGGGACTGCAGGCAGGATGAGGCCCAATGATAGAAACAAAGCAATGCACCTTACATTAGGGCTCAGAGTTGTAAACACTTGTGTGACTTCCATGGGGACTGATCAAATAAGTAAGAAAATCCAGAATTTGTGCCATTAAAAACCATCCTTTAGTCTTAGTTTTCAGTCGCCTTCTTTGTAAGTATGTTGTATAAGATTATGAATAAAAATACCGATCATACACTTAAAGGACCATGTCCTTAGCTGGTTTGCAAACCTGGTTTACAGCAGCTGAGGATCTGGTCTAAAGATTGGGTAGCATTTGAAAAAGCTATTGAGAAACAGTCCTTTGTTTTTATTACTATAGGTTTAAATGGAAAAAAACCCAGGATGATTATTCCAAATTCCCCTGGTTACTCCGCTTATTCCCCACACTGTGTATGTATGTGGTAGAGCAGCTAGGTTCCAATCCTGTAATGAGCTCAGCATGGACATAAGGGCCATCTCACATGGCTTCCGAGCACTGTGCAGGCAGAGCTCAGTTGTAAGATTGAAGCCTTATCTGCTATGGAAGTTAAGATTTTTCAAATTGAGGATTATGACTTGAAGGGGAAAAATAGGAGAAACTATGAATGACAATGTTGAAATGTGCATCATCTAGGCAGAATTCTTTGAAATCTTGCACAAGGTATTATCTGGTTTTTCTTCTACGATTATTTTGGTTTTTCACATTTTTCTTACTTTTAACCTTTTTCTGAAACCTTGGTTCCTGCTAAGCCAACCCCACAACTGGATAGTTGCTTTTAAGAAAACTATTTGCAGGCCTGTTGTTTTGTGCTGTTGTAAGCTGCTGATAGTGTGTTTCCTGTACTTCCGAGCATCTGCATCTTTTACCGACCACCTCTTGAGGGCCTGCCTCTTTGGCTGAAGCTGTAAAGGTGTGTACTTTTAGCTTAGGAGGTCACTGGTTCAATTCCCCATCTGGCTCAAAGTGGCATTTGTCACATTATCATCTCCCTTTGAAGTGCTGGCTGCATCACTTTAAATGAAGTGACATTTTCAATGACACATTAGCCTTGTGAATATGCCAAAGAGTCACTAATGCCAAAGAGGTTTTTCAGGTTTATCATTGGCAATGTCACTGAAGTGTAACTGAAATGTACAACTCGGGTATAATATCAAGAGGGTTTTTTTCAATATATTAGGGCCTGATCCTGCAAAGTGTGCTCTTTAACCTAATCTTCTTTGATGAACTTAAATGTCTTTTTTGGGAGGACGGGGGTGGGGTGGGGGGGCTCAGCATCTCAAATCATTAACAGAACATAAGAGTAGAATGTAAGACGATAGGTAAATACAATACCATAGTTCTGCCTTAATTTATGTGCCAAGACAGGCATTATTGTTATTTATTAAGCATCTACTATGTTCTCACTGCTGTACAAGGCATTTATCAAGACAGTCCTTGCATCAGAAAATTTACAGTCTGAAAGATAGTCCTAGGAAGAGGAGAGAGAAATGTCAGACAATAAAGAGATCCAATTAATTTGATCACTTTTAGCTTTTTCTGTTTAATACTCATTGTTGCTGCTGATCACTTAGGGTACGTCTACACTTACCGGAGGGTCCGGCGGCAGGCAATCGATGTTCTGGGATCGATTTATCGCGTCTGGTTTAGACGCGATAAATCGATCCCGGATGTGCTCGCCGTCGACGCCGGTACTCCAGCTCGGCGAGAGGAGTACGCGGCATCGACGGGGGAGCCTGCCTGCCGCGTCTGGACCCGCGGTAAGTTCGGACTAAGGTACTTCGAATTCAGCTACGTTATTAACGTAGCTGAATTTGCGTACCTTAGTCCGAAGTGGGGGCTTAGTGGGGACCAGGCCTAAGGGAGGAGATTTTCAAAGGCACAGGGGGGAATTAGGCCTCCAGTTCCCATTGACCATCAATGAGACGTGTCGATTTCCCCCTCTATATCTTTCTATGTCTCCATTCTAGGACCTATGGGGGCAGATGCCACAGTCGCTGGGCTTCCACGTGAGCATAGGGCTCTGCTGTGCCTAAAAACTTGCAGGGCTGGAGCCATAGGTATATCTGATGCCACCATCTGTGCTCAGAGAAGCAGAAAATCTTGAACGAAAGGATTTGGCAGGTTAAAAAGTTTTCCCTTCCCTTCATCTTTCTCTTTAAAGAGTCGGAGAAGAGTTTCCTGCTTGGAAACTACTTCTGTTCCAAGTCCTACCCTGGCCAAGACTAGTTTACCTTTTTTGCGCTTCTTTTTTAAGAAGGTAATTATTTCAGAAAGAGCTCTTTAAAGGGCCATTTAAATTTTTTTGGAAGAATCCTTGTTTGTTCGTTTTTTTCCTGGGAGAATAAGGAGAGTAATGCTATCACCAAACAAAAGACTCCGAGTCAAGAGAGCTTTCAGCAATACTAGTGTAATCTACTCACAGTGGCACTCTGTGCCCCCCCTAGTGGTGATTAGTCTCCCTTTACAGCTATTTGGGCAAATAATTCCCCTTTCCTTTGTCTTAGTTCCCTCCATCTGTAAAATAGAGGATAATAATTCTTCCCTAGGTCTTTAGATTTAATTATTGTTAGAAGTATCACTTTTGGACTCCTCAGATGCAGAACTGTTCAATGATGTATTTTATTTTCAAATAAACTGATTTTTTTTTATTTTTGAAATTTTTACAGGCTCTGTTTAAAAAAAGCAAAAATGCATTGGTTTTCAATTGTTGAAAACAGAATAATTTTCAGTCTTTCACTCAAATTTAGAAACTGCAACTTTACTTGAAAATATTTCTGCTTTGCTGGCAAGTCTTGGTGAAATCTTAACCGTCTTTTTCTTTGACGAAAAGCACTATATAACACGAAGTGTATTATGACAATTAACGCCAGTCAATATGCTTTTATGGAAAATAGGCATTGTCAAACAAACCTGATCTCATTCTTTGAGGAGATTACACATTTGGTTGATAAAGGCAACTGTGCACATTAATGTACTTAGACTTTAATGAGGTATTTGACTTAGTACCACACAACATTGACTATTGATATTGTATTATGCTGTTTTTTTATACATTAAATGAAAAAATGATCGCCAATGGGGAATCATAATTGAATAGGTATGTTTCTTGAGTCACTCAAGGATAAGTACTAGGCACTAAGTTATTCGGCATTTTCATCAATGATCTGAAAGTAAATATAAAATCGCTGCTGATAAAATGTGCAGATGACACAGATTGGAGGAATGGTAAAAATGATGAGAATGGGGCAGTTACACAGACCCATCTGAATCACTAGGTAAGCTGGGCCCATTCAAACAAAATGTGTTTTTTATACAGCCAAATAAAATAAATTTAAATATCTGGGAACAAGGAATGCAGGCCATGCCTACAGAATGGGAAGTTGTATACTGGAAAGCAGCAACTCTGAAAAGGATTTAGGGGTCATAATGGACAAGCAAGTCAATGTGAGCTTTCAGTCCGATGCTAGAGCTGTGAGTGGGAGTATGGAGGCAGTTTTACCCCTGTGTATGGCACTGTTCCAGTATCAGTCTCACTACTGCATACAGTGCTGGTGTCCACATTTTTGAAAGGATGTTGAAAAGTTGGAGAGGATGCAGAGAAGAACCACAAAAATGATTTGAGGGCTGGAGAAAATGCCTTGCGGTGAGAGTCTTAAAGAGCTCAATATGTTCAATTTATCAAAAAGAAGATTGAAAGGTGACTTGATTACAGTGTTTAAGTACCTTCATGGGGAGAAAATACCAGGTATTAAAGGGCTCTTTAATCTAGTGGAGAAAGACATAACAAGAACCAGTGGCTGGAAGCTGAAGCCAAATAAACTCAAATTAGAAATAATGTGCACATTTTTAACTGTGACGACCAAGGGAACTGGTGGATTCTCCAACGCTTGATGTCTTTAGACCAAGACTGGATGCCTTTCTGGAAGATATGCTTAAGCCAAACATAATTTATTGCACTCGATACAGGGTAATTTGGTGAAATTTAAGAGCCTGTGTTATACAGGAGGGTCAGACTAGATGATCACAATGATCCCTCTGCCGTTAATATCTAAACTATGTGACTGATGGAACAGAAGTCATCTGAGTTACAGAAAATTGTTCTGGGAAGGGGCAGTTATGTGGTACTGGGTAAAACAGGGTACTATGTTCAGAATATGTTAGTAGATGGATGTGGTGACCTTACCATAATACTGATCTATTACCCTTATTACAATGAACTGATTTAACGGAGGAGAAAAAGGGATTGATTCCTTCTGGTCCTCTGTATCAACCAGTTTGCATTCTGGAGCATGAGATTAAATATTTGTATAACAAAAGGGTGCAGCATTTTCTTTGTAGGGTTGTACTGTACTTATTCTTGTATTTATATCTTTGTGTATAAATAGAGTGGAGTGATTTCCTGGATATCGGGCTCTGCTTGTTTAAAAGAATCTTAAAATGAAAGGGGACCCATATGTGCATCTTTTAATTCCCTGTTTGTATGTTGTTATGAACAGGTTGGAAGTTGGCTATGGCAGTTCCGTTCCTGTGGAAGGCAGCTGCGTTGGTAGAGAAGCACAGGACTGGCTTGTTGGCAGTTTCCTGCGCAGGACTGTTTGGGGCTAACCTTTCCTATCATGTCTTTCCCGAGCAGACGTTCAAACTGTGGTATCAGTGCTGGACTAAGGGGCAACCGGCTGAGCTCTCAGAGAAACTACGCAGCCTCTTCCACAATGTTCTGGGAGATGTTGGCGTGAAGTCCGTGAATTGTTACCAACCCTTTGCAGCTTTTGGCTTCCACCCAGTGAGTGCTGGGATCCCGTGGCTGCCTGCGGGCTCTCTGGTGGGCATCCCTGCCAATTTCAATAGCACAGCGGAGGACAGACAAGGAATTGTCAACCGTGTCGTCGTGATAAATGGCAGAGAAGTGGACTGGGAGAGTAAACAAGGGCTAGCTTTGAAGGAAGCCTTGATGTTTTCACCAGAGGCTCAGAAGTTTGCCATTGCCAGAGAGATTGTGTACTTGCAAAGCAATAGCCCTGTAGTTTATGCAGCTGTGCCTCCTGCTTGCTTAGCCAGCACCTGTCTGTCTGGGGTGGCTATAAAGCAGCTTCTGGGCTTGTATTCTGGCCCCAGGGTGTTTCGAGGCATTTATAACATCACCGTTGCAGCAATTGGACTTGTTGGCTACTTTCTTGCTTACGATGCCGTGAGCCACGCACTAGACTACAGGTTGGACAGAAAGGTGGCCACCATTTCCAAGGACTACGCCAGAGGTGGGGTGGAATTCTACGACAAAATCCTGTCCCGCAACAGGACTCTCCGCACTCTTTTGGGCAAACGAGGAGAGAGAATTTATGCCCCTAGCGGTAACCTTTTCCCTAGGTACTGGTTCAGATTAAAGCACGCTCCATACACTTCCAGAAGAGACTTGATCGTTAATATTTTAAGAGTGCCCCAGGCATAGGAAGGGAGTGATTGGATTTTAAACTTATACATTATGTATTCTCTTGGAACGCCACTGTGCTGCCTTCCTCTCCCCTCCCCTGCAACTTCATTCGTGCGCTGTTTTTTATTTTTGCATATAGTCTGGAAGTAGTGTTTAATTTTTCATTCACTGGACGCATATCTCTTAAAAAATTAAAGACCTATTTCAAAAGTCCTCTGTCCTACATGCATCTTGAACACTAAAGCCCACTCAGGGAGTGTTACTTCTCAGACACTGATCTGGAAATGCTGGTACTTTACTCGCCTACAGTTTTGAAATAATTTCTAAAGAACGCAAAAGGTGAAGTACCACACAGAGAATTTTTGTGGCATTAATTTAAAGAGGGGTGAATATGTGTGTGTGTGTGTATATAGTATACATATTCTCCACCCCTCATATGGTACATCCTAAAGGAATGGTGGGAGCTCTATCACACCCGAGACATTTAAAATAGACTAGACAATACAGTGTAAGTTGCTCTCATTCTGCTCGTGAATTACATTTTTTTTTTCTTTTGCCACTTAAACTGTAAGGCACAGTGTCTCCGAGTGGTCTAGCTGATGTGGAGCAGCTTCTCGTTATCCCCAATTCAGGGCTGTGGCTAAACGTCAAGAGAGCCATTAACTCTTCCATTTTCAACTTAATCAGAACTTGGGAGCTGCCATCTTGCTGCCTGTTGATAAATCAAGACAGGAAAAAACTCTCCCCATTAATTTGCATGGGAGAAGCTAGGTGCTTTGAACAGGGTTTTTACTGTTTTGTTTTAAGTAAGTTGGAGTCTTTATGGAAACAATTAATTTTCGTTATGTCGCTTTGCATATGAAGTATAATGGGAGGGAGGCTGGGAGGAAGAGCTGAGTGAGCGAGGCTACTGCCAATGTTGTGGGGTGGGGTGGATCTTTAAATGTTTGGTGGGAAAGCAAGGCTGGGGAGAGCTGTAAGTATATATTGGGTGAAACTGGAGAACTTGGGCAGGGAACCTGGCATTTGGGCAAAGATTAGGCTAAAGGAAGGGGGGACAGGTTTTGAGGAATACAGAGTATTTAGGAAACAGATTGTATTCTTTAAAGCTTCCATCTATAAAGTGTGGCCCTAGTGGATAGAGCCTGGGACCGGGACTCTGAAGCCCTGGGTTCTATTCCTGTCTCTGCTGCTGAGTGACCTTGGGCAAGTCATTTCACCTCTGTGTGCACCTCAGTTTCACCCTCTGTAAAATGAAGATGACATTGACCTTCCTAAAGTGCTTTGAGATCAGCTGGTGAAAAGCACTATATATAAGAGCTAGATTTTATAATTATTAAAGAAAAACAAATATAGTTCAAGGGAGAGTAAAAGCTAAGAGCGTTTGTTGGCAGGCGGGCTGCTCTTTCAAAACAGATTCAAACTTACCTAAAACCAGCAGCACTCCAAGAACCCTTTTAATCTAAGAAAAAGAGTGGACCTGATTCTCCATTGCCCTGGACCACATGTAGTCATTTTTCCCAGCACAAAGTCAGTGTGAAATGCCACCATTCTGATGTGGTAGCATTTTACACCCATCTGCACTAGTGCAAATGACTACACCAAGCAATGGAGTTAATTCTTTCCTAAATTGTCTGTAACCGTAGCCACCACAGGCTGTGGTCCCAGCCAAAGGAATATTCATATTTCATCAGGAACTTCTATAGCAGGGAGATTTTATGTGTGTGTTTATTTTCGGGGGTGGGGGAGGGAATTTTGATGACATATCGCTGGAATTTTCCCTTAATATCCAGTGACTTAACAGAAATATTTGACTTGGGTAAAAGACACTGCACAGCATGTGTGCTAGGTGAAAAATAATTTTATTGGGTTTGGTACCATTTGCAGTGTTGCTTGCTCCTTACTGACAGTTAAATGTGATCAGAGAGGTTTACGATGCTATAAAGACATTTTTATTAGCAGGAGAATCAAAATCAGACCCCCTTTCCATAAGGAAAGCAAAGAAACCTGTAGCTCACAGAACATAAGGTAACATGAGTCTGCATTTTTATTTTTCTATTAAACATCGCATCAGCTCATCAGATTACAGTGTACCAGGATGGGAGTGTGTTCTAAACCAGTGGTTCTCAAACGTCCCGCGGCCTGCGCCGCTTCCTGCAGCCCCCATTGGCCTGGAGCAGCAAACCGCAGCCAGTGGGAGCCGTGATCGGACGAACCTGAGGACACGGCAGGTAAACAAACCGGCCCGGCCCGCCAGGGGCTTCCCCTGAACAAGCGGGGGCCCTAGTTTGAGAACCACTATTCTAAACCCTGCTGCAGTACATATGAATGGGCTTCAGTAGGATGCTTGATTTTCTACAGTCGCTGTCGCAGGAGGTCTGCCAGTGTAGGCCACCCCTGCGGTTCAGCTGGACATCATAACAGGAATCCTACCACCACTACCCTCCACTAACATCTGCACAATTTTCCAAACTTGTCCTGAATATCTCATGTTATAATGCATGTTCTTGGTTCTGGATGAGCTAAGAGAATCTCCCGCATTACCCTCGTACATCCCTAACTTCAGCTGGTAAAAATCTTCCTCATCTCTCATGACGAAGCTGTCGTATTCTGCATTTTTGTGCCTGCCCTGGGCATCAACTACATTTATACGGACTTTGTACCATTTTTGCTTGGTGATGAGGTTGATAAACTTATTGCCAAGCCAGTGACCTCCCTCTAGGTCGCCAAAGCCATATTTGTAGGTTGTCCAGGCTTCTGACCATGTGAGCTCAGTGTTGTGGCTGTTTCTCTGGGGCTGTCCACCCAGTGCAGCCATCCATATAGCACTGGACCACAAGCATGCAGCTTCCTTCAGGCTGCATGATGTAAAGGCCACTCTCACTGTGGTGTGAATGGAAAACTTCATCACAGTCCCTTGGGAAAGCTGAGGAATAAAAAGCTGTAGATGATTGGCTGATTCTAAAACTCTAAGCTAAATTGCTTTGTCTCTTCTCAGAATAAGCTTAAAGCTAACATAAACAGAAGTAGTAAAGGTCAAGACTGAAGTGCATTGCCTGTGAAGTGTGGAGACCTAGAATTGGAATATAACTCAGAATTTAGCCCATTATGTCAGATTCTTCCCTGGTGTAACTCCACCAGAATCCACAAAACACAGTTGGCCACTTTTTTTGTTTGTTTGTTTGTTTGTTTGGTGTCACACAGTTACTCCATACTAAATACTGAGTGCACTGGGGGAATGGAGACCTGCCTTCAGATGAATTGCAAGTCAGCAAATATGGCGATTTAAAAAAATTAAAGCTGCCTGCCTGCCTGCTACCATGGCTTAGCACAGTCTTGTCTTAAGTGCCTGCAGGCAGTGCTCTTATGTAACATTAAAGCATGTTATAAAGCCCCAGTGGTAGTAATGGATTTTCCAGCTGCTTACTCTATAACTGCAATGCAGCGGGACTCTTTAGCAACTTCACGGGCCTGTAAATGCTTCATTGTTCTCTCATCAGCTGTTCAAGTAACCTGCTTTGGCATGTAGAGGTCAGTAAGTGTAATTATTTTTTTAACAGTACATGATATGGCTTTCCAAGGAGCAGCTTCTTACAGAAGTAGCAGCATTTGCACTCCTCTATCTGTGTATCTCAATTCTTACACTGGCACCCATCCCCATGGCATCTGAGCACCATTCTTGTTACTGAGCTGCCCATATGAAACAAAGAGAGAGCTCAAACCAAAACTGCTCATTTAAATTCCCCTGAGCTTTGGAGAGGCTTGGATCTTGGAATGGTCTTTGTTTGTTAGCATGGCTGTTTCTGCAGGGAATAGGTACCTATCGTGTGTGTGTGTGTGTGTGTGTGTGTGTCACAACAGAAGTTCCACAGAGTCATTACAGAACTGGGCCAACTACTGTGTGTGACAAAGGCAAGATTCCCAGTCTTGAGTATGGAAATGGCTATGTGAGTCCTGACCTTCCATACCAGTGCGAGCTGGATGATAAAAATAGAAGCATCTTCAGACACTGACACTTGGGGACTTCAGAAAATCAGTTTGTGGTTAGCAGTATAATGAAATCTGCACTAGATCTGGAGTTAAAATGTTATGGCTTATGGGGAATTGGATTAAAAAATAAAGCTGTTTTTCTGTAAATATTTATAATGCAGGAGTAAGGAAATGAGTTCCTGGACTCTTGTACAGCATTAGCAGAGAGAATAACCAGTGGTTTAATTTAAATGGATGGTTGGGAAAGATGAAGATAGGAAGGCAAATTTTAAAAAGGAACAAAACCTAAAATATTAGAACCTACAGAACAACTTTAGTGAAAGAAGAGGCCATTCATACAAATGCACAGTCATTTTCAGGCCTGAATAAAAATGTCATTAAAGGGTGAAGTCTAAATAGCATTAAAGGAAATGGACAATAAAATCACTAAAATAGGTTTGGGTGCCCCGAAAAATGCATCTCTCCGTTAATTTACTTTTTGCTGGGGGAAAAAAATGCACGTGGCTCTGCTTACAGCAGCTAAGCTAATAGAGCTCCCCTGTTGGCTTCTCGGAAAAGGAAACTGTGCTTTGGAGATGGCAGCCATGAGTACAAATCTCCTATCCTGGTGCCATTGGAGAAAGGAATAATGTGACATTACTGCAAGGAACCATAATGTTTCTGCAGTAAAGTGTCACAGTCTGTGTCACAATAGAATCTTAATAGGAATGCCCCTTTCCCCATTAAGAGGAATTTGAGAATCTGCTTAACAAGGATGACCACTTTAATAGTAATGCAGCTGTCTGATGAGTTGCACAGTCCATCGTGTTACTGGAGCTGGGAAAAGGCAGTACTGGGAACTGAGCGGCTGCTGCTCGCCCACTGCCTGTAGCAATAGCAGCTGTGAGATGCCCATCAAAACAGACAGCATGTGTGGTTGGCATAGAAGGAGCAAATTAATTGGGGTGAATCAAAACAATACTTTCTGCCTGACTCACAGCAGTGGGATGGACCCCTTTAATTAAAGGAGAAAACTCATAGAAACCATTTCAAATTAAAACCTGCTGTAGGCCTAAGCACAGCTAAATTAACTGAAGGCATCCCCATTTCATGGAACAGCCATCCCTAGTAAACAGCAGTCTTACAGACAAAAATGTGGGGTATATCGTGAAATTGATCCATACTGAATTCCAGTCCAGGTGGATTTGATTTAAATCAGGGGTTCTCAAACTGGGGGTTGGGACCCCTCAGGGGGTCGCAAGGTTATTACATGGGGGGGTCACGAGCTGTCAGCCTACACTGCCAACCCCACTTTGCCTCCAGCATTTATAATGGTGTTAAATATCTAAACAAGTGTTTTTAATTTATAAGGGGGGTCGCACTCAGAGGCTTGCTGTGTGAAAAGGGTCACCAGTGCAATAGTTTGAGAACCACTGATTTAAATCAAATTGATTGATTTAAATCACTAGTCAGGAAGACTCGATTTAATCATGATTTTCTACATAAAAGTGCATTCTTGTTGGTTGTTATAACCTTAATACAGATTCTTCACAACTCAGAGATAGATGTAGGTTTCATTTTTAGAAGGTACACACTATACGTTTTTAAACAGTGATTTATTTTGAAAACTTTTCAGATTCGTTTTACAGCTATATCAGAAAATGAATGATTGTTTGGTTATTTCATTTACCAAAGGTAATTGAAGCAGATATTTATGAAGTCATTGGGAGGTGAACTATCTCCAATTCAACAGGTTAATCATTAATATTTGGAGGATTTTCTTGCCATGCTGTATTAGGAGGAGAACATCACCAGACAGACATTTAAATTGTTTTATTTAACTGAAACAACAACATTAAGTATTCTGGATTTTTTTCAACAGCAAACATATAATATTTTAACAAAACAAGCATATGTCACTCGCTTCTCACATTTATATCCAGACTTCTTTTCCTTGTCCGGATCTATTCCCCCCCAACAATCTTCTATTCATTGAACTTTTTGAAACTTTGCACTTTTAGAGAGAAGTAAGGGATTGACTCTGTGTACACAAATTTGCAGAGGGACAATAGAGTTGAGGTCTGTTATTTCTCACCTCTATATATTTATTTAAAAACATTTTTGCTGTTAACAAGCATGTTACCTCTGGAGAGACAAATCCACAGTTTGAGAACTGCAAAACTAAGCATCTCTGATGGTATCTTCTAGACTGAGCACTGAGTCCCATTGGGTAGATAGAAAGATTAACCTAAATAATCTATACAAAAACCCGTGGAACCCCATAAAATTGGGTCCCTAATCCATGAACTATTGGAACTCATTTACAAAACTTTTCTTAAATATTACATGAATATATTGTCTCATACTCTAGAATTAGAATTTATAATCCCTATTCCATGCTGAGATATCTTTGAGCTATAATGTATCTTAATTAAAACTATCTTTAGATAAAATGCTTTTTGAGGAAAAAACTTATCAAAAAAACCGATTTAAATGAAAAAAATTCGATTTTTTTATTTTATTTTTTTAAATAATTGATTTTTATCCACCCTGATTCCAGTGGGACTTCCGAGCTGGCCACATGGGTGAGGTCTTGCCTTTTAAAGCTTTATGCTGCATGTGGCACAAATACTCATTTTCAGATAAAATATAATAAAGTTGCAAGCAGCCCAATGCACACAGCAAGTGTTCGCTGATTTACATTCATCCCAGCAGGAAATGTGGATAGCTGGAAGAAACGAAGTACTACTAAGTAGATGCATGTTAACCTAGGAAGGAAGAAATAATTAGGATCCCAGAAGAGACGGTACTCGGGGCGGGGGGGAGAGAGGAGGGATTGAGAGGCTGAATTTGATTGTTACGGAAACTAGGTTATTGTGAACACACACACACAAGCAATAAAATTATTGTAAAGGAATTAGGCTGTAACTTGTTTGACAAATCCTAAAAGAAAGCTGAAAAGTGACTAGTAAATAATTCTGTATTGATATTTTTCATTACAAGTACACATGCACATCCCAGCTCTGCCACAGCCTTTCTGTGTGCCTCGGTCTCTCTCTGCCCCAAATCTGTTCAGTGGGAATAATAATTAAAGCTGGTCAGAGAATGGGAGGAGGGTTTCTGCAGAAATTTTTGAGGTTTTGGTGAAAAATTGAAATCCAAAATATTTTGATTCACAATGCTGCTGCCATGCTTCATGGGAGTTGTAGTCCAGATGCTTCGTGCTCCTGTTATTGGCCATGCTCTCTGGTCAGATCACTTCTCCTGTGGAGCACCACTGTCTCTTTGGTGAGGGGAGGCGGTGCATACGGCAGGCACATGTCTGTGATGAATCAGAGGAGATGTAATCCAGCCAGGGGTCCTGGCCCATAGAGGACAATGGGAGCATGAGGCACCGTGGCGACATTTCCAAATCAAAATTGGTGAGTTTTTTAATTTTAATTAACTTGCTGCTGAAGGCAGATGCTTTTCCTGAAATATTTCACTTAATTGAAACTCAGTTTTCTGTCCAAAAAAAAAAAAAAAAGGTAAGTTCTGACCAAAAGTTTTGTACCTGCCCTAATAATAATTTATCCCTCCTTCCCCGCACCCTTTGTCTGGTTTGTCCGCTCAGACTGTAAGCTCTTTAAGGCAGAGACAGACTGTCTCACTATGTGTTTTGTATAGTGCTTAGCTCAACTGGGCCTCCATCTTGTTTCGGGGTCTCTAGGGGCAAACATAATTCAATAACTGATGATGAAATACATATAGTGACCAGTATCAAAGGGGTAGCCGTGTTAGTCTGAATCTGTAAAAAGCAACAGAGGGTCCTGTGGCACCTTTAAGACTAACAGAAGTATTGGAGCATAAGTTTTCGTGGGTGAATGCCCACTTCATCAGACGCAAGTATAGTGAGTATACCAAGATATTAAGTTAGCGAGAGCATGTGCAGTGTACGGATGCTGCATGTAAGTAAACATACATGAGCCTAAACTTTAAAAAGTGACTAGTGCTTTGTTTGCCCTACTGGAGACAACTTACAGGGGTCTAATTTCCTAAAGGCCTGAGCATCCATCTTCTAGAAATCAGGCCCCTTTACTGTGCCTGAAGTTGGGCACCTAAAATTGCTGGTCACTTTTGATAAGTTTAGCTGTAGGATCACTCCTGTTCTTATATAGCCAGGGCTTTGTTATATTGGGAAACTTCCATTATATGTGAAAGATGAGGCAAATGGTTTTCCTTTTTCCATATGGTCGGCCTCCTATGGCCGTAGATGCAATAGAAAATATCAACTGTAATTAGAATGATTGATTCATATTGGTACTGTACATAGAAAATGCAAAGTGCTATGGGCCTGATCCAAAGCTCATTGTGATCGATGGACTTTGGATCCGACCATAGTAAGGGCTAAGTAATACAGTATTGTGCTTCTCTTTGTGATTCACAATGAAGAATATTGCTGTCAGACTACACCTCCGGATACAGAGGTAATTGGAGGAGTTACCGTGAAACTATACAACCTCTCAAGCCATCAAGTAAAATACATGCAGTTGTCATTGCATAGCATACAAAATCTTTTTTTTTTTTTTTAAGTGCTAAGTTTGTTACTATCTAAAACACTTTGATAACTCAGCGTAGTAAGGTAAGTGCAGACCTGCTGGTTCCTGTCAACTCTTATTTCTGTCATCTGCCAGAATAATTTTCCAGTGGGAATGTTATTGTTTCTTCATTCTTAGTTCCTTTGCATTTCTCATTCCTGTGCAACTCTGATTGCCTACTGACTCATCTTGCTATCCACTGTATCTCATTCAAACAAGGTTCTTAAACTTCGCTCAGCAGATTGTGTCTTCTTGATTTTAAATGTTTGTTTTTAATGAATGGTGGCAATAATACATCAGGGCTTATTTTCAGTAGATTAGAGCTGGTTGAAGGTTGTTTTGGTTTAAATCATTTTGCAATGAAAAATGTCTTTTTGACCAATTAGAAAAATATTTATTTTGGTCAAAATTTTCCAGTGGGAAGGAGGGGAAGGAGTTGAAGTTAAAAAATTTTCAATGTTTTTGATAAAATATTTCAGTTTTGGATTTTTGAAAGCTGAAGAATTTGATTTAGTTTTTTGGTTGGAAAAGCAAAAATAATTTTGGGAAATTTACAGGGGAAAATGAAAATCTTTCAAATTTTCCCACAAAAAAAAGTATATTTTAACCGTCTGTTGAGGATACTATTGTGCTGCCGTTCTTGTCTCCAGTGCTGCTTACTATATTTTGGTGCCTGGTGTGTGGTTGGAGTCATGGCCCCTAGTGGCCATTAAGATGCTGCCACCATAATCAAGCCCAAAGGCAATGGGAATATTTCTAGGGGCTGAAGATTTCAGGGTTTTCCCGCTGGTTTTATACTCACTAAGGACATGTTACTTCACCTGCCAGACTAATGAATATTGTGCAAAAAGAGTTAATTGATACCTAGGGCAATTTGTATGCAAAAGGCACTTGGATGCTATGGGGCAGTATAAATAGTCACGTTGTCCTAGTAAGGCAGAAACCTTTGTTAGAGGCTGGTATAAAGCCAGGCCATCTGAGGGAGAGCTACAGGTGGGATTGCAGCTGGCACAATCTCTCCAGCATATAAATGTATCCCAATACGGTATCACTAAGTTATTATCTGGAGCCTGACTTCCAAGCTGGTTACACTGCCTGTTCCATCAAACTGTTTATGAGCTTCTTATACCTTTGCATTTGGGGTATTTTAGAGGGGGAGGAGAGTTCTACATTAGTTTTCCATTTGCTGAAAAGAAGCAAAAGCCCATTTTCTCTATTGCTATTTTTGTCTCACTTTTCACAAAGCTTTAGGATGAGCACATCACAGGCTTCTTGTTCAAGGACATTTTATATTCGCTGTTGGCAAAATATTCTTTCAAGAGACTGTTGCAGCAGTGAGGATTTAAATATCAAGAAGAAAGTTATGCAGAACCAAATGGAATAATCGCTCATCCCTTTATTATTCTTCATTGGAAATATTTAAGTTCCTATACTTACATAACTGCACACTGTTCCAGAATAGCAATAGGTTTTAAGAACTTGCATCTAATTTCTGGGATATCTGTTTCATGGCTTGCTGTTCTAGTCTTTGCATTCTCTGCACAGATACAGTTAACTATACCAACCTGGGTGGTGTCTTTGTCATGAGGACAAATTCCCACTAGTGATTAGGCTGACCTTTCAAAACTGTCATAACATGTATCATCCCAGACCAATGAGCCCACCAGTCCAGACCAATTATCTATTATTCCCCCCAACACAAAGACTCCCTGGCCAGCTCTCCTCCACAACCTGCTCCCCAGACAAAGGTTCCCCTCCTTGTTCTGCCACACACGTTGTTTTGTCTTCTTTTCTCCTTCAGCTATTGGTTGGAGTCTGCCTCACTTCTGCCATTTTTACACCAGTGTATCTCTGTACACTTCAGTGGGATTACTCATAATTTATACCAGTATGATAGTGATCAGAATAGGACCTGATGAGCCTCTCTGCAGGCTCTCCTAAACAATGGTTGACCCTCCCACTCACTGCTGATGCCCTCAAATTTGCCTGTCAAAATAAATAAATAATTCATCCCTCCCATCTTAGGCAATTGGACAGATGGAATTTTGCACAATTGGATTGCCACTAAACTCAGTGGAGCTAAACTCGATTACATCAGATAAGCACCAGGACCTTAATTTGTGATCTCAGACTCAAACCCATGTTTCCAAAGGTGAAAGCTAGTATATTGCTTCACTGTGAATATATATATAGAGAGAGAGTTAATGGATATGAGTATATGATAAAGCCCATACATTATGCTACTCTGAAGCTATATTCATTTTTAAACAAGAAATGAATTACAGTACTATAAATTGAAATCCTGATTCTGTTTCTTAAAGGAGATAGAAAATAAAGATCAAGCTGCACTGTAAATAATGATGCCAGTTTTTAAAACCCTTCTTTATTTCCTAGCTAGAGTAGGGGCATGTACAAATATTTTTTAAAACAGAGCAGGGGAAGAGTTATTCTGTAGACAGATTTTTCCTTGTAAGAGCTCTTCTTAAATTAAATGTGTTCCATTCCCTCTCGTTGGCTTTATTATAAAAGTATGTTATATAATTCTCCATAGATACCAATAGACAGATTTATTTATGGGTTTTGGAAGCTCCATGTAATTTGGGCATAAAACATGAAGTATGTTTTATAGTTCCTCATTAATAATGGTTGAGAATTATGTTCATCTGAGGCAGCAAACATAAATTCTTAATGTTTAGGTATTCATTATATGCCTACAATGACTGGAAGTTGCCACAGGAAAATAAAAGCCAGTGGTCCCAGAGGCTTTTTGTTTTATATTCTGTCAAGCAAATGTGGAAAGTTCTATTCGTTGACCTCTTGACCCCCTAGAACTTCTGAATTCTAACAAGATCCATTGATTGAAAAACTCAAATTGGAAATAAGAGACAACTTTTCAACCCCAAGGGTAGTTAACTATCGAAGCATCTTACCAAAGGAAGTGGTAAATTTATCATCTCATGGAGATTTTAAGTCAAGATCAATTGTCTTTCTCAAAGATATGCTCTAGTTCAGTAGTGTTTGATTGCTGTTGAGATCGATACCGTTCACTTACATCATAGGAAAGAACAATTCCCGCCACAGCAGAAATTACTGGGTGAAATTCTATGGCCTGTGTTACTGCAGGAGGTTAGAGTAGATGCTCATAATGTTCCATTGTGGCCTTAAAATATATTAAATTGCTGGAAAGACAAAGGCTGTTCTTACCTCTCCTGTATATAATATCATCCAAGTTGTGAATTGCATCAATATCCTTTACCATGTGCAGGTTGTCAACATCCTGAAGATGTTTCTTCCAAACGTCTTTATTCTTCTCTAACGCTGAACTGGGTGTGCAGCTCAGAAAAAGAACTGCAAATGCAGCTAGCAGGGTATTACAGGAAGACATTTTTTGGGAAACCTGGAAAAGGCCACAAATACATGCATTATTTGGAAATGGCTTCCATGCTTCTAATACAACTGTCCTCTTAATAAACATACAGTGCTTTGGGGTTAAGTTCAGAAGGAGAAAATAGACTGTCCGGTTTCTGATTTATTCTAAGAGATTAAGGTGCATGATGACTAAGCCAGTCACTGACTAAGTTCAATGTACATATTTGTAAATCTGAAAAAAAGTACCTTCACAGATGCTCAATTCATCAACATTATTTACTTTCTTGTTATAGCATAGTTTATTGGGCTTACAGAGGATAACTATGCCTCATAAAGGGGGATAACAAGGTTCTCAAATTCATCATCAAAGATTGCATTTAGTAAAAACAAAATGGTAAAGTAATTGTTTTTCATGATACTGGAAAGGAGGCTAGATCAAAACCAGGAAATCATATGATGCTTCAAGGAAGTATTTTAGTAACTGTTTGATAGAGATTAGCACGAAAATATGACCGTGACAAAGGCCCGTTGATGGTTCATTGCTATTTGTCAGCAGTTCTTGTCAGGCCTACGTACTCACTACACCTAACACACTGTCATGATGTATACCCAAAAGATGGCATGTAATATATCATTGAAAAACTAATAACTCACTGATCTTTAATAATCTTGCATGATGTATGTACGAGGTAGGTACAAAGAGTTATGGATATTTGATAGAATTATGTTCTTAAAATGTGTTTGGCAAGTAATGCATAAGCCCAGTCTGCCCTAGACAATGGAATGCCTAACCAGCCTGGTCATCCGGGAGAGACAATAAAGGTGCATTTACATAAAAGGTAAACAAGCCATCAAGCTAACAGGGGCAGAGATAATGACTCAGTTATCACCAGCAGGGAAGGAACCAGCATGAAATCTTCACCAACCTGCATGGCATCTCTTCCCAGATTGAGAAAAGGAACTTTATCGGAGAATGGTTTACTGGACTATAAAGACAGGGAGTCTGATACTCTCATTATAAGTAATTGAATCAACTGATTGTATACTGTATTATAAAAGTATATCTATTAAGGTCTTTTATGAAAGGTAATGAGACACTGGTGATAATATTATTGTAAAATATATGTATTAGCACTAGAGGAAACATGGATACTCTCTGATATTCTGGTTTAAAGTCTGTGACCAAACAAAGGGAGAAACAGGTTTTCTCCAAGACAAGAGGAAAGGCAGTTATCTACCAATGAAATGAAGCAAGGGGTGACCAAAAACAATGGAAGCCCTTTTTACATATGAATCAGCAGAGGGGTGGAAAGTCCACAGGAAGGGAAGAAAAGCATGAGGTCATCCTGAGTCTGGGGATAAAACAGTAAATTTGGGAAGATATAAGGAGAGAGAAGAATCCATCTTAACATTCATCATTGGACAGACACAACGGGCCAGAGCTCTTGCAAACGAAGATGAGTCCTTCAACCATGAGGGTTGAAGTCTCTGGGAACTGAATATATGTGAGAAACCTGCTTAGTCTAAGAACTTTCACTTAGAAAGACAAGGGAAACCAGCCCTTTGTGCTACTATGGAAGGTCCTGACTGAGGTAAAGGCAGCTATGGCTGGAAAGCAAAAAGATTGGTAAGAAAGATACCTTGAACCAAAGCTGTAGCTTGTTAAGTCTTAGCCACTAGGAAGCATATTTTACTTTATTTGCTTGTAACCATTTTGTCCTCATCTCTTATACTTGAACTCACTTAAAACCTCTCTCTCTCTCTTTGATTTCTAATAAAAGTAAAACAATTTTTTTAATCAACCCCATGCTGTGTTTGACTTTAAGTGATTATTAACTCCAGTTAAAACAACAAGCTACTGTGCTTTTGTCTCTGTAAAGGACCAATGGACCTTATCACTCCTCTGAATGTTCCAAGGGAGGACTGGACGTTACAGGGCAGGCAGTTTTAGGGAAATTTGGTACTGGGGGTATGTTGGGGTCACCCTGCAAGTAGTAACCAAAGATGGTGAAGACAAGGGTGTGCCTATTGTTGTGTGGGCAGGATGCTGGAGTCAGAGTTCTGAACCAGGGTTGCCCAGCACCTAAGGAACTTCATGCTTGTCTGCTGGCTGTTGGTATCCAGGCTGTGAGCCACAGCAGCAGAGCATTTAAGACAGCCAGGGTTTCAGGGCATGTGGTGGCACAACTTCTCACTGGCCTAAGTTACACCCAAAACATGACCGTGGCTATTCATTTTACACCTGCTGCTCCAGTTCTCTAGATCGTGCTATGTTGTTGGATTTCATTATGATGTATATTGGACAAACAATTGACCAAATTCATCCCTACTGTAACTTCATTTAACTTCAGTTTTCCTGCCTTCATCTGAGAGCATCTCAGTACTAGAAAGATCTAAACAAATTAGAGGGGAAGAGCATCAAAAGGCTTTGAAGAGCTAGAGGAAATGATTTCTGAAGCAAGATTAAAAGAAACAAATGGATATAGGTTGCCTATATGATAATTAAGCAGGGAAAATAACTGTCATCAAGTATTTGAAAGGCATAAACTCCAAGGATGGAGGTGACCTGTTTAGGGTGACCCAAGGGACTATATCTAGCAATAGAACTAGCTGGCTTTTTGGAATTTCAAATGGAGGAGGGAGGAATTGAAGAAACTTTTCACAAAATATTTGTTTTGGGGTTTTTTTTTTCCTTCCGATTCTTTTGTATCTAGGAGTATTGGAAAGAAATTCAGAGGAGGTAAATTTAGGCTAGAAAATACAGGAAATAAATCTAAACTGGAATATGATCTGTGAAATAAATTCCCCAGGGAAATAGTGGCAATCCCATTACTTGAGACCTTTAGAAGGAGATCGGATAGCACACTAGAAAATGTACAGTAGGGAGCAATCTACATTAGACTGGATAGAGGGCTATCCAGGATAGAGGGCTATCCAAGATAGATGATTTTTGTCTTTTCACTCACTAACTTCTGATTCCCTGAGTACATCTCCATATGGTGGAACTAGCACCCTTAGTTTGAAACCTATTTTAAGTGATTGTTAAAGCAGATCAATAAACTACTCAGACCCCCACAAAAAATGTTGATGGCTCATCGGTCTGAGATTGTGCCGCTTAGAAAAGAGATGACTAAGGGGGGATATGATAGAGGTCTGTAAAACCAAGAATGGTGTGGAGAAAGTGAATAAAGAAGTGCTATTTACCCCTTCGCATTAGAAAAGAACCAGGGGTCACCCAATGAAATGAATAGGCAGCAGGTTTAAAACATGAACCTAGCTAGCTTCTCTGAAAGCTTCCCCCTTCCCGCTCTTCCCTTGTCTTGTTTTCCTTTTGACAAATAATAACTTGTCTTTGGAAGGAGATGTGCTTGCAGGGGGAAGCTTGATAAAAGGTGATTTGGAATGGAAGCTGACAGAAAACACTCCGTTCTGAGGACCAACGTTTCCCTCAGGGATGCATGTCAAGATGAGATTGGTCTGGCTTCTGGTATACATCAGACACACAACTAGTACTAGGATTTCTGTAATTCTCTTTGGGGTGTCACGGACATGTTACCAGTGTCACAGATCTACATTTAAAACTAGCTGATTTTTTTATTTCCGTGACTCGGAATTATTATTGCCACAGAACTTGGTTTTCTCACCTCTTTGACTTTGTGCTGAGAATCCAAAAACAGATTCTCTCTTGAAAAGTCAGGCTTAGGCCAGACAGGTTTCTGAGGAAAAATCTTGGATGTCTGTATTAGCTACCCCAGGCCAAGCACTGATGGACTATTTTCCCCAAATAAAGCTGGAAAAAAGAAAGTCTTTGCAGGGGTGGACAAAAGTTCCAACTACTGTTACTATATAGATGTAAATTTCAAGGTTAAAATGTTATTTCTGTGTTATCCAATGTATCTTGTCTGCCCTCAAGTGGGCTAAATTTTACTTTGCAGCTCATATGTGGAACACAGTAGTTAGGACTGGATTAAACAGGCACTATGGACACGTGCTAGGGCCCTGGGTCACAAAATCATATGATGGCATCAGAATCTAAGCTTTTATTGGGGGGGGAAATGGTTACTAAACATCACAGTTGTGAATAAAATCTTGAAAATGTGATCTGAATGTAACCAATGCAGTTATTTCTGCCTGACTTGGTTATGAGCCTGAAATAATAGCTCTGAGAGGCGTGAACTGCTCCATTCATCTTAGAGGGTTATTAACTACTAATATATCTTCTAATTTATTTTTTTAAAATCAAATGCAGATAAAATGTAGTATCAATCCAAAGTAACTACACAAACTAAAGGAGCCAATTAGTAAAACAGAGACCTAGGAGGGAGGTCAGGGCAGATGACCTGAATCTCCCTAACAGGATTATTCTGTCCGTTATTGGACATCTCTCAGTAATGGCTATCACTGACCCGAGGGGGAGGGCTTTCTGATCACGTGGCCACTAGCTGTTCTCGAAACACTTCCTTCTGCACTCTGGTGAATCTGCCACCTGGTGTCTAATTGTGTTTTTTCACTGTCAGTGATGGGGTGGGCATGTGTTTGTTCTGTAAATACATCAGCACTATCTCTAGCTTACTGAATGTTGTCAAGCAGAGCCAGTGTCCTCCTTGGTCTTGTTTGAATGTCTTCTCTTCCTCCTGGGAGACAGACCCTCAGCAGTGATGACGACATATTACTTTGGTACAAATAGTATAGCTATTGCTTTTGTAGGTGATCAGCCTCTCTCCCTTTGAAATCTGCAGTGGGGGTGCTTGGCTTGTGTGTTCCATCTGTTTTCCTGATATATCACTCTTTTGTAACTGCGTCAGGGTTCACCGCATTAACCTCAGGATTTTTATTAGATGTCGACACTAAGCTTTTTGCCTTCTGTCCATGAACTTCTGAGCTCTGGTCCTAGTATGGCATTGTGAGGAGCATCATGACATTCCAACAAAACTAAGCCTGAATCCCTTGAATCACAAAAGTGCTTTTAAAAAAAAAAATCAAGTTTGTTGCTACTTGTGCTGACTTTTCTGCAAATGCATTTAGGGGAGGGAGCTTGAACTGATACATCAGAGAAAATTGCCAAAATGTGACATTACATCAGGCCAAATTCTGGCTGTGGACTGAGAGTATACATAAAAAGCTGCTGTTAGAGGCTGGTGTGCAGAGTGGAAGTGATTATCCCACTATTCTGGGTCCTTATTCTTATTCCTCTGTTATGCCCATTACTCTTAGCCCTGGCAGAAATAATCTGCTCATGAGGTTATTCTTGGGGCAGCCAGAATACGTGCTCTCAGTATTCTTTCTCTGGCAGCATTGATCTAGACCCATTACCATCCAAACCTTAAGAGTGGCACAATTTGACCCCAGTATTGCAGTTTTTAAAAAATTATCTCTAATTTACAGCTTAATCAAATCTTTTGATTTAAAAGTGAATAGGCCATTACTTTGTGCTCTTAATATTCTGAGTTTTTTATGCAATCGTCTATTGTACACACTCAGGTTTAAAAAAATAATAAAATAAAATAAAAGAATCTTCAAAGAGAATGAAGGCTCCAGGCTAGATCCTCAGCTGGTGTAATCAGTGTCGTTCCGTTGACCCAACTGGGGTAAATCAACAGTGCTTCAGTTACTTCAGTTTTCAGAGTAGCAGCCGTGTTAGTCTGTATCCGCAAAAATAACAGGAGTACTTGTGGCACCTTAGAGACTAACAAATTTATTAGAGCATAAGCTTTCGTGGGCTACAACCCACTTCTTCGGATGCATGGGTTGTAGCCCACGAAAGCTTATGCTCTAATAAATTTGTTAGTCTCTAAGGTGCCACAAGTACTCCTGTTATTTTTGCAGTTACTTCAGTGGAGCTACAGCAATTTACACCAGCTGAAGATATAAAAATTGACCCATAATCCTGTGCCTACAAGTTACAAGTATAGTTCAGTCACCAAAACGGGGGGAAACATTTGTGGAACTGCCTGCTACAAAGCTGGGGTTTCTTTTAAATGACTTTTCAAAGAATATCTTGGAGTGAGGCATCTAGGTTAGATGTACCAAATATGTGCAGTTTCCTGCAGTTTCTTGTGGAGACTAGGGCCTTTTCTCTTTGCACAGTAGGTGAAGAAATCCTAACACATTGCCAAATTTAGAATGAACAGTTCAGTTGCCATATGTACTTGCTGTTTCGTGACCCAGATCCAAATCAGTGCTCACTGGGCAGAAGATGTTATATGGGGAACTAAAAGACATAAGATACACTTTTCTGAAGCATGAATGTTCCAAATTGCACCTCAACTGCCTCTTGAAGTTCTTATTTGATAGGGCACAGATGTGATGCAGCCTTTGAATGTTGCAATACACTGAGGATATGTTTATTCAGAATGATGCCTTGAGATTTGGCTGTGATAAAATCCCTGTCCATTGCACTGAACATTTATGTCTTAAGTTTTAAGAGTACAATGACCCGGTGTCTGAGATTAATAAGTGCTCAGGAGGCTTGTGCATATACAATCTGGTTTTCAGAGGTGCTGAGTACCCGCAATTCCATTTTACTTCAGTTGAGATTCTGGGTACACAGCACCTCTGGAAAATCAACTCTTTAGTGCTTTGCTTCGGTTTCACTGGTCTTGGTGCTGCTCGGTTTTTATCTTAAAGAGGTTCCATAGAGCTTTGCTTTCAACACTGCAAATAGATCAAAGATTAAAAGTCAAAGTCCCTGGCCAAAATGTTCAAAAATAGCCACTGACTTTGAGGGTCGCCAGTTAGACACGCTTTGGATCTGCTTTTGAGAGGTGTGAAGTATTCCTACTCCCCATGGACTTAAGTGGGACCCAGAATCAGTGACCCCTATTGACATGTGCCTGTAAATTCATAAACTTCTGTACACAATGAAATACCCAAAACTGTGAGGGGAATATTTTATGGGTGTGTTTGTTTTTGCTATTCAAGCAGAAAAGCCAATGGCTGTCCCCAGTAAAGAGCAATTGTCTTCAGTCATTAGGTATATTCTTAAGGGTTGGGTGATTAACAACTGATTCCTTGGGTTCTGCAAAATAACTTACAGAAGATGCTCTGATACCACAGTGCTGGACTCAGTGGAAAAAAGTAGATTAAAAGAACAGGGGGAAAGGGATTCTCCAAGAATTCCCAAGCAGGAGCTCACTGCCCATCTCTAATAATTTTGTGTCATCTGCAAAATTTGCGACCTCACTACTCATTGTCTTTTCTGGTTCCTTAACAAATGTATTAAAACAGGCCAGTCTTAATATGGAACACTAGGGCACATCCTGGTCAACTTTTTCCTTGGTTGAAAATTGAAACAATTATTCCTAATCTTAGTTTTCTAGCCAGTTTCTAATCTATTATTTCAGTTGCCCAGTGACTACTTCCTAAAATAATCCTTTTCAAGGAACTTTTTTGAAAGTCCAGTTAAATTATGTCAGACAGGTCTCTGATACCCAGTTCTCTTTTACCCACTATTTTGTTGATCTAATCTGAGAATTTTAGCTGATTAGAGTGTCATAATTTTCTTTTGAGAAGGCATGCTGTTTCTCTTTCTGGGCCAGATTCTCAGCTGGTTAAACTAGCATAGCTCCACTGACTTTGGAGCTGCACCAGTTTACACCAGCTGAGGATCTGGATCTCCATTTGCAATGATCACTATAGGGTAGGAGTTCTAGGAGTTGGAGAGATAAGGTGCAGCAGACAGGTCAGATGGATGTGTTGCATGCAATGTTTTTTTTCTTTTGTATTCTGCAGAGACACGTGCTTCTCCTGAAAGCTTACCTCCATTGCAGACATGGTTTTAAAATATTCTCTCTGATCACACAGTATACTGAGAATAACACATTGGCATGAGGAAAAGATCATTGTCTGATCAGAGTTCCCCACCAGTACTGGATATTAGTTTAATATTTGCAGAATTTTCAGAGCTAATAAACAAAAATGACAGGTGTGGAGTGATAAAGAGCTACAAGACTTGATGCCACAGCTCATATCTACTCAAACTTAAGTGGGGAATGATTTATTTGAAAAGAAAACAATATTCATCTCACTATGTATCTTTTGCGCATTTATTTCAGGTTCCTATAAATCATCAATAATGTTTATTTTCCATTAAAGCACAGCAATTACAACATTGCCACCTTTTTTCCCCGTTGGAACATAAATCATGTTATTTTACAAGTTAATGGACTACAATCTCAGCTGGTGTAAATTGGCATTGAAGTCAATGGAGCTGCATTCATTTGCACTAAATTAATATCTGGCCCAAAATATTTAACCCTGTGGTTAACAACATTCTGAATGAAAAAATTAGACCTTGAAATATACAGATTGCATATTGGTGGTTGGTTTGATTGGCCTCGGAGTTGAGCTAATATAAGCAGAAAGGGCTGCTAGCTGATGAGGAACAAATAATTAAAATTTAATATGTCTGTTACAGTTTTTCCCATTTGGTCTAATCATTATATAAGCTGACTTGCATGCCTTATATTCAGTACACAAACCCTTCCAGTAAATGCCATTATCACTGTTTAGGAGGGCGGAACGACAGTTGTCATACCACCAGCCTCCTGCATAGTTTAGGGCACAATTATTAGAGACTCTGCTATCTTGATCCTTGTCCAAAGTGGAGAAGTTCATGTTACTCATACATAATGGTCAGAGCATCTCCTGCTTCACCTGAATAGTCTCTTAACCTCCGAGCATAACCATTTCCCTCACTATCCAGCGCAAAGCTATGGTAATTGGCATATTTTTTTTCACCGTCAGCACTGATAATGACAAATCTTACAGTGAAGGTATTTTGCCTTGTTAAGAGATATATAAATTTATTGCCAAGCCAGTGGTTGCCCTCCAGATTACCAAAGCCTTTCTTATAAGCAGTCCATGAGTGGTCCCAGGATGTTTTTTGACTGACTGTATTTCTCTGCAGGACTGTCCAGCCCCCTCCATCTTGCTCCATTTCACATTAGACCACTATCAAGGAGGAGTTTTGTGGATGGACAACATATAGTCCACTTTGTCTTCTGCCACGTCGATAAGTTGCCTTGCAGTCTCTTGCCAGATATTCTGGGAAAAAACAAAACAAAGCCTGTTAAGTGGATTGCATCCTGGGAGAGGGTAGGACCTGTTGTTGGTCTCTCTACCAAGGAGGAGACTAAGAAAGGCCAGGAGTTATGATCTTCACCTACTTTTCCCCCACAGTTTCTGGACTAGAAATCCCTCTATTTTTGGCAGAGACCATGTCACTGGTGTCAACTGAACCTTCTTAAAGAGTCATTAGAGTCATTTCCCATTTGACACATACTAGTCTAGAGCTAAAATTTTCAAAAATGCCAAAGTGACTTATGAGCCTAAGTCTCATTGAAAGTCCATCGAGCATAGGCTCCTAAGAACTTAAATCAAGAAATATAGGTGCCAACAGGACTTTTACAGTAAAACTATAGGCACCAACTGAGTTTAGGCACCTAGAAGGTTAGGCGACAGCTAAACGGGGGGGTTTATGGATTGCGATGGTGCCTAAAACTGGGACTTAGGCACCTAAATCTGGTGTTGAGGTGCCTAACTTCCTTTGTAGATCTGAGCCAGTTTCTGAGTTTGAAAGAGGATGGGGCCTGATCCAAAAGTTATTGAAGTCAGTGGAAAGACTTCTGTTTAGTTCAGTGGGTTTGGGGTCAGACACATAAGGCCAGATTTTCTAATGTATTTAGACACCTAAATATGCAGGTGGCTACCTGCTGGGATTTTCAGAAGTGCCTAGTGTCCTAACTCCCATGGATTACTAGCTAATATGTTCAGCCAAAACGTGGAGCAGTCCACACAGTATGAAGCCCTGGAGTGTGAAAGCAGAGACGAATGCAAGGAACTGGGATATTTTGAATGCATCTGTTATGTGACTCACATAAAATCAATAGCAATTGTTACAGTGATGCATGGGAATGTACATATACCCTGTTCTTCCTGTAGATGAATGATCACTGGTACATGTATTCATTCTATCATCTTCCTTTCAGAGTGGTCTCCCAAATCACGCCAACCAGAAAGCAAAAGATTAGATGAGTGGGAGTGATGCATATGAAAGTCCAGTCTTTGGATAACACCACGGTAGGATGAAGCCCTTGGTAAAGGGAGTATAAAAGCTTTGCCACTGAAGCCTTGCCATGGCCCATCTTATACAGAGCACCTATACAGGATTAAATGCCTCATCTTTCTCCTCAGAACTCTGGTGAAATGGGCTCTATGCCGCTTTGAATAGGCCAAGATAAAGTGGAATTTTGAGGGTAGAGTGAGAAGATGCAATCAAATTCATGCGTATACAAATAGAGTTGATGGGATCCTCCACTTAGGGGGTAGAGAGGGGTAGCAGCCAGCACTCCAACCCATAGGCTTGCATGTTATGCGCTGCAGAAGGCTTGCACTCCAATCCTGCAAACTGCCCCATATGTGGGGGAGAGAGAGGTGGTGGATAATTTCCCCTCTACCTCATCCCCTCTTCAGCAAGATTACATATAACCTGATCATATGTGGGTTTCCCGAATTTCTCCCCAAATGCACATTACAGAGGGATGCATTTTTATGTGACTTCCCTTCCATAGGCCTTACTCTTTTATTCCTGCTCCATTACTGGTTTGTTCCTCCTTTTAGCAATACACAAGCAACCAGCTCTACTGCATGTGCTAAGGTAATGCCTGATTAGAACTGCACACAAGAAGATATTTGCTGTACACAATAGCAAGTTTAATTGATTCTACAAAACCCAGGAGCAATGCTACATATTCTTGAGCAATGTCTTCTAGCACCTTATCCATTAACTAGCTAACCTTCGATGAGGCTCCTAATACACATTTATCCCTTCCCTCCTTAACATCTGGCATTAGGAACTGAATTCAAGCTAAAAAAGACACCTCTGCCATGTTCTCTTCATCTTTCCCTCTTTAATGCATGAGATTTCTCTCTTAAAAGTAGCTACAAATGATAGGTTTTTTACTGATATGGTGCATGATTAAACTGCTGCCCAGTGCATAAAGTGCCTGATTGACTATGTATCAGAAGATGGTTGGTTTAACTCTGGCCTAGCATGTGATGCTTAGACACAGAGAGGTTAAGTCACTGACAAAGTGGAAAATAGAACTGGAGCGTCCTGACTCCATTCCCTTCGTGTAACTCCTAGACCTAGCCCCATCTTTCATGACTCTGCTTTTCTTGGATTGTTTTATTGGGGGGAGGGAGAAGGGCGGTACCTTCATAAACTTGGCTTTTTGGTATATTTAACAGACTATTTTCCTGGCCTGTCAACATGTGCTTGTTGGCAATTTTTGAGAGGAGCTGGTCCCTTGTTAAAGCTTGTTTTGCTTTTTCTGCTTCAGTAAAGGTGACAAGAAAACACAATCACAGGGCTAGGTAAAGTTTCATCTTTGAAATCTAAAAAGAAAAAATTAGAATACGGTTATAAGGATTAATATATCCTAACATCGTGAACACAATGCCCCCAGTAGCCCCCAGCATCATAAATGTACATTTTCTGCCATACTCTCTTTTTTGAAATGGTATTTTAGTCTAACAAGTACTAGCACAGTGGAATGCAGTAATGCCATCTCCCATTACCCAGCACAATATAGGGTAATTCCACAGGGAGAGATTCATCCCTGTGCAGAGGGCCAGCAACAGCCCTATGCACCATTTAAATCCCATGTTAAACCCTGTTTTGAGAGTCTAAGGGAGATTTAAATAGTGATGGGCTTCTGTGCAGGGGGGAATTTCATCTAAGGTGAGGAACTGGAAGATATTATGTCATCAACTTAATATATACAGGAATGTTGCAAAGTGCTGGGAAATAAAACAAGATCACCACTCAGAAATTCCCTGCATTTTCCAACCAGTGGTAATGCCTTGGGCTCGGACCTTGAACACACATATTTACAAGTCAGTGGAATCACTTGTGTGCTTACAGTTACTCGGGTGTTATCCCTTCACGGGAAGCGGCGTGGGCCGAGGGATGTGCTGGCCACAGCTTCCCGCCGCCCCCATTGGCCTGGAGCGGCGAACCGTGGCCAGTGGGAGCCGCGATCGGCCAAACCTGTGGACACGGCAGGTAAACAAACTGGCCTAGCCCGCCAGGGTGCTTACCCTGGCGAGCCGTGTGCCAGAGGTTGCCGACCCCTGATCTAGGTCAATGAATCAGTAATAATGAACAATTAAGAAATTGATTTTGAAATAATTATTCAATGGGGGGAAATGCCAATACTTGCATGAAGTATTAGCTGCATACTATTATTCAACCATCTACAGAGGCACTGAATAAGGAAAACATTTATTCATAAGAAGTACTTGATTAAGAAATCGCCCAGATTTGCAATGAATTATTTGACCTATTTTAGTAATGTGTGTGCATGACAGTAAATTATTCATCTCTTTAAGTTATGGTAGAATGAATTGCTATTAGCTAATAGATATTTCTGTCCTTTGTCATGCAGAATACTATCAAGGCCTTACTTTCAGAAGTTCTGAGCATCCGTAAGTCCGGATGACGTCAGTGAGAGCAGTGGGTACTCAGTACTTCTGTAAATCAGGCCATGGGAGCCACAGGGAACCTAATTAATAGAATCATAGAGATGTAGGGCTAAAGGAGACTCTGAGAGGCTGTCTAATCCAGCCCCCTGCACTGAGGCAAGACTAAGTATATCGACACCATCCCTGACAGGTGTTTGTCTAACCTGTTCTTACTTCATTCACACTTGCCTAAATATGACAAAGGGTAATATAATAAACTGAACTCTTGGATAATTAAGTTCAGTGGAATTATGCCAAGGATGAATTTTTCCTTAAATCTTTTTTTTCTGCACATTACAAAACTTTTGTTTAGAATTAATATTATTTTGCTATAAAAGCTCATTAGAAGCTGAATTAGTTGGCACCGCAAATGACAAAAAATACAGATTACTGGATCCAGTGATAAAGTATGACAAGGTGTAAAGATTCAGACATATTTCACAAAACAATCTAGAAACTCCACATCAGCAAAAATATCTCTCCAGTGTCACTACTTCTGCTCAAATGTCATAGATATTTAGGACGGCAGTGCAAATCAACAAACAGAATAGGAAACGAGAAAAGAGTCTCTCCTTGTGTGGTTACTAATTAAGTTGTCCTTGACAGTGGTACAGAAGTTTGGTTATTTGCAAAGCAATAGGAAATGTTGTGCACGTTAATGGATTGATAGGAAACAGTTTGTGACAAGTGTTTTGTACCAGAGATTCAAAATGAAGGTTGTTTGGATAGTTGGGGTTCAGTATTAAACAGCGTTTTGAACTACAGCAATGCATATACCCTTCAAGTAGCAGACATACCTAACCACACAGTCTTGTTTTCTTTCATTTGGAATAGAAGCATCAGCAATAGGTCTGATTCTTTTTTTTTTTAATCATCATCCTTATTTCATTCTGTATAAAGCTATTGGTAACCTTCACCCGTCCCCCCAATTCCAGCATAATCTATCATGGTAAACCTCCAGGAAAGCATTTAAGAAGCAGATCTATTTAGAAAGAAAATATGGGTTAGAACTTACTTCACTCCAACTGTCTTCCTAGGAACAAGATTATGTGATTTTACGGTGGATGCTGGAGATAAGGCAAATGAGTTTTGTTTAGCTTATCTGCTATTATTTTATACCAGATAGGCTGGCAAAGCAAATAATTAATTATGTTTGCACAAAGCAATCTTGGAAGCATGTAGCTTTTATGATGCAGTCACGTTTGAGCAGTTTACAGATGAACCACTCCTAGTGCAGGAGATGTAATCTGAAGAAGTTCCTGGTGCACTGGGAGGTGCACCATAGCCCTATATACCATAAATGATGTTGCCTGAAACAAATGTGTCCGTAAATGAGTCGTACCATCTTGTCAATTTTGTAAATTGTAGCCCTTCTTAAATCTGGGCTAAATATGAATGGCCAGTCATGACTGCAGTTCATAAGATTGGACTCTGGGGTCCAAATCTTCTGCTGGGGGTGCACTACAAATACAAAACAGCTCCAAAACGAGAAATAGTCATCCTTGGGAGGATCATCTGTGATGGAGGCATAGGGGATTTGGCTAAGGAAAGAATGTGTGGACAGGATTCCCATACACCCAACTTGCATAGTCCCCTTAGCAGTATTAACAGCAGATTTACTTAGGGCAGTCTGGGACCAGACTAGCACAGAGTGGGAGAGTACAAAGGCCATTTATGCATTATCCTCCCTGAGCTGTGCTGTGCACTCCTTAGCCATAGCCAAAGGTCTGAGCCTGCAAAAAACAGAACAGCCCCATTCTTAGGCCCATATTCAACCCTAATTTCTTTACTTTGGCTTAGAGTAAACCTATTTGTCACTATCCATCTATGGCCTCCCTTTATTTTTTGAGGATCCAGAGTATATTTGGTCTTGTCCAGTACAATGGGCTTAGTTACACAAATATCTCCCCAAGGCAACCCTCACTCTCCTGTGCAGAATACTTGGCTTGACCTCTACTTTAGTCCAGGCCTCATGCTGGGCCTCTGATACAAGGCTTCATATCTCAGGCTCTCTCTTTCTATTACACCTTGATATTGTCAAAATCAATTTAAAGCATCCCATTCAAGCATGGAGGGGCTATAGAGGGCCATGTCCACACACAATAGTTCTGCCTTTTTGATATCCCTCTAGGACTAAAGCATTCTTATTCCAGGCCCTACCTCACCACTCAAACTTTCCTATGGCTTTGCCTCAGAGACACCTTTCTCCGTCCTGTTTACCCTTGCTCCAGATTGCAACCCTTTGCTGTTGGCCTGTTCCTGCAGAAAATTATTACACTCCCCATGCTGGCACAGCTGCTGTGGGTGGCATGTGGAGCGGTAGAACCAAGTCTCTGTCCATTCCCCAACACTCCCCTATCATTTGCTGTAGGGAGTAGGGAGAGAGGAGGAGAAAAGTGCACAGTAGCCATCTACTCCTGTGTGCTCAAGGAGTTCCAAGGTCTGGGGTAATCTGCATAGTAATCCGCACAGTGGTGGTATAAACAGGAAGTGTTAACAGCAAAGTTGCACATTGAACTTCAATATGAGATGGTTTGAACATGTGAATTTAAATCTGATAACATGTTTTTGAGTAAATGCATTTACTTCAATGCATGACTGAGCTGTCATTCAACTAACGGCCCCTGGACATTGGGACTCTTTCATTTTTACCTTTCTCTGCCCTTTGAGCATTTTCTCCTAAGAAGGGAGCTGTGAGAAATACTCAGTTTACATGGGCAAGATGAGATTGTTGAATCATGAGAATTTATTCTTTACTGGGAAAGGCCATTCTTTCTTGTGTATTAAGAGAAAAGCACTTTGTGGCAGAATTACTCACATCACTTTCTACAGACAGGGCCTAATTTAATTATTAAAGCTATTTTTAATCTGTAATCATGTTTAGACTACTCTAGAGCCTATTAACTCTTTACTTGACTAATCCAAAAACCTGATAGTTCTCACTGTAAAAAAAGGTACCTAAAGGTACCATGAAATGGCTATTATATTTCTCAGTCAAGGCTTGATTCTTCTATTGATTTTTCTATTACTTTTATTAGTCCACATGTATGAATTATTAATGATCATGCACTAGATGAATCTGAAAATCTATAATGCTCTTTATTACAAGGCTGACTGCTCTTTCTCAGTGTCCTACTGCCCGAGACACTAAAACTGGGGAAACCATTTTAGTTCTGAGATAATAGCATAGATCTTCGTAGGACTGTCTTTTTAAATCTCAACACTTATTCTCCTCCCTGACCGCAACCAGCCTCACGCCAATTTAATACTTCTGCGTAATTGTAAAGTTACTGGGACATCTACAGTGTCAGAGCTATGCCCCGCTACCAGCTATGTTTTGCACAGAATTCCAAGACCTTTCCTGTTGCTCTGGTTCATGTACGTATCCCAAGCCATAATCAACTTCTGGTTCATGTTACTGTAGATGCAAAATCCCATATTCATGTTGCACATTCAGAACCACTTATCTGTTGCAATCATGTAAGGAACTGATATCCCTCCTAATGGTATTACTGCCAATTGGCATAATCAACGATGACTTGATGGCAGAGAAAACAAAGGAACAGCTGCAGCAGTTCAGTCATGCTGCTACAGCTACAGCTCTGCTTTCTGAGTAACAGAAGATTTGCCTGGCCACAAGACACTGGGAGAAGCTGGGTTCCCCTCCACCTATAGACCATGCAGCATGTGATGAGGGAAATTGACATCTACTCCTTCCCAACATTTTGCTACCCAAGGTCCTGATTTATACTGCAAATACATGCTGTGCATGTATCATAAATGGCATGCTTACTAAGGTTAGGTCTACACTACCACTTATGTCGGTATAACTTATGTCACTCAGGGGTGCAAATAAGGCACCCTCCTGAACGACATAAGTTGCACCGACCTAAGCACCGGTGTGGACAGCGATAGCTACTGCTGCTCACTGGGGTGGATTAATTAAGCTGATGGGTAGAGCTTTCTCCCGTTGGCTTAGAGCGGCGACACAAGAGAGTTTAGGCACAGCTGCATTGGTGCAGCTGCGCCATGCTAAGCTCCCTAATGTAGCCATAGCCTAAGAGAAACATATATACACTATGTGCTTTTCATATTGACCTAATGATCAGCTTACTGCTGGGATGAGGGAGAGATTTGTTTGTGTTGTCCCTACCACTGCAGCAGGAGACACTGATGATAATAGTTGCCTTGGACCAGACTCCATTTTTCTACGGCTCATATTCAGAATATATGTTTTTCACTGATTCCAGCAGAGGGCGTGTGTGTGCTAAAAAAAAAAAAATGATTCTCAAAAAGAAATACTGAATTTGCCAGCAAAGCTCTTACAAGCTAGCAGAGTTTTTCAGCAGTGTAGAAAGTAATCATTCTTGACACGCAAGTACTAGATTTGAAATAGGGAAATGGGCAATAGTCATTGTCAAGCCTTGAAGCAGATTCCACCTGCCACAGTTCCCTGAACATGGCAAATATGCAGGGAAAGGAGGTTAACTGTTGTACAGGGGATGGAAATGAAATAAGAGTAACTTTATCCATTGAGAGCATAGCCTGATATACTGCTCTGGTAAGAGCCAGAGCTAGGAAATTAAACTTTCTTTGTTCCTTCTGGTTTTCTTTGGATCATTTTGTCCAGTCCTGCTACTGATTTACTGAGATTCTGTTGGAGAGTGTTAAGGATGAAACTTTCTTTATGTTCCCACATTAAAAAACAAAAATAATACAGTTCACAAGAAAGCTGGTATCTGGGTATGTCAAATCTGTGAATGTGCTCCCAGAACTCGTAACTGCCAGTATCTGGAAGCCTGCTCTTGTTATGCGTATCCAGAATCTATCCAAACTTCCTGAGTCTGCAGCATTTAGCTGAAAGTCTTGAGAATGAGCGCTCTGGCGAGACCTACCATAATTCCTGCTTCTAGTTAAGTATATATGACAGATTCTCAACCATGATCAATTTATACACAAAGCTGCTCATATTGCTGGATTCATCTTCATACAAATAAGATTTCAAAATGCAAACTTGGTCCAGATATTTAGTAAAATGGCTGCTGCTATGTGGTGATAACCTTTTACATATGGACTGTCTTCCCCATGCAGCCTCCAGCCACCATCACAGACCCTTTTTTCTTTTCCCAATCTCTGTGGCTTTCTCTGCTGCCTACAATGATGCCTAAGATCTCTTCCCTAGGTAGCAGTAGGAGGGGACAAGTAGGAATATCAGGGTTCAGGAAGGGCCATGGGAGGGAATTGTGGCCAGTGGGAGCATGAAACAAAGGACACTGAGGATCTGGGGAATTCCTTAAGGGTGCTGCAGTGCATGAGAGGGAAAGAACAGGATGGAAAATTTTTCAGGGATTTGGGTGGACAGTTGGAAGGAGCTTCAGGAGGGAGGAGGAAAGGAATCAGGGAGCAGTATCCAGATCCATATATCTAGAATCTGGTGGATACTGATGGATAACCAAGCTCTGATCAATCTAGAAACAATGTTCAGGCTGGAAATCCTGCCAGAAGGACAGTTGCAAGCACAGGAGTGGCATGAAAGAAGGTGTGAAGAGAGGAGTAGGAGAAGGATACAATAGGAACAGTGAGGGGGGAAGTCTAGGCAAAGTAAAGGGAGATTGTGAGATTGTTGCCAGAGAAAAATGTGTGTAATTTTACTGTAACATACTGTACAGAAAATAAAAATAGGAAGAAATTGCTCAGATTTTATTTCACAGTATAAAGCTTTGTGGGGTCTAGATGACACCCCTTTTCCCCATACCCATTACCTAATAGGGATGTCACTCATCCAGATTTTTCTGGGATTATCCTTACTTTGAATGGGCAACTAGGCATCCTGAAATCATGATCTGATGGTTGCTAAAGAGGCTTGAAATATCTTTAGGTGCCAACAAAAAAGTCATCACAGAGCAATGCTACACTCTGCTGCTCATGATGATATGTAGTTATGATACCATGTGATTATCACATGCAAGAAAATTAGCTAACGCTAAAAACCGCATGACATTCTAGAAAGAGCTAAAGAATTCACGCTGAAAAAGGACCACTTCTTTCTTTCAGTAACCCATATGAAGTTGATCACATGGATATTCTTTTCAAGTCCAGGAAGCCACTTTTCTAATGTTTACAACTGGCGATGCTTTCTTTTCTTGTAGTTGGCGATGAGGAGGAGGAGGAGGCTGTGAATGTATTGCTTTTGGAACCTTTCTGCCATGGAGTTAATGGCAGCAAAATATCTAGGGTCCCTCTTAACAAATAAATAAAATGGCTTGAGCCCCCACCCAGAAACCTGGGAAAACTAAATAGGCCCTCTATGAGTGCCCTTTATGGCAGAATTTCCCTACTTGCAGGCACTCTGAGGCTGTGTATAAACAAGAAAATCTATTAGGGAAAAGGGAACACAGTCAAACTTTGGAAAAGACAGCAACAGAATAAATATGCCAGTATAGATATGCTCCTTTCCCATAACTTTGGTAGTAGTCCATCTAACTTCCTTTTCATCCATCAGTGAGAAGGTCTCTTGGCCACACCACCTCACCCATCCACCAAACCCCACTCAGAGTTTGGATTAATAATTCGCAGTCTTATTACCGGAGCTGCCAGTGTCCCTTTTCAACTGGGCATTCCGATCAAAAACCAGACTCCTGGCAACCTTATGCTGAGACTGCCAAAAAAGGTGCCAATTAGTGCCAGTTTTGGTGGTGTTTTTATGTGAAGTGGAGACCTGTCCACTGGGAACAAGACTAAATCCCCAAACTCATTCACATAGGCCACTGAACAGCCATCAGACCGTAACATCTTTCAGTCAGTATTGACCTGGGATGAAGTTGAACAAAGAGATTAAGGACTCTGTAAGCCATTTACCATTCCCCTGAGGCATCTCATCTCCTACAAATAGCAGTTTCCCGATTTTCAAGGACCATAATGAAGCAAATTCCATTTGAAACATTCCTTTTTGTTAGGCTGCACAGAGAATTATGACACACTCGAATTCACTGTTTTTTCTTGGTTTTGCATATAAAGAGGTTACTGACCAAAATAAATACATTGGAGAATGGATTATTTTTAAAAACTATCTTTTGAATGTGTAATCAACCATAAAATATTTAGCTGAACTTTCTTTTTAAATTAAGCTGCTAGTAGTTCTGAGCCTGCTGCTTTTTCTACTGACCCTGCAAAACTCTCCTGTGCCGGCTGCCCGTGGCTTTCTGCCAAAATGAACACTCTGTCCTGAAACACTGGGTTGAGAAAGGCCATGGCTCAGGGCAATGCAGTAGCTCATCACTGGCTAAGCTGGCTGAACTTTAGCACAGCTACTAGGCGGAAAGAAAGGGTTTTTTTCCCAGTACTGCGACCCAAGTTTTTGCCAAGCTAACGTGAGGATGGACATTAGTGAGACTGGTCAGTAGGAAGTCAGGACCCATGACAATTTATTAACATCTTGGGCCAGATCCACAGCTGGTGTAAATCATAGTTCCACAGAAATCAACAAAGCTGGGCCAATTTACACCAGCTGAGGATGAGGACCCTAATCAGTAAACTGATGAATTTTCACTCATCTAATGCTCCATTTAACTTTAACAGAACATTGTTTTCTATTCAAGCTTGTGTCCTAAATTGTGTCCACATGGGCAGAAGAGGAGGCACATCAAGGATATTATATTTTAACCAAGATGCATTTAAATTTCACCAAATTATATTTGTTGTTGTTTCTTAAGACATTAAAAATATGCTGTAATATACTGTATGTGGACTACACTTCCATGTAGCATTACAAATGACAGATTGTGCATAAGAAAGAGGGGACCTCTATGAATGTGGCGTAAGAAAGGACCCTGAAGACTTTACTCGGGTGAAATCACCACTGGATTTTGGTTTGTTTTGCCTCAGTAAGGACCCCAAGACAGGCCTAATTTATTTATCATATGAGCTTGTCATACAAGCAAGCATGTGCAGAAATGTTTGGTCTACCCTGCATTAGCTGAGAGGTAATATGATCCTATTCTGTTTTGCTTTAGTGTATTGCACAATGCAAAATATTTACAAGCTAAAAAGCTCTAGCAGATGCCCTGAGACTTCACAAACTGAGAGTGTCAAAGGCTTGCACAACATCAGAGAAAATAATGTTGGACTATAATATTATTTTAATGGTAACCATGCATTGTAAGCTTCATGGAATTTATCATTTAATGTACAGCTTCTCCAGTTAGTCATGCATGATTTGCTTCCTAAAATGAAATGTACAGGACAAATGAATGAGTAGCCCATTCTACTGAGAAATATTCTGTTCTGTAAGTTTCAGATAGTGCAAAATGTTCTCAATAAACTATTTCATATGTTTGGGTGATTATAAAATATGACTCCACCTGAACAATATCAATAGTATGAAATCTAAGGGCCTGGTTTTTCTCTCATTCACACTGCTGTAAATCAGAGGTAACTGATGAAGACAGTGGAGTTACAGCAGTGTGAGAGATATCAAGATCAGATCCTCACTATACAGTGATATAAAGAAGCCAAGTTTATAATCACTATTCATTTTAAACACTTAATTTTGCTATAACTTTTCAAACATGTTATTTGGCTCAATAAATGTTTGATGGTCTCAGTGTAGCATCTAGTGGAGAGAGGGTAAATCACAAAACAAAACCACTATGAGCACAAATAGCACGTAGATGGGTGCCTTTATTATTACATATTATAGGGATGAGAACATGAAATGCTACAGTGTGCAGAATATTCACGTCCCTAAATCTTTCAGCAAAAACTCAGAGGGTTACTCCGTAGTGGCTGCAGTTAGCTGTGTACAATGAGATGCTTGTAATCCTGGAAGAGTAGGATGATAAATCTGGCCAAGATCCAGCTCAAGTGTGGCTCCATGTCTGATGCACACAAATACGCTGGAGGCAAATTGTCCCTTGAAAACTCCCCTCCCCCTCATTTTAATTCTGATCTCTCTCCCACAGCTTTCACAAGTGTTTCCATCTTGGCTTAAAGTCAGCTTTGCTTTCCATCCCTTTTCTGCTGAATACTGTTTTCATTCTATCTGCAGAACCAGGGCTACTGACCTGCAAAGGGACAAATTCTGCCTGACTTCTACCCTGTACAAACCCTTTAATATCAGTGTTAATGCAGTGATGGGTGCATTGGAAATACCTAGACAGGATTTGGCTCAGTATGTGTTTGGCTAGGGACTAATCTTGACTTCCTTGCCCATCTAAACCTCCCACAGGAGTTAATAGAAGTTTTGGGTGTGCAATAAATGCATGAGTGGGCTTTTACTGCACACCTTGTGGCTTTAATCCAGAATTAAAATACTTATTTTTGAGTCCTATCAAGTCCCAGCAGGTCCTAAAAAAATGTAGTAATCAGTGCAGTTACTTTAAAGCTACAAATTGTCCATAAAGCCAGGGACAAATTTCGAAGTCCAAATTTAAAGTCATATTTTATAACATCCCTCTTCTTTTTTTCTGAACAGCGTTAATATTTATTGGACATAAATTAAAGGATAAAGTCTGTAGCAAAAATGCAAGAGGAACTTGATTCATTTTTAATAATTAAGAAACTAATGAAGTTGTTTAAAGTATACAATGATATTTTTGCAAAAATTATTTTCTTTATCTTTGATTGGGTGGTTTTTAATACATAATATCCCTGCCGTTTTTCAGTGTCTGAACTGGAAAAGCACAATCCCCGAATCCCATCATGTCCATAAGACTAGAATGTGCCTTTAGGTACCATGCTCAGCAAGGATCATGCATACGATGCATCATTCCAGGAGTAGCACTAGAAAGTGCTGTGACTCAGTGACGGTCCTCTGAGGCACAAGTCCCTCCCTTCTTCTCCCTTGTTCAAGGGGGATTTGTGTTTTGCAAATTACAGCGCTGCCCAGATTGACTAACTGAATTGTCTGACTCATTGGTGGGGGCAGAGCCAAGAGGCTATTCATTCCTTATTCCTCCCTACTCACTCTGTGCCCACCTGCCCTGAGCAGTACAGCACATACTTACTTCTGTGCCCCGAGACCCAACATCCAAGTAACCAGGAGTGTAATGCAGGAGTGTAAGGGCAGGGATTCTTACTTCCCTGAGTGGATACATAGTTCATCACAGTCTAGCCCATTGTAATTTACTTGTTTAAATGGGTTTCCTATCTAGTTGTCAGCTAGCAACTATCTGTGGGCTCCGGTTAATGATTCTGCAATATAAGCCGGCAGGAATAATGATAACCTTCTCTATATTTTAAGTACTTCGGAAATGGCAGCAAACATCACCACGTAACTACGCTACATCAGTGTGATGAAAGTAGAATGGTGATACATGTACTTCACCTTTTCATTTTGCAAAACACAAGTGACTACAGTAGCAAAGCTCTAGTTGTTTGCCTGCTTATCTAGAGGGGAATTTGTTTATGCATGTTCTTAATTAGCCCAGAGATAGTTTAGTGGTCTCATTATTGTCAATGCCAAGAATTCAAAAAACTAGGAGCCAGGAGCCTAAAGATCATGAGATTGGTTTAAAGACTATGAGATTTAAAATAAATAAATGAATTGCATTTTTATTTCCCCTCTGGTTTTTGACCATTTAGAGATCACATTTTCAAGCTTTTCTCTAGAGCCATGAGGATTAGAAAATAACTTTTTTAAGAAAATGAAAGCTAAGATTGTCATATAATAAAATAATTCCAGATTAGAAACTGGGTCTTTAAAAATGATGAAATATCATGAGACTTGTAATAAAAAAATGGGAACTGGAAACACTGCACTCTGGTTATAAGATGATATGTGTCTACATCAGAAAAATACTCCACTAGAATTGGCACTAATGGGCATTCTTGTTGCTGGCATCACAAGAGAGGTGAAGAATTGAATGACCTTGGAGAGTGAACTACCCTCTGACCTTCATGGGTGGTCCCTCCATGGTCATGCTGAAATACCAGTTAGCAGGGCAATGTGAGGGAACTCATCTTGTTTCTATTCTGTGGAGAAAGAATGGACTCCAGTCTCCAGGGCTATCTGTCACCTTTCATTGGCTTCTGTGTTTGGTGACTCCTTCCCATCTAAGGGAGAGGCCATTGTTATTCCTGTGGTGGAGTCTTCTTTTAGGGTTTGACCCATAGCACAGAGGTCAAATAGACTGACACTTTTATTCGTTTCTGTGTCTCTGTGGTTCCTCTTCCTCTTGTGAGATGGTGGCCATTGCTGTTTCTGTACCGAGGCCTCAGCCCTTCCACAAAAGTTGCCTGGTACCTTTCACTAGTACTAAATTTTTAGAATATATATTTGTAAACTAAAAACAAACAACTGTTTTTGCAGCCTGTGGTTGTTAACACCATTTTCACTCAGCAATAAAATGCAGAGGACCGAATATGCTGTAAATCCTGACACCTTAATTTCTTCTGAGCTGGTCCATTTCTTTACAATATGGCTGTTCTAGGAAATTTTACTGGATGTAAAGTAAAAACCCTAAAAATTAAATAAGCCATTCTATTAATTGAAAATTTAGAACAATTTGTACTGTTCCTGGAAGAACTTAACTGGTCAAAATACCTCTTGCTGATTTTAATTACCTTGCGGTGAAACCCAAATGTAGGCGGTTCAGGAAATAGTTTGCAAACATGTTTTGTTTAGCTAAGTTGCTGCTGTGCAGGTTTTTGTCTTTTTCTCCGTAAAGGTCAGTTTTGGCTGGATTTGGTACTATACATGCAAGATAATTTAATACACAGTAAAACCAAGCTACCAGTCACTAAACTAACAGGTTTTTTTTTCTCCCTATAGTTACTGTCTTACAAAAGTCGGTTTATTTCTGGGAGATACATAAAAATGCAACAGAGAAAAAAATCCTATGAGCGGAGTTACATTTCTCAGTGTGTTTTGCTGGTAGGGGGAAAAAAAGCTTTCAGTTGGTGCTAGCTGTTGGCAAACAATGTAGACCGCAAAACCTCAGCTGTGAAACTGCAGAGCTGGTGGGAGGTGACATCTGGTCTTCTCTTCTCTGTGTTTCAAATGAATGAGTATTGGCTTCTGTGCAAACTTTTACAAAATGCCTGCAGAGGGGCCAAAGATACCAAGAACTATAAATTTTTAAAATCCCAAACAACAATATGGGAGGGGACCTGTCTCATCTTTTATTTTATACATTTGGTGTTTTGATCAGGCTTCTCAATTTTTGACTTGAAACCAAAGTGTAATAGGTAACTGCACAAATGTATATACATGACATGAAAATCAGTCACCATTCTGAATGGTTTCATTTCAGATTGGGGAAACAACAAAAGTCAAGTCTGCATGAGAGAGCACAGTGTGTGGGCCTCATGTACACGAGCTGCAGCCAATTTGAGAACAACACAGCCACTGTCTCTGCTCACAGGCAGAGTTCTTATAAATGTAAAGGTGCAGTACAAAGAACAAAGGGATCATAGAATATAGCTACCAGTGCATATACCATATAAACCTTATGAGAGTTATTGGTATATAATTATTACCTTATAATGAGAACATTTAACACAACATCTACTTCTTATTTTCCAAAGTAATTCCTGGAAAATTTAGCCAATCATCATTGATGTATATAGTGTAAAAGTTTTTTTGGCTATATGCATTTAAAAAAAAAAACACAAGGAATATGGAATCTTCATCTGTTATTAATTTCAATATGCTCGTTGGAATATTTTAGTGTCTGTGAGTGGCAATAGCAACATATCAAAAGCAGAATAAAACTAATGCCTTGAAAATTGGGCCTATCAGGACTATTTTTTTTATTGAACTCTTTCTCCCCTTCCCAAAATTCAACAAATTTTGTGGCAAATAAACAGCAACAATCAGAAACCTCCAATGGTGATTCCTAGCTGGACTGGTTAATGCAGGAACTAGACAAGGGAAAGACCGAATGTCTTTCTAAAGGATGTACTATAGCCCAAACCAAAGTTATGGGCTTGATGCACAAATTACTGGGTGAGGTTCTTTGGCCTGTTGCATGCAGGTCAGACTAGATTATCACAATAGTCCCTTCTGGCCTTAAAATATATGAATTTATGAAAGCAGTTTAGCTAAAATAGGAACATTATGGTTTTTGACCCAAAACTCAAACTAAAACTTTCTTTAAGGTTCAAAATATTTTAGTTAACTTTTTATTGGGATTTCTCATTTTTTCCCCAACAGGTTCTGGTTGTGATTGGAAGCAGAATGGCTGAAATAGTGAGATAAGTTATTCTCAGTTTTTTCTGTAGCAGCCAGAAATATAAAGTAACAAATATCCCACAGGACAGCAATGTCTTCATGAGATTTCCAGCTACAATTTGCACATGAAAAAAGCTCAATGATTGATATATTGGATATTGAATAGCTATTCGTGCCTCAGTTTGCCCATAAAGAAAAATGGGGATGATAATAATAGCTTACATTTGTAAAGCACATTAAGATCTTTGCTTAAAAATTCGATATGTATAATATGACAGGGTTTTACTATTGTTTTGTAAGGAACAGGACACAGTGGGTAATGGATGGAGGCGGTTAGGGTTTTTAATTTTTTATCACGTTTTTCATCCATAGGAAGATCATAGAAGAGTAGATGGAAAAGAGCCATTAGATCATGGAGTCCATCCCCCGGCAGGGGCAGCATATGGGTCCTGTTACAACAAAGCATTTACATGTGTGCTTAACCTTAAGCACATACTTAAGTCCATTTATATTTAGCACTAAAGCATGTGCTTGCATCCTATTTATTTCAATGAGATTTAAGCATATGGAATTATAGAAATGTAGGACTAGAAGAAGGGACCTTGATAAGTCATCTAGTCGAGTCCCCTGCACTGAGGCAGAACTAAATATTTTCCAGACCGTCCCTGACAGGTGTTTGTTTAACCTGTTCTTACAAACCTCCAATGACAGAGATTCCACAACTTCCCTGGGATATTTGTTGTAGTGCTTATCCAACCTTACAATTAGCAAGTTTTTCCCAATGTCTAACCTTGCTGCAATTTAAGCTCATGACTTCTTGTCCTGTCCTCAGTGGACGAGGAGAACAATGTATCACCCACCTCTTCATAACAATCTTTTACATACTTGAAGACTGTTATCATGTCCCCCGTCAGTCTTCTCTTCTCCAGACTAAACAAACCCAATTTTTTCAACATTTCCTCATAAAGTCATGTTTTTAGACCTTTAATCATTTTTGTTGTTCTTGTCTGGACCTTCTCTAATTTGTCCACATCTTTCCTGAAGTTTGGCGCCCAGAACTAGACAGAGTACTCCAGTTCAGGCCTTATCAATGCTGATGAGTAAAGTGGAAAAAATTACTTCTCTTGTCTTGCTTACAACACTCCTGCTAATACATCCCAGAATGATATTCACTTTGTTTGCAACAGTATTACACTGATGACTTATATTTCATTTGTGATCTTCTATAACCCACAGATCCTTTTCTGCAGTACTCCTTCCTAGACCATCATTTCACATTTTGTATTTGTGCAATTGATTATTCCCTTCTAAGTGTAGTAGTTTGCATTTGTCCTTATTGAATTTAATCCTATTTATTTCAGACTATTTCTCCAGTTTGTCAAGATTATTTTGAATTCTAATCCTATCCTCCAAAGCGCTTACAACCCCTCCCAGGTTGGTATCATCCACAAACTTTAAAAGTGTGTTCTCCATGCCTTTATCCAAATCATTTTTGAAGATATTGAATAAAACCAAACCCAGGACAGATCCCTGTGGGACCCCACTTGATATGCCTTCCAGCTTGACTGTGAACCATTGATAACTACTTGCTGAGTACAGTTTCCAGACCAGTTGTACATCCACCTTATAGTAGGTTTGTCTATATTGCCCTATTTTGTTTATGAGTAGTCACGTAAGACAGTATCAAAAGCCTTACTAAAGTTGAGATGTATCACATCTACTGCTTCCTCGCTATCCACAAGGCTTGTTGTCCTGTCAAAGAAGGATATTAGATTGATTTGACATTTGATCTTGACAAATTCACGTTGAGTGTTACTTATCACCTTCAAGTATCAGGGGGTAGCCGTGTTAGTGTGTATCCACAAAAACAACAAGGAGTCCGGTGGAACCTTAAAGACTAACAGATTTATTTGGGCATAAGCTTTCATGGGTAAAAACCCTGACTTCTTCAGATGCATGGAATGGACTTATCACCTTATTACCTTTTAGGTGCTTACAAATTAATTGATTATTTGCTCCATTATCTTTCTGGGTAGGCAATGTAGGAGCTTGCAAGATGTTTCAATGAGACATTTAAAATCTCATTCACAATTGTTTTTTTCATTCACTAATTTAAATGATAACCACTTGCATGGCAGGTCTTGCATGAATAATATCGTTATTGACACAAACACATGCAAATAAATCTATTAAGTCAAAGAGGGTCTTTTATATATTTCTAGATTTAGACAAAACCTGTGAGATTAGTGTGACAGATATGGCAATTTCCCGCAATGTCTTTGGGAGATCTTACTGTATTAAGTTTATGACCACTGTGGGACAGGGATTGTATGTAATTCCACTAGGGAGGGTGATAGTAGCTCCTCTAGAAACTAAGAACAGTGGGCGTAATTAGGCAAATTCACTGAGGTTGTAACACCTCCGGAGAAGTACCACTACCTGGAGATGCTCTGATATGCTAGTTCAAACTGGATTCTTCAGAGACCAACAGACAAAGAAAGGACTTTTGGATAAATAGCCTGAGTTTCAACTGACTCAGGGCCTTATTTCTGATCCAGCAAATGGATAGGACCTTCTGTCCCAGGGGATGTCCCAATCCTTAGGGAAGGGTTGTAAGGAGGGAGGGATAGCTCAGTGGTTTGAGCATTGGCCTGCTAAACCCAGGGTTGTGAGTTCAATCCTTGAGGGGGCCATTTAGGGAACTGGGATAAAAATCTGTCTGGGGATTGGTCCTGCTTTGAGCAGGAGGTTGGACTAGATGACCTCCTGAGGTCCCTTCCAACCCTGATATTTTAAGGACTGACACCTTCCAGAGCCCCTCACCAGCATTGAGGTGACCTCTGATAAGTTTCTTAGCATGCATGTAGGTTCTTTTACTGTTTTTAATATATTTTCTTTGTGATGCTTTCACCTTAAAAATAAATGTGTTTCCTTATAAAGAGTTGTGTGGTAACTAGGGACTGCTGGCAGTTACAGCTGTGCAAACCCTCCAAAGAGAAAGCATACCGGAGATGCTGACCTGTTTAGGCAGTCTGGCTTGCTGGGGATATCACAGTATAGGCTGTGCAGGAAGGAGAGAGACACAGGTCTCCACCCAAGACAGATGACAGCCGAGGAGCCAGAAGCCTAGGGTGGGTGCCCTTGGTGAACCATGAGGAGGAATACAGTGCAGTTGCCCTGACCTATGACAGTTAGGTTCTGGGAAATGGTTAAAGATACATACATTTTCCAAGCAGTGCACTGAGATATACAGTTTCATGATTCTCAATAACAGCAATGGAAACTGTGCAGCTAAATCTCCACTCACTGCTTTGAAAATTAAGCCCCTGAAATAACTTTGGAGAAGGGGGCTTTGCCCACCTAATGCAGGCAAGCAGCAACACAGGAACTTGTTGGTGAATTAAAAAGCCATGCTACTGAAGCAGAGTTAAGCAAGCTGGAGGCAATTTTCACATAATACTACCTGGATCACAATACTACACAAATCAACATGTTTTGTTTCTGGTATCTATAATAATAAAAATAAATAAAGATACGGATATATATCTGCAACTTAATTTTTATATTCTTTTATTAGTAAATGTCATTCTACTGGAAAAGATGAGCCTTATGGTAGATACTGAGGGAGTGTTGGTAAGAGACAACACTGAAGCAAAAGATTTATTCACATTATATAGGAATATTATTCATAGGCTATAGGAGTGTTAACCAGACTTTTATGGTAATGATCCTTAACTAAACACGTAACCCTCTTTGGTTTGTATCTTCCTCACTTTGTGCAGCACAGATATTTACATTCAAACTGAGCCAGTTGTTTTTACTTCCAAACCAGGGAGGCTCAAGAAGGACATTGATTTCCTAGTGCACTGCTGTTAGCTTCCCTCAGTCTCCAAAAAATAAAAACAAAAAATCAACAATCATTGTGACAAGTTCCGCCCACACTTAAACCCCTTTGAAGCCAAGCAAGCTGAATTTGTCCCACTAACTTTAAAATGGGGCTGATCAGAGGAATCCTCTGTACCCTTTCACTTTGTTCTTATTTTGATTTACAGAGGCTCTATTCATGGTAAAGCTGACGGGACAGAAACTCCCATGCACTCTATGTACCTTGTTTTTAAACCTCTTATTATACACAGTTCTTCCTTGATCTATTTTATTTTGGAGTTTTCTGAATTAACACCTTTAGCTCATCATCTATGGCTCCATCCTGCTCTCTTTTCCATGGCCTCATGAAGAGATGTCATCCTTGAAAACACACTCATTTTATTTTAATCTAGTCCAATAAAAAGAATCTCTTATTTCCTCTGGTTTCCACCCCACCTTTCCTCTTCTTACTTATAGGACTAACATGCTTAGCACTTCTACACAACCTTTTGACTCAGACTAAGTGACCTACCTACCTGGGACAAAAATCTTCTTTCTCCTTTATCTACGGTAATTATTAATGTTTCCGTTCAAGTATTCTCAGATTTTAATAGAGTGATTCTCTTATCAGCTCTCCCAACACTTTGCTTTCCATTCACATAACATCTCTGTGGCAATTACACCAATTCCCTACATGAGAGAGAAAAGTATTTAATGTATTTTTTTAAACTGACATTAAATGTAGTTTAGCAGCTGAAAACAAGGAAGAGGAGCCAGGGCCGGCTCTAACTTTTTTGCCGCCCCAGGCAAAAAAGAAGAGTGCCGCCCCGCCATACCCCCCCCCCCCCCCAGCGCCGCGCCACCAACCCCCCCCCGAGCGCCACGCTGGGCTGCCAAAACCCCCGCCCTCCCCCCCAGCGCTGTGCCGCCCAAACCTCCCCCCCCCCCCCCCAGCGCTGCGCCGGGCTGCCCAAATCCCCGGAGCACCGCGCCGCTCAACCCCCCCGCCCCAGCGCTGTGCTGGGCCGCCGAAACTCCCGCCCTCCCGGAGCACCGGGCCGGGTCGGGCCGCCCAAACCCCTGAGCACCGCGCCACCCAAACCCCCGCCCCCCCGGAGCGCCACGCGGGGCCGGGCCGGCCAAACCCCCCGAGCACCGCGCCGGGCCGGGCTGCCCAAACCCCCGCCCCAGCGCCGCGCCACCGAAACACCCCCTCGCTAGCTTACAATTTCTGTCACAAAATTAATAATATAGTTATAGTAATATCAGATGATTTGGGTGTGAGTTCTCTATCACTCTGTTTAAAATAATAATTTTATAATATTTGCTAAGCACTGACATCATGCTTGGCACATTGAGACACAAAATAAAGATTGACATAGCAATTTAAAAGACAAACTTTGAAGCTTGAATATTGTACATGTAATTGGACTAAAAAGCATTCTGTGCAATTTCAGGGTGAAGAAATTCATTATGCTCTGGGAAAGAGGACACTATAGAAACTAGTTACAAACTGCAATTGAATATTCCTTTATCAGTATACAGAGGATAACGAGTGCCCAGAGTTTGAGGCTGAGAGTAGCTGCAAAAGTGCAGAATTCAGGATCTGGAAGTTCCTAAACAGAATATGTCTACAAAGGGAACTAAGGAAATGCTCAGAAAGCTAGAAATTAGTACAGAATAGACTGTGTTGTGTCCTGATTTGGTTACAGGACTTTGAGCTAATCTTTTCCCGAAGCTTGTGTTAAGCTGGGGCGTTTGATAGGCGCACACGACATGGTTCATTGCAAGACTACATAGCTTGATCTGAAACTTTGTAACCTTATCTGATGACTTGTAATTTCAATTATTAAAATTAAAGTTTAAGATACAGAATTGCTAATGGATTTTTGTTTTTAGTAACAAAGTCCATTGATAAGTTACAGAACATGAACTTTGAAATCTCTGCTGACAGGGGCTATGAAGGTGCCCAGGGACTGCCTCTTACCTCAGTTGCCCTTTCTCATAGCCAAAACTTTAAAAAGTCAATCTCCCAACCTCACAAACAATACACCTTTGCTCCCAGAAGAACATCACAAAAAGCAAGTGAATTCTCCAGGTGCTGAAATCCTCCCAGTTCCATGTGGGGCAGGTACCCCAGAGGAAGGTGGGTTTATGTAAAGGAAGGGTGCCAGTCCCTGATATAGCTGTGAAGATACTATATGTAGAATGTTATATAATATACTAAAAGATAGCTGCTTAAAACTTGGTAAAGAGCCAGTCAGGGAGGGTAACTTTTTGATTGGATGGTGGTAATGAATGTTAGGGAATTGGTTATGGAATTGGTTATGGTTCAACAAATTCTTAAAATTAACCCCCGTCCCCCTGAAACAAAACCAAAACACTTCCAAAAAATTATTTGAAATCATAGAGTAAGATTGCATACAACTCAATGTAACTGCATGACACTTACATTCATATCCTATGTGCTTTTACTGTTTTTGTTACATTCATCTGTTCTGTTTTGTTTAGGTGCCAATCCTGCAAACACTTCTACACAGAGTTAATTTCATGCACAAGTGCTCTTATTGAACTAAATGAGACTACTCACATACTTAAAGTTAAGCGCGTATGTGTTTGCAGAATCAAGTTCTTAATTTTTTCCATTGTGGAGGCCAGTCTGTCGTGGTCCGTCCCTCCTGCTGCCATTCTGGCATCGCATCCAACCCTCACCTTTGCTTCGCGGGGGGTGAGCTTACTCTCTGAGATAGGGCAAGGAGTTTGGCTATTCGGGAGGGCCTTTTAGTAGAGCTGCTACTCCTCTGGATGGAGGGGAGCCAGTTGATGTGGTTCAGGCAGCTGATAAGGATGCCCTAGGAAGGCTTCCGTTGGAACTTTACAGGGTATGTGCCAATGGGTGTAAGCCCTGAGGCCGACCCAGGACACACACGAGGGATTAGATCTCCTGGCTGGCCTGGGAATACTGGGGAGTCCCCCAGGAGGAGCTGGAACCTGTTGAGAAGGAAAAGGAGGTCTGGTCCTCCCTACTCGCCATGCTGTTGCTGCAATCTTCAACAGGAAAAGCAGCATAAAGGAAGACATTCTTAAATTGAAAATTCTTTGGGACAGAGATGGTGTCTGTCCCAAAGGGGGTTATACAGTGTTTCTGGGGAAGGGGGGGGGGGTAAAATGCAGTGCCTTGAATAACAGGCTCCAGTCTTTTGTGGGGTCTTGGGGTACTGTGGTAATGTAAATAATAAAGTACAATAACACATTCTAATCAGTTACAAAGTACTCTACATTGCTTCCAAAATGCAAGTGTTCTTCTAGTCACACAAATGTAAGGTTATGAAGATGGAATTAATTTGTGTAAATTATTGTCAGGCTTTATTTACTGGTTTTAGAGTGGCAGCCGTGTTAGTCTGTATCAGCAAAAACAACGAGGAGTCCTTGTAGCACTTTAGAGACTAACAAATTTATTTGGGCATAAGCTTTTCCCCAGGCTAAAACCCACTTCATCAGATGCATGGAGTGGAAACTACAGTAAGCAGTTTATATATATATCACAGCTCATGAAAACATGGGCGTTGCCTTACCAAGTGGGGAGTCAGTGCTAACAAGGCCAATTCGATGAAGGTGGAAGTGGCCTATTCTCAACGAGTACAGTACCCTCTCAAAAGCATGTGCAAAATGTAGAACCGATGTTCGCTGTAAATGTATCTGCCACTAGGTGGCACCCAGCTCCCTGACACAGACACAAAGCCCCCCCCCGCCTTTTGCAGGAAGCTCTCAACGTGCTCCATTGAAGCATCAAAGCGCTGAAGCAAGAGGCGAGGTCTTATTATGACTGACAGCTCAGGGAGCCAGTTCTTGTCAACGTCACAGTCGGACTGGGCTGGATTGAGCATTAACTCAGCCAATCAAAGTGGTTGGATTATTCCCGCCCCGGCCCCTTTCGCCCTGCCCCACCAATCCCTTAGCAGACAACGGGGAGTAGGCGGGATGCGTACGAGCAGGCCAGCGGCTCCCGCTTGCTCCACTTTCAGTTCTCGCGAGATCTCGTGCCCCCTTCGCTGGGTGACTGCGCAGCCGCCATGTTGGTTGCTATGCTGCCTGTGTGAGGAGGAGGGAGGGAGGCCCTGAGGGAAAGAGGCTGCGGTTCCCCCCTTCTCCAGGCAGCGCTACACTCACATCGGCAGAGAGCCGGCTCGCACGCCTGCTGCCTCCGCCCTCTCCTCCGGTTCGCCCCCCCCGGAGGAGACCCCCCTCACTGAGTGTACGGGGGGTCCTGTGCCCCTTCCCGTGGGGTCCCCTGTACTAGTGCCGCCCCCCAGCGGTTGTAGGCGGGGGGCAGAGGAGTGTCCGAAAGGGGGGGGTTCGCCGCCTTCTCTCCGGCCCCCTCCCCGCCTCCCTCGGCCCAGTCGCCGCAGTACGATGTGGTCCTCGCCGCTGCGGCTGGGAGCGGGGCAGCTGCTGCTGCTGCCCGTGCGGCGGCTGCTGCGGGGGAACTGAAGGCAGCGAGCGCGCCTGTGTGCGCGAGGGGGGTCGCGGGGAGGCAGCGGCGAGCCGAGCCCGCGGGTCTCTCCTCAGCGCCCCTCTCGCCTTATCTGGAAGGACGCGGCTGTTATGTGAAGGTGAGAGACGCCCCGTCCTGCGGCGCGTGGTGCGCAGGGCTCCGAAACCAGAGGCTGTGGCCGTGTGTGCGGCGGGTCGCGCTGGCGGCGGCGCTAGTGCAGGGGGTAGAAGGGGCCAGGCGTTTGCCTTCTCTAGCCCACCCCCTGCAGCCCCCTGTAACATCCCATATACGGAACTGTTCATGGAAAACAGCTCTCCTGAGAGCCCCCGCCAGTGTGGGTGGTTCCGCCCCCCCCCCCACCTGCCCAAAAGATTTCGGAAGAAGGCTGAAAAAAAGCCACCAAACACACCATGGGTTCAAAAACACCGTTCAGAAGAAAGGGGGGTGGTGAGGATGGCTGGGGCGTATGTTTTCTAGGGATCCAGCAGTATAAGAAACTCCTCACATTTCTGAAACAAGGCATTCTTATATTGGGAATGGATTTAATATGGAAGTATAAGATTGTCATGATTCCTAGGTGCATGGGTGAGTGCCCGTGGGTTTCTTTGGACAGGAAAAATTAGGTTTGAGTGCAGTCTTTTCATTCTTACAGTACGTTTTTTAGTGTCTCCCTCAACCAGAAAGCTTGTATAATCGCGTACATCTTATATGCAAGGGAGGCTTTTACTGTACCTGGTGATGGGTAACTCATGAACTCACTGCACTGCCATCTGGAAAAGGAAGAATGCTGTTGTTTTTTCAAAACAAGGCTTTTGTTAAAACTAGCTAGCTGCCGGTTTGCATGAAATGTTCCAGTTGCTTAAGCAAATGTAAATATATATGTGATCAAATGTTGTGCCACTGTTCCTACAGTATGAGTAATAGATGTTTTAAAGAGCCTAAAACAAAATGCACATATCAAAATGTTTGTATCCCTGACGATTTTTAGTGCATTTTAAAAATTCAGTAGAGGATGCTTTTAAGGTAGACATTGATGGCTAAGCCACAGTAGCACATGCATTTTGTCAGTTTGGATATTTCTCGTGCTTAAACTAAACTCTGGTATGAATGGTAGTGAGGGTTTATTGCATGTGTGTTTTTTGACTACTGTATTGATATTGGTAAAGAAATGCTTTGTAATGCAAGGAGTTACTGATGTGCCCACATACAGCCAGATGTCTGAGAGCTCATTACACCTTAAATGTGTTGTAATGATACATGAATGTAATTTAAATTAAATTTTATAAAACAATTTTCTTGTAAGATATTTGCATTGTGCCAAAGCTTTTCCAGTTTGCTGCCTAAACATTTTGTGAGTACCTTATTTTTGACAATATTTCTTGCTTCATTGACCTCAAAAGTTATTTTTTCCACTCCCTGTTTTTTTTCATAGCATACATCTCAAATTTGTTATGCTTCACCATCAAACTGATAGGTCAATCCTTGGAGAGGGTACACACATATAAATATACACACACAATCTCTGGAATGTTTGTGGTTTATAATCTCAGAAATTCAACTTTGTTTACATCGGAAGATGTGATTTTGAAGATCAATTTTAAACATTTAACTTGAACTTTTAGAAAGGCATAACAAAATAGGACAGAATGTGTAAAAATATCTCTTTACTATCTTTAATTTTCCAGTTTCCTAGTATTTTTTTTTCAGGATTTTTTTCTTGTCTTTTGTCATCTATTTAGCCTACTTAAAGCTGTTGCAGAAATTGAAACCTCCGTGAAGCTTCTTCAAAAGCATAAATGTGCTGGTGTTTTGCTTTCTCCTGTCTCATTCCATATGTGCTTAGATTCTGGTTTGTTTGTGATTTAGGTTCATAATGAATTTAGATACCAGAATAAATCTTATTTCTTTTACCAGTTAGCTAGCACCACAAAATATATTCATTGCTTTAAAGTTGTGTTTACAGTCAGCTTAAATGAGGAATTAGAAGGTTAAGACAGTATTGATTGAACGCCCTTGCTAAAAATACTTTCAGGGTTGGGTGTACTTAAAATGTTGCCACACGAAAGTTAATATGAACTGCCCTTCTGTAACAAGTTTATAGTTTATTATTGTTAGAGGCTGTATTTGTAAAACAAAAATAAATGAAAACAAAACCCTAGCATGTTAAAAGTACTGTAATGTGTTAATTGCTGTTTTCAGTGAATGAGCTCTCTAATATGGGATAGAGGCATTATTTATTAACTGTTAAAATGTCACTTTAATTAGCATGGTGGTGTTAAATATATGGCAAGTGCACGCCTCCCCAAGTACTGTATTTTTGTTCTGATTCTGCAATGACCTCTGTGCAGGCGAGGGCTCCACCTACATAAAAGTAACATTGCAGCATTTAGGGCAGGGGCGGGCAAACTTTTTGGCCTGAGGGCCACATCGGGTTTCCAAAATTATATGGAGGGCTGGTTAGGCAAGGCTGTGTCTCCCCAAAGAGACAGGTGTGGCCCGGCCCCTGCCCCCATCCGACTCTCCTCGCTTCTCGCCCCCTGACAGCCCCCCCCCCCCGCCCCCCGGGACTCCTGCCCCATCCAACCCTCCCGTTCCCTGTCCCCTGATGGCCCCCCCAGGACCCCTGTCCCATCCACCCCTCCCTGTCCCCTGACTGCCTCCAAACCCCCCGCCCTCCATCCAATCCCTCCTCTCATTCCTGACTGCCCCTCCCTGCCCCATCCAGCCACCCCTTCTCCCTGACCGCCCCCGGAACCCCTGCCCCTGACTGCCCCCTGCCGCCCCATCCAACCCCCCCTCCTTCCTGACTGCCCCCCCAGACCCCTGCCCCATTCAACCCCCCTGTTCCTCGCCCTCTGACCGCCCCGCCCCCTATCCACACCCCCGCCCCCTGACCACCACCCCGAACTCCCCTGCCCTCTATCCAACCCTCCCTTCCCCCTTACCGCTGCCTGGAGCGCTGGTGATGCTACAGCCATGCCGCCCAGAGCACCAGGACAAGCATCTGCGCCGCCCGACTGGAGCCAGCCACCATGCACCTCAGAGCACCGGGTCAGGCTGTGGCTCTGCAGCTGCACTGCCCGGCAAGAGCTCACAGCCCCGCCGCCCAGAGCATTGCGCAGTGGAGAGGCCGGGGGCTAGCCTCCCGGGCCAGGAGCTCAGGGGCCAGGCAGGAGGGTTCCGCGGGCCGGATTTGGCCCACGGGCTGTAGTTTGCCCACCTCTGATTTAGGGCCTTAATGTTCATTCTAGAAATACTGGGTCATTATTTATTGTGAGCACTTGCTACAAGTGAATGATCATGGTTAACACCTGTGCCTGCTTAGAGTCTCCTTGACTTCCATGCCTGTGTGTCTGGAGTTGTAGGGCTGGGGCTAAAAACAAAAGCTTGAGGTGTGTGAAAGATTAAGTGCACTGATTATTTACTTTTTGAAAAACTATATTTTAGCCACTGATTATTTTTGTTGCTTAAATCAGTCATTCTCAACCAGGGGTATGCAGAGGTGTTCCAGGGTGCACATCAACTCATCTAGATATTATTTGCCTAGTTTTACAACTGGATTAATAAAAAGCACTAGCGAAGTCAGTACAAACTGACAAAAGATTTCATACAGACAATGACTTTATACTGCTCTATATACTATACACTGAAATGTAAGTACAGTATTTATATTCCAGTTGATTTATTTTATAATTACAGTAAAAACTGTTTTATCTGGCATGTTGGGAGAATGGGGGGTGCCGATAAGTGAAAAATGCCTGTTAACTAAGAGGGAGGGAGTTTGGGTGTGGGAGGAGGTGCAGGACTGTGGGCTTTGGGTGTAGGAGGGGGTGCAGGGCGTGGGCTCTGGGAGGGAGTTTAGGTGCGGGAGTGGGCTCGGAGCAGAGGGTTGGGGCACAGGAGTGGGCTCAGGGTGCCGGATCCGGGGGGGCACTCACCTCAGGCGGCTCCCCGCAAGCGGCAACCTGTCCCGGCTGCTCCTAGGCAGAGGTGCGGCAGGAGGCTCTGCACGCTGCCTCGAGCGCCGGCTCTGCAGCTGGGGGAGTGGCGCCTGTGAGCAGAGGTAGCATGCAGAGCTGCCTGCCGTGCCTCTGCCTAGGAGCAGCCGGGACAGGTCGCCGCTTGCGTGGAACCGCCTGAGGTGAGCTCCCCCTGGATCCGGCACTCCACACCCTGTCCCATATCCCTACCCCGAGCCCCCTCCTGCACCCAAACTCCCTCCTAGAGCCCGCGCGCTGCACCCCGTCCCGTGTCCGCACCCCGTCCCACGCCCCAACCACCTGCCGGCCCCACGCCAACCGGACTATAAACCAGACTTCCAATGAATATCAGAAATGCCAGTTTATAGAGCTTTCTGGTTGGTGAAGTGCCGGATAAAACAGCTTTTACTGTATGTGGTAAAAATGAGAAAGTAAGCAATTTTTCAGTAATAGTGTGCTGTGATTCTTTTGTATTCTTATGTTTGATTTTGCAAGTCGTTTTTAAGTGAGGTGAAACCTGAGAGTATGCAAGACAAATCAGACTCCTGAAAGGGGTACAGTAGTTTTGAAAGGTTGAGAACCACTGGCTTAAATTACAGCTGTGCCCAAAAGTCCTAATCAAGGTTTGGACAGCCTATTGTTAGATTCTGACAGTGTTGGTGGGTTGTCTTGGAAATGTGTTAATTAAACGATCAGAGACCCAAGATCTATTTAGAGTATGAACACCGTTTTACTGAATAATTCTGTAGTTCGGAGGGTCTGTGTTTAAGTTCCCTGCGCAGCTGCGCAGCAGCCTGTTTAGTGCTGCATAGGCGCTCAGGCAACCCGCCGGGGGAGGGGCACCCCTCTCCCAGCCCCTATCTGCCACAGCTGGGGCGCCCCTCTCCCGGCCCGAACTCTGCTGCAGCCGGGGCGCCCGGACTGGCCGGGGTGGCACGGCCGGAGCGGCCCGGACCTAGCCACGGCCGGATCGGGCCCAGGCGCGGCTGAAGCGGCTCTCCCCCGGCCTGGACCTCTTGGGGCTGGGGAAGGAGTGCCTATCCTGCAGCTCCAGCCTCAGAGCTGCCCCGACAGGGAGAGGAGCCTCTCCCCCACAGCCCAGGTGGTGCTGTGGAGAGAGAGAGCTAGGGGGAGTCCTCTCTCCCAGTCGTAGGCCTGGAGCCCCCTCCTGCACTCCAAACCCCAGAGCCCGCACTCCCCGCCGGAGCACTTGCCCCCCATCCCAGAGCCTGCATCCCCAGCTGGAGCCCTTACACCCCTGCATCCCAACCCTCTGCCCCAGCCCTGAGCCCCCTCCCACACTCCAAATCCCTCCTCCCCACTCCCATGAATTTTATGTGCACCAATATGTAGATGATGTGTCACACATCACCTCCATATTGGGGCATATAACAAAATTCATTCCTCACATGGGTGGGAAAAATTAGAGGGAACACTGGTCTGCGTATCATTCATATGCTTGATTAATTAAAAAAGTAAATTTGTATATAAGCATTTTTTCAAAAAGTAAGTCAGTACAATAAGCTAAATATATTGGACTGGCGGACTTTCAAAACAAAAACCAAAGTTATGCTTGTACTTTTGAAGCTGTTCATGCCACCACCCCATTAGGCAGGTGGTGTTTTGTATGATGGCACTTTCTTCTAGAAGGCTTTTTGCTTGAAGTCCTGTGATATGAACAGAGCAGGTGAGAAGTAAAGTAGGATGGTATTTTAAACCAATGGATGTGGTAGACCAAGACTAATGGAGAGCTTAAATTACTTTAGATAGCTGGTATGGGTAAAGATATTAAGTGAATGTTTTGTTTAGTTTGAGTTAAAACCTGATTAAAAATAAGTAGTGGTCAAAAGCACCCTTTTTCTTTGGTTATAAAGGCCACTATTAGAGTACTACTTAATACTGATAAGTAAAATAAGCTGTTGTTTTGGTTTATTTTGTCTGTAATTCAGAATGCTTCTAGCAATTGGCTTCTGTGGTGCACTGTATCTTTATTCTCTCCCCATCCCACCCCACCCTGTCTAAATTTGATGCAAGATCACATGTATCCCATGCCTTCACATCCTGCATCCATCTCATTTCCACCCGTACCAATTATAAAAATTGTTGAACAAGAGAATCTTTCACCATATGCTCATGACTGCTTTCTTCATATACCACTTTCACTCTCATGCTATCACTGTTCAGAAAGCGATGAAAGGCTCCATGCAGTACTCATGAGTTTTTTCACTCTGCTTCTATTTGCAATGTTGTGAAAGTGGTCTGTACAGGAATAGTACAATACGATTGTCTGCAGTGGTGGAGGGAAACTGAAGGTGGAGAGAAGAGGTCGTTCAGATTATTGGGGTGAACAGGTGGGAGAAGACAAAATCAAAGAAGGAGATGACCAGTGGTCTAGCGCAGTATTCCCCAAATGGTGGGTCTTGACCTATCAGTGGGTCACAGGGAGATTCTAGATGGATTGCCACATCCAGGGCTGGATTAACCCATCACTGGGCCCTGGCCTGGGCAAACATGCACTATTCCTGGCCCACTGTGGGTGGAGTTCTGGGGCAGAGGGAGGACTGGAGAGCAAGCCCACCCGGCAGCAGCCGCTCTTGTTCTACAGGATTAAGCCTGGCTCCCTGCTCTGGTGATGCAACCAGGGGCACAGCATCACTTAAATTTGGCCTGGCCACCCCCAATTGATGCTGCGACCCCATGCTCCAGGTCGCAATGCCACTCAAATTTGGTTCAACTGTCAGAGGGGGAGCCTCCCATAACACCTGGAGTGGGAAGCCAGTTCCACAGAACAGGAGCTGCCACGGTGGGGTCATTTTCCAACCCCTTCCTCTCAGGCCTTCCCTCTGCATTGTGCCTGGATTAGGGTTGCAGGGCTGGGGCAGAGAGAACATATCATAACATAACAGAGAGAATGGTGGGTCATAAAAAAAAAAAAGACAAAATGGAGTGGGTGGGTTGACTTCATAAAAAAGTTTGGCAACCACTGGTCTAGCAGTAGTATATCTGGTTCTTTTCTCTCGGAGCCAGCTGTGGATGGAATACTCCTTTGGGAATGGGGGCGATGTCTCCTCCCCACCCCCAGTGACCTCCACCTTGCCCAGACTAAAGTAGTAACACAGTAATAGTTTTAACCTAGCTTAAAAAAAAAAAAAATTAAAAAAAGTTTTGACACTTAGCTGAAATCCCAGCATGTATCGTTCTGTGATAACATATTGAGAGGACATCTTCAGCAAACCATACAGTGCCAGTAAGAATTCAGAGCCTAGTCTTCCTCCCTTCTTCTTTTAGAGGGGGGGACAAAAAAGGCAGCCATGTATGTATTATGTGCCACTTAGAGCCTAATTAATGGAATTATTGAGCATTTTTTTGAGTTTAGCATAAGTTTTTAATTTTACATGAATTGCAAAGATAACACTTAAAATTCTGACAGATTCTGTGGTCATATCATATGTTGGCATATGTTAAGGGCTGTTATAAAGGTGATGTTATAAATTGTTCTCCATGAATTGGATTAATCTGCAGCAAGGGAGATCTAGGTAAGGTATTAGGGGGAAAACTTTCTAACTATAAGGATAGTTAAGCACTGGAATAGATTTCCAAGGGAGGTTGTGAAATCCTCATTAGAGGCTTTTAAGAACAGGTTAGATAAACATCTGTCAAAAATGATCTAGGTAGACTTGGTCCTGCCTCAGTGCGGGGGGCTGGATTAGATGACCTCTCAAGGTCCCTTCCAGCCCTACATTTCTATAATTCTATCGTGGTCAGGAGAATGAGTCATACAGATTTAGGTTAAGAAAAAAAGAGGCTTGTTTAGGGATCTGTACTATAGTACAATAAAATCTTCTGTAATGACTTTTCACAGCGTCCCTTCAAGGTTTTTGCAAAAAACTGTAAGCCATTCAAATCGCTGCTAAGGGCAGGTCTACACTTAAAACGCTGCAGCGGCTCAGCTGTGCCACTCCAGCACTTCAGTGAAGATGCTGCTATGCCGACAGGAGAGCTTCTCCCATCGGGGTAGTTAATCTACCTCTGCAAGAGTCAGTAGTTGTGTCGATGGGAGAAGCCCTCCCGTTGACGTAGCACGCTGTATACCTGGGCTTAGGTCGGAATAACTGCGTTCAGTGGTGTGGCTTTTTCACACCCCATAGCCATATAGTTATACAGACATAAGTTTATCGTGAAGACCTGGCCTAAAGCACATAAGAAAAGTTGTATAAAACAAGGTTCTTACTTCTATTGAAACTCGAATTAGATCCTCATCTTCTGCATTCTAGTGGAAGAACTAGAGAGGTGGAACACTTGGACTCTTGTCCAAGGAAACTCTTTGTATTGTTCTGCAGTAACTCCGTTGATCAATTTTAAGAGCAGTATTTAATGGGAAATACAAGTGTACTTGGCTACAAATGGGCTGTGTGGTATATGGCTTTAAAGATGGCAAGGTGTGTACCCATTCAACAATAAAGTAAACTAACAACCTTTAATGATAAGTGTGTGTGATATGTAATGGAGAATGTTCTCTCAGAAATATTTTCACTGCTTGGGGAAAGTATAGTGAAGTGGAGCTGCCATTTGGGAGTTATCAGACCACATCTGAGGTTTGGGGGAGGGAAATCATAGTGCACTCCCCAGAGTGAATTTTGTGTTCCCCTCTCATTTTAGCCACTCCTTACCATTTTCAAGAAAGGCTACCTGGCAACATACTGATTGGTCAAGCACTATAATTCAAATACCAAGATTTTCAGATGAAACCAAGTTTATTATGGCTAAAGAATAGAGATGCCATTTTAAACACTTGGATTCCTTTAATTAGAATCTGTCCTAGACTAGAAAGACAGCAAAGATCTATTCCAGCCCTCTACCAATGCAGGATTTTTCTAAAAGTATTTTAGTCTGTGTTTTTTTCATTTTAAATACCTCAAGTTGTAGATCTTTTAGTACAGTACTTTCTTTGGAAGATTTTTCCACAGTCTTAAAAGATCTCGTGGTCAGCTTGGTGATAGCCTTGTTAATTTACTATTCTGTTTGTTACTGAGAACATAAGAATGGCCATACTGGGTCAGACCAATGGTCCATCTAACTCAGTGTCCTGTCTTCCAACAGTGGCCAATGCCAGGTGCTTCAGAGGGAGTGAACAGAACATGTAATCATCAAGTGATCCTTCCCCTGTTGCCCATTCGCAGCTTTTGGCAAATAGAGACTAGGAACACTTCAGAGCATGGTTGTGCATCCCAGCCCATCCAGGCTAATAGCTGTTGATGGACCTATCCTCCATGAATTTATCTATCTCTTTTTTGAACCCTGTTATAGTCTTGGCCTTCACAACATCCTCTGGCAAAGGGTTCCACAGGTTGACTGTGCGTTGTGTGAAGAAATACTTTCTTTTGTTTGTTTTAAACCTGCTGCCTATTAATTTCATTTGGTGACCCTTAGTTCTTGTGTTATGAGAAAATAAATAACACTTACTTATTTACTTTCTCCACACCAGTCATGATTTTATAGACCTCTATCATATCCCCCTTTAGTCATCTCTTTTCCAAGCTGAAAAGTTTCAGTCTTATTAATCTCTCCTCATTATAGAAGCTGTTCTGTACCCCAATCACTTTTGTTGCCCTTTTCTGTACCTTTTCCAATTCCAATATATCTTTTTAGAGATGGGGTGACTAGTTCTGCATGGAGTGTTCAAGATGTGGGTGTACCATGGATTTATATGGCAGCAATATATTTTCTGTTTTCTTATCCCTTTCCTAATGATTCCTGACATTCTATTCACTTTTTTGACTACTGCTGCACATTGAGTGGATGATTTCAGAGAGCTATCCACAATGACTCCAAGATCTTTCTTGAGTGGTAATAGCTAATTTAGACCCCATCATTTTATATGTATAGTTGGGATTATGTTTTCCAGCGTGCTTTACTTTGCATTTATCAACATTGAATTGCATCTTCCAATTTGTTGCCCAGTCACCCAGTTTGTGAGATCCTATTGTAACTCTTTGGAGTCTGTTTGGGACTTAACTATCTTGAGTAATTTTGTATCATCTGCAAATTTTGCCACCTCACTGTTTACCCCCTTTTCCAGATCATTTATGAATATGTTGAACAGTACTGGTCCCAGTACAGACCCCTGGGGGACACAACTATTTATCTGTCTCCATTCTGAAAACTGACCATTTATTCCTACCCTTTGTTTCCTATCTTTTAACCAGTTACTGATCCATGAGAGGACTTTTCCCACTGATCCCATGACAACTTACTTTGCTTTAAGAGCCTTTGGTGAGGGATCTTGTCAAAGGCTTTCTGAAAATCTAAATATACTATATCCCCTGGATCCCCCCTTGTCCACGTGCTTGTTGACCCCCTCAAAGAATTCTAGTAGATTGGTGAGGCATAATTTCCCTTTACAAAAACCATGTTGACTCTTCACCCCAAGAAATCGTGTTCATCTATGTATCTGATCATTCTGTTCTTTACTATAATTTCAAATAATTTGCCTGGTATTGAAGTTAGGCTTACCAGCCTGTAATTGCTGGGATCACCTCGGGAGCCTTTTAAAAAAATTGGCATCACATTAGCTATCCTCCAGTCAGCTGGTACAGAAGCTGATTTAAATGATTGGTTACGTATCACAATTAGTAGTTCTGCATTTTCACATTTGAGTTCCTTCAGAACTCTTGGGTAAATACCATCTGGTCCTTGTGACTTAAAATATTCTTTTCTTCCTAAATTTTCTGTTTTTAAATTCATAATTCCTAGGTACATAAATGTACTACCTAAGATGCCCTTCTTCCTTAGTGTTTATACACTTCAAATATATGTGTGTATAAAGTTGCCATATTTCCCTGTTTTGGTCCCACTTTAGCCAAACTAAATATATTTATTTTTAATGTTTCACGCTAAATCTGTCATTCCAGCTCTAAAAGTACACCATCAACTTTAAATGTATTCAGTTTCAAAAAGGGAGTTTTAGGGACTTATGCATACACATGAGTCCCCTTGCCAGTTATTGTGGTTGTACAGTCTTTTTTCCTATTCTCTTCCCCCCCCCCCAAAAAAAGTTTCTTCTCTCGCTGTCTGCATAAATAGAAAATAACTGAAATTACTGAAAATACTGAAATTGACTATACACAAAGTGTATCCAAAGAGCAAAGTGAACAAAGAAGAAAAACATTTTTTCTGTGGTAGTAATCTTAAAGGATTCATGGAACTGTCTCACAGAAATAAGATTTTAAAAAGCAAACTGAATAAGATTCAGCAGGAGTTGAAACCAGGGCTTTTAGGTCCACAGCAGAGAACTCTACACTTGAACTAAAGAAGTAGCTGGAAGCAATAGTAAGTTGTTATTTTTTACATGGACTAGCCACCTCAGTGATGTTACAGTACATGTTGCCAGTGATTTATACAACTTTTTGCTTGACAGCAGAAGAAAGTGAAGAATCAGGATTCCTGGGTTTTAATACTGGAAGTCAAGTGTGGTCTAGTGGTTGCAGACAGCACATAGATTTGACACATTCACTCTGAAAGGCAGTGTGGCTGACTAGGCGAGATTTGAATGCACCACGTTAGAAACCTGTGTTCTATTCTTAGCTCTCCAAGAAGTGACCTTGTTCAAAGTCTGTTATCACATCTGTAAAATGGTGGTAACGGTGCTTACCTGTCTCTTAAGGTGCGGGAATGAGGCTTTTTTTCAATAATAGTGCACAGAATTAACACCAGTTAGTGAAAGAGCTGAGACGAGCTAATGTTCTTTTGATTCTCAACCCAGTGCTCCTTTTACTAGATGAAAGGCTATTCTGCTACCGCTACGCTTGTTGTTGTTCCTGAAGCATGCCAAAGCTCCATGGGGCTGAGAGCTTCCTTGTTGTAAGTGAAATGTTCAGTGATTTTTAGCAGTGACTCTCACAGGCTCTACTGAGGATGTACAGATGGCATTTTTCAGTGTCTTATAGTATGGCCAAATATGGATGGATTTCCTGCTCCAAAACATTGAAGCATCAAATCCTTTCAAAGAAACATTTTGGGGGTGGGAGGAGAAATAATATTGGTAAAGCTATCTATTCTTCCCTAATCCGGTTCTCAGAAATGCCTGAACCATTTTTGCTGAAACTTTCCAAGAAAATTCAGCATTGTACAGAAAACAAGCATGGAAAATTCAAGTTCAAATGGTTAAAGTTTGGCAAAGTTGTAGGCAACTGAAAAGGAACATGACCTGCTGCTTACAAGCAGGGATGAATTGGTAGGGGAAGTAGAAGTGGGTGGCAATGTGGGCAGCAGTGACCGTGAGATGGTTGAGTTTAAGATCCTCACAAAAGGAAGAAAGGAGAGTAGCAAAATACGGACCCTGGACTTCAGAAAAGCAGACTTTGACTCCTTTAGGGATCTGAGGGCAGGATCCCCTGGGAGGCTAATATGAGGGGGAAAGGAGTCCAGGAAAGCTGGCTGTATTTTACAGAAGCCTTATTGAGGGCGCAGGAACAAACCATCCCGATGTGCAGAAAGAATAGCAAATATGGCAGGTGACCAGCTTGGCTTAACAATGAAATCTTCGGTGAGCTTAAACACAAAAAGGAAGCTTACCCGAAGTGGAAACTTGGACTGATGGAGGAGGAGTATAAAAATATTGCTTGAGCATGCAGGGTGTAATCGGGAAGGCCAAAACACAACTGGAGTTGCAGCTAGCAAGGGATATGAAGGGTAACAAGAAGGGTTTCTACAGGTATCTTAGCAACAAGCATCTTGACTTCAGCAAAGCTTTTGATATGGTCTCCCACAGCATTCTTGCCGGCAAGTTAAAAAAGTATGTATTGGATGAATGGACTATAAGGTGGATAGAAAGCTGGCTAGATTGTCGGACTCAACAGGTAGCCATCAACAGCTCGATGTCTAATTGGCAGCTGGTATCAAGCGGAGTGCCCCAGGGGTTAGTCCTGGGGCTGGTTTTGTTCAACATCTTCATTAATGATCTGGATGGTGGGATGGATTGCACCCTCAGCAAGTTCATGGATGACACTAAGCTGGGGGGAGAGGTAGATACACTGGAGGGTAGGGATGGGGTCCACAGTGACCTGGACAATTGGAGGATTGGGCAAAAAGAAATCCGATGAGGTTCAACAAAGACAAGTGCAGAGTCCTGCACTTAGGACGGAAGAATCCCGTGCTCCACTACAGGCTGGGGACCGACTGGCTAATCAGCAGTTCTGCAGAAAAGGACCAGGGGATTGCAGTGGACAAGAAGCTGGATATGAGTCAGCAGTGTGCCCTTGTTGCCAAGAAGGCTAACGGCATATCGGGCTGCATTAATAGGAGCATTGCTAGCAGATCGAGGCCTCTGTTCGGCACTGGTGAGGCCACCCCTGGAGTATTGTGTCCAGTTTTGGGCCCGCCACTACAGAAAAGATGTGGACAAATTGGAGAGAATCCAGCAGAGGGCAATGAAAATGATCAGGGTGCTGGGGCACATGACTTACAACAAGAGGCTGAGGGAACTGGGCTTGTTTAGTCTGCAGAAGAGAAGAGTGATCGGGGATTTAATAGCAGCCTTCAACTACCTGAAGGGGGGTTCCAAAGAGGATGTTCTCAGTGGTGGCGGAGGACAGAACAAGAAGCAATGGTCTCAAGTTGCAGTGGGGGAGGTCTACGTTGGATATTAGGAAACACTATTTCACTAGGAGGGTGATGAAACACTGGAATAGGTTACCTAGGAAGGTGGTGGAATCTCCATCCTTAGAGGTTTTTAAGGCCCAGCTTGACAAAGCCCTGGCTGGGATGATTTAGTTGGTGTTGGTCCTTCTTTGAGCAGGGGGTTGGACTAGCTGACCTCCTCAGGTCTCTTCCAATCCTAATCTTCTATGATTCTTCTATGAATTTATAATGGAAGGTGGAAGGCACCCTTAATTGCAAACATTGTTACCAGCTCCACCTATGCTGGACAGACCGCAGTTGTTCCCAAGTCTCTCCCTCCCACTGAATGTCTATATTTGGGATTAATCCTCAGATGTTTGTAATTTTCCAGATTGAATCTTTTTTTATTTCATGGCTATATTTCCAATGTCACTTTGTATTTCTCTGTCCTCAATGATGTTCTCAGCACCTCCTTCATGTTGTATTTGCATATGATACTGCTGTTTACTTCCTCTTTCAGATCATTAATAGAGATATTACAGAAGACCAGTACTATCAGTCAGTGTGGCATCCTAATAGACGCATATCTACAATCATTGTTCCATGTGATATATTCATTTACTGTCCCATTCACACAGGCATTAAGTTATATAATCCAGTGGTTCTCAACCAAGGGTCTGGGGCCCCCGGGGAGCCGTAGGCAGGTTTCAGAATGTCTGCCAAGCATGGCCGGCATTAGTCTGGCTTTCTGCCCAGTGCCCTAGCGAAAGTCCTGCCGCGCAGGACTGCAAGGAATATTGCAGGGCCCCGAGACCTACCACCCGGGGCTGAAGCCTCAGCAACGTAGCTTTGTGGTGCCTCCTGTGGCATGGAGCCCTGGGCAATTGTCCTGCTTGCTATCCCTTAATGCCAGCCGTGGCTTTTATATGCAGAAAACCAGTTGGCCGTAGAGTTTTTATAGCATGTTGGGGGTGGGCAGGGGCGCGAGGGCTCAGAAAGAAAAAGGTTGAGAACCCCAGATATAATTCACCTTTTGAAGTTGCCACACTGAACCAGGAAAATGTAACCTCATTGTTAGACAACTGAACTCTACTTGGGGCTTCCCTTGGAAAGCACCCACCTTCAATTAGTGCAGAATGCACGGGTTTCTCTCACATAGGTGAGCTGCCATGTGATTGACACCTGTGGTCTGTACTGATTACGTATATGCTTCAGAGAGCAATTCAGTGTTGTTGAGCCTATAAGGTCGTAATTGGTATGGGACCTAGCTATGTGTGAGATCAACTGTTGCCCAAATCATCCATTTTGGACATTAAAATTGTAGGTTTTTGTATTGGCACGTAACAAGGTACTGCTCCTGCAAGCTCAAATGCTGTCTCAACACAACTTTGAGAAGGGCATAACTCCTTAAGGCTGAGTTTTGCATGGATAGTCTCCAGATGAAGCACATGAAGGAAAAGGGCATGTGACTGAGGAAAATGTTGTTAGTTATTGGGGATTTAAAGCAGAATTATTGGTTCAGTCTAGGAGAAACTTGGGACTGGGAAAGACCTGGAATGAGGTTCTCCACAGAAATTGGCAGAAGGATAGTTGCCTGGGGAGCAGTGTAGCAGCCAAGGATCCAGAGTTGGAGACTGGCAGAGCTCTCTCTGCCTAAGTAGCCTGGAGCATGAGCCCAGAAGCAAGATTAGTGAGAATCTCTGATAAAAGGATGATTATAAATTCCAGGCAAAAGGCCAGAAAAGACCTGGGAAGCCCAGATCCAAGTGTGAAGGGGGAATTGTTTTTGTTTAACCATACCAATAAACTAGACCCCATAAGGAGGGAGACTAGTTGAAACAGTTATGTGGCATCTTATGTGGCACAAACTCAGGCATGATGGGACATGACAACTGTTATAGGAAACCATCACCATAGTATTTGAGTACTTGTTGGGTCACTTACTCTTGTGTTCTTGAATTAGATTTCCTGGGGCTGAGAAGGGATTTCTCAGTATGTGGCTCATGATCTTGGGGATGTTGCCTCCTGTGATCCACGGCCACCAGACACAGAAGTTGGTCAGTTTTAGGGCATGGTAGAAGACATTAATTTGGCTATGCTTTTGATAGATTTATGCATGACATTAATAGATAGGGCAAGTGTTTGAGTAATTCTTAGTATGTAAGAGGATCTGTTGTTGGGCCTTTAAGTTTGAAGATTTATTTTGATTGTCATTTTATAAACAATTGTTTTTAATAAAGTAAGCTGTGGAGAATCTGAGCGATTGACTTGTGCTCATGTGTGAGCGTTTTCTCCAAATGAGAGTTTTTGGAATACTGGATATTTTTTTCCCTATTCTTTGGCACCAAGGAAGACTGAATAGAGCACTAACTGTGCCAAGAGTCGGAAAATAAGGAAGTTACAGTTCAACACAATCTTTTCCTTCAACCACTAACCATCTGTTCTTACTTCCATGTCATCATAATTAGAAATATACCATAAAATCAAACACACAGTACACCAAAGTTATAAGAAAATAGAAAAATAAATAAATCTTTGTTACTCTTGTACCCATCACCATCATATTTAGGCTCTAGATGTTCATGAATTCCATGAACCTCAAGAGTATGGGAATGAGATGATTAACTTAATGACTTCATTTTTCCGTGGAACTGAGTTCCCTCAACAAAGCCATTGAAGTAGAAGGCATCTCATCCTGTTTTGATGCCATTATTGTTTCTTTGTCTGTGACAAACTTGGCACCAAGGCAACTACTAAGAAGTCATGAATTGAAAATTCAGCCTCTGCTAATGGCATAGTGGGATGCCAAAGCATCTTTCACTAAGAAAAATTAGTGGAGATATCCTATCTCCTAGAACTGAAAGGGACCTTGAAAGGTCATTGAGTCCAGCCCCCTGCCTTCACTAGCAGGACCAAGTACTGATTTTTGCCCCAGATCCCTAAGTGGCCCCCTCAAGGATTGAACTCACAACCCTGGGTTTAGCAGGCCAATGCTCAAACCACTGAGCTATCCCTCCCCCCCAGTGAAAATCTCAGTGCACCTCGCCCTTCCTGGTGCTAGGCTCTTCATTTACACCTGTAGTGCTGTCAGGGTTCTCCCCCCCCCCCCACCACTCTGAACTCTGGGGTACAGATGTAGGGACCGCATGAAAGACCCCCTACGCTTGTATTCTACCAGCTTAGGTTAAAACTTCCCCAAGGCACAAATTCCTTTCCTTGTCCTTGGATGGTATTGCTGCCACCACCAAGTGATTTACACACAAATTCAGGGAAGGGTCACTTGGAATCCCTATTCCCCCAAAATATCCTCCCAAGTCCCTTAACCCCCTTTCTTGGGGAGGCTTGAGAATAATATACCAACCAGTTGCCTTAGCAGTGTGAGCACAGACCAGACCTTTTGTCTTCAGGACACTGAAATCAATCAGGTTCTTAAAAGAAGAACTTTATTTATAAAAAAAATAAAATAAAAGAATCACACCTCGCGTCTATACTTGCAGATGTAGAGTGCCGGGAGTTAAACCAGCCCTCGGATACAGCAGCAGGGAAAGCACTGCTGTGTGTTCACACTGGGCTCCTTGTGATTGTGGAGCATGTCCACATTAGCAGCTCTTGCAACACCACAGAAAGTAGTGCATTGTGGTAGCTATCCCAGTGTGCAAGTGGCTGCAGCGTGCTTTGGAAAGGGTTTGCAATGCCTAATGGGGCAGGCACAGCATCACATGATACAGGTTTCCCAATCCCATTGTTCCATGGGCATCCTACGAGATTGCCAGCTGCTTGTCAAATGAGGGGGTGGGGAGTGTGACAGGAAGTGTGTTGTGTGTATGTGGGGGGAGAGACGTGTTTTGGGGGGCAGAGTGTGTCAGCATGCTATCTTGTAAGTTCAGACAGCGGCAGGAGGAAGGGGGAAACCCGACATCAGCCCCCACCCCCTGCCTCTCACTCTCATGCATGCGAGCGTGCACAAACACCTGCCTCTGCTGCAGAGGCATTCCACAGTAATGGTTTGCTTTGTGTACTGGAGCAGATAAGCATGCATGCTGTCAGAAATAGAGCTTTGAAAGGGGATATCCACATGCCTGCAGCCGAGTTCAAAACAATGACCAGAGTGGCCACTTGACTTCAGGGGATTATGGGACGTTTCCAGAGGACAATCACAACACAGTAATGCAACACGTCATCCACCCTGACACCCCGGCGCTTCAGCCGGGGCGCAGAAAACTCTATGCTTCTCGTGGAGGTGGATTACCAGGGGTGCCCCAGCTTCGCGGTCTGGGTGCTCTTAAGTGCCTTGCCAGTGTGGACACCTCAGGAGTTAGGGTGCCCGGGGCTGATTTCTGCACTCTAACTTGCAAGTGTAGACAAGGCCTTAGTCTCCGGAGGCCAGTCAGGCACTTGCATCGCCGGCTAGGGCAACCAGTCTTCCTAGGGACCCACCGCCCACCCCAGGTAGTGGCAGAGGTCCCCAGCACCTGGAAGTCCTGTCCATGCCGGAGGCCTTCCAGGCTGCAAAAGACATTGTCTTTGCTGGTGTCCCCAATGCCCTGCCAAGACGTGGTTGTCTCCTGGGGGAAGCCCAGCCCCACCACAAAAAGGGCAAGGGCTATAAGCGCCATCAGGGCCAATAATCGGATTCTGCCTCTCAGTCGGGCTCTTCCCATTACCCTCAGGGTAACAAGCGGGCGTTTTGAGAGTGCGCCCCGAGGGCGATGTCCTAGTCTACAGACAGGATCCTACCCTCCTTCTATTTTCCAACCACCTTTCTCCCTTCCTCCCCACTTGGACTGCAATAACGACAGACGGCTGGGTCTTCAGCACTGTGGCAGTGGGGTACACCCTACAGTTTATTTCTACCCTTCCTCCCATCTCCCTTCCTGTCCCTCTTCAGGGACCCTTCTCACGAGCGGCTTCTTGCCCAAGAGGTGCAAGCTCTCTTGCAAGTCGGGGCCGTAGAGGAAGTCCCCGTACATCAGAAAGGGAAAGGGTTTTATTCCCAATATTTTCTCATATCAAAGACCAAGGGCAGTCTATGTCCTATTTTCGACCTGCGAGACCTCAAGAAGTTGAAGTTTCGCATGGTCTTCCTGGCCTCCATCATTCCTTCCCTGGATCCTGCAGACTGGTATGCTGCCTTCGATTTGAAGGACGCCTACTTTCATATATAAATATTCCACAGATACAGACCTTTTCTGTGTTTCAGTGGGGACCGCCCACTTCAGTTTGTGCATGTCAGTGGCGGCGGCTTACCTCAGATGTCCAGATTTACCCATACCTCGACGACTGGCTGATCAAGAGCTGCTCCAGAACACAGGTCCAGCACAGTGTCACCGTGCTACAAGCCACGTGCCACGCTCTGGACCTGTTGATAAATGAACAAAAATCAGTATTAATCCCGGTCCAAAGGATAGAGTTTATTGGAGTGGTACTTGACTTTACCCGAGCCAGGGGATTTCTGTCGCAGGACAATGTCAGATCTCATTGCTAGCGTCTCCACACACCCACTCACCGAGGCCTAGGTCTGCCTCAGGCTACTGGGTCACATGGCAGTGTGCACTTAATGTCGTCCGCCATGCAAGGCTCAGACTGCAGCCCCTTTAACTGTGGCTAGTGACTGTCTATTCCCCATTCAGGGATCACCTGGACAAGGTCATCACGATCCCGCCGAAAGTGCTTATCTCTGCAGTGATGGACTGACCCAAAGTGGGTGCTGGAAGGAGTACCGTTGGAGAGTCCACGACCCACAGTCTCCCTGATATCTGATGCCTCAGACCTCGGTTGAGGAACACATCTTGGTATGCTGCGGACTCGGGACATGGTCTCCAGAGGAACTTGCACTGCATAAAAATGTCAGAGAGCTCAGGGCCATCCGCCTGGAATGTGGGGTCTTTCTGACACACTTCTCCAGTCGAGTAGTACAGGCGTTGATGGACGACCATATGACCTCAATGTTCTATGTCAACAGGCAAGGGGGGGCGCACTCGTGGCTCAAATGTCCTCGGCGGCCTTCCTAGCAAATGTCCCTATCCAGAGCATCTGCAGGGCCACGATGTGGTTTTAGGTTTCAGAGTGGTAGCCATGTTAGTCTGTATCAGCAAAAACAACGAGGAGTCCTTGACCTTAGAGACTAACAGATTTATTTGGGCATAAGCTTTCGTGGGCTAGAACCCACTTCATCAGATATGGTTTTCAATACACACGTTCACGACGCATGACACCATCACCCCGCAAGCCAGAGATGACGCTGGATTTGGCAGAGCTGTGTTGCAGTCAACACATACATGAACTCCTATCCGCCTCCGATGGCACTGCTTGGGAGTCACCTACAATGGAATGGACATGAGCAAGCACTCGAAGAAAAGACAGCTACCTTTTTCATAACTGGTGTTCTTTGAAATGTGTTGATCATGTCCATTCCATGACCCGCTCTCCTTCCCCACTGTTGGCGTTTCCGGCAAGAAGGAACCTAGGGTGGGTGGCAGCCGGCAGCATCCCTTATACCGTGGCATATGCATGCCACTTCAGAGGATGCCAGAGCCAATCCCCTACGGATACCACTGAGGGGAAAACTTCCGGCACCGGTGCATGTGGCAAGCACACATGCCTACAATGGAATAGAACTGAGCACTACATCTCAAAGAATATCGTAATGGGTCTGGTGAAGCCTCTCTTCAGTTGTCTGCATTTGTTGGTACTCCTTTTTCCTCCTGATCTGGGCTTAGCTTTTTCGGGTTAGAGAGATCCTTGAGTGAAAGAGTAAGGTTCATACCATGAGGATCTTCCCATTCCTGTTTCCAGCTGTTTGATCCCAGAAAGGGTTACCCTGATAGGAGGACATGTGTGGTATCTCATATTCAAACATTCAAGATGACCCTAGTGAGTAAAGAGTTAGAAAATGAGTAATAAACAGTATTTCAATTTTTCCTTCATCAGGCATCTGCAGAAAAGGTGTTACCTGCGTATCTTCCTCTCACTAAGTTGACTGAAACAGCAGGCATGGTGCTCCTGTTTAGCCTTGCTGTAAATGCCCATAAATTCTATAGACTGTGCACAGGCTTGCAGGAATTCTGAATTGCCATTCCTAAGGTGGACTCTGCAGTTTCCTGTAGGGATGTAAATATCTGTTTAAAAAAGTTAACCGGTTAAATGATTAAAATTACGTTGTTTAACCGGTTAACCATTAACCAAGGTAGGCCCGGCCTGGGGTCCCACCGGGCTGGCCTGGAGTCCTGCTGGGGCAGGGGTCTGGTTCGTTCCAGCCGGGGCATGGGGCCGCAGGGTTTAACGGTTAAGGTTGCTTAACCGGTGAGCCTAATGCTTACCGGTTAACCCCTTTTACATCCCTAGTTTCCTCACATTCTTAAACAAGTGGGCCTCTTCTTAAATGCAGTCTCCTTCTGGGACCTTTTTGACAGAGTGGTCAAGGGATGTTGTCAGAAGACTTTTGATTTGGGAATATCGTAATGGGTCTGGTGAAAATTCTTAATTTAATCTATTGTAGCAGTAGAATAACTGCATCTTTTGTGAAGTAATACTGTAACTGTCAGCACTGTAAATGTCTATTGCTTGTCTAAATTGTAGCAAAGTTGCAGGTTTTAATGGGGAGACAGTTTCTTTTTCAGTGTAATCTCTTGCAAGATCAATTTTCAGTTGCATGGTTTTAATAAGCCTCATATATCTTCTACCTCCAATTATAAAAAAGACTGTATGTAATTATAGGTTGGGAAAAAAGCCGTGCTTATGCTGGTAACTAACAGTGAATATTTTAATTGCTTACAACTGTCTTGAGAGTTTCTAATCTTTTATTTAATTAATCTTTAGAATGAAATTCTCCTGTAGGAATTTGCTGTTATGGAGTGCATACATATTGTCCAATGTTAATTTTAGCATTGCTGGCTCTTCTGTCCATCTTTTTTTCTGTCTCTCCCTCCTTCCACGCCCCCTGTGGTAGATAAGTTGCTAAAGTGGAGTCCTGTTCTGAGGATATGTCTACACAGCAAAGAAAAACCTATGACTGGCCTGTGGGCCTGTTTCATTGCTGTGTAGACTTCCTCTAACACCCCGTGAGGTGGGAGAGTTCCAGAGCTTGGGCTCCAGCCTGAGGTTGGAAGTCTACACAGCAATGAAACAGTCCTACAATTTGAGCCCCACAAGCCCAAGTCGGCTGGCAAGGGCCAGTCATGGGTTTTTCGTTGCTGTGTAGACATACCCAGAGAGTGTGGCCTTGCACTCCATATGCTTTATGTAAATATGCATATGAGTGTGAATATGATGTAACTGGAATATGCTTTATACAAAAGGTCTCTTGTAAGGTATCATAACAAAGGTTATAACCTACTGAAAATATATCTCTCTTATTTGTGTGCATGTATCATTCTTGTATCTGAAGCTAGAAATATGAAGTATAACTCTGAGGTCCTATTGTAATTATGCAAAGTGTGGGCCATTAATGGTGGTTTAGAATCTTGATGGCTTCCATTGACTAGGGCAATTGGTTGTAAATGGTTTATTTACCTGCAAGTCTTCCTGTGTATGTGTGGGCCAACCTAGGAAGAATGGAGACTACGGGTCTTACACTGACATGTAACCATCTCACCTGATAATGAAATCCATCTTAAATCGGGTACTTTTCCATTTAGAAGGAGGGGTGGGGACCCAGAGAGACAAAAGATTCCTGCCTTGTGCCAAAGCTATAAACCTGGGGGAGCAGGACCAAGGGGCTGCCAGTCATGATAAAAACCCCTGTTTACCACCTGAGATGTCTGCTGGAACCAACAAGGACTGTACCATGAAGCCTATCAAAGAAGGGCTTTGCTGATACACACTTCCAAAACCCACTCCCCTCCTCACTTAAGGGCCCCTTGACATCTCACTCCCCCAAACCATCACCCTCCCTAATCTTGTATTGCCCCCTCATCACCTCCAGACTTCAAGAAACACAAGAGAAGTGTTAGACAAGCAAGACTTGAATAACTTAGTTTCTTTTAAGCAGTACAGCAAACTGGTTCCAGTTCCTCCTTGTTGCCTGGGCTAGGCTTGGAGAGGGTAAACACTTCCTCAGCCCCTCCCCCAGCCTTCCTGTGCTTTCTATCTATATCCCTGCAGTAATGACATTTCGCTCAGTGGTCTGATTTGTCTTGTGTATCCCAAGTTTCACCACACTTAAAAACTACTTTATAAAATTGGACATAAAAGTGTCACAGCACACTAATACTAAAAAATTGCTTACTTTCTCAATTTTTACTATATAATTATAAAATAAATCGATTGGAATATAAACTTACATTTCAGTGTGATACTTCAGCTTGTTTTTAATTTGTGAAGCCTTGTCTGAAGCCTGAGCCCCAGGTATCGGGGTTGTAGCATGTAATTTAGCTTTGCAGGGCCCCCCTGTGGCGTAGGAACCTTGGGCAGTTGCCCTGCTTGCCACCCCCTAATGCTGGCCCTGCACTTTATATCCTCCTAAACCCATGCTGTGACCCTCCTGGGAGCTGCAACCCCCAGGTTGAGTAACACTGATCTAGATGAGTTGAGTACCCCGTGGAACACCTCTTGGGTATACATATATCTCCTTGAGAACCACTGATGTAGCTAATACCTTTCCTCTCTACCTTAGTATGGAACTTGTATCACAAAGCGTATCTCTATAATCTTCATAATTTTCCCACTGTTCACCTCTGTCAAAATATCAAAAGGATCTCAGCAAAGCCAAGAAGTAAATTTGGAGTTTCTAGGCAAACACTCATCCCCACCCAAAAAAAGGAAGAAAAAAAAAGGGGGGGGGAGGAGGACTTCAGGTACATGCACAAACTACTTGTTCTCCTTTTCTCATTTTTTTTATCCAAACTTCCCAGGTTAAAAAAAGAAAACCTGGGTTAAAATATAGTATGTGAAATTTCAAGATGAGGGTTGAAAATCAGGCTTATAGTGTTAAACTAGCTTATGGCATGGCTACTGCCACTCTATAGCCACACCTTCCTGTTCAAAGTGTATTTTATAAATGCAATTCCCAGAGGAATATTGCAGTAAATTTATACAATGGCTGAGCATAGGATACAGCGATACAGAAGATAGACGGAATGTTTGCCTATTCTGAAGATCCACAGTTTCCTTGCTCCCTTTTCTATTTATTTTGTTTATATTTCTGTAGTGCCCCAAATGTGCTAGGTGCTGTACAGACCATGAAAAGGCATGGTAGCTGCCCCAGAGAGTTTATAGTCTGCAGGGCTGAATATTTGCAGTTCCGATTGACTTCATTTGGAGTTACGAGGGCTCAGCATCTCTGAAAATCAAACACTAAAAGTCTTATCTGAAGCCTCTCTTCAGTTGTCTGCATTTGTTGGTACTCCTTTTTCCTCCTGATCTGGGCTTAGCTTTTTCGTGTTAGAGAGATCCTTGAGTGAAAGAGTAAGGTTCATACCATGAGGATCTTCCCATTCCTGTTTCCAGCTGTTTAATCCCAGAAAGGGTTACCCTGATAGGAGGACATGTGTGGTATCTCATATTCAAACATTCAAGATGACCCTAGTGAGTAAAGAGTTAGAAAATGAGTAATAAACAGTATTTCAATTTTTCCTTCATCAGGCATCTGCAGAAAAGGTGTTACCTGCGTATCTTCCTCTCACTAAGTTGACTGAAACAGCAGGCATGGTGCTCCTGTTTAGCCTTGCTGTAAATGCCCATAAATTCTATAGACTGTGCACAGGCTTGCAGGAATTCTGAATTGCCATTCCTAAGGTGGACTCTGCAGTTTCCTGTAGGGATGTAAATATCTGTTTAAAAAAGTTAACCGGTTAAATGATTAAAATTACGTTGTTTAACCGGTTAACCATTAACCAAGGTAGGCCCGGCCTGGGGTCCCACCGGGCTGGCCTGGAGTCCTGCTGGGGCAGGGGTCTGGTTCGTTCCAGCCGGGGCATGGGGCCGCAGGGTTTAACGGTTAAGGTTGCTTAACCGGTGAGCCTAATGCTTACCGGTTAACCCCTTTTACATCCCTAGTTTCCTCACATTCTTAAACAAGTGGGCCTCTTCTTAAATGCAGTCTCCTTCTGGGACCTTTTTGACAGAGTGGTCAAGGGATGTTGTCAGAAGACTTTTGATTTGGGAGGTGTAGAAACAGCCATGGCCATTTGTGTCCTATGTTTCCAAAACTGCTTTCTCACTGCCTCATATAAATTCACACTTGGACACAGGTTTTTGTTTAAGATCACTTACGGGAACATCATCAAGTGCCTTCTTGCTGTCAGTATTATCTAAATAAATTAATCACATTAGTAGTAATTTTATTCAGATTAATCAGTGTTGTTTAAGAGAAATAGTTATTAGGTTATCAATGTAATATATGTTAAAAATTAGGGAGGAAAAATTAACAGTGTTTTTTATTAATAGTGTCTTATAAGGATAATACAGCACGAAAAGGTGTTCACTGTTAATGTTCTGGTTTGCAATGTATAGTAAAGCAATTTTATGTGAGATTTATTACATTGGTAGGTCATCTAAACCGTGGATTCCAGAGAGCATGTATTCCTGAAAAAGGAATAATGTTCCCCAGCTGGACTCCGGGAGCTCGAGGGCCGGATTAAAACAGCTGAAGGGCCGGACCTAAGAGTAAAACCACTACCGCACTGATCAAATGGCCAGGAAGAGTCAGACCTCAAAATGTACCAACACTAAAATTTGGCCCATGCAATATTGACTCAGTACACCGCTACCTCGATATAACGCGACCCGATATAACACAAATTCAGATATAACGCGGTAAAGTGGTGCTCCGGGCGGGCGGGGCTGCGCACTCCGGTGGTCAAAGCAAGTTCAATATAACGCGGTTTCACCTATAACGCGGTAAGATTTTTTTGGCTCCCGAGGACAGCGTTATATCGAGGTAGAGGTGTATATTCTGACAAGTCTGCAGTAATTGGATGGAAGTTTAAACGTCTAATTAGTCAATATGCTATTTCAAAAAAGGCTGTAAATTAGATACATTTCTATTTTTGACAAATGTTTGATTTGCTACTTCTGAGTTCCCTGAGCTTTAATTTGTGAGTGATTTTTTGCCTTTATTAAGAATTATTTATTTTTATTAATCCTTTTTGGATTGTCAGTATTGAGTTCTGTGGACAATAGCTTATTATGTGTGAAGTTTGGAGCTAACTAGAACTTGTACATATTTCAAGAGTCAAGAGGACCACCAATGGTTTAAAAGGACACAGTCAACTTTAAATCAATTAGCTTAATAAAAATTAAATTTGAAGAACAATTTTGGGTACTACTCCTGCTCCTGAATTCCCCTTCCAATTGTTGAGTTTACAGTGACTTTCCTGCTTTTAGAATGGTCTTTCTTTTTGATGTTGCTATATACAGTATACACAAAAATAGGGAAATGACTGACTTGTAGAGGGCAAATAGTTCAACTTCATATACACAAGCTGCTTTCAGATGTACAAAATAAACTTAAAGAACTTTTGTTTTGTTACAGCAGTCCTAAGTGTTACACAGTAACAGTTGAGAGAGGTGAGGTTTTTTTTGTGTGTGTCTCAGCGCGGAACCCTTGTGTCCTTGATCAGACCCAGTTTTGAAGTTTGAATGATTAATTTCTCCCTGTCAATGAGGAGGGGGAGCGAGGCAGCGATACATAGTATATAAGTCAGTTGCTAGGTGAGCAGGTGTGGCTAATGGGAGTTTTGGGGACTGTAATTGTGAATCCTGTGCTTGCAAGTAAATGGACTTGGTGAGTTGTGTGTTTGGTCAGTCTGTCTGGTTGTGTTACTTTGTGGCTGGGATTTTGGATCCCTGAACAGGCTGTGTAACAGGTCTGTTTTTTCATGCCTCTGTGAGGAGCATCTGGCTTGAGCCCTTAGATCTTTGTTCACACCCAGTGTCTGAAGTCTGAGTGATTGATTCCTCCCTGTCAGCAATAGGGTAATGCTAAGAATCAAGGTTTATTTACTAATCAGTTGTCAAAAAAGTGCATCTAACGGGAGTTTGGACAAGGGAGTGTGGTTCCTTTCATTTAGATATGGCTGTATGCCACATAGCAGGTATGGATGGTGAGAAAACAGCTGCTGCTACCTGTCTTGGATGTACTATGTTTTCCTTTCTGCCAAAGGACAGAAGTCACTTCTGATGCATGGAACTGTGTGCTGTTTGGAAGCACAAATTTCAACACTGTAACATCCAAGAAAATAAAGACTTCTTGGACAACCAGATTGTGAAATGATTGCCACAGGTATCACAAAGGGAAGGATTGATGATGAATGAACTGGAGATAGTAAAAATAACAGGAGTACTTGTGGCACCTTAGAGACTAACAAATTTATTAGAGCATAAGCTTTCGTGGGCTACAACCCACTTCTTCGGATGCATATAGAGTGAACCATATATTGAGGAGATATATATACACACACATACAGAGAGCATGAACAGGTGGGAGTTGTCTTACCAACTCTGAGAGGCCAATTAAGTAAGAGAAAAAAAACTTTTGAAGTGATAATCAAGATGGTTCAGTACAGACAGTTTGATAAGAAGCAAGTGTGAAAATACTTACAAGGGGAGATAGATTCAATGTTTGTAATGGCTCAGCCATTCCCAATCCCTATTTAGCCCTGAGTTGATTGTGTCTAGTTTGCATATCAATTCCAGCTCAGCAGTCTCTCGTTGGAGTCTGTTTTTGAAGTTTTTCTGTTTTAAGATAGCCACCCGCAGGTCTGTCAAAGAATGGCCAGACAGGTTAAAGTGTTCTCCCACTGGTTTTTGAGTATTATGATTCCTGATGTCAGATTTGTGTCCATTAATTCTTTTGCGTAGAGACTGTCCGGTTTGGCCAATGTACATGGCAGCGGGGCATTGCTGGCACATGATGGCATATATCACATTGGTAGGTGTGCAGGTGAACGAGCCACTGATGGTATAGCTGATGTGATTAGGCCCTATGATGGTGTCACTTGAATAGATATGTGGACAGAGTTGGCATCGGGCTTTGTTACAAGGATAGGTTCCTGGGTCAGTGTTTTTGTTCAGTGATGTGTGGTTGCTGGTGAGTATTTGCTTTAGGTTGGGGGGTTGTCTGTAAGCGAGGACAGGTCTGTCTCCCAAGATCTGTGAGAGTAAAGGATCATCTTTCAGGATAGGTTGTAGATCTCTGATGATGCGCTGGAGAGGTTTTAGTTGGGGGCTGAAGGTGACAGCTAGTGGTGTTCTGTTATTTTCTTTGTTGGCCCTGTCTTGTAGGAGGTGACTTCTGGGTACTCGTCTGGCTCTGTCAATCTGTTTTTTCACTTCAGCAGGTGGGTATTGTAGTTTTAAGAATGCTTGATAGAGATCTTGTAGGTGCTTGTCTCTATCTGAGGGATTGGAGCAAATGCGGTTATATCTTAGAGCTTGGCTGTAGACAATGGATCGTGTGGTGTGTCCTGGATGGAAGCTGGAGGCATGTAGGTAAGTGTAGCGGTCAGTAGGTTTCCGGTACAGGGTGGTATTTATGTGACCATCGCTTATTAGCACAGTAGTGTCCAGGAAATGGACCACTGGCGATTTGTGACCAAGTCAGGAGAAAGATCCAGGAGGCATTCAACCTGGCTAAAGGACTTGAATCATTATACAGTGCTCAGCGAGTCAACTACAGAGGAATCTGTCTCTGGAGAAACAGAACAGAAAGCCGGAGGAGATGTGTCCAGTGGCCATCCTGCCTGTTATGAAACAAGCAGGTACTGAGAGAGAGCATGTTCAGCCATCCCAAAGAAGACAAATAGTTGTCACTGGTGACTCCATATTAAGGAAAGGAAAGAGAATTTATAAAGGACACAAAGACAACAGGTTAGTGTGCTGCCTCTTGGAGCAAAAATACAAAGTTTGATAGCAAGATTGGATGAGATTATGAAATCATCTAGCAAATTTCCACTGGCAATGATACACATTGGAACAAATGGTGTGACGTCACATGCAACTTCACAGACTATAGAAGATATTTAATGGATTTTGGAAGAGAACGGAAGAGGGAAGTCCTAGTCATATTCTCAGAGATCCTTCTGGCCCCATGAATGCCTGAAGTCAAAAGGAAGAAAATACTGGAGGCAAACAGTTGGTTGTATAACTGGTGTGAAGCTGCAGGTTTTGTTATTGTGGAACATTGAGCCACATTGCAGTGGGAGAGGTTGGCTGTATGAAGGGTATGGCTTGCATCTCACAGGTATGTGGCTAATCTTCGTATCCGAAGCTTAGCTGGAGTGGACAGCTAGCAACTCAGAGGAAGAGTTCTAAGAATGCAAAAGTAGTTCAGACTCAGCGTGAACAAATAGAACCAGTGTGGCAAAGAATATGAAGAGAAAACATTTTTCAATAACTTATATACTGATGCTAAGAATAAGAAGCAAGTGAAGTTGGAAACTCTGATTCATAAGAAATTTGATATCATTGGCATTACTGAAAACTGGTGGGATGTATCGCATGATAGGAGTGTTAAAATCTCTGTTTATAACTTGCTTAGGAAAGATGAAATGGGTAAAGAGGTTTAGGGAGTGACACTCTAAATTAAAAATACGATTACCTGTTTTAGAATTGCTGATAACTCAGACCCACAGGATCCTGAATATGTATAGATCAATGTGCTAACTAACATAACTAGAAGAAGCGGGTGTCTGTGGGTTCTGTTAGAGACTATCAAAATGAAACTGGAGAACAGGATGAGTTAATCCTTATGTACATGTCTGTAATGTGTGGAAAGAAAAATTGTTTTGTATCGGGCACGTCCATATCAGAAGCTTATGCTAGAAGTCCCAGCCAGCCAGATAGTAAAACATTATTAGAGTTTCTAAAAATTATATATTAATATTTTCTGACACACATGGTATTGCACCCAACACGAGAGAACTCCATTTTGGACCTAATGATGACTGATAACTATGAATTTAATCACTGGAAGTTTGTGGTTGCTTAGGGACCAGTGATCATGACCTGGTTACAATTAATAGGGGCAGAGAACAACACACACACACACACCCACACACACCCACCCACCCACCTTCAAAAAGGCTAATTTCCTAAAGCAGAGGAAAATTGTGAGCTAAATTGATTGTGAGGAAAAAACTTAAAGAAAAATGTGAATGAAAATTGGTAGTTCAAGAATAGTTCGTTAGATGGCCAAAAAGCAATTCAATTCAAGGCAGAGGACAGCTTTGGCTAAAAGCCCTTTCTTGTTCAGTGGCAAAGTGAAGGCAGCAATTAGAAATAAAAAAGCAATATACACTGGACCCCCGCTAGAACGCGGGGTTTTGGATCCATGCGCGGTCCCGCGTTAACGCGGGGACCACGTTACCATGGATTCCAATTAAGGTAATTAAATTTGGGATCCATGCGCGGTCCCGTGCTATAATCGAATTTGCGCTATAAAGATGCGTGTTCTAGCGAGGGTCTGCTGTATAACAAATAGGAAAGGGGGAAATAAATCATTCCTAATTTATATTGATTGCTATGACCTATAGAAAATTGATAAGAAAAGCTAAAGGCATCAGGGAAAAATCCATGGCTGGCAGGGTTAAGGATGATGAGTTTAAGAGTATTAGGGACAGAAGAAATTTTAATAATGGTATAGTCCCATTACTAAATAGAGCTGATAAAATTGTTAATGGGCATGAAGAAAAAGTAGAAGTATTAAATAAATATTTGTGTTCTGTACTTGGAAAGAAGAAGCAGGATGATTAAATATTTTCCAGTCCATTAGGAGGATGTTAAACAACATATACTAAGGACGTTTTTAAATCGGTTGATCCCTGATAACTTGCACCCAGAAGAACGACAAAAATTATTCAAGGGCTGGAGAAAATGCCTTAAAGAATTAAATCTCTTTATCAAAAAGAAGATTGAGAGGTGACTTGATTACTTTATACTTACCTTCACAGGGAGAAAATATTAGATACGAAAAGGCTCTTTAATTTACCTGAGAAAGACCTAACAAGAAGCGTTGGCTGGCAGCTGAAACAAGACAAATTCAAATGGGAAATTAAAGCATGGATTTTTAACAGAGGGGGTGATTAACCGTTGGAACAACCTACCCTGGGAAGAGGTGGGTTCCCCATCTCTTGATGTCTTCAAATCAAGACTTGGATGCTTTCCTGGAAGATGTGTGTTAGCCATACACAGTTATGGGACTCAGTACAGGGGTAACTAGGTGAAATATAAGGGCCCATGTTACACAGGAGGTCAGACTAGATGATCTAATGGTCTCTTCTAGCCTTAGACTCTATGAATCTATGAAGAAATTTATGGGTATGATAGTACAATAGTCTGTAGCTTGTTAGTTTCCGAGCACTTATTAACCTTGCATATGGTGTTTGATCATTCTTTACAATACCTTTTGTTTTAGTTGGTTTCACTTCTAACCCTCATTTTTATTTTTAATTATAGAATTTAACAACACTGTCATGTTTCTTTCATTCTTCAATGAACACTGAACTTGCTACTGAATGTAACTGAGTCCAGGTGATTAAGGGACACATCCATTTGTGTCTTTCTCTTGCTGAACATCAACACCTGAGGCATTTGCAGAAAGTGTTCTTTCACACTAAAATAAAACTATTAAACAAAAGTAAGTTTAAGAAAAAAACACAACAAGTATGCAAGTTGAATTTTTGCATGATGCGTCATTTGTGTTCAGCTCTGGATTATTCTTGGTTATCCACGTCTGCTAATGAAAATTCAGAAACTTTAATTTCAAAACCGAAAAATGTGACTCAGATGGTTCCACTCAATATGACAGTTTTAGTAAAGGCGATAATAATTCATATTTTGACAGTTAAAAGAATTGAAAATCTACCTGATCTTCTTTAAATCCAGTTTACTGTTTGTATTAGGGCAAGAAAACCTGATCACCGACTACATATTTGGCGATAAGTAGCAGAACAGTCTGAAATGAAGAGCTATGCATAGTATACGAAATGTAGTTTTCTGCATGTTTTGAATTTAGTTCACTTTAGTATGGCATACTATTTTTTTTTTATTTTGATGGTAATATATGTGTTTTCCCATTCTTCCAATTTAAGTCACAGATTTTAGTTTTTTCCCCCACGTTTGTATATTAGTGCTCATTACCATTGTGGCCAAGAGATTTTTCTTGATATCTTACATTTTATTTTTAAAGAGAATTTTTCAAACCATTGCCACATCTTCATTTGTGTATTTAGTTGTTTCTGTTGGAGGGTCTATGTTGGCATGTTAAAAAACATTGTGGCTTTTCTCACTATATTAATCATTGCTCATTGTTTCTGCTAATTTAATGTTGCTGAGACTTTTAAAATATTATGAGTGTATTTCAATCTATAAGAAGAAAGCATTTACATTCAGTATTACAGAATAACTCCTGTAGGTTTTAAAAATTAATTCTCTGTGTAAAACCCTGGTAATCAATGTAAGAAAAAAGTTTTTTCTCTCAGTACTTGTTCACAAAATGAATGTCTTTTGCAAATGTCAGTTCAGTGTACAAGAGAACAACTAGATATAAAAAGGAAAGAAGTTTAAAATAATCTTGGTATGTGTGAAATATGTGTACAGTTAATTATTTTTATTCAGTTCAAATAGAAATGTTTGCAGTTTAGCAATTCATAAAATTAGCATACTTCTAAATTAGATGTGTACAAAGCCAGCAATATAAATAGATCTAGTGTAATTTAATAATAAAGAGAATAACCAATGACAGCATGTATAGCTGTTGAGATCAGCACCCCATAGCTATTGGAAAAACACTCCCTTTGGCCTCTTATATTGCTACCAAAGAACCACACCCTGAGTAATAGTGGTATCTTTCACTGGTTGTGTACCCTATCACCTGTTAGCTCTCCTGGTGGAGATGTCTGGTTTTATTTTTAAAAAGTGGTTATTTTATTTTTTTTTAAATTGGAGTTAAAAAAAAAAAAAGTTGTTGGGGGGGAGGGGGGAGATAATCTGTGTTCATTTTAATTTGCTTAAAATGACTTTACCAGCATTGGAGGCCTTTATTTCCTAAGGGCTGACCTTTGAGGACTTACTTTAAAATTTCAAAGTCGTGCACGAGGATTTAGCCACTTAACTTGCTTGAATGACAGTGAAATTTTCATGGGTAAATCCTTGTGTGTATCACTTTGAGAATCTACCCCTTAGTGTCTTTACTGAAACCTTCAACTTCAGCCCTAGAAATGGCATCTGCTCTGTGTAAATCCTTTGAAGTTAATGTGGCTTGGGCTTTAGCTACTCTGAACAGAACATAAACAACCATCCTTCTCTCCCTCCTCCTAATACTTCCATTCTACTACCAGCCAAATTTAAACTTGAACTTGGCTACGAGTATAATAAAAGCTTTTTCTTAATTTTGCCAGTTTCTCTCTCCAATTCAGACTGCTTTCAGTTAGTTGTATTAGCTTCAAAGGCTTCATGCCACAGATGCCATGGCTAGGGCTAAAGCTGCCAATTTTGGCAAATACTTCTGGGATTTAGGATCCTACGGCTTCTAACAGTGTTGGTCTGAAGATGCTGATAGTGTTAATATCCCACCCAGGTTAGTTTTCCCCTAGCAACATAGTTTCTAAAATGTTTCCTTTTTTAAATTAATCAGAAATGAAGCTTGCATTGCTATGTGTGGCATAGTATGTTAGATGTGACTCCTTTAAATTCCCCTCAAAACATAACAAATTATAGGTTTTTCTCGTGTAGTAATAAACTAGCTATTTTTTGTCTTGGTCATATATATATTTATTTAAATATCTTAAATAGATTTGGAACAAACTGTTCTTTATACCTTCCCCCCCCCCCCGCCAGTATCGCACTTTACAACCTCTTCTAGTCAGAAATGGAGAATAAGAGGTCAAATACATATGCTAGCCAGCTTCCTATGCTTTATTAACTTGTTCCTCTGTTCCAGCAGGTGCAGTTTGCCTGCTTCTACTCTTGAGTGTAACATTCTTATCATTAGACTTTTGGAAAAATTGTGAGTGAGTGTTACTGTAACCAGTTTCTCATTGTCCTTGAAAGACTATAGTTGTTACCTTGCTTTGTTTTGGGTATTAAACAGTTTCCTGTTTTACCCTAACTAGTTGAAGAACATAATCATTTTCCTTTTGCCTATTGGGGTCTGAGCTCTTGTGACCATGAGGAGGGTTTTTTGTTTGTTTTGTTTTGTACTGCAATGCATAAAGAAACCCGTTTTTAGGGATAGGATGAATGAAGGGAGGTTGATGTAGTTATTCCTTGACACAGTGCAAAGGGAGGGCATGGGAAGGAAGTGGTGGTTTTAGTTTTTCCTTTGATAAGCAGGATAACTAAAGGATTTCACTTTGTTTTTATTACCTGATACTCTGACTCATAGACTCCCAAGGCTAGAAGGGACCACCATGGTCATCTAGTCTGCACACTGCAAGCCACAGAACCTTGCCCGCCCTCTCTTGTAATAGACGCATAACATCTGGCTGGGTTACTAAAGTCCTCAAATCATGATTTAAAGACTTCAAGTTACAGAGAATCCACCATTTACTCTAGTTTAAACCGGCAAGGGACCTATGCCCCATGCTGCAGAGGAAGCCTCCCCCCCCCCCCCCCCCATCTCTGCCAATCTGATCTGGAGGAAAATTCCTTCCCAACCCCAAATATGGTGGTCAGTTGGACCCTGAGCATTTCGCCAAGACCCCAACATCGAGATGCCTGGCAAAGAATTGTCTGTAGTAACTCAGAGTCCTCCCCATCTTGTGTCCCATCACTGGCCATTGGGCGTATTTGCTACTACCAATGGCAGATTGGCTACATGCCATTGTAGGCAGTCTCATCATACCATTCCCTCCATTAATTTATCAAGCTCAGTCTTGAAACCAATTAGTTCTCCCCCCCCCCCTCCCCTCTTTGCCCCTTGGAAGCCTGTTTCAGAACTTCATTCCTCTGATGGTTAGAAACCTTTATCTAATTTCAAGCTTAAACTTGGTGAGGGCCAGTTTATATCCATTTATTCTTGTGTCAACATTGGCATTTAACTCAAATAACTCCTGGCCCTTCGTGGTGTTAATCCCTGATGTGTTTATAGAGAGCAATCATATATCCCCTCAGCCTTCATTTGGTTACTTAGGCTAAACAAGTTAAGCTCGAGCCTCCTCTCATAAGGTAGGTTTTCCATTCCTCTGATCATCCTAGTATTCCTCCTCTGCACCTGTTCCAGTTTGACTTCATCTTTCTTAACCATGGGAGACCAGAATTACATACAGTATTCCAGATGAGGTCTCATCAGTGCCTTGTATAATGGTTATTTCTGAGGGAATTCTGCACCAAAAAAATAAAAATTCTGTGTACAATATTTTAAAATTCTGCATATCAAGTCATTTTCAATTATTTTGGTAATTTATTTCAAAATACCTGTCTGCAAGTATGTCTGTAACAATACAGACGATAAGATTCAGGAAATGTTTTTTGACAAATAGATTCCTTACTAGGCCAATTAGCATATCTCTATGGCTCCACAGAGCAGGTGGCAATACTAATATTTCCATGTATGTCAAGCACAGAAGACTTTAAGGCAGGGGTGGGCAACCTGTGGCCTGCGGGCCGCACGCGGTCCGTCAGGGTAATCCTCTGGCGGGCCGCGAGACAGTTTGTTTACATTGACTGTCCGCAGACACGGCCACCCGCAGCTCCCAGTGGCCGTAGTTCACTGTTCCCGGCCAATGGGAGCTGCAGGGATGTGCTAGTCACCGCTTCCCGCAGCTCCCATTGGCTGGGAACAGTGAACCGTGGCCACTGGGAGCTGCGGGTGGCCGTGCCTGCGGACGGGCAATGTAAACAAATTGTCTCGCGGCCCACAGGTTGCCCACCCCTGCTTTAAGAGTATGTCTGCATGGTAAAGAAAAACCTGTGGGTGGCCCATGCCAGCTGATTCGGGCTCGTTGGGCTCAGGCTGTGGGGCTGAAGACTAGAGCTGGAGCCCTGGGACCCTTCCACCCAGCAGGGTCCCAGAGCCTGGGTTGCAGCCCCAGTCCAGAAGTCTGCACAGCAATGAAACAGCCCCACAGTCCAAGCCCTGCGAGCTGGAATTGGCTGTCATAGCCAGCCATAAGATTTTGTTTGCTGTGTAGACCTACCCTAAAGGGCAGCTCATCTTTTGGTGTGAAGTTAGGCTATGATCTGGCATAGCACTTAAATATGTGCCTAAAGTTTAGCACCTGAGTATCCCCATTGAAACTATTGCTTTGACAGTTTTGGGCCTTAGTGAGTGCCATGGCTAAGTAGTACTCAGCACGTGACTGTACAGTTGTTAGACTAGAGTTGAAATTGTTATAGACAATAGCTTAGAAGGGCAATTGTGGTGGAGGCTCCAGCATGGCAGTGGGGAGCGCAGGCCCCTAGCTGCACAGAGGTGGGGGATCACCCTGCAGTCCGCCCCTCTCCGCTGGAACACAGTCTTGGGGGTGAGGCTGCACCCGACCCTGACACAGCGCAAAACAAAATGTTTACATGCATCACCCATTGATACATATGGGAGTATCTAAAGAGAGAATTTGGTCCTAGTAATTTACTGAATTTGTAACTGTCTGTCAGCTCGTTTGGATAAAGAGTATCTCTTGCTGTGTTTGTATAGGGCCTATAACAATGTAACCCCATTCTTAGTTGGCTTTCTAGGCATTACTAGAATACCCACAGTACTGCAGTATTTGACGAAATAGTAGTGAATGAGATTCAGCTGAAGCCAAATAGAGGATAGAGCAATAAAGGATAATCATTATAGGCAGAGCTGGCAGCAGTGCCTGTAGTTAAGGTTGACATACTTTTCATTGTAAGGTTTTTTTCTGTTGCTTATAACTTTGCCAAATGTAACTGTTAATGCTAAACTTTCCATGTTGGAAGTCTGCCTCATGTTGAATTTTTATGGGAAATTTCAGCAAAAATGCCCAGCCATTTCCAAGAATGAGGTTAGGAAAAAAGTTGCTTTGCTGATGTTAAGTTCTTACATCTGTTTCATTGAGAAGTTCTAGCATCTCTGTACTTTGACTTGAAATTTGACAGGAGGGGTCACATTTGGGTCAGAGAGATGCCTCATTCTTTCACTGTGAAAAATCTATCCAAATTTGTCAGCATTCATAAGCTTCTGGAAATTGCTATTTGCACATGCTTGGTAGAGTTAGCTAAATTTTCCTAAAATTCAGATTACATTGAGCGTGCTCCAGCCCAGGACTGCGGGTACTGAGCAGGACTCTTCCTGCAATTGCTTCTACTGGATGCTAGGGGAGGCTATACAATAGGGCACCAGAACTGAGAGCAGGACACTCTCACTGCTCCCCCAGTTGATGCCCAGGCTGTGTTTAGGAAAAAAAGGAAGATACAGGTCTGTCTCATCTTACGCTGGAGTTACGTTCCGCAGTCAGCGCGTAAAGCGAAAACCGCGTATAGTCAAAATTACATTGTGTGTAATGGTGGGCGGAATTGCCCGCTCTACAGGAACAGTATTTAAATTGTTATTTTTCTCTTTTTTTTTTTTTGCCGACCGCATAAAGCTGAATTTGCGCATGTTAAATGTGCGTAAGATGCGACAGACCTGTATGGAAAGAGGGCCAGGTGGGGTGGAACAGGAGCTGACTGTGTGATAAGAATAAAGGGAGATGGGCGTGAATGAGTCACAGAAGAGGGAAATGCGTGCAGGTTACTCCAGAGGAGTTACACTTTGCAGGTATGCCTCCTGACACCATGTGGGGAAGCCATCTTCAATGGGGTCAGCCTGCCTGTGGTCCCATTGGTAAGAATGGGAGGCAGCAATCAATTCTGCTAAGGTCAACATTACAGCTGTCAGTAATGCTGCCATTTCTCTGGAACTACCATCCTGTGGCTTTAGTCCAATTGAAAGTAATTGGAGATGTCAGCTATGTTGAAAAAGGGCAAAATTTGGAGTTTGCTTCTAATAATCTCTAGATGATGAGAAATTTTAAAAAATCTCCAAATATCATGAGTTGGCAACTCTGTCTAGTGAACAACATGGCTTACGCTCTATATCTCAAGTTTACAAGATAATATTCAGATTTGCTTCATTTAAGAAAAGATCTTATGTAGTGATAAAATGATACTTTAAAAATAGTAACGAATGTAATAAGGCCTCCCTTCCTTTCCCTCACATATCCCTTTTTTGACATTTTGATAGTACTGCTGTATTTGGTCATCTAGATCTGAAACTTGGGGTGTTATCTTTGACTTCTTTCTTGCACCATGTTTACATTTATTTCAATATAGAAAGTGCTATAAAAGCGCAAGGTATTTATAAGGTTTCCAGTGACATGCACAGTCCTTCACTAAGAACTAGATTGAAACAATGTGTTTAAAATGAATCTGATCCAAATATTTGGAGTCATTTCAGATAGCTGGATACATTTATTTTTGTGAGAGGTGAAACTTTTTCACAGTGTACTAAGGATGTTCACTTTAGTGTCCTGGATGTGGGAGGGTTGAACAGATACATCCTGTAAGTGAAGAATTATAAAACACAGAATGAGAAATACGTTTAAAATTGGTGGCAAAGAGGTGATGTTAATGAAGTGACTCCTCAGCTACTTTTTGTATTACCTATAAACTGCACCAGCAAGGAAAAATTACCACATTGCTCAGATGTTGTGATCTGGGTTGCGGGGGGGAATCAGCTTCTGGCATTTTAAAACTGCTATGTTGCAGAGCTGTGGAGGGAAAATATTACTCTTGAATTTCTATCAGGCTTTTTTCTGAGTTTGTGTTTTCCTGTCATCATGCATCAGTTCAAGTTGCTGAGTATTGACATGTAATTAGAAAGAAATGTTCCTGATGCAGCTAGGGTTTCCTCTCAGTACTGCATGCTAATTCTGCATGTGGAAAAAAGACAGCAATGAAGTAGCTTTAGAACTGCTTAGCCAAAAATTGAAGATAGAGATGGGTTAAGTTGGAACTATAAAGTAAATATTACAGTAGTACTATATATGTTCTGATATACACTCTCTAGCTTTCTCTTCTGGGGTTCTGTTTTGTACTACAGAGTTTGAGAACTAACACCCATTACCAAAATTTTTAAACAATAAATATTAACACCTCACAAGTAATCACGTTTTTGAAAAATGTAGATGTTTTTAGAAATAAAATCAGTCCAGTGGCTTTTGTTGGCTTTTTTTTCATTTTTTTGAATGGTTGGTGCTCTGGAGCATTTATATGAATATAGCATATTTGAAAGTTCCAACATGGTGCTATTGATTCTATATATGAAAATAAAATTGTACAATATTGTGTTTAAGTTCCTGAAAATGCCATCCAAGAAAACAGAAAAAAGCATGACCAGGGACGTTTTTATCATTTTTTTCAGATAATGAATGGAAAATGGAAAAATGAAAACTTATGTAGGAACTGAGACAGAGTGGGGATATGTCTGTGTCAAATTGTGAATTCCCATTTTGTTTATTGTAACATCTTTTTTGTTTTTTTTTTGTTTTTGGAGGGACTCCGCTTCATTGTGGATTAGTCATTTTCTAGTACGGGCTTGACACCTATCTGAATGACTGTCTGAGAAGCTGGCACAGAGCAATCTAGAGTTTGCAACTCTGATTGTGTCTGTACTACAGGTCCATCCATAAGAACAATGAACTCAACTCAGAAGTGCAGATGGTATGGCGGGTAGGGGGGAGAGTTGGAGTGTAGAATTTCCCCAGCTCAGCACAGAACCCAAAGAGGTCAGAGACTATGTTTAAGGGGGAATGCTCTCTGCAAAGCAGGGGGCTGACCACTGCCACATGTCAGAAGACTGAGACTGGAGAGGAAGAGAAGGGAGGAAAGGGTCTGCTGTGCTTGAATGCAAACCTGACCTCAGATTCACAAGAGGGGTGAGATCACGTGACATTCTCCAGGGTACAACCTGGACTGTTGAACTGCGGTGTCCCCTAACTCTCTAGCATGGGATGCCTTTTACACTGCTTTACTGTCAGAACAGCCACTCCTGGCCTGCTCATGCGCAGGAACTAGCATATAAAATCACTCCCAGATCTTTACATGAATGCTTTCCCAGCCATTCATGAATAGATACAGGGTGACACTCGCATATCCCCAGTCTGAAGCCCAGAAATGTGTATCTTGCATGTCCAGGGCTCTTCTAAAAGGTGAAAGCTCGCAAATAGGTCTGTCATTCTAACAATCAGTAATGAATATGCACCAGCCCTGTTGACTTGAGTAGAGATGTCCCAAACACTTCAATCAAATACACTGGTTTAGAGAAAACAACAAAACAAGTTTATTAACTAGAGAAAGATAGATTTTAAGTGATTTACAAATGTTAAGGCATAAAAGTCAGACTTGATTACAAAAGAAATTAAAAGAAAAACGTGCAAGCGAATTCCTAAACTTTACTAAGGCTAATAAACTTAAAAGCAAAAAGGTTTCTCTCTCCCAAAAGCTTCAGCAGACTGTACTGGCTGGAAAAACCTCCAGACTAGGACCACTCCCCCCCCCCGTTCAATGATGTTTCCTTTTGTCTTTCAAGCATTCTTGCTACCATAAGTAAAGATGGGAGGAGAGGGGTCTAGAGGCATTTTTTCCCCCTTCTTATACTCTGACCCTTTGTACTGGAAAAGTCTTTGTTGGGTCATCGGTTCAGCAGTTCCATAGCATAGGTGAGCTGCCAACTGTCCTTCAGGTGAATTGTATATTTCTGGTTTACGACTCCTCTGCTGGTGAATCTTCAATGCCACATAATGGCCTTTTAGCACCTAGCTGGCGTGACAGTGTGTCTTTGTCTTTGAGAAAATGGTCTGAGGGCATTACCCAGAACTACAGCATATTTCAGTAACAAGCATATAGTAAAATCTCATAGCTCCATATACAATGTTGATATGCACATTTTAACAGAACAGTGATGTTGAGTAGATTGAGTTTTCAAATGATACCTCACAAGGCATACTTTTGTACAAAATATACATAACAATATAAAAGTGGTGAACATGGGGTACAGGGTGTCACACACACCCATGAGGTTGTTTAGGTAGTCTTCCAAAGATCTGTAACTTTCTAGGGCTGTTTAGTAAAGTTCTCATGGCTAAGAAATTCCTTGTATTCTTTGTTTGCTGTCACATTGTTCCTGACTTGGTTAATTAAGAAGCTCAGAGCACCCAGTGGGAAACTGAGGGATTGTTTATAAACAACTGGGGAATCAGGAAGGCTCAGTTGTTGGTTCCAGGGTATAAGAGGTCTGGAATGAAGAGCCCCATGTTCCAAGGAAGGGTTGCAGGAATGACATCTGCATCCAGGAGTGTGCCTCAAAGACCCTGAGCTAGCAACAGTGATCTAGCTCTGCCCAGTCCCAGTTGGTTCAGGAGCACATAGGATCCAGCAGTTGGGTCCATTCACAGCAGACCGCTGTCCATCCTGAGGTGGGGAATGGCCCAAATTGTGCCAATATTATCCTAAATTTCTGACATGTTGGTGTTCAGCAAATGATTTAAACCTCCTTGAGAAATTAATAACCCCTAACATAGTCCTAAAGCATATTGTGATAACCTCACAGTTGGTTATCTGAAAGATTTGGTATTGCACTTTGGATCTGGCCCTATATTTATTTCATCTAACCTTTTGGTAAGCATATTATTTGCATTAAATATAAGGAGAACTTTGATCAAAATATACGTGCATGTTAAATAAAGGAGAGATTACAGAGCGAGTTTTGAATATAGATCCTACATTTCTTCAAGTGCTTAACCATATATTCATTCCACTATAGGTGTGCACGTGCTAGAGATTGCAGATATTTTGCTAGCAGTGTCCATCTGGGCCACGCATGCACACTGACTACTTACGGCGTAGACAGTGGTGCTGGACTAAATGCCACTCCAGTTTCTTGGCCTGAGATGGAGCACTTCCGAGCCTCACTTGTTTAGCTTACCTTATAGCATTTTGTAGAACATTCTGTAGATACTTTTTTTAGTCAATTGTTCTTATGTAGTATAGGGTAATGTAAAATTGCCTTTTGGCATTTAAATTATAGTTATATTACATAGTTTGAGGGAGTTATAACTCTTCTCCCCTTAGTTTTCTAGTAAAGGAGGTTTTTTGTAATGCCCCAAATCCCCTGGATTTATATTTTGAGAGTCTTTGTGAAGGAGCCTTTCCCTTCAAAAGTGATCACAACTCATAGCCTTTTTTGTTTAGGGGGAGTCATATGTCCCTGCTAAATGCAGTGTATGCAAGTTGTTCTGTGGAAGAACAAAAAGAATCCAGGGAAGCAAGGCTACAGGTGTATTTGTTAGTCTGCTCCATATGGGCACCCTTAGACCCAAGCCCATCTGGACACCCCTCATCCCCCTGTACAACAGACTGCAGGATTGAAGAGTGCTCTGTCCATTAGTTCCAGGGACTGTTCCTCGAAGGAGACCTGTAGGAAGTCTCAGTGGGAGTTACAAGAAGGTAGTGAAAAACACTTCTCCAAAGAGATGAGGAGCACACATCCCCATGAAATCTTTGGGGAAGATGGGAGGGGGAAGAGGTCAAAATCTCCTCTTTGCTTCTAGAGAGACCCTGTGGCCCAGTATGGATACTACTGTGGCTTTGAAGGATCATGGTACCAAATTTTCAGTACGGCGACAGAAGGGCTCTATGCCTGCTCCAAATGCTGAGTCCCTTGGTATGCAGGTCTCTTCAGTACCAGTGAAGTCGGCCCCAGCTGCTTCTACTTCATTGGCACCAAGTAAACATTTGGCACCTGCTAAACCATTGGTTCTGGGGAAGCATTTGGAACTGAGCAAACTTCATTAGCACCGGTACTGAAGGACCTGCAGGTCTCTAATAAACCTGAGTCCCCTTTATTGTCAGGAAGTATACATTTATGTATGGAGGTACTGTGCCCAATAAGCATACTTGGGCACACTACCTTCATACATCGTCACACTGAGAGACTGACTCAGGCAACAGTTCACCCAGCCTCAGGATCCTCCAGTGCAAACTCATCAAATTTCTCTCAGAGGAGGAGGAAAATCCCACAGAGGAGGACATGCAGGCACCATTAGTCATCTCCTTTTCTCTGGATGAGACAGTAATCCCTTCAGCAGCATCATGCCCCACTGACTATAGGAGCTTTCAGGACCTCATGAAAAGGGTAGCTGATGCACTCTAAATTCCTCTGGAGGAAATTCAGACGGCTCCTTACAAACTTTTAGTCATTTTACACGAGACTCTGTCAGGGTGAGTTGTTCTGCCCATTAACGAGGTCCTTTCGAGCCTGTGAAAACAGTCTGGCAGACTCCAGCTTCCATTGACCCAAATTCTAAGACAAAAGACAGGGAATATTATGTGCCATCCAAATGGATGTAATAGCTATACTCCTAGCTGGGGCTTGGCTCTGTTGTGGAGGTGGCTGCAAATGAATGGACTAAGCATTCCAGCGTGGTCCCATGAGAAAGGGAAGTGAAACATTTAGACTTTGTCTGAAAAAAATATTCTTTTTCAAGTCAGCAGTTTAAAATAACCAGTGTGCTTAATGCCGGCATCTGTATTGATGCATCATTGTGTCTTCAATTGCTTGGAATCCCAAGAGAGGTCCAAGCCACAGTGGAGGTTCTTCCATTTGAAGGACCAAATCGTTTCAGTTGGAAGACTAATCACAAGGATTCAGTGCAGCTCTTTTGTCCCTCGGCACATATGGTCCTGCAACAAAGAGGAAATAGTATAAACCTCAGCCTTTCCCTAGACAAAAGATTGTGCCACCAAGGTTTCAGAAGAGGTGGTCTACAGCTCCTGCTTTTTCTTCACAGCCAGCCACAACTAGTAAACATTCCTTTTGAGATGCTGGTCGAGAGCTGCAAACCAATCTTTCTTCTGGATCTGCCGCCTTCTTCTTCCCTGCCATTTGGAAACCACCTTGTCCTATTTCAGGGGTCATGGAACAACATAATGGACAAATGGGTCTTAGAGTTCATAACATCTGATTATGCAGTTCAGTTCCATACTACACCTGTTTCCTCCTCCCCACACACACACCTTCTCTGTCCCTTTTCAGGGACCCCTCTTATGAGAGGCTTCTCATCTCTTAAGTAATAAAGAGGTGCTTCCACCTTAAAGAGGGAAAGGTTTCTATTCCAGGTATTTCCTTTCACCCAGGAGGAAGAGGGAGCTGGGTTTTGACAGCTCTTACAGAGGCCCAATTTGAACCCTGGGCTTCATGTTCTTTCTTTCACTTGTCTATCAAGAGCGCCCTTCTTCATTGTGACCACATCAGCTGGAAGGGTGGGAGAGAAAGATTTCATTGCGTACTGTCCCTTACACAGTCTTCTACATCGACAAGGTATCCCTCAGACCTCACCCAAAGTTTATACGTAAGGTTGCTCTGAGTTTCATTTGCATCGGTATTCATTTGCCAATATTTTTTCTTAAACCATATTCTAATCATGATGAAGCTAGATTACATACCCTGGATATTCAAAGGGTCCTTGCCTTTTATCTTCAGAGACTGAAGCTCTTTTGGTCTTCTCCAAGACACTTCATTTCCTTCCTCATTTTGAAGATGAGGAGTACTCCTATTTCCACCCAAAGGTTATCAAAGTGGGTGTTGGGATACATTAAGCTATGTTATGATTGACAAAGGTAGTTTCGCCAGCTAATATTAGGGTTAATTCAACCAGGACCTGGGTGATCTTGGTAGTTTCCCTCAGGAATGTCTGCATTAGTGATATCTGTAAAGCTGCCACATGGGGTTCCTTAATACCTTCTCCAGACATTGAGTTGGTAGCAACTTCTGCAGCCGATGCCTCTTTTGGTAGGGCAGTCTTTCAGTCTGTGGTAGATATTTAGATCACTGCTTGGAAGTCACCTAGAGTGGAATACACTTATGGACAAATACTTGAAGAAGAAAGAAGGGAAGGTTACTTAGCTGTAGAGTAGAGGTCCCCAAACTGTAGGGTGCGCCCCCCTAGGGAGTCACAGAGGAAAGGGAGCACTACCCAGCCCTGCCCCCAGCCGTGGTCCTGGTGCATGGCCCTGGCTCCCAGCCCCGCGCCTGACCCCGTCCCCAGCCTCGGTGCAGCTCCGCACTTGGCCGTGGGCCCAGCTGTGGCTCCGCTGTCAGCCCTTGGCTGTGGCTCTGATCCTAGCCCGAGGACGAGGCCGGGGACTGGAGTGGACCTGCATCTGGCCACGGGCCCCCAGCCTCAGCCCCTCGCTGCGGCCCCAGACCCATGCCCAGGTGAGGCCCCTGCCTTGGCCCCCTCATGCCTGCCCGCATCTCCTCCTTCCCCCTCCCGGAGTCGCGGCCCCACTCCTGGTCCTGGCTCTGGTGGGGGAAGCAGGGGGGCGCAACCCTCAAAAGTTTGGGGACCACTGCTGTAAAGTAACTGGAGTTCTTTGAGATGTCATTCAAATGTGTATTCCATGACTTGCCCCCTTTCCCCTCTGCTTCAGAGTCCCTCTGTAATATTATGGAAACCATGATAGAGAAGGAACTGGAGTGCTGATTGATCCTGCTCCACTCTTTATACCTTCGATAACAGGCACAAGGGTGATCATGTATAGACCAGATAGACAATGTGAGCAAAAAATCTGTAATCTCTGGCATGTGGGGCACATTTACACCTAGACTGGAATACTCATATGGACAAAACATCTCAAAGAACTCCAATTACTGTACAGGTAATTAACTTCCATTTCAGATATGAAAAAAGACTGCAGCAATATTATACTTCATTATTAGGTACCAGGGTTTTATTACTAATTTTCAATTTATACAGAAATAGGAAATGTGTTTGATAAGTCTCTCTTTCAACAGAATGGCTTCCTTATGAAATTAGCTTTCTTCTAAGTCATGCGCTTTTGCTTTTTTAAAGTTATATCAGTTACAGGATTTCTTCTTTCATTTTTGTTTTTTCTAAAGACCTTGTGTGGATAGTAATGACCGCACGTTTCCGATTGCCTGCTGGCAGAACCTACAATGTACGAGCGTCCGAGCTGGCACGAGACAGACAACATACAGAGGTGGTCTGCAATATTCTTCTCCTGGATAACACTGTACAAGCTTTCAGAGTTCATGTAAGTACAGTTATATGTATTATTTAATTTAGTAACAGTTTCACTGTGTACCTGCTTTAATTTGTATATACCAAGTATTTACTTTTCTTCACTGAACTGTGTCATAAGTTTGACCTCCAAACAAGACATGAAAAGTGTTAAATAAAAAAAACAAAAACACCTTAATAAAGCTAGATACTATATTTGAACAAACATGCTTGCACATGTGTATAATTAGCCATCTTGTGTACCTCATCAGTTTTGGCATCCTCTGTAAATACAGTACAAACACTCTGAGAATTGAGTGTTAGGAGTATAATCTTCTGCTATCTGATCCAGTTTCTCTTTAGGGCCCCTATACTGCATGATGAAGCCAATGGTAGTTTTGACATTGAGTTGAATGGAAGCAGGAGCAGGCTCTAATTGTTTGTCAAGTGTTTGCATTTTAAACACATGTATCATTTGTAATGCTATCTACTCTCTTGACTATATTTAATATGTTTAGATAAGTTAATGTAATCGTATTTACTATTGAATTTATAGATTTTTCTGAATATCACCATATCTCTTTCTCCTGTGCTTTTCTCAGATTATATTCTGTTTAGTTCCCAGTATTGTTATCTTTTCTTAAAAAGACATACATAGTACATACCTTAAAGAAGGGTAGGAGAGAAGAACCAGGAAACCAATTGCCAATTAATTGATGAATGATACTGGCAAAATAATTACAAATATACTAATGGAGTCAGTGTGTAAATATTTGGAAGGCAGTTTTCTTTTAAAAACTGGGTTGGATTGAGAAAATCTAATGACCTACCAAGCTGTAATTACTTATAGAATAGATAAAATGAAATTGTGCGTTCTTGTACGCATACATATGTTTATTTACGGTATTTGGACATTCAAAAAACATTTGGCAAAGACCCTTACAAAAAGCTATTCAAGAACACGAAAGTTGTCATGGAATGAAAGCTAAAGTACTGTCATGGGTTAGAAACTTGCTAAAAAAGAAAAAATATTCTCAACATGGCAAAAGGTTAACAGTGCGATGCCCCATTCTTATAAGGACAGATGTTCAATTTATATTTATCAGTGATCTGAAAAAAAAAAGTGAACAATGTGGTGGCAAAATTTGCAGATGGCAGGATTATTATGATTAATCAAGACTAGAAAAGACTGAAGATTTCAGAGGGTTAGGTAAATGAGCAGCATGATGGCTGATTGGGAGCAGGACTTCAAGTGGGGGTTAAAGGTGAAGTGGAGTTGAGAAGGAGCTTCACTCTGGTGAATCATAGATGTGTTTGAATATTTTTTCTGTTGGAATGACATTTTTAGGAAGTTGTAAGCAGAGAAATTTTAATTTTAAAAATATGAACAGCTGTTCAGTTTAGCAGTTGGGAAGTTATTTGGGATATAAGAGAGAGAATCATGTAACTGAGTGTGATTATTTCATTTAAAGTACAGAATAAAAACTGAATTTTTATCTCTTCTTTCAGAAACCAAGTAGCAATAAAGCATCTCCAGTCTTTTCGCAGCCTCTTTTATGCATAGAGATTTTTAAAAGATTAAAATAAAATATGTTTGTATTGCCGTTTAACATTATTGGGATGGCATTTCTGAACAAAATGAATCTCATTATAAACTTCTGGAAGAAAAATAAATCACCAACATCATCTCTGCCGTTAACCATCGCAAAAAGGGTTGTAAAAGTTCAGTGTAATGTAGAAACAAATAAGAGCTGCCAAGATTGGAAGACAGAGGAAATATGCCCTCCAGGAGAAACTGAGTTTTCACATAACACTATGTTATTTCCCTCTTTGAATGATAGGAAATAATTATTAGTAATCACTATGGTTCCAATTTTGTCATGGTAAAATTAAGTAAAATTAATGGAACATTTATGTGGAAAAAAAGGACAAAATCAGGGTATGGTCATGGTGGGACTGAAGCCGAAGCCAGAGCTCCGCTGCCTGGGGCTGACAGCCGGAGCCGAAGAAGTCACAAAGATCTGTTGAAGTCATGTAATCCGTGACCTCCATGACCAAATTGTATCTTTAGTAATTACTTATAGTAATTACTATTAGGATCAGAGTCCGTGCATAGAGCTGGCAAGTTTCTTTATGCAACTTTGCCAATAAACCAAAATCCTGATCTGTGGCTCCCTTTGTCCCTTCTATTCGGGTCATCCAGTAACCACAAAATGTCAGGGCTTGTCTACACGGTGCCAGCAGAACACAATAGAGGGGTGTGATTTGTAAAATGCACTAACGTGCATCACTCTGATTGCGCCATATAGACCTGCTGACACACACTACACCTAATTTGCGTTGATGAAGTCCGATTTCAAACAGGACTACATAAACGTGAATAATATACCTTTTAGAGTACTCCAGCAGGGTCTACACAGGGCAGTTAGAGTGCAGCGTGTTAGTGCACTTTACAAATCACACCCGTCTGGTGCGCTTTGCAGTGACCTGTAGAGAAGCCCTCAGTTATGCAGAATTGTTTAGCTTTGTGAGAAAGTTCAGTGCTAGCCAGTGATTAAGAAGAGACTATCAAACTTGTCATTTTAGACATTCCTGGTTTGAACCTAAATCACTTACAGTGAAAGGGTAATGCACTTAACCTACACATTGTTGTACAGCGTTATTCCATCCCAGCCGTCGCTTTGGGCAATTAATTTTTAAAAAGGTGAGGATCAGGATTTCCTATAATCCCTGAGGGGCATATTCATTTTTTTTAAAGTTGATGGGATTTTTGCACTGCCCCCACCCCCTTCACATCCCACAACTGCCTGCTGTCATGAGGGAGCCCAGGGGAGTCCCCCTACAACTTATAGCAGGGAGGAAGGTGCAGGCCACCCCTGAGAGAAGATCATTAGTGGCTGGCTGTGGGTTGGGGTATCAAATAGCACCTTGCCCCCAACTACTGGATTGGCCCAAAAATTTCTGGTTGAAGCTTTTTCTTTTTGAGTGAAGGAGAAGCAGAACTTTCTTCCCACCCCGGAAATCAATGATGTTTCCATCATACAGAGTTTTCTGGAGGAAGGGTATGCCAGCAGAGTGAAAATTGGGATTCTACACACAGTGACTCTACTCACTTCTGCATTGACACTGTTATCACAGCTGCAGAACTTTGAGGAAAATTCCAACTGTTTAGACTAACAGTTTGGTTCAATAATTTGTCTGTCTGATTCCCAGGTCTCCATTTTATTTGTGAGCAGATTGTGCGCTTCCCCATGTAAAGTGTTTGTAGGGGCTGGTGCCCCTGCAGGCTTTAGGAAGAATGCTAGTCTGAGAAAAACTAGAGGCAAAAGGAAGGGTCTCCGTGTCCCTACGTCAGTCCCTTACCTCATGTGTGATTGGGGAACTTAGCTGGCTTTGTGGACAAAGTGCAAGATCCCTTACTGCCCAGTCTAGGTGGGATCACCTCAGTTGTCCTCCTCCCTTGGACTGGAAAGGAGCCCAGCAGGATTGGAGAGACCAGCTCTGCTGGACAAGTTGCAGCAGTCTTGCTCCCTGGCAGGAAAAAAAGGCAGGATTGAGAAAAAACTGGCCCTGGGGCAAACAGCTCTGCCCCTTCCTCCATCTCCATGGCAGAAGTGAAGCCAGAAGGACAATGCGACAGATGGATAATCATGCTTACATCCCTATAGTCCACACCAGCAACTGCATCTGTGACTGCAGAGTTCAGTGATTTCTTCCCTGTCTGCTTCCCCATGAGTCATGGTTGTAAGAACTGGATACAGCACAGACTGTGCCAATGCAAACGTTTCTTCTCCATGCCTTAGTGCCCAGACGAAGATGATGGGTACACACACTGTACCTTGTTTTGGGTGCCCACAATTAAGGATCATCTTGCTTTCTACTCTGGAGGCATGCTGCTGTGAAAATCCCATCACAACAGATCTGTAGACCTTAGCATGAAGAAGAAAATTTCTGTGCCAACCTAAAATTTCTCTTTTTCAAGTAATAAGATCTGCAGATCTGGTCCACCTTGGAGACAAATAGATCATTCAGAATAGAGATGGGTATTGACATCCATAGATTTGGATTTGTTGGTGTTATGTGAAATTTAACATGCTCAGCAATAGAAGAAATTGTTATACTTTTTTCTCAAAGTGTATTACACAGCTTATAATTTAGAAAATTGGATTTGAATTATTCTCACTGTAGAAGTTATCTCTAATGGAGGGAACTTCAAGAGGCGGGATATTCCCTGCCTGCCAGTAACTGACAAGTCTGGTTCTGCTTCCAAGCTCTAAGCAGGCTGAAGTGAAGTACCCATTGCAATAGCACTGTGGACCTTATTAATTGAAGAAAGGAAACTTTCAGGTAGTACAGATAAATTTTCATATTGTGCTACTTTGTACACCATATTTCCTCTTGATTATGTTAAGTCTTCAGCCTCATTATTGTCACTACGTGACATTGAATTACATGAACCACTTAACTGGCTCAAAGCCTAATCAATTCAAAACATTTTGATGTGGTTTTATTGTTTATTGCCTTCTATGCTTAGTGACTTTCCAGATTAATTTTTTTTAGCAGTACAGTATTCAAAGGGATTTTCAAAAACTTGTAACATGAAAGCTTCATTATATTAACATAATAAATAATAAAATTGATAACATGCTCAGTTGTAAGCAAGCATGTCTGAAGATAGGATAGTCAGTCTGAGTTATATATGTAATAAATAAAATTCCATATAAGATAAGTGAGAATCACTAGGATTGCAAGCAAAAGTTAGTGTGGCACAGACCTGAATTGTAATTTTAATTGAGTGCAGAATTGCATCCTTTCTAGCTACTGAAGTCTGCTTATAGAATGCTGGTATGCAGCATTGGTCTCTCCAAGGGGCAGGATACAATGTGAAACAAACCCTTATTGTGAATGCTAGCATAGGTGGTTTAAATCTGCAGCTGGTGTTATGTGGAAATGCTACTTGCAGGTTCTCATTGGATATGCTTAGTGTCTATTATGAAGGCGCTGGTTTTGACACCATAGTTAAGGCTGACACCACTTTGTACTTATAGCAGGGATTTTACCTCACAGCATATTGTCCCCAAATTTACAGCACTTACTCTCTGAGGAATTAATTAATTTTCTGGGAATTTACAAGTAAATCTGTTAGTTACTTCATACATTAAAATTAAATTGGATCACTTAAGAAATTTAGAATCTTATCTGTTCTGTCTTTTATTGTCCCAACACAAAGACTTCAAACTTTCCATATGGTTTAAAATTAATTAAAATATTGTGTATTGTCTGTATTTGAAGAAATTAGGTTGTAATGAAATTTTTAGTGATTGTTGCATCTAATTGTTATGACTGTATAGGCTACAGACAGGCTCATGTCAATAGCTCAGGTAAGTCTTAAATGAGGCATGCTGTTATTACAGCAGAGGAAACTCAGCAAGTCACTACTGTTTCTCTACAGCTAATTTACATGCAGTGATTTTATTGGTTGTAATGTCTTGGTGATATGAAGAGTTCTCATTGGTAGATTATTTGGCCTGGCTGTCACTACTCTTTAAAGATTCCATGGCTGCATACTAGTTTGGGCATCATTGTTTCCAAAGTCTTCCCATGGCATTGCTGACTTGCCTCTTCTGTGCACTGAGGCTACAGTGCTGGGGCAGTAGTGCCAGGGGAGGTGACACAGGAGTGCAGGCAGATCCTTTAAATCACTTTTTGGGACTTAACTCTCCCTGATCCTCTTCACATATTGCTGTTCTCAGTAATGTGGGACCTGAGCTTTCCCTGACCACCTTCACGTATTGCTGGTCTCAGTAATGCAGTCCTCTAAACCAATAGGTCAATTGCAAATTGAGGGCCAGATTCACCATTTTGCCGTGATTGCTATGCACTGCTTTGGTGTACTAGTGAATCTGCCTTTAAAAGTTCAAATGGAAAAATTAATACTACATATCTCCAAATCATTTATAATATCTCATGGTAGCATTCTCTTTCGTTGCTTGTTCTGGGTTTGCTTAGGACACTTTGAATAACTTTTAACAAACGAAGAGAATTCCCAGAAAATGGAATTACAGTTGAGGCTAGGCATCAGTAATTCAGGGTGAAAAAAGTTACAGGGATATTGTAATCATCCCCAAACTAAGCATTATAAATCCAGCAAATACAGAGTTAAGTTTACACTTAAAAGAAATCCAACATGTTAAGATAAGAAATTCACAAGTAAGGCATCCAAACATCCCTAACTTTGCCATGTAATGATGCTGCAAGGGAAAAAATATAAAATAAGTTTAAAATCTGTTTAATCTGGTCTGAGAGCAGAAACACTAAATGCCTGAATCATAATTGTATGGTGGATTACATGATGTTTCTACATAACCTAAATTTAGGTTGTGTGGATGCCTTAACTGTACATTCCTTCTTTTAGTATGTTTGTTGTTTTCAGTGTAACCTCAACTCTGAATTTCCTTGATTTATAATGCTTGGGCTGATATCCCTGTAATGTATTTTAACCTTAAGTAACTGATGTAATGTTAAATTTATTTCCATTTAATGTATTTTTTGGTCAGGGAACATAAAACAGACACAGGAGCAACACAACTGTATTACTCAGTGTGACGGGTTTCCCCCGGGGTGCCACCTGGAACTGGGGTACCACTGAGCCCTCGACCCGCCAGCCTGGGCTCCCTCTCACACAGTACTGCTGTGACAAGCTGCAAAGCCCTCCAGCATGCACTTACACCAGCATACATACAGGTAGGGGCACACACAGCTGCAGTTACAAGCAGGCTCTCTGACCAGCCCGTGCATAGGAAGGCTGCTCCCAGCTGCTCAGGCACATACCGCCTCTGTAGTATAAATCAAAATTATACCATCTTGCACTGCACAGGGAACTATATAGCGTAAGCTCATAAAATTTGCCGCCTCCCTCAATGTGGAGAGGAATATGCAATTGCCTTTTGCTCCAAGTTATGATTCCCACACACTGGTTTAGATAAAGCAAAAACAAGTTTATCAACTATGAAAGATAGATTTTAAGTGATAGCAAACAGATCAAAGCAGATTACCTAGCAAATAAACAAAAACCACAAATTAAACTTAATATACTAAATAGATTGGATATGAATAGCCGGTTCTCATCCTAAGAGATGATACAGGCAGGCTGCAGATTCTTATGGGGCAAGCTGCACTTGCTTTACAGCTTGGAATCGCCAGGTGTTTCATTTACAGGCTAAAAATCCCTTTAGCCTGGGTCCAGTACATCCTTCAGTTCAGTCTTTGTTTCTCAGGTGTTTCTAGGAATCTTCTTGGGTGGAGAGTGAAGACCCCAGATATTGTCACTCCCTGTCTTACATAGCTTTTGCATATGGCGGGGACCCTTCATTCCCAAAGGTTGGTTCCCAGTCCGGTCTGTGGGAAAAATGCTGACATCCCAAGATGGAGTCTAGAGGCATGTGGTCTCGTCACATGGCCTTGCAGTCATAGCAGCCATTACTCGGAGGCTGTCTGTAGCGTTCTCAGGAAGGTTCCCCAGGTGGGAGATAAGCTTCTCCTAAGGTCTATTGTTTTTTCCTAATGGCCCATTGCCCTGGATAGGTCCTTCCCCACCCACTATCTAGACTGAAAACATCTTATCTAGTGGGTGTTACCCAGATGAAACTACATTTGAAATAAATACATAGTCAATATTCATAACTTCAGAAACAAAAATGATACATGCATACAAATAGTATAATCATATTCAGCAAATCATAACCTGTTCAATGACATCTCACATGGCCAGTCTTGCATAAAATGCACAATAATTATGTCATAATCATATCATATATATAATAATATCACTGAAGAATATGGGGTGCAGTGTCACACCCAGGATGTGGGGATAGGATATATAAAATCATCAGTCACCTAATGAATGTGGTCATGGTGGACAGCTGAGACTCCACTTATTGGAATAAACAGAGTGGAGGTGGTGGTCTGCACTGGATCACTTGCTGGTGTGGAGGTGAAAAGTTGGTCAGGACTTGATGGTTCTGAAGTAAGGAAGCTGGGTTAATGTAGTGTAAGTGTAAATATGTATTAAATAAACTTGTAGACTTCTGATAATTTAGCAATGACATAAATAAAAATACAGAATGCAGTTAGTCATATCCATGAATGCATAGTATCTATGGTAGTCTTTCAGATACCATTTCTTCAAGGAGAGCATAATATAGCTATCAGAGATGCATGCGAAACAGAAAATATTCTAGGAATTAATAAATCCATCACCATTTTCACTAGTGTTGCAAAACAGTGCAATAGAAGACATTAGATATAAAAATATTAATTTTACATGTCAAGAGTTTAGTAACAAAGCTAAATAATTTTTTTAAATATTATTTTAAGGCTGACAGCATCCTTTCAAGCTGCCAACTGGAAATGGTCCCATATTAAAATATGGATTGATGTTTTCAATGACAATGAAATACATAAATGAGGATGTGTTGCATGGTGTGTTGTGAGTTTGTTAATTATGGAATAATACTTATCCGTTTTTATAACATTATAAATGAAATGTTGGAAGTGAGAATATGGAATCAGGCCTTTTGTGTCCTGCAGAGCTTAATGCATTTGTTTGCGCTCTGACAATGAATCTATTACAGCAAAATTTCTGACACTGAAAGCAAAGAATCCTGGTGACTGCAATAGAGCCAATGTACACCATACCTATGAAAATAAATGCAATTTATTGCTGTGGAGTTTGACTTTTAGTGATTGCTGCTTGTGGTAATCAGTTACATGGATCACAAGCTATTTGCTATAGGCCTACCTTTTATATTTATTGATGAGATATTCTGTAAGGATGAAATGGGAAATGATTGTTTTCTTTTTCCCATCAAAAATAAGATTTCACAGTTTTTTGAGCACCACTTGGCTGCAGGCATATTGAATGTCAAAGTTTGTGGGAGTGCCAACTAGATCTAATTATAACATTACCTACCGACCTTGCTTGTAATATGCCTAAAAGAACTTAGTCTGTCCTTATGCAGTGGTGATTTTGTTTGCCATATACATGCCTGATTTGGGCAGTTAATGCTTTTTGGATCTAAATGTAGTGATCATTAGGCTGTAAGGATAAGTTATCAAAAGAGATGTATTGCACTGTTAATTATATAGTGTGAAAGTGTGAATACTGTGTTACCACATGGGAGTTGTGGAAAACAAACTAAGAACTCCTCAGAGGACATGATCTAACTGTTCAAGAATGTACTTTACAAACCATAAAATACAGAACCAAAGTAGAAAAATACTGTGTGGCAACTATAGTTTGTAGTGCTTCATAGACTTGTTGGTCTTTAGAATTTATTTTACAAGATAAGTGAAGAGGGAGCTTTACATAAAATATTTGGAAGGCAAATAGTACAGGTTGGTGTGAAAGAAGGAAAAAAGTTGAGAATGTGGGAATGAGTTCAAGGGAGTGGCTCAGGGCTTGTCTACACTACAGGCGTTACAGTGGCATAGTTACGGCACTGGAGAGCTGTAGTGTAGACGCTTCCTACAGCGCGGAAATGGTTTTTCCATTGTTATAAGTAATCCACCTCCCCACGCGTCAGTAGCTAGGTTGACAGAAGCATTCCTTCATCAACCTAGCTGTGTCTACACAGAAGGTTAGGTCAGCATAGTTCTGGTTCTCGAGTGTGAATTTTTCACATCTGCGAGTGATGTAGTTCTGTTGAGCAAAATTTTAAGTGTAGGCTAGGCCTAAGACAAAAACTTGGGAGCGGAGTAGGAGGAGATGGAGAAAAGAGATACTGATAGATGTGGGGGAGGATTTATTTAGCAGTAAAGAAGGTTCAGTGCAGTGTGGCGCAAGAAGAGAAGAAGCAAGTGCAGACATTCAAGGATATAATAAAATGCAATGTTTTTATCTAGTTCTGAATAATAAAATGCCCATCACTTACATAAAGAGTCATTATGGAATAAATCTGTCAGGTCATGTTTCTTATGTCCTTACTGGAGGAAGCAATAACTCTTCTGTTTAATATACAATCTTCAGTCCACAGAAAGGGACGTATTACAGAAGTATATACAATAATATGAATAATCAAGGACAAGGCTTTTATTATGATAGCATTCAGGATCCCCAGTCAAGGATTAGAGCTCCATTCTGCTGCACTGATAATAGTAAAGAAGACTGTTCCTCCCCAAAGCGCTCACAGTTTACATATTAAACAAGATACAAGTGGATAAAACAAATAAACAATGGGGGAGTTGGGAGTATCAGTGGAGTAACCAACAATAAAAGGAACAGATTTACATTTACCAGGAAGGCAGAAGTAAAAATCATGATTTAACCACAATTATTGCTTTAAAGTATTTTACGCTTCTAGAGTGCCTTTCAGCTGACATCTCAGAGCACTCTAATAATAAAAACAAATAGACAAATTCATACTGGAAATGAGGTGTAAATTTTTAACAGTGAGAGAAATTAACCATTGGAAAAATTTACCAAGGCTCATGGTGGATCCTCCATCACTGACTATTTTTAAATCAAAATTGGATATTTTTTCTAAAAGATATGCTGTAGAATTATTTTGGGGAAGTTCTATGGCCTATGTTATACAGGAGGTCAGACTAGATGATCACAGAGGGCCCTTCTGGCCTTGGAATCAATCTATGAAAAACTTTGTGAGATGATTGTATACTCATTGTAGAGACGGAGGTTAAAGTTATTTAGGGACCCATGGTATGTCAGTAGTTGAGCAAGGAGGCTTTTAAACAAATTTAGTTCATATGTTTGTGCACTTTAAGTGCTGCTGTTGCTCAGTATAATGGTAATCCAGTTGTCAGCAGAGTCAGTGCAGAAGGAAGGCATGAGTTGTAGAAAGGGAAAATCGGGAACAAATTTGCAAGGGGAGAAGGAGGGAGAGAGAGGCAAAGAAATATCTGTGAGGAATGGCAAGTGAAACGTTGAGTTTACGGTACAGTTAGAGCATCAATTAGGGGAGAAAAATAGATTTGATCATTCTTACCAAGTTCTTCGGGACAAGATTGTATTATATCTTTTGCTTTGTTGTATAGCACCTAGAACATCAAGGCCCCAGTCCTGGTGGTGTCGTGTGCGGTTTTGAAATGAGAATATTAAATAACCCGTCCAGTGGGTACACCTCTGCCCAGGAAGCAGTAGTAGTCAGAACTATTAAGTATTTTGATGTCATTCCACATAATATTTTTTTAAATAGGTGTATGTATTTACACATGTATGTGGGCTTACACACACACACACACACACACACACACACACACACACACACACACACACACACACACACACAAGTGGCACAGTGTAACTGAATGCATGATTTTATTTTAACTTACCTAGTTAAACTGGTACAAAAGGCTGTGTGGACACTTCAGTTTATCTTAAATCAGTTAAGAATCTGTGTAAGTTAAACCAATGTAAGCCACCCTTGTGCCAAAATAAGTGTCTACATCGGTTGCACCTGTTTACATTGGTTTAAAAATGATTTAAATCAAACTGGTTCAACTTTCTCGTTCACTCAAGTCCCTGTATATGTTAGGTTTAGCAGTTTTAGGCTTAAAGAAAAGCAAGCTCAGCCTTCAAAGAGAAGAAGGGAATGTGTTTTTCCCTTGACCAGGGAAAGATGCCCTCACTCTACCTCTCCAGTATTGTTCAGACGGGGAACACTTCTACTTAAGAGCCTGATTTCACTATGGCATGGGTAAAAAGTGAGATATGTACAAAGGGGACATTTAACCCCTGGATCAAGGCAAAATTAAGGAGGAGGAGATAATCCAGAGAATGGATGCTTGTAATTTTCAAAAAACTGAGTTTCAGAATTACTAGAGTATTTCTTTTTAGAGAGACTATCTATGGGAGGCATGCCAATACAATTCAGAAATCTGTTCAAAGCTGTTAAGTCATCATATTGTATTCAGAGTTGACATTCATTTCACTTGCACATATCTTTAAACATCCTGTTCACAGGACTTCTCTATAAAGACAATGTTAACTCCACCCCAATATGTAGCTTATTTTGTGTCTTTTCTGAGAAACCTAGTTATGGCAAAATATACAACTGTTTTAAGAGGCACCTGGCTTGATTTCAGTATTTGTTCTTTAAGATGATCTTTTAGACTTTACCACTTGAAACCTCCAACTTACACTACTTTCAATAACCCTCCACTGTATTAACATACATTTGTTTTTGGTGGTCCGTCATTGATGATGATGCCAATATTGTCACAGTTCTCATTTATGGCTACGCATATGACTCCGAAGTCCGAACAGAGTCGGCCACACTGAGGGCATGGGAAGTCTGTATTTATGATATTTGATGATGCAGTTCTGTGGCGCCTTTCACGTGCAGCCTGGAGATGAATTTGTTGATCCTGCTCAAACCTGTTACTGCTGATCTTGTCAGAGACCACCAGTGAATCCTATTCTGAGCCATTTGCTCAAGTTTTTTGGGATTAATGCCAGCCCTCTGGAGACTGCTCTTCAGGTTATCTTTGAAGTGCTTATATGGACGAACCTTCTTTCTTTTCCCCTGTCTCAGCTCTCCATAGAAGATCTGTTTTGGGAGATTGTGGTCTTCCATTCTGATGACATGTCTGGACCACCTAAGTTGTGCTCTCAGTAACATTTCCTCAATACTGGTTGTGTTTGCTCTTTCAAGGACGTAATATTGGTCACTCTGTCCTGCCAGCGAATGCTCATTATTGAGCCGAGGGAGCACATGTGAAATTGATCAAGCTATTTATTGTGAAGGCTATAAAGAGTCCACATCTCAGATCCATACAGGAGAGATGTTAGAACCACTGCATTATAGATCTTCAATTTGGTGGAGAGACAAATGTGTGGGTTTTGTTCAGAGTCGGCCAAGGGCCTGGCTGGCTTTACTAATTCTGGAGGAAATTTCCTTATCAAGGGAACCGTCACTTGAGATGGTACTGCCCAAATACTTGAACTGAACCACATTTTTCAGCTGTCTTGGATGAAGATGGCTGGCACTGGGGCATTGGAATGAGGTCCTAGTTGGAACAAGATCTCTGTCTTCCCGAGACTGATGCTTCAGAAAATCTATCAACGATGACTTGAAGGTCATCATATCTATGAGCCATCAAGGAGCAGTCATCTGCAAAAAGTTCCTCGATGAGAAGTCTCTCCGGCATCTTGGTCTTAGCATTGAGTCTTTGAAGATCAAAGAGGGAATCTTCGAGTCAGTGGCGAATGCAAGTCCATTGTGGCATGGCTGAGGACACAGGCAAAGAACAAGTTGAACAGCACTGGAGCAAGTATGCAGCTTTGCTTCACTCCATTTGAGATTTCGAACACATCAGAAAAGTCACCACTGGCGAGCACTTGCACTGTCAGGTGATCATGGAACGGATGGATGATTTGTATAAACCTTCTTGGACAGCCCAGTTTATGCAGAATAGGCCATAGACCCTCTCTGTTGACCATATCTAAAGCTTTGGTCAAATTGATGAAAACTGGATACAGGTCTATGTTCTGCTCCAAACATTTTTCCTGGACCTACCTTATGACCAAGATCATGTCCATAGTACTACGACCTGGTCTGAAACACACTGCACTTCTGGCAGATTCTTCTCAGATATGTTTTCAATGAATCTGTTCAATAGAATGCGAGCTAGTATTTTCCCTGCTGTACAGAGGAGAACAATGCCTCTGTAGTTTCCACAGTCAGCTTTGCTGCCTTTGTTTTTGAACAGTGATACAATAATAGCATCTTTGAAGTCTTGTGGCATTTCTTCTTCCACCCAAATGCTACTCAAGATGTTGCGAAACACCCTGATGGCCTTGGGGCTGGCTACTTTATACAGTTCTGCTGGAATACCATCCTTTCTGGACGCTTTGCCAGAGTTCAGTTGTTTGATGACTTCCATAACTTCCTCAACTGATGGAGGGAGGTCGAGATCCTCTTTGATCGTTTTTTCGGGTAAATGATCAAGGACATGCCGATTAACTGTGGATGGTCTATTGAGTAGACTATTGAAGTGTTCAGCCCATCTCTGTACGTTTCCCTCCTTGTTTTTGATGACGATTGTGCTATCTGCCGACTTCAAGGGGGCTGTGCCAGATTTAGATGGTCCCGTAGACTGCTTTGAGAGAGTCAAAGAACATCTTTGCATTGTTTGTATCTACATAATGCTGAACTTCTGCAGCTTTCCTCTCACACCACTCATCCTGCATTCTCCTGAGTTCAGACTGGGCTTTGCTCTGTAAGTACTTAAATTTATCTTTCTTTGAGATGGAAGTAAGTTCATTCTGCCATTCAACAAATGCTTTCTACTTGTCACTTAGGAGTTTGGAAATGTCCTCGTTGTTCTCATTGAACCAATCCTGATGTACCTTTTCTTTGGCCCCAGCACTGATTTAGCTGTGTCAATAATCATGCTTGAACTGTTTCCATTTTTCTGTTGGGTTGTCAGTGATTGGCAGACATGAAAAAAGCTTGTAATCCAAGTGACTGCTGAAACTGCACCTGATAGGTGGTATGCTTGAGCTTTGCTATGTTGAAGGCTATTCTGTTAAGTTTGGGGCACTTGCGCTGTGAAGGGACTATATGCAGGTTCAGCACTGCTCTTACCAATCTGTGGTCTGTCCAGCATTCTGCACCATTCATGGCTTTGGAAATTCTGACATTGTGGATGTCTCGTTGGCGGGTGATAACATAGTCCTCAGGGCTATTGTTTGGACCGTGGGTGCATCCATGTTGTTTTATATTTATCATTTTGCCTAAAGATGGTGTTAGTAATGAGCAGATTACGTTCTGCATATTTACCCAAGAGGAGCAGTCTGTTGCTGTTCATCTTCCCATTCCGTGTTGTCCTATCACATCTCTCCAGGCACTGCTGTCTCTACCAACTCTAGCGTTAAAGTCTCCCAGCAGGATGAGCTTGTCATATGCAGGTGTTGATTTGATGATGGAGTCCGGGTCAGAGTAGAACTGCTTCTTGCTTTCTTCTGTGGTGGCCAGTGTAGGTGCATAGGCACTGATGATAGACATGCCGTAAAGGATTCAGGGGAAATCGAAGTTTCATGAGCCGTTCATTCAGGCCAACAGGGAGGTCAGCGAGTTGTTTCAAGAGAGATGTTCTTATTGCAAATCCAGCTCCATGGATCCTGTCTTCACCCTCTGCTTTTCCTTTCCAAAAGAGTGTAATCACCTACTAGCTCATTGGAACCTTCTCTGGCCAGTCTAGTCTCACTCAGTGCTGCAATATCAATATCGTAGCGGGCAAGTTCTCTGGAAACAAGAGCTGTTCTTCTCACAGGCCTTTGTGCATCGCCTCCATCAATAAGGGTGCAGACATTCCATGCTGCTGGATGATTTAGTTGGTGTTGGATCCTGCTTTGAGCAGGGGTTTGGACTAGATGACCTCCTGAGGTCTCTTCCAACCCTAATATTCTATGATTCTATGCTCCTACAATGATTTTTTCTTCTTTATTGTTTTTCGACTGCTGTAGGATGATCTGCCAGTCATGGTAGTCTGGCCAGATGTTATGGGGCAGGCAATGTTTAGGGCACCTTTTCTAGCCCCTTTCCTTAAAAGGGGTGAGCAGTGCTACTCTTAAAAGGGCTGCTCAGTTGCCTAGGCTGCTGCTAAACTTCTCCGCTGCCCCAATGGCCATTAGTCCCAAGGCCGCCCTACGTACAGGGTTGTGGTTACAACTGACTGACTTTCTTTGACCCATGAAATTCTGTTGAGCTTTTGCCCACAGGGGGAGGGATAGCTCAGTGGTTTGATTATTGGCCTGCTAAACCCAGGGTTCTGAGTTCAATCCTTAAGGGGGCCACTTAGAGAACTGGGGCAAAATCAGTACTTGATCCTGCTAGTGAAGGCAGGGGGCTGGACTCGATGACATTTCAGGGTCCCTTCCAGTTCTATGAGATAGGTATATCTCCATAAAATTGCTATCTCCCTGGTGTTTCTCAGGAAAATTTTGGTGGGATGCCAAAAGAATAATTAATCTCAAGCAGTCTAAGGACGAGCTGACGCTGCCTCCACAGCAGAAGCAGCATGCTGTATTGAGAATATATGAGAAGTACTGGAGCAGATGTAGCAGGCTGGGCTCCTCCCATGCACCCTTTTGAAACCAACACACTGCTCCAGTGTCTGTCTACACCCCAAGGTCATCACATGGGTCAGGAGCTTTCCCAGTTCCCAGGATAGAAGGGAGCGAGAGAGAGAGGGCAGGCCAGACCAGGCAGGGTTCTTCTCCCACGTATACCCAGTGGCACATCTGTTCTCTGGAATAACAGCCTTCTTCTGCCACCTGCTGATATAGTTACTCTTGTGGTTCAAGTGTTGAAGGTCTGTCAGCATTGCTGAGGGTTCAGAGAATAAAATACAATATTGTACTATTCCTCATTTTCAGATATATTCAAATTCAATACAAATTGCATACATAGGGATGCAACTTGTTTCTGTCAAATTCCCTTCCATCAATGTTAGCTCAGTCTGTTTAAAATAATAATAATAATAGTTATGGCTCCCTAGTCAGAGCACTTTTAGGCATAGGTTTTGTTAGCTGAGGAAGCAAAATTTAACTGACTTTTCAGCTGCTTAATATTCTGTTCTTTAGGAAACTTAGAATGCTAGGCCTCCAAGTAAAAAGCAGTTCTAAAAATTTCTTTATTACAATGTTGGATTTTTAAAATACTTTCTAACTTCTAACATTAAATAAAATTTTGGGCCTAAATTGAAAGTGCTTTTAGTAACTTGTTTTCTGGCATTTATATTTTTCGGCTATTCCTGTCAGATGGTCAGCTTTACGAATCTTACTTTCCTTGCACTTTTTTCAACTCTTGTGGTGGTGATTTTGAATGGTTATGCAGTGCTAATGCCTTTTTCTAGATATCTGGCTTCCTTTTACTTAGAACCAAAGTATCTAGTTCTGAAGCACGTTTAGGTCTTAAGAATATTTCTTTTTCTTTTTGATTTCAGACAATTGCTGTAGTGAAAGGGATGCTATAGTTAAGAAGCTATTTAACTTCAGTACATATTCACTTGAGAAGTGTAGGTTTGTTGCCACTAAATAACAAGAAGTTGAGTTTGATAAAATAATCTTTTTCAAATCTGAACAAACTCATGAATGTATTCCTCTTTTTCCTTTTTCTCTTCCTCTCCCTGTGTCTACATTACAAACTTCTACTGGCATAGTTCTGTCGGACAAGGAGGCAAAGAAGTGTGATCCCTGACGAACATAGCTGTGTTGGCAGAAATCTGTAGAGTAGATGCAGCTATCTTCAAAACTGCGCTTTTACTGGCATAGCTTGTTTCACTCATGGAATGGGGATGGCTTTAGTATTCTGGTAAAAAGTGCAGCTTTGCTGGCGTAGCTGTGTCCATGCTAGGAACGTTGTGCTGATATAGTATACCATAGCCCTGTACCCTGTAAAGTGCTACTAGCATAGACATAGAAGGGTAGTAAAACCATTTTTTGAAGATGTTTCCTGTTTTTGAACTATTAGGGCTAGTCTAATACTGCAGGTTTGGAGCTGTGCTCCGGCTCCGCTCCAGCTCCAGGCAAAAACCTGCAGCTCCACTGCTCCGGAGCTGCTCCGCGCTCCAGCTCTGGGCTCCGCTCCAAAGCCCTGCTACACTGGCTACGTTAAAGCTCTGCCACGGCAGCGCTTTAACGTGGCTTTTGTAGTCGCGGCAGAGCGCTGCGAGAGACCTCTCCTCGCGCTCTAAAAAAACAACCTCCATGAGGGGCATAGCTATCAGCACTGGGGCACTGTCTTCACTGGCGCTTTACAGCGCTGAAACTTGCTGCGCTCAGGGGGGTGTTTTTTCACACCCCCGAGCGAGAAAGTTGCAGCGCTGTAAAGTGTCAGTTTAGATAAGCCCTTATTCTCCCTTTATTTACTGATTGCAAGCCAAGCATTTAAATTTGCAAGTATTTGAAGGAATTATTGTAGTGTACTGTTAGGATTTGGGCATTTGGGAGTAGAGCAGCAGCCATCTTGTATTAAAGATGGAAAGGATTTTGTTTCTTAGTTTACTGTAGGTTTTTTCTCATTTCATAAAGTTTCAGCATTTAAAAGGCTGTGTGGAGTTTGCTTGGTACTAGAATAATGGAAAACACAGGTACTGTTATCATCTTATCAGTCATCTCTAATGCCTCCTCCTACTAATATAGAGTTTTTCCTTGAATTTTTTTCTAACATTTTGTCCTGATTAATGTTAATTATTTCTAAGGATTTGCGGGGTACTGGTTCACAACTTTCCTTGGAAGAGTGCTTATTTAAATTTAACTCAGTACAGGATAATAACTTGTTTGCTGAGGCTTGTCGTAACGGATCACTGTGTTTGAATAACTTCATTTAGTAACCAGTATTATTTGTTTGGTAATATAGAATGTTGCAGTTTTAAGACTCTACCAATGCTTTGTATATCTTCTTACGGGAAAAGTGAGGCTTTGTCAATCATTGGCCATAATTAAAAATGTTAGTCTTTAGTCTGTACTCTATTCAATAGGTTCTTTTAGAGTGAAATTTGTCTCCGAAGACATCTTTAAGGATATTCACCATCAATCAAAAATTCATACAGCTGTTTAAATATCCATGCAGTGTAACTCTGAAAATATTTTTCAGTAATTGTGTTGATTTAGATCTAGAGAGTGATTTGCAAATGAAATATTAGATTAATTTATTAGGATTGAAGAATGATATTGGAATGTTCTGAAAAGTGTTACCTGAATTCTGTCATGTCCTAAAAATACCAATTTAATTTATTGCCTTATTTTGTCACTTTTTAAAAATAATTTTGCTATTCGTCAAATTTGTTGGTAAATGAATAGCTTTATGGAACAATTGCATAGCTACTGTACTTTCTGTTCCTGAGGGCAACAAGAAATTCCTATGTAGCCATTTTTAATTGAGGAAAAATAACTTTTGTTTGTGGCAATGAGAGAAGTATCCCATTTAAAAATTATATTGTGTTGGGAGAAATTTTGTGGATTCTGGGATGTAAATTTTATGAACACACCTAAATAAGCTATTGGTGTTGTGCATGCATGAAGCAGTCTGTCCGTTTAAAGATCGCTTTGATTTTTAATAATATGACTTTTTCTCCTTCCAGAAAAACGATCAGGGACAAGTTTTGTTGGATATAGTGTTCAAACATCTCGATTTGACAGAGAGGGATTACTTTGGTTTACAGCTGGCTGACGATTCCACTGATAACCCAGTAAGTCGCATCTGTTTTCTAAACTGGTTTTTTCTGCATGTTATTAGAGTTTAGGGATTTTGTTTCGGAGAATTTGATTAATTTTTTTGGAGTTCTCATCTAATTCTTATGTCCATGACAGCTGGTATATTCAGTAGACCCAATTTTTTTTAACAAATCTGAAATATGGCATAAGTGTTCTTTGATATGCTTCAAAAAGGACTGTCTCTATTCTGTTGTTTAGATAAAGCTGTCTCACAGGTTATTCTTGTGGGTACAAGTTTTCACCTGGTATCTCTCACACTGGAAAACTATTTTCCCCCAAACAATTAAATTATGGTTGTACTTATTTTCCCCTCCCATCTCCGTATTTCAAAATGTGAGAATTGGGGTCAATCTTCTTTTTTAAGATTGTTTGAGAGGCCTATTGAGGTTATGCCTAAACTAGTTTTGTGACTAACTCAGGTTAAAATGGGACCACAGACTTTATTCTAGACAAACCCTTAGACAACATAGAAAGTTCAGGGCTTGGGTATCTTGTAAAGAAGGCAGGCCAGTTGGAGGATATAGGAGAAGATAGATATAGGAGAAGAGGGCGCCCTTAATGTCAGAAGAGGTTTGTTCTTTACAGTTAGCCTGTCTTCCCTGGGTGTTCTGCCCCTTTTGCTATATCTGAGAAGAAACTCCTGTACGGAAGCAGCTGAGCTCCTGAAAACTCCTCTCACTTTTTTTCTGTTAAACATAGACCCATTTGGGGCCACAACTGACCCTGATGCTTTTTTATAAAATAAGGACTGGGTGTGCAAAAACAATTAAAGTTGAATAAATCAAAAAGTTTTCAGATTTCAACTTACAATTTGTTATATATATATATAGCACAATAAACATGCGTAGGGTCTCTTTCCTTTGCCCCTGAGTATTTTTAATCTGAGTTCAATTAATAGTCTGAGTTCATTCTGAGTGATAATAAATGGTAGAGTTATGATGAGGGTTTAAATAACATAATGTGATTGCTTGATTTGCTATTTGTGCATATTGTTCATTTACCATTTTTGAATACAAAGTTGATCACTGTTAAATTTAAGAGTGGCATTTTAGATTTTTTAATAAATGATTTGAGACACCTACATAGGCACAATAGAAAGAGAATTTTGTACAGGAAGGCATAGTAAAATAAATGACTTCATAGGAGTTAGAGAGATGCAGTGATAGAGAAGAGTGGGGGTGAGATGAGGATGTGGGAAAGGAAAAGGCAGGTAGTGTGGTGATGCCATGCAGGCACAGTTAAATCAGCTGGCAGCAATGAGGTGTAGAGTGAACTAATTAAATGGTTATTATGTGGTGAAATGTGTGCAAGTTAATTAAATGCAGTAATTAAATGGAGTGGTCTGAAGGCATTAAAAACAGGAAAAGTTTTAAAAAATAAAAAAGGCACTGATGGCACTCCTCTGCTGTCTGCTCTTGCTTTGGGGCTTAGAAAAAGTTGACTGTACTCTATCTTGAACCATGAAGCTTTAATAATCTTCTTATGCAGTGCTGCCAGGGAAGAGAGTTTCTGCTGTGTAGAATAGCCTTTTTCTCCATTGCTCAAAAGGTTTTAATGGATTTGTGGCCTTTAACTACAATGATCACATGCTCTGTCTAGTTTAAGGAAGGTGGGGATGGTCCCAATTTCTAGAGCGCACAAGGCCCAAAAATTCTTTAATCTGACCCTGCCTTACTATATACTTGAGCTTAAATGTGGCGCTCATTCGGGCAGTGGAAGAAGAATTTCAGTTTAGGTTACCTAGTTGTCCAAGCTTAGTGAAGACTTAAACAGGATCCTAAGGCTTCAAGCCGCTTTGCCAAAAGGGTGGAGACATTTTCAATGGAATGGGATGGTAATATTCCAGCTGGTTCTTCAGAGTATTCTCTTGCGCCAACTGGGATCACTTCAGTCTTATTTGGGTTGAGTTTGAGTTAGGTGTTCGTTAAGGTGATGACCTGTAGGCATTGTGACATATATATGATGTCGATTGTTGTGCCTGGATAACAATGTACATCTGGACATCATCAGCATACTGATGATAGCAAAGTTTGTGGCACCTCTGAAATTCTCCAAGTGGTCTCATGTAGATATTTGAGGTGGAAGGACAGAATAGATCCATGTGGGCCTCCACAGGTGAGAAACTTTTAAGAAGAGGACCAGTTGCTATCATCACACTCTGGGTCCTGGTAAAGAGGACTGATAGAAGTCATTGTAGTACTGTACCATCTTCTCCAGCTATGTCATATAAGTGGGTAAGCTGCACTTATGGCTAACTTTGTCAAAAACCTGCAGAGAGATTGAGTAGTTACCGGTTTGGAGTGAAAGTGTTAATGCTCATAGTCATCAAGTGAAAACTGAAATGAGTATGTGACTCTTTTGTTAAATCACTGTTTACTGAATTGCATGATTGTACTAGCTGGGGTACAAGGTAGTTTCCATATTATTTGGCTACCAGTTAAAAAAATTGATTTTTAGATTGTGTGTATACATATAAGGTCATTTTTTGTATTCTAGTCCAAAACTGTACACATCTCTGAATCCATTATATGTTGAGTGTGGTCCAATATCTAGCAAGGAGAGTCAGTTTATTGCTCTAAAACAATGAATAAAAGACTTTTCTGAGCATGAGTGTTTATAATCGTAGTTTACATGCCTTAACTGGCAGTGAGTTCCAACCTTAGGAACATCAAAATCAAAGTTAGAAATATACTAATAGATGGATCTAATGGTAACTTTCAATTATCTCTTTTATTATTGCTGTTCTGTTATGGTTAGAATATTTGTGCAAGAATTTTCATTGTAGTTAATTGTTTGCAATCACCTAGAAGACACTTCATGATACTGTACCATGTGGAAGGCACTATAAGCACAAAGTAACGTACAATATGGCTAAAATTTTGAGTTAATTGGGACAGTTTAAGGCAGGGATGTCAAACATATGGCCTGCAAGCCAGTTCCAACCTTTTCTTCTGTCTAGCAACTCCCTCTGTGGTTTACAAAAGTTATCCAGCCCACATCAGAGCATCTGAGAGGAAGCCGGCATTGGGAGGAATTTTATACCTGACAGGGCACAGGTACTGAACACCTCCTTCCTCTCCTCCCTCTGTACAGCTGGCAGCACTGCAATATTGCACAAATGAGACTCAGATGAGGCTCTTTGGCAGCCTCACACACCCTTTGCCCCCCTACCAGCATTGCCAAAGTTATGGAAGAGTGGAGTCCATACTCCACTCCATACTGTCACTGAGCCATGCAGCGCCAGAGCGAAGATGAGGCTTCTTTTCAGCCTCCTTCCTTCACATCTGCTGCTATTGCCACTGCTGCTGAGTTTACAGGATTCATGGAATCAGCTGCTTCTCTGACCCCCTCAGCAGCGGCGGCTCCAGGCAGCAGCGCTCCAATCGCGTGCCTGGGGTGGCAAGCCGCAGGGGGGCGCCCTGCCGGTCCCTGCGAGGGCGGCAGTCAGGCAGCCTTCGGCGGCGTGCCTGCGGGAGGTCTGCTGGTCCCGCAGATTCGGCGGCAATTCAGCGGCGGGTACGCTGAAGCTGCGGGACTGGCGGATCTCCCGCAGGCAAGCCGCCGAATCTGCGGGACCAGCCTGCCTGCCCCTCAGATGGAACATGAAGCAGAGGGAGAAACTCCCAAAGAGAAGGGGAAGAGGAGAGACTCTCCAAAGGGAAATGTGGGCAAGGGAGAGATTTCCCCCAGAGGTATGAAATTCCTAAATATTGTGGGAGAGTGGGAAGGAAGGCTGGCATTAATATACAAAATGAAACAGCCGATAGGGAAAAGTCTCAAAAAAGGTGGAAGATTGAGATGATTGGTCAGGGTGGAATGCACAGAAGGATAAGTTGATGGGGAGAGGAAGAAAGGTTTCATACATACTTTTATTCTAAAGAGAGAAAATAATTGTCTTTAACTGGTCTCGGCTGGGGCCTCTAAATGCTACTTTAAAACAAATAATAAATAATTAAATGCAGTATTTAACTTAGCTAGGCACAAACTAAAATCACTCAAAGTGCTAAATTTGCCTCTTGTCAGTGAACTTTTTATTCCCAGCCCATGAACTGTAACTGAACAGGTAGTTCAGCCCTTGCCACTGAGGTCTTATCTAATGAAGGATTCAGAAGTGTGATGTTAGCATGTTAGCTAACTCAGTCGTTCTCAACCAGGGGTCCGGGCCACCCTGGGGGGCTGTGAGCAGGTTTCAGGGGGGCCCCCAAGCAGGGCCAGCATCAGACTCACTGGGGCCAAGGGCAGAAAGCTGAAGACCCATCGCATGGCGCTGAAGTCCGGGGCGCCGAGCCCAGCCACCTCGGGCTGAAGCTGAAGCCTGAGCAACTTAGCTTTGCGAGGCCGCTTGTGGCGTGGGGCCCTGGGCAAATGCCCTGCTTGCTACCCTCTAATACTGGCCCTGGCTTTTATATGCAGAAAACCAGTTATTGTGGCACAGGTGGGCCATGGAGTTTTTATAGCATGTTGGCAGGGCCTCAGAAAGAAAAAGGTTGAGAACACCTGTGGTAACTAATAGTATTTAAAATGTATTATAGACAAAGCACTTGACCAGTTTTGGCAACTGTTGATGGCAATTGTCTATGACTTGTTTACAGTGGATTTTAGACATGTGCGTGTTAGTATGTTTTAGGTAACAGCACATCATAATCCGAATATGAAAAAGTCTAGAATGTGTATGATTCCAGGCACCAGCTTGTCAAGCAGGTGCTTGGGGCGGCACGTCCAGGTATTCGGCGGCAATTCGGCGGACGGTCCCTCACTCCGCCTGGGAGCGAAGGACCTCCCGCCGAATTGCCGCCGCAGATCGCGATCGCGGCTTTTTTTTTTTTGGCTGCTTGGGGTGGCCAAAACCCTGGAGCCGGCCCTGTGTTTGGCACCCTTGGTTTAAAGATCACTTGCATTAATTTTTTTCTTTTCTGGAAGGATTTTCTATATATTACCAAGGCAGCCTATAAGGACAAGACAGATCTTGGTTCTTAACTGTCCTGTGGTGCTAATTTGAACTTAGCAGAGTGTAAGTCTTCTTTTCTAAGAGTGGTAAGGTGCCATATAGCAGTGGTTCTCAACCAGGAGTACACAGAGGTCTTCCAGGGGGTACACCATCAACACATCTAGATATTAGCTTAGTTTAACAGGCTACATAAAAAGCACTAATGAAGTCAGTACAAACTAAAATTTAATAAAATGACTTGTTTATATTGCTCTATATACACTGAAATGTAAGTACAATATTTATATTCAAATTGATTTATAATTTATAATTATATGGTAAAAATGAGAAAGTAAGCAATTTTTCAGTAATAGTACACTGTGACACTTGTATTTTTATGTCTGATTTTGTAAGCAAGTAGTTTTTAAGTGAGGTGAAACTTGGGGATATGCAAGACAAATCAGACTGAAAGGGGTACAGTAGTCTGGAAAGGTTAAGATAGCCATTGCTGTATAGAATGTTAAAAATAATAAAATTTCACTATAAAATGTTTTTATTAGTTTGGAACAAATAAACAGTGATACAGATTAAATGGGAGATTCACCCAGATTTAATCTCTAAAGAGAGGCTATGAGTGAATGCCTCCTGGTGACAAATGTTTGTGTTCCTGCGTTCTTCGTTAAAATATACGTAATATATTTTTTAAAAATCAAAAAAATTGCTTACAGTAAGCAAGTGCACATTAAAGTAGCCATCTTATTCAAGCTTTTATAGAAAATACATTTTGCAAAATGTGTGTTCTACATTTTATATAAACAATTATGAAGTATTTTTTATATTTTATGAATGTGGTCTGTATTTCTTGAAAAGTTTCTCATTTCATCCCATTAAATATTTACTGGTTTTAAGACTAGACTTTACTGCTTGTAATATTACTATTTCCTGCTTATTTTCTGTTCTGAGGTTATGAGCATGTCAAGTTTATTGTGTCCAGACTTAGATTCCACCCTTTTTTGTGACAAGATAGCATTGTTGTTCTCAACATGGATGCACAGGATGAACAATAGAAATCAGTGACCTAGAAAGCAATTCTTGAATGTTGCGCGTACAGTCAGTAATCTATCCCCTTCGCTTTCAGTGGACACTGAATGCTCTTTGTTCCTTAGGATAGAAAGAATTGGACTTCCATAGTTTCACAAAGGAAAACAACACTTTAAATAGGAGGAATAATGGCTTTTGTGCCCCCCCCCAGCCTTCTCTTTCATCTGTTTTACTGAATATCTATTGTGTATGTAAGAGATTGACGTCCCTCAATTGCTACAATAATGTTCCTTGACTTGTTTTATTAGAGAGGACTACCTCTATGATGCTTTTCTCCCTGGAATGTGAGACTACAGAAGGAATCTAATACTTTCAATGATGTTTACTGATTTTTCTAAACTTTCTTTTCCTCTTCTTCCTAGCAGTCTGTGGCTAAACAGTAGAACTCAATGTTTATTACCAAATAAAGCTGTTCAGCACATTTTAGATGTTTTTAATTGGGGTTTTCGTCCATGATTATGTCACTTGTAGGCTGTTCTGATAGGGATACTGTCAAGGTAATAATCATATTTAACCTCTTCATTCCAGACTCTTTCCTCAAGGAATGGGGTTGATAGGGAGAAAAACATTGGCATAACAGGGAAATAAATGTGGGTGTAGGAGAGCTAGAAGCTGTCTTTTGACTTAAATAAAAGAACAGTAAAATTCAACACAATTCTTAATTCAGACAAACTCAAAAAATTGCAACAGCTGTGGCCATCTTATTTCCCATTTTCTCCTTCCTTCCTGACTCTCATATCCAAACTCCCTCTAGTGTTCTGATGTTATGTGTGTAATGCTAATTGAATACAATGGTGTAGTAATGGGGGCAGCTGTGATTAAGAAGCAGCCCTGCAGAGCTTAGAGGGAGCCTCAGAGTTATCCAGTGAGCATGTGATTAAAAGGTTAGTGTTTTTTTACTTCTGAAACCTTCTGGGCTTTGAGCAGATAATTATATGCCATAAAAGGGGCATGTCAGAACTAGAATGAAACAAACATCTTACCAGTATTACTTACTGTATACATTTGTAGAATATTCAGTTATAATTACTTTTAGCATTTATGTTATTGGTTTACTTTTTGCACTCCCGCCCTTTACCTGACTGGGAGTCTTGGGGCATGCCACCAGCATGGAAACCAACCTCTACTGCCCCCTGAAAAGCGACATCTCCCTCCTCTGCAAAATCATGCAGGCTGAGGAGGCACACTGCTCAGCAAGATGAGCAAAAAAAAAAAAAAAAGAGAAAGAACACCCTTAGATTGAGGAACAGATAATTCCAGCAGACATTTCCACCTTTTTGCCTGATGAGGTAGCAATGGCCACTATGTCTACCTGACCTGACTATTATAAGACTTTTCAAGAACTGCTGCGCTGAATGGTGGATACCTTTTGAGGTTCCAGTAGAAATTGTGCCAGAAAAATCATCCAGACTACTTGACATTTTGTATACGGTAATGCCTGGAAGATTGGCCATTAGATTTATTTGGTAGGAAGAACTACTCTTCCTCAAATTTACAAATGGGTAGTGCAAATTGTTAGGCCCTCTTAGTGAAATATGACATCATAAATTGGGACAAAATATCTTTTTATTGAAAAATTTCGCCCAAACAGCAGAGAAAACTACCAAAGAGGTCCAAACAGCTCTTGAGAACTCCTTTAACATCAAGACAAAGGAAGCTGTGCACTTCCTGAAAGAGTCCTATGGTATTCTTCAGTCTTTGGGGGTTTATACAGCAGTCCCTGGAAGGAAACAACCCAGACTGCTGAGTTATTCTAGACGGGGCTGCTCTGCTTATTACTATAGCGAACAACGATCCTCTGAACCACCTGGAAAAAGTAGAGATTTCAATGGAGGAAAGCCTCTGCATAGTCATGCTATGTCCATCTTAAAGTAGCAAATCTGACATGTTAGTCAAGAGCCACTTGGAGCATTTAGAGGATCTATTTACTTTCTCTCCCTTTCTTCCCCTTCTTTTGGCAGTTTCCTTTTTTATTTTCCGGAGACTTGGAATCACATCACCTCAGGATCTTAGAAATCATCAGAATGTGGGTGTTCCATTCAATTTCGGAACCTTCCTAACACCCAACCCTCTTCAGGGACCACTCATGAGAGATTATTAAAAATGAGTTTACAGCTAAATCTTGGAGCAATAGACGTGCCTCTAGAGTTCAGAGAGAAGGGGTTTTACTCACATTTTCTAATCCGGAAGAAGGGGTATGCCGCCCAGTTCTGGATTTGAGCTGTCTCAAAACCTTAATCTGCCACTTAAAATTCAAATCCCTAACCTCTCTAATCCCATCCTTAGATCCCCAAAACTGGTTCATGCTGTTAACCTACAGGACACATGCTTTCACATATCAGTCTATCCTGCACACAGAAAATACCTGCAGTTCCAAGTGGGAAATTACCACAATTAGTACAGAGTCCTGCCCTTTGGTCTTTCAGCAGCACCAAAAGTAGTCACCAAGTGCTTGGCACTCATGATGCCTCACCTGAGAAAGCAAAGGGCATAGGTAGACTCGCACCACAATGATGGGCTCATTTGAGGGAGATCAGTGCAACAAATGAATGACTCCATTTCATATGATCCTACAACTTTACACTAAACTGGGTCTCAGAAGCAACAGAGAAAAGTCAACTTTAGTGCCAACCCAAAGGATAGAGTTCGTAGGAGTAGTGTTAGATTCCACAACAGCAAGAGCTTATCTGCCATAAAACAGATTCAGTACCATTGTAGGCCTCATCAACCAGCTGCAGGCTCACCCTTAAATGTCAGTAAGAGTTTGCCTCAGTTTTCTTGATCACATTGTTTCCTGTATTTACATCACATAGCATGCCAGACTACACCCATCTTACAAAAGTAGTTGAAAATGTGTATCTTCCAAACAGATACCACATGAACACGGGGGTACTGATCCTCTGAGAAGTCCTCTAATAGTTAAAATGGTAGAAGGACTCTGTGCAGGTTTGCAAACGTGGATACTGTTTTCTCCACTTGTCACCAGGGCACTGCTAATAGATGCTTCTGTGCTCAGCTGAAGAGCTCACCTGCACTACCTTCAAACCCAAGTCCTATGGGCTCCTGAAGAGAATCACCTTCATACAATATACTACAGCTCTGAACTGTTTGACTAGCCTACACGGTATTTCTCTCCGTACTGAGTGGACTGACAGACCAGGTTAATGCAGACAACACAACAGTGTCAGCAGACAGGGAGGAGCACAATATCAACTGGAAGGGATAGGGATGTTCAGGCACTTATGGCTGGTCTACCTTACATTGCTTTCCATAAGGATAAGGTTACCCTTAGGCCTAACCCTGCATTTTTACCGAAGATTGTTTGAGGCTTCCATTTAACTAGGTGATTCATCTGCCATTTCCTTTCCCAAACTGAGCCAGGGGGAAGCCAAACTGCATACCTTTGATGTAGTTGACAGAGCGAGATGGGTACCCAGAAATCACCTACTACAGGACAGGCCCAACAAGGAAAATAACAACACCAGTGGCCATCATGTACAGCCCCCAGCTAAAACCTCTCCAGCACATTATCAACGATCTAAACCTATCCTGGAAAACGATCCCTCACTCTCACAGAGCTTGGGAGGCAGGCTAGTCCTCGCTTACGGGCAGCCCCCCAACCTGAAGCAAATACTCACCAGCAAGTACACACCACATCACAGAAACACTGACCTAGGAACCAATCCCTGTAGCAAACCTCATTGCCTACTCTGTCCCCATATCTACTCTAGCGACACCATCAGAGGACCCAACCTCATCAGCCACACCATCAGAGGCTCATTCACCTGCATGTCTACTAATGTTATATATGTCATCATGTGCCAGCAATGCCCCTCTGCCATGTACTTTGGCCAAACCGGATAGTCCCTACGTAAAAAAATAATGGACACAAATCAGACATCAGGAATGGTAACATACAAAAGCCAGTAGGAGAACACTTCAATCTTCCTGGACATTCGATAACAGATTTAAAAGTAGCTATACTTGAACAAAAAAACTTCAGAAACAGACTTCAAAGAGAAACAGCAGAACTAAAATTCATTTGCAAATTTAACACCATTAATTTGGGCTTGAATAGGCACTGGGAGTGGCTGGCTCATTACAAAAGCAGCTTTGCCTCTCCTGGAATTGACACCTCCTCATCTATTATTGGGAGTGGACTACATCCACCCTGATCGAATTGGCCCTGTCAACATTGGTTCTCCACTTGTGAGGTAACTCCCTTCCCTTCATGTGTCGTCATATAATGCCTGCATCTGTAATTTTCACTCCATGCATCTGAAGAAGTGGTGTTTTACCCACAAAAGCTTATGCCCAAATAAATCTGTTAGTCTTTAAGGTGCTACCAGACTCCTTGTTAACTTTGATGTAGTTAAGGCTCTGTCATTTTGCTGGGCAAAACAAAACCATTCCGAAGCTCCTCTAGGCTAATTATAGCATTTGCAGATAGAACGAAGGATCAGGCAGTATCTACCCAAAGATAATTTAAATGGGTCTCTAATTGTATTAAAGCATACTATGAGTTAGCTAGATTAGATTCACTCATGCAGTTTGGAACCCACTCCATCAGAGAAGAGACAACCTGTTGATTCTCTGAGAAGCTATGAGGGAATCAGTTCACATTTTATACAGTATAATTCACTGGTAGAGGCATCAGTATCAGACACGCACTTTGGCAGAGCAGTACTCCAGTCGTTATTGAAATAGACCGCAAGCACCAGTAGTTGTTTTCTCATTTAGATCTTTCTAGGATACTATTGCACAGCTTACTTTTGAATGAAGTAAAGTTGTTTTTTGGGGTACCTTAGTTCCTTGCAGCAAGAGAAATGGAGCCTAGTTGTTTGTGTTCAGTTGCCAATGTCTCAAAGTATTTCATCAAACAATCTTCCCAGTAAACTTGGGTTCTGGGACTACTAGTTCACAGCCATTGGAAGGGTTTTTGTGTATTTTAGAGAATTTTACATGTAGTGTTTTACAAATGTTACCTACTTCGCAGGGGTGCTGTGACAATTAGTTATCTTAGGCTTGGTCTACACTTACCCCCCCAATTCGAACTAAGGTACGCAACTTCAGCTACGTGAATAACGTAGCTGAAGTTCGAAGTACCTTAGTTCGAACTTACCTCGGTCCACACGCGGCAGGCAGGCTCCCCCGTCGACGCCGCGGTTCCCCCGTCGACGCCGCGGTACTCCTCTCGTCTAGCTGGAGTACCGCAGTCGGCGGCGATCACTTCCTGGTTCGACTTATCGCGTCCAGACAAGACGCGATAAGTCGAACCCAGAACTTCGATTCCCAGCCGCCAAACTAGCGGCTGGGTGTAGACATACCCTTACAGATGGTGGAAAAAAGCCAGAAAGGTTAAGTAATTCAGAGCCAGAATTAGAATGTTGTGGTCTCTTGTTGTCAGTCCCTGCTCAGTCCAGTAATGTTCTCACATTGTTAAATTCTAACCCTTATAACTAGGTGCTCAGCTAAGTAGCTAGCTCAGCTGCAGGCAACCACCTGTGAAGGGAGCTGGGAGTAGCCTTAGCTCCATATGGCACATAAAGACAGATGCCAGAGGGAGTAATTGGGTATGCTTGTGATAACCTGTAATCTTTCAGAAAATTACTCACTGGGCGTTGCATGCCAAATGGCCAATTCTGCATAAGAAGCTCAAATATTAAGTAACAAGAAAATAAATGTTTCTTAGCATGATCATGTCAGACTAATTTGTGAAATACGTGTTGTTTTCTTTTTTTGTTTGTTTTTTTTAATTATAGTTTATCTCTTTTCCCCCCCCCCAGAGGTGGCTGGATCCAAACAAACCAATCAGGAAACAATTAAAAAGTGAGCAAATATATTTATTTGGTCTATTTCAAATATAATTTTTATTGAATAAGGATTTTAAAGTAACCTGATTAATTAGAAATGCTTTTGTTGATTCTAGGAGGATCTCCTTACAGTTTGAACTTTAGAGTCAAATTTTTTGTAAGTGACCCTAACAAGCTCCAAGAAGAATATACAAGGTAGGTTTAGGTAGTTTACCGTTGCAAAATTCTTTTAGGAAATTTAGAAGTGGAACTAAGTATTATCAAAAAGCATAATTAGTTTTTTGAAGGTATTACTTATTGGAATTGTCTCTCTTAAAAACCTGATTTATTCATGGTTTTTGTAATGTGTTTAGGAGTTTCCATAGATAACTAAAAGTCACAAGCTGTAAGCACACAAACTACACAAAAACCTTTAAAATGAAGCCTTGAATACATGGTGTTGAAATCTAGTGTACATATGAAATAATCTCACAGAGAAAACATTGTTCAAGTAGAAATAGGAAAAGAAAAGTAAGAAAGGGAAGAGAAGAAAAAAGGAAAAAATTTTCTTTCTCCTACTCATCAATGGGTACAAATTGAATTTTAACCCATATTTGTCTCTTATGTTTGAAAACGTCATATCATCTCTGAAATTATGCTAACTCATCATTCATTTTGTATATTAGTTTCTTGCTAATTTTTTTCACCCATGAATATCAATCAGTCTTCAACTTCACTTTTATTAGTATAATATGGAAACTTATGGTGATACAGGAGCAATCTTAGCTGGCGCAAATACACTAATTTCGGTGTGCTTATTGTGTAGTAATGTGCCTAAGGTTCAGATTTTTACAGGTATTTAGGCATTTTTGCAAGCAGTGTTGCAGTACCTAATTGAGTTAGGAGCCTAAATCTCATTTTCAAAAGGGATTTAGGCAACTGTAAAAAAACTTTTTGAAAATGAGGTTTAAGATCTTAAATAAGTCAGGTTTTACAGTGCTGAGTGCAGCAACGCCTGAATAGCTGTACTAATCTGGGCCTAAATTGTTTATAGGGAATGCTCAATTGCTACCAGATTAAAAAGTTGTGAATGTCCTGTGTTCTTAAGAGGTGTGCCCAAAATTTTCAAACCAAGATGTGTAAATGTAGTTACCTCCTCCATTTTTAGGAACCCAAGCATATGCAGTCTGATTTTTTTCAAATTGCTGAACATCTACGACAGAAGGTGACTTCAGTGGGATTGTAGATGCTTGGTCCCTCTAAAAAACCAGGAAGGCCATTTTTTATTTAGGTTCCCAAAGAGCCTAACTTGTCCCATCTCTGTTGTTAGAACAGGCAATTTTTTTTCTTTTCAAAACTTAGATAAAATATATGACGATATATTTTATGACATACACCTCTACCCCAATATAACGCTGTCCTCGGGAGCCAAAAAATCTTACCGCGTTCTAGGTGAAATCGTGTTATATTGAACTTGCTTTGATCCGCCGGAGTGCGCAGTCCCGCCCTCCCAGAGCGCTGCTTCACCGCGTTATATCCAAATTCGTGTTATATCGGGTTGTGTTATATCGGGGTAGAGGTGTATTTTGCAGAAATTGATGGCCATTTTCTTACCAGCATTGACTGTTGCTAATCAATAATTCTGTAGATGCTATCTTTCCAATCTTTTTGGCTGTGTATAACTTGGCATATAGGGCAGACAAAAACGTCCTAAAATTGCTGTTAATGTACATGGGACCAACAGACATGGGCAACAAAGGGGGCCTATTTGTGGCTGCCTGTTCATCCTCCGTCCATTTAAATAAACTCTTGCTAGCAAAGAATCTATTTTTAACATTTATTAAGATTGCTAACATTTATTAAGGTTGTTTTAATTTAACATAGCTCCATCTTCATTGTTCTTACTATTTAAGAAGTGAATGCATTGTGCAAGCTATTTTAGACCTACATTGCTAAAGTTGCTTTAATTTCTATTGATTTCCCATGTTGTTCAACAACGTAGAAGAGGTTTACATGCCCTAAGTGATACCTAGTTAGCTAACAACTAATTAACTTCACTGAACTTACAACACACTGAACACAGAATGAACTCTGTTTAAGAAAGCTTCCTCGTGATGTCCTGTAAGTACAACAGAATGTCTCCATTCAAGATACTTCACAAAAAGACTCTTTGGCCATGTCTACACTTACCGAGGATCAACGCTGCTGTGATCAATGCAGTGGGGGTCGATTTAGCAGGGCTAGTGAAGACCCACTAAATCGACTACAGAGCGCTCTCCGGTTGACTCTGGTACTCACCTTAAGCTTCTCATTCTGGTGAAATCGATGGGAGAACATCTCCCGTCAACTTAGCACAGTGTAGACACCGCAGTAAGTTGACCTAAGCTACGTCGACTCCAGCTACGTTATGCATGTAGCTGGAGTAGCGTAACTTAGGTTGACTTACCGCGGTAGTGTAGACAAGGCCTTAAATTCACACCTGTGAAATATTCCCCCCAAAATTTTGTTTTGCATCATTTTAACATTTATATAAATGGAATCACAAAATATAGGAAACAGGAAGTTAAATTTACTCGTTAAAAAGCAAAATACACTTATTAATAAAATAAAAATAAAATAAAAAATCTTGTTTTCTGTATAGTCCCCTCTCTTCTCTCTACCTCGGTGTTTTAAGATGGAGATGAGGCTTTATATTAAAAACATTTTTTTGTCTATCATGTTAAGATTGGCTACAGAATTACAGGTGGTATGGCCTTCAGTCTGTAGTCTTCTATCAGAGTTTTTATACCTTCAGTTTTACATGTCATCCTGAACTTACTATTATGTGTGATCAGCTGAAGATCCTAGAGTACTTTTTGCGGGCATTAGGGGTGTGTTAGGCCCAATGTCCTTGATAAGTGCCAATTTGCAGAATTCCATTCTGGTCACTTTATATGCACCCTGTTTCTACTCCTGGGTACAAAATGTGGTGTTTCTTCCCCTGAATAGCTGTCACATTTCACCCCAGAGGTAACTGCATTTCACTTATGGATGGGTTGGTTCCTCTGTATATGCAAGCACATTTGTAAAAATGCTCGTGGGGTTCTTCACTATTGTTAATCTACTTTAAAAGTCCATATCAGGAACCCTTACATAACTATTATGAGGCAGTTGTTGTTCACATACCAATTTGTAATAAAATGAAAGAATCGGTAAAAATCCTCTTAATTTTTAATGCAATAAATTAATTCTAAATGTTTAATATTTACTGTCATGACAGAATTCAATCTGTTAAATATTTTAGTACAAACAAGTATCAGAGGGGTAGCCGTGTTAGTCTGGATCTGTAAAAAGCAACAGAGAGTCCTGTGGCACCTTTAAGACTAACAGATGTATTGGAGCATAAGCTTTCGTGGGTGAATACCCACTTAGCATGCGTCTGACGAAGTGGGTATTCACCCACGAAAGCTTATGCTCCAATACATCTGTTAGTCTTAAAGGTGCCACAGGACTCTCTTTTGCTTAGTACAAACAGTGCTTCTGATAATATAAACAGCTACATAAACAATTATTTACTATTAATTTACTGTCCCAAGGCCTGAGTTGTATGAATGCTTGTGTTACAACTGTCAGAGCAGATGTGCAAGAAGAAAAATACGTGATGGGATCAATACCAGGATGTCCCAAAGCAGTGTTATGTACAAGAAAGCAATCAACTGTTGCCACTATACCCCCTATTATGGGAGTGGTTCTCATTTGCAGTGTGTGTGCTTTGCCACCTTTCTAATTTAGATTTAAATATTGAGTTCCTTAAAATCCTCTAAAACTTAATGAGGGAATGGAGGAAACTTAGTATATATAACTTGTGGGTGAATTATGGGTACATGTTCAAACTTCTCATCCTGCACAGAGTCTCTCTCCTTTTTCAGGGAAGCCTACATTTTCAAACGTGACTATTCATTTTGGGTGCCTTCATTTTTGAGTGCCCAACTTCAGACAATTTAGAGGGCCCTGGTTTTCAGTAGCTGAGTTTTTCAGCACTTTCTGGAAACCAGGGTCCTTTAAGTTGTCCCAGTTTGGGCACCCAAAAATGGAGGTACCCAAAAATCAGTAGTTGCATTTGAAAATGTGAACTGTAGCATATATTTGTAGCAAATAATAGACTAAAAGAAATACACTTAAATTAAGGCAACCTTTATTATATTTTTGTTATAAAATAGCTGCAATAAGTGAGTAATTTGCTGTCATCTGTTTTCTGTCACTAAATGTACTTGATTGAAAACAGTCTCCTTATTTTGAATGTTTCATCTGCTCATTTTGCTGCTTATTTCCCACCTTAAGGGTAAACAGTGGGAGGAGCAGATGAGCTATTTTAAATAGGCTGTTTTCATTTAAAAGTCATTTAAAATAAAAGAAGAAAATACTGAAATATGCAGTTTATAGAACAAAAATTATGGAAGGTAGGAAAAATTGCAGAAAAACTTTAACATAATTGAATAAGAGTTTGCATTCACAATTTTTCTAGATTGAGGGAGGAAGACAAACCTGATATGAAATTGAAACAATTGAAACAATAAATTGGTGTCAGATATCCTCGGGTGCTAAATTTCTGCTTCTGTATACCTGGAACAAAAATAAAACAATTTTTATATATTTGTAATACGAGCTAAATTAGGAAATAATCTTCAAAATTGGGTACCTAAAAGTAAAAGCCTAAATCTATAGAATCATATGAGACTTATAAATGCTTTAGTACTTCTGAACAGTAGGCAGCTTTTATTTAGGTGCCTGAATACAGCTTTGTGTGGCTTAATTATGGCACTAAAATTTGATAGTTTTGTTTTCTCTATTTTATTTTTCACAAGGTAGCCATTTCCTCTTTTTTCCATTGTTTCTACCTTTAGGTGAAATTTGAATATTAATTGTGATGTCTTCATGAAATGTAACGTAAAATTGGATGTTCTACAGAAGTAGATAATTTAAATGTATGGATATATACATGACTTTAATTGCCATCTCACATTAATATCTACCTCTCAAAGCTTAAGAAATAATTATATTTGATTAAATGATTCTAACGCAATAGACCCAAAAGTGGCATCAAATATTTCAGCTTTATGTTAAATTTAGGAAGACAGTTCTGTCTAAAAATACAATCACATTTCTTCAACCCATTGTAGTATTTTTGTTTTTTAAGGTACCAGTATTTTTTGCAAATTAAACAAGACATTCTTACTGGAAGGTAAGCCTCTTTTATTATGCTGAACGATGTATACAATTTATGACCAGTTTGCAGAGATTAAAAGATACATTATTTAATTTTTAGCAATGAATAATTTTACATAAAGATTATGAACTCTATAATATTTGCTGAAGAACTAATAAAATAGTTTCTTTTAGAGTACTTGCAAATGGAAATACTTATAATAAAAACGTCTGTGAAAAACTTGTGCTTTACTTTTCATATCTATGTATGGTAAATAAATTAATTAAATCAGAAGATTTTCAAAATGATCATAATTCACATCAGGTGTATCACTTTTTTTTTTTTTTTTTTTTTAAATTATAGATTGCCCTGTCCTTATAATACTGCTGCTCTTTTGGCTTCCTACGCTGTTCAATGTAAGTATAATTGCTAACTAGGTATGAGTACATAGATTATTTCAAATTATGCCTTCTATTTTTCTGGTTTTTCAGTGATCAACTAAGTTACCATAAGTTAATGAATAGTAATAAGCATACACAAATGGATTTGTGTGATGAGATATACCTAAATCTGTACAAAAACAGTGGTATTTTTTCCATCAGTGAGGAAAGATAAACCTTTTTCTTTCATGCATTTCATGGTATTTTCACTGAAGTGGTCATGAAATTGTTTTACTAGTAAGCTCCCAACTTTCCATTTCCTCTTTATACTAATGTCTAAAGATATAGTATTGCTTTTTTGTAAATCTCTGTATGCTCTAAAATGTAATAGGTTACTTCCTCAATAATGAAACTAAAGCTGTTTTTAGATTTAGATATTTCTTACTGTGAACATCCAAAAGTGTGTGGAACAGGGAATTCTGGTAGTGTCTAGCCGAATAGTTCCAGTTTACATAACTTATAAACACAGTTGTCAATTTTAAACAAGATAGCAAAGCTGTAAAGTCTTGGATAGTGAAGTTTTAGGTCCTTTCTTTTTTTCTGTTTCTTTTATAAAACCTGGGCAATTATATGGAAAACTACCACGATATGTAGTTAAGTATTTGAAAATCAGAAAATGACGAAAATCAAGATTTTAAAGTTATCTTAATTCTGATCCTGGTGCTTTTCTACTATTTTAGATACTTATATTTGGTATTTTTTATAATACTCCTTGCCAGGCAAACGTTCCATTAAAGTGTTTGTGAAAAGTACAAAGCTAAGCCTATTTTATGACATATAAAGTATATAGCTTATATTAGTAATGAAACTTGCAGGAATATTTGGCCCAGTTATGTGTCCAGCCAAGTTAGCTTTGTACTTAAATGCCTTCTCATATGAGTTGCTCTTAAAAAAGGCTGGGCTTCTGGTTGAAATAAAATATATAGTGCAAGAATGCTGTCAAAATTATTAAAATACATACCTTAGAAAAGGTCTTACCATATAAATCATGACAATGAAATAAGCCAAGTGAAAAGAATTTTTTAAAAAAATAGAAAATGTGTACAGTAACTCCGCACTTAACGTTGTGGTTATGTTCCTGGAAAATGTGACTTAAAGTGAAACGATGTTAAGCGAATCCAATTTCCCCATAAGAATTAATGTAAATAGCGGGGGGGTTAGGTTCCAGGGAAACTTTTTTTTTTTTGCCAGACAAAAGGCATTATATACATTTTAAACAATTTTAAACAAGCAATTTAATACAGATATTAAACAGGCTGGCAGCCCCCCTGTCAGCTCCCCTACATCTCCCCTCCCCAGTGCCTCCCGCCCGCCGGCGGACCCCGTGGATCAGCACCTTCCCCCTGCTCCTCCTGCCCGCGGCAATCATCTGGGGGGGGTAAACAAACCGGCCCGGTCGCGTGCCAAAGGTTGCCGATCCCTGGTTTAACGTGTTTCAGAAATTATCATGTAATCTGACTGTATTGTAATGAATGTGCCCATTGCATCCTTCATGCAAGTTAAGGGCTAAGTTCCCTGTAAGCTGCACATCTGGGTGGCCGCCCAGCAGGCTATCAAGGGCCGCGCCGTTCAGGTATCCCTTCCCCCACTGCTGTGTGCTGTTTCTGCCCTCTGCCTTGGAGCTGCTCCTGGGAGCTTCCTGCTTGCTGTGCGAAGCGGGGCTGGGGGAGGGGAGAAGGGTGCTGATGTCAGGGTGTCCCCTGCCCCCCCCCACTCCCCTGTACCCCATCTCCACAGAGCGGGGGTGGAGGGACACGACAGGGCTCAGGACAGATGGAGCTTGCTGGCAGCTGCTGCTGTGTCTGAACTTGCTGATCTACTTAAAAGGGCAGCATACTTAAAGTGGGGTCAGCGTACTTAAAGGGGTAACGTGCGTCTCTCTTTGTCACACACGCTTTGCGTCTCTGACACACATACACACACAGTCTTTCACACTCACCTTCCAACACACTTGTGTTGTTGTTGTTACTTCTTGATACTTCTTTCAAAGTGTATTATTTTAGTTTTTTGACTGGTGTATGCATTTCATAATTTTTATTTCTCTCTTACGCTTAAATTTAATTCTTTAAGTAGTGAGTTCTAAAATGTCTAACCTGTCCTGGCTGGAGTAATTATCCCTAAGGTAATTTTTTTAAAAGGTATATTATATCTAGATTTTTGGTTTCTACTGGTGGCGCACATCTGCATATTACCTCGATATGGTGCACATAAAATTCATTCTGCACATGGATGGAAAAAATTAGAGGGAACGCTGGTTCAGGGGGTCTTTGTCTAACTAGCTGGAAGAAAAGGGGTGTTGACCATCTACGGGTTCCCTTACAGCAGATGGGGACATGGGGGAAAGTTTACAGGAATGGATAGGAAGGTCATGAAGCAGTTGGGGCCAGGTCAGGAGAAGGACACTGCATTGCTCTTCCTGCTCGCTGGAGGAGTGTGTGTGTGTGGAGGGGGGGAGGAGGCGGTATTTATACCCCATGTAGCCTCAGAAGGCTGCCTTCCAGGATCAGGCTAAGTTAGGTTTGCACATGCAGTCTTACTGTTGACATTGCCTGATATTTGAATGCTTAAAAGTACAACCTTAATCTTCTCCATTATGTTTGTATGTGAGATATTTTATGGTCCCAGAGGCTTTAGCATATGGGACACTTTATAAATATGTATACACAATAGCTATAAATAGGGCCCTACCAAATTCACGGTCCATTATGGTCAATTTCACAGCCATAGGATTTGAAAATTGGTAAATTTCACGTTTTCAGATGTTTAAATCTGAAATTTCACTGTGTTGTAACCATGGGAGTCCGGACCCAAAGGGGGATTGTGTGGGCTGGTCGCAAACGTGTTGTAGGAGGGTAATGGGATTACCACCCTCACTTCTGTGCAGCCTTCAGAGCTGAACTCTGAAGGCAGCAACCGCAGAGCTTCCTGCAGCCGCAGGAGGTTTCCGGAGTTGGAGGTGGGTCTGATCTGTCCTCCTCCCTCTCCCTCTCCCCCCCCCCCCCCCCCCGAGCAGCTGTGCAGGAGATGGACAAGTCCTGTCCCTTCCCTGCCCAGCCGGAGCTAGGAGCCCCCTTTGCTGGGGCACTCCCAGCAGCACAGGGAAGATCGGACACAGCTCCACAAGTCTCCAGCTGCAGGAACCTCTGCGGCTCCTTCCCAGTCCAAGAGCATCCTGCAGCAGGGGGAGGCACCCAGATGTGGGTCTGGTCACCCCCCTCCAGAGCAGCTGTACAGGAAATGGACAAGTCCTGTCCCTCCACTGCCCAACCGGAGCTAGGAGTCCCCTTTGCTGGGGCACTCCTAGGAACAAGGGGACATCAGATTTCATGGGGAAGGGCTTATTTCACGGTCCATGACATGTTTTTCATGGCTGTGAAATTGGTAGGGCCCTAGCTATAAGGAAATAGATCAGGGACAGTCTTTAACTAAATGTGCTGCTTCTCCAAAACAATAAATCAGTTACAATATCTGAAGTTGATTTTTAAAACTGGTTTTCAGTACTGTCCAATTATAGTCATGCTCTCAAAGCCTAACTTTTTAGCAATCCTACCCGTTTTGTTTGTTAAAATTGGTCATAGATTTTAGATTTAATAATGCAGGAGCTGTGATCTTAATTAATGTGATAAAATTATAAAACATCATTTGAAAAATTGTGATAAATTTCTATAATTCTAATCTTCAATTGTTTGAATAAACTGATATATGAGCTGACATAAAAATAAGCAATTTTTTTGTGCTTTTGGAAATACCTCGGCAAGAATGCATTACGTTATTTTTGCAAATCTTATATTCTAGAGGATAAAATTATAACAGGTTTTGGAAAGATTGAAAAAGTGAGTCCTCATAATGAAATGAAAACATGGACACACACAAACCATATTTGATTACAGAAATACCCTGGAGCAACAAAATTCTGTTTATTTAGAGTTAATCATTATATAGGTGGTAAGTAAGTTAAGTACATTATAACATGAACATTTCATAAACCATTTTGCCAAGCCAGAACCTTTTTGTCATTCAAGTCCTTTTTAAAAACAACTTCTGTGATACCGACTGAGCTTATAACTCATGTTAAGGAAACAAGGTGAATTCAAACTTCTGTCTTCTTTGTCTGTTCTAGATCATAAGGTGTTTGGGGCCAGGACTGTGTTAAACTTTGGGTATTATACAATGCTGAATATGTTGTTTGCACTAAACAAGTAATAATCTTTCCCTTCAATCTCTTAGCCGAATTGGGAGACTACAACCATTCAGAAAACTTGCCAGGCTACCTCTCAGACTACTCTTTCATCCCTAGCCAGCCTCAAGACTTTGAAAAAGAAATAGCAAAATTACATCATCAGCATATGTAAGAATTTACAGAAAAAAATTATTCTTATTTTATAATATCACTGTCTACAGATGCTGTGCCTTTGTAGAAATATTGCCTGAATAAACTTAACAGGTGAATTTTTACAATGCAGTATTTTTACATGTCTTTATATAAAGTATTGCTGCAGTTTGGAGAAGAGGGAAGATTCAGAATGAGTGTGCTAATCTTTAAAATTACTTTGAAGAAAGGATATATATGAGACTTTTTTTCTATAGTAGTGTGTGAATTTTTATAGGAAATTTTGGGTTCTTTAAGAAAAGTCTTCAGTCATTCATAATGATCTGCCTGCATAAGGTTTCTGTGTATGTTGCCTTTACCAGTAACAGGGAATTACTGTAGAAGAGTGTGTGTGTGTGTGTGTGTGTATGTTTAGAAGTATATTAAAGAGGAGCTCTGTGAACTTCAAAAGCATGTACCTCCAGCAACTGAAGTTGGTTCAATAAAAGATATTATCTCAACTATATTGTCTCGCTCATATCCTGGGACCAAGATGGCTACAATAACACTGCAAATAACTATGGAAGATATCAAATTTTGCCATTTAAAATGGAACCTTCACAACATAGAGAAGGAGGAAGCCAGACTGAACAGTGACAGTCACTTCCTGAGCAGATTCAACAAACAAAACATAATTTCCAGAGGATTCACCAGAAAAACGCTGCAGAAAAATGTCAGAAAAACTGAGGAACCATCTCCTGAACTTTTACATATTCCAGAAGGGACCACTTCAAACAAGAAATCATCACATGCTCCCACACACTGGAAGAAAAAAAATCAGGAAACCCCAAATAACCAACAAAAAAAATCTGATGACAGCCAACAACACCAAAACAAAAAGTGGAACCAACTATAACAACTTCACAACCAACAACACCACCTCTGGGAGAAACCAAGATACCATAACCTATCACATGGACATTAAACAACACCCCAACATCATCAACCTATCAAGACTACTTCTAATCTATACGGTAGTATCTGTACTCTCCAAGGGACTGAATTTCTGCCCCACCACAGAACATGATAACGTACTAACGTGTGGAGAATGAGAAGAATTCTTTTGATGACTCTTCCTCAAGGAATTCTTTCACAACAAAGACGACAACACCCACAACTACCACACTTCCGTTGACAGTCATAAGAAAAGGTAATCATCTGACTGCACACAGACACACACACAGCAGAAGAAACCACATACTTGATCATTACATTGATTACTTTCAGAGAAAAATTGACTGAACTCCTCAACAAATATATCCACACAATCTCTCTACCATCCAGAGGATTGCTGTACAGTCCCTGAAATCCAACCATCAAATAGTGAACAAATCAGTAGACAAACGAGGCGCCATCATAGTCGTTAATCATAATGACTACATCAGTGAGGCCAACAGATGATTCTCTGACACCACCTAGCATAAAAAACACAATTCACACAGGAATTTAAAGATACTATCAACTCCTTCCCCAGGCAACTCCAAGAAAAACTCTATAACCTCATCAACCTCTCCTCTCCCACGCCAGTAACCGTCTACATGCTTCCCAAAATGCACAAAAAAGGGAACCCAGACAGACCCATCATATCTGGCCATGACACTTTCACGGAAGAAATATCAGGACTCATAGAAACCATCCTCGAACCATTCGCCATGCAAAAGGCAGCTTCCTCCAAGACACTGCCAACTTCCTCCTAAAACTCCACAACATTAACGGCCTCCCTCAGAATGCCATCCATGCCACCACAGATGTCACCTTCCTACACACCAACATCTGTCACCATGATAGCATCACTGCCGTTACATTTAATAAACACTTTGTCCAAACCATGGGTACTAGGTGGCTCCCCAGTATGCCAGCCTCTTCATGGGTCATCTCAAGGAAGAATTTCAGGGAAAATGCACCACAAAACTAGTGATATGCCTGAGATACATCAATGATATTTTCATCCTCTGGACAGATGACCTAAATTCCTTGATAGATTTCCCCCACAACTTCAACAGCCATTCTAGAACACTCCCACACCAGCATCAATTTCCTGGATACCACAATCAACTTCAACAGTGGAACCCTCCAAACAGCTCTATACAAGAAACCTACAGATCACCACTCTTACACACTCCACCGATCCAGCAACCATCCCAGACATACAAAGGAATCTGTTATCTGTGGCGAGGCACTCAGATACTACAGAATTTGCTCTGAAGACAAAGTCTGGGATACACAGCTAAACACACTTAAAACCGCCTTCACTAAACAAGGGCACACCACCAGAGAAGTAGATCACATTATGTAATAGGCCACCCAAATACTACGGGAGGACTTGCTTCAACACAGAAATAAATACCGCACTGACCGCACACCCCTAGTTGTCATTTACCATCCGACATTGGAACCCATATAGGGTATCATCAAACAATTACAACTCATATTTGTCCGCATCCTGAAACAGATCTTTCCCGAACCCCCTATTCTGGCCTTCAATGAACCCCCCAACCTAGTTAAGCAAGCTCCCCGCAGCACCCGCCAACAGAACAGATGCAAAAGCTGCAGACATATCTCCACGGCTGTGATGATCATTGCCCCTCCACAACACACCTTTCAAGATTCATGGGTCTTGCACGTGCCCATCACTGTGTGATGCACCTCATCCAGTGTGTCAAATATCCCAACAACAGCAATGTTGGCGAAACCAGACAATTCCTATGCTCTTGAATGAACTCTCACAGTAAAATGATAAAAAACCAAAAACACCCTATCACCATGGGTAAACGCTTTTCACAAAATGACCACTCCATATCGGCCCTCTCAGTACTCGTCCTCAATGGAAACATTCAAAAGGCAAGCGTGGGAAATTAAATTCATAATTCTGTTACAAACTAAAAACTATGTACTCAACAGAGAGACTAGTTTTATGGCTCATTACAACAATTTTTAATACATCTTGCTGCCTGCTAACCCTTAAGCGACCTCTTCATTTTAAGTGGTATCTTACAGCATGATTTAACCCCTTATGCTTAATAGTTTGTCCCAACTTGTAGTTAGCTCAAACATTCTAGTTACCTTCCCCGGACCAGCAAAAGAGCTCTGCAAAGCTTGAAACCTTTATCTTCCACCAACAGAAGTTGGTCCAACAAGAGATGTTACCTCATTGACTTGTCTCTCTCAGAAGTAGATAAAGCAGTTTTGCAATTCATCAGATTTTATCAGTTCTATGCAGTTGTATGACTTTCTACTACAGAGCCAAAAGGATATGAAACAAAAAAATCATTGAAAGTAAATGTCCTAATTTGTGTAATAATATACAGTTGATAAACTTTCAGTTAAAAAGACTCTATTAGTATGTTAGGAAATAGGCACTAAAATGTTGAACAGGAGTTGTACTCCGTTAACACATTTATTTATTACAGATAGGGAATTCTGGTGACTTTAGCAACTACCAAAATTGCCAATTAGTGACTGTCTACACTGCTCAGTTTCAGTCAAACATATAGCAAATTAAAAAGGTTGGGGGAGTAAGGAAAAACAAACAATTCGAACTCGGTGATTGTACAAATATTAAAATCTAGGGTGGACTCTGCAGAGAAGATATTATTTCAATTCAAAATGTAGTACTACATGCAAGAACAGTTTCTAGAGACTTCACTGCCAACTCAAAGGTTTTCAGGCCCTTTAAGGCACCTTTCACTGTGCCATTTGAAATAAACATATATATGTGCAGAGTATGTATTGCAGACTTCATTTAATGACATTTTTGTTGTGTGGAGGCAGAACAGGCGGAATTGTGAGTGTACACATGTGGAGACCAATCAACTAATTAACAAATATCTGTGAGGAAAGTGCTTGAATCTCTAGCTACCAAAGTTGCTGCATGAAAATCAATATATATGGTGGAGTCAAGGGGGAGTTAGTTTATCAGAAAAAATGAGGTTAAAGTAATGACTTTTTAAAATCTGCTTGAGCTGACTAAGGGATCTGGATATTTTACGTACTTTTGGGCTGCTTCGTATTTAACCCATCTTTGTCGTTATAGAGGCTTGTCTCCTGCAGAAGCTGAGTTCAATTATCTCAATACAGCACGTACCTTAGAACTCTATGGAGTTGAATTGCACTATGCAAGAGTAAGTTTGATTGAATTCATACCGTAATATAAAAGTAGATTCATGATATTTTCAGGAACAGTTTAGTATAATTTGAGTATAATGTTCAAGGCCCTAATTCAGCAGGGTACTCAGTCATGGGCCTAACTTTCAGCAATTTGAGTAGCCCTTATTTGACTTCATGCTTAAAGTTACACAAATGATTAAGTACCTTGCTCAGTCTGAGGCTAAGTAAGGTGAACATCAGGCTGTGCCAGTTATTTGCAACTGTATTGGATAAATGTGCTTGTTGAATGTCTCTTTGGCATTTAGGGAACTTTTGGCTTCTGAAGTTTTAATTTGGCTTCAGTTAATATCCTATTAAACTGAATGGGAAGTTCTCACGTTTACTATCTCACTTAAGTTGCAAGTTCCATAAACCTTTGTATAATTTAATATTGTGAAGGTTACATCATTGCAACCAGGGCAATAATACACTTTTTAAATGGACAATGCAGATTATGGCCAATATCCAAGTGTGTATCTAAGAGTTCATTATCTAAGTTCTTGTCAATATGTTAAAATGCATCATTTGTAAGTAGGTCATTCGTAGGAACAATTTCCCATCTGTCTCTTGAAGCCCCACCAACACAGATTTACATTTTACTTAAAACTATAATCTTCAAACAGCATGGATTCTTCTATTAAAAACAAGTCATGTGTGCTGATTTCTGATCTTAATTCTACATAAAGAAACGTGCTAAATAGGATTTCAAGTATTTACAACTTTTACATTATATGGATGCACTCAATCCTTGCTTATACACATGTTGAGATATAGCAGGCATTTGATAGAGTGCAGAAACATTTTTAGCAAAGTATGGTTTGAAATAGCAAAAGTCTTATTTGTGCTAGGATCTCCCACCTCCAAACCTAAAACTTAGGTTGACCTAGCTACATCACTCAGGGATGTAAACAATTTTATGCCCTGTGTGACATAGTTAGGTCGACCTAACCCTCACAATAGATGCAGCTAGGATGATGGAAGAATTCTTCGTTCGACCTAGCTGCTGCTTTTCAAGGAGGTAGATTTACTATAGCAATAGAAAAACCCTTTTCGTCTCTGTAGTAAGTATCTATGCTATATCCGCATAGCTGCAGCACTACACACGTGCCACTGTAGCGATTGTAGTGTAGACAATGCCCTAAGTACTGAAATTGCAACTTGCTTTCACGTATGAGTATAAGTTGTTAGTTGAGTTTACTGTTGGATTGCTACCAAGTCAGTTTACTGAGCCTGTGATTCATAATCATCTGTGTTTGGATACATTGTGTAATGTATTTCTTTTAGGTAATTTTCACTACTACAACTACTTCCAATAAGTTACCTTCTATTTCAAGGCTATTTAAGCAGATAATTCCATTAGAAGACAAGAATAGGAGTATCTGTGTAAAACTGAAAAAAGATGCATTCTTCCAGAGAATGGATTACCTCAGTTTAAATTAGTAAATCAATATTAAAAGTGTCATAATCTAAAAAGAATAGTGGGCCTATGAGACAAACTGCAGGAATGTGCACTTTCCCTTTAGAGCCTGCCATAGCGGCTAAGAATCTTGGATTTTTGTTTTTAGACATTATTTTCATAATTATTACTTATCACTGTAGCATTTGAACACTCTTTAGTTTGTCATTATTACAATTAAAAAAATTGGAATTATGGGAGGAGGAAGAGACAAAGGCTATGATATAAACAGGGAAGGCGCTGTGTAAAGTCTTGCAAGTGGTAAGTTGGAACCCCATGTTGAATGGGGAAGGAAGTTAAGGTAGTGGTTTACAGGATTGGAGTGACATGCAAAGAAGATAATTTCAGTTGCTGGGCACCATGTGTACTAGAGTGCATATAGATTAGAGTGAGGGAGACAGTTACTGTAGTCTAGGTAAGTGAAAAGGGCATGGAACAGAGATTTAGCAGTGAGAACAGAGGGTTAGGTAGAAAAGGAAAGATATAAATTGCATTTGTGAGGGGAGTACTTCCTAATAGTGAAGGGAAAAAATGGGGTAAATTTTCAGCTCAGGTTAATAGGAACTGTACCATTAAATGTTCATTGCATTAAAAACTTGCCCCAATAGGTTAATTAAGATATGATTTTGGTGTGTGTGTGTGAGAGGGGATATGGATGATCATATATAAAATATATATGGCTTTCTACAATATATATTTTAATTGTTTTGTGTTGAATGTATTGTTTTGTTCTCTTTTAAAGGATCAAAGTAACAATGAAATTATGATTGGAGTGATGTCAGGAGGAATACTAATTTATAAGAACAGGGTACGAATTAACACCTTCCTGTGGTAAGGAAAACTGTTTTCAACAAATGCTTTTGTGTTTATTATTTCAAAATATGTTCTTCAAATTAATACAAGCAGCTTCATGATGATAAAGCGACCTAAAACTATTCAATATTTGTACGTCAGGTATAGTGAGTGACTTCATATATTGTGCACTGGATATACCGCATGTGGATGTTTTTATGAATGAGGATTTACCTTCTAAAAACTTTTTAGGCTATACTGTTAAATGTTTGTAGTGCATAACATAGTTTCACCACAGTTTTCCTGTAGGAATTTGGAAACTTACGTAGTGTTCAATAAGACTGTGTAGCCAGGGTCAGTGTCGTGGGAATTAAAAAATGTCTGTTCTCACTGAGAAATTTTATGACTATGTTGGATTCTTAGTGTAAATATTTGTACTAGAACTTAGAACTACAATCTTGATCAATAATAAATGATCATGACTGTTTTTTCTGTTTCTTCTTTTGTGGTTAAGCTATACTGAGTATTAAAAATGTAAATTATTGGCTTGGTGCAGCACTTGAGAATATTCACGGAGGAGTGTTTGTTAGTATGTTTCTCTCCATTCATAGGTGGTATAGCCATGTTCACTTTAGGTAGAAGATAAAGTAAGAGCATTTGTTTAGGAAAATGCAATAATCATTTCCCTTAAATATATTGTATTTTTAAGATTTTCTGTCCTGTTACCTTTAACTCCAAATTTTTTGTAGGAATTGCCATATTTCAGTGGTGCTCAAAATTGTACCTACTGGGATGCCCTGTCCCACATAGCAATATGGGAAAGGAAGGGTAGTAATGAACCCCAAGTTGAGAACGCATGTCCTATTGGATCCAGACCTTTGCCCCACCAAGCCTGGCTTCTTGACTCTGTGCCACATAGCTTACGCTTCAGAGGAAAAGAAAAAAAATCCTTATAATTTCATCGAAGAAGCAAGGCTGTATGTAGAGACCTACTGGAAGTGAAGACTAGACATGAACCTAATTGAAAAACACATGACGTGTCAAGTATCAGGGGGTAGCCGTGTTAGTCTGTATCTACAAAAACAACAAGGAGTCTGGTGGCACCTTAAAGACTAACCGATTTATTTGGGCATAAGCTTTCGTGGGTAAAAACCTCACTTCTTCGGATGTGCATAGCTATGCATCCGAAGAAGTGAGGTTTTTACCCACGAAAGCTTATGCCCAAATAAATCTGTTAGTCTTTAAGGTGCCACATGACATTGTAATTTCTAATAAAATAAGACTGAGTGAAGTAACTGCTGTCAAACTTTCATAACTTTTCAAGGCTGTTTCCATTTTTCTCATAAATAGCTCTTGCTCCATTGGTTCTGTTTGTCTGTGTAGAATCCGTTTAGGTTTTCTCATTGAACATATCATTATAGAAACTGAGTGGACTGTATCTGCCTTAGAACTGTGACTGGAATAAATCAGCCTTACAAAATTGTCATGAAAATGTACCAGCCCTACATTTATCAGACACCAAATCTATTTACCCCAAGATAATGAAAAGTGAACTCATATTTTGCTTGCCCATTGATTTGTTTGTCGTTGTTAAGCTAATAAAATTTTGCAAGGCTGTACTAAGTCCTTTTTCGCTTAAGTCTGATTCTGACATCAAGCAGCCTCACAGAAGTGTCCTCTCTAGTCAAGTAACTAAGGATACCAAGTATAGATTTCTGTTTAAAGGCACAACACAACAGAATGGTAATCTTAGCATAGAAGCTAGGTCACATAATTGGTAACTGAAATTGTATTTCTCTAGGACACACAGAAGCTGTCACAAGATGGGAATTGTAGCCTGATCTATAGATTATGTATTAATTATATTGATTACATAAGAATTCCCAGTTATCACTTTGAGGGTTGATAGGTTCTTGTCCCAAGGTCAGGCCCAATAGTATTAAAATTACTATATAATTGGGAACTCTGATGTGCATAGTTGCAACACGCACACTATAGGAACTTTTCTGTATTTACAGTAATTTATTAATACATTTAGCAAAGTCACAAACACTCCAACTCAATAAGATAAATAATAATAATACAGAAAATACATCTAAATATCCATATTCACACCATCCATTGCAGAACAACCTGAAATACTAGCCATTATCATCTTCATCATCATCAGTGGCCATCATTCTGGCATCTTCCAAGGACTACATCTCTCTCTTTCACTGCCCACTGGTTGGGATGTAACCTTTATAATATGTTATGCTGACTCCACCATGTCTAATGTATATTCAGTAGGGGTTTCTCCCCTCTTCCTCATTTGTATTTTCTCATCCTACTAATGGTGAGGTGTTCTTTTATAGGTTAGTAGATTAATGATTTCAACATATTATATATGCGTCAATTCATTGCCATGGCAATCTTGCAATTGGATGTTCTTCCCAAAACTTTCGAAAAGCTGATGTTAGCACATTTTTTTGTGGCTAGCTGTGTGGACAGAATTCCCCCTGGAACTCTTATTTCCAGTTCCCCAAAACTTATGGGTTCCCGTTGGGTCATTTATCTGTGCCAAAGTTCATAGGCCTCAAGCTTTGTGCTCACTGCTGAAGCCAAAGTCTTACGGAATACAGGCCTGTAGGTTCCTTGCATTACTGCTGAATATAATAAAGGCAGAATATAACAGGTGTGGCCAAACCGTGTCTCGCGAGCCACCTGTGGCTCTTTTACAGTTAAAGTGCAGCTTGCAGAGCCCCCCATACTCCCCTCCATTCTCCCACTATCAGACTGGGGTGGGGGGAGCTCGAGGCTTCTGCCCTGAGGCAGAGTGGTGGGGCTATGGGCTTTTGCCAGAGACGACTGGTGCCTGCTGAAAGTGTGTGTCGGGGGGAGGGCACAGTTTAAAGGTTCGGCCCCATCCAACAGCTTGTGTCATGCCCCCCCAGGCCTGCTCCTCCTCTTTCCCTCAGCAGCCCCTCCCTGCAGCTCCCAGGTGTTAGCTCCATGTGGAGAGACAGCAGCAAACAGCTTCAGGGAGGGACCGCTGATTTAGCTCCTCAGGCAGCAGCTCTCCCTGCAGTTCCCAGCTGTTTGTCACTGCCTCTTCCCACAGCCACAGCTCCCTGCTTGCTGGCTCCAGCAGCTGCTATGTAAGGAGAGAGGCCAGCAGCGCCATGTAACCAAGTGGGGCCAGCAAACCCTGGCAAAAATCTGGGGGCGGGGGCAGGCATGTGACCCCATGAACCCCCCTCATATGTTGCCTTCTGCCAAGCAAGGCAAGGGGGTCTTGGGGCTTCAGGCCCATGGGGTGCACTTGCTGGGGCTCGGGGCTTCAGCAGGAGTGGGGCTGAAACCCTGAGCCCTGGCAGGCACGCTCCAGCTCTCAGACTTCTGAAGATTGTCATATGCGGCTCAGACAGTCAGCAAGTTTGGCCAAGCCTGGAATATAATGAAGGCAAGGCAGTGAATATAATAAAGGCAAGCTAGCCCTATGGGCTACAGAACTGTATTATACTATGATCACTTTAGTCAATGTGGTAATTCTGCTAAGAGCCACTTAATTATAAACTGTGAAGTGTTTCTGCATTGATGAAATAGTTCTTCTATTCTGAGCTTTTGATGAAATCTATCTGTGGCTGTGGGTGCTGAGTATTCCTGAAAATTACATGATTCAGCATCTGTTTCAGGTCTTCTCTTTAAGTTTCTTAAGTAACAGAAAAAACTTAAATATAAGGAAATATTTCTTACCCTTAAAGATAATGCATCTAGAGATTTTTGTGGTCTCTGTTTTTTGTGATCTCAATGGTTAAAGTTCTAGCCTGGGATTCAGGAGACCTGAGTTCAGGTTCCTGCTCCACTACAAAGCTCCCGTGTGACCTGGAGCAAGTCAGTCAGTTCTTCTTCAAGGAGCGTCCCTGTAGTCCCTTTAGCTGAATCTGCTCCCCCACTCTTGTAGTTGGAGATTGTTAGTAGCAGTGCCTGGTTGGGTCGCACATGCGTTGTCTGTGTCTCACATCACCTCTGGCAGTTACATAGTGCTGTGTGACCAACCTTCCCTCAGTTCCTTCTCTACTGCCCTTAGCTTGAGACGGAGCATTTAGCAGTGTCTCTGTACTTTAGCTTACTCTAGTTTAACTTTAGAATACTAGCTGGTTAGTTAATAGTTAGTCAATAATTACTTACCCATCCCTGTTTATTTTCTTAAAAAAACAAACAAAACCACTCCCCCTCCCCCAAGGAATTTAAATTTCAGTTGTTAGGACACCCCTTGGTGTAGTATAGTTACCCTCCCTCATGAGAGGAACCCTCCTTTGAGGGGCATGCCCACCTCCCCCCGTTTTAAATGTTGCCTCACTTGCTGCTTCTCAATCTAAGTCTGCAATGGGCACTCTGTGTGTCTGCTGCCTCGGTGAGACACACGTACCTCAAAAGTGCTCCCACTGCCACAACTTGAAAGTCCGTGCCAGAAAGGTGAGAGACATAGAGCTAAAACTTCTCATGATGGAGAAGTCTTTATGGCCCACGTCCAATCCGGGATCATGGACCCCTCTGGGGCAACAGTTTCCTACAGCGGCATCTGACAGGTTCTCCTCCACACGCTCAGGAGAAGGAGCACTCTGCCAAGAAGGCAGCAAAGAAGCGGGTTCCGAACTCCCCTCCTTGGGAATACGCCAAAAAGCGCCGACTCAATAGTCTCCATTGGTACCAACTGCACCAAGACCTTCCACCTCTGAGGTAGCGGGACCATCCGGTACTGTGAGTACCACGCAAGCAAAAGACCCTAAGCAGGCTGGCTTGGAAAAAGGCAGTAAAGGGAGATCTACAATCCCTGCCTCGGTACCACCGGAGCCACTCAAACATGAGCAGCTCGGCAATGCTACAGGCTGTGGCGCCACCTTCTGCATGACCCTTGGCACCAACAACTGCGGCAAAGTCATCGGTACCGCTGACAACACCTTCTTTGGTACTGATGCTCTCAGTACCGCAACAGTTTCTCTGCCACAAAGATCTTCTGGTCTCCTCAGCACCGGAGTCTCCACTCCTTGGTAGCGACCTCAGTGCTGCATGCTCGGTACCAAGGCAACTTACTACACTGCACAGATCAGCTCCTCCTTTATCTAGTGATGAGAATGAAGGGAAAATCTACTCCTCACCTACCCACACAGCTACTAGACAAGGTCCACAAGAACGTGATGATTATCACCCAGGACCTAAAACTCCAGGCTGGTACAGGCACATATAGATGCCACATATGGATGCCATTTCTACCACAGTGTCCTTCCTGGGATGCATGGGCAGAGTACTGCCAACAATACCCTAAGCCTCCCAGTCCACTCAGGATGAGATCGAGGCATTCTTCTTCGCCCTTTGTACCTGGACCATCTGACCCTCCGGGAGAGGCAGTCAAGGAATTAAAGGAGACTTTGGACCAGGACCCTGCACCAGGTGCCAAATTTTCATCCTCTTCCCTGAATGAAACAATCATGCCCACCATGGGGGATGATTTTAAACAGTTCCAGGAATGATGATTTTAAACTGTTTACGAGGATTGCAGATTCCCTGGAGATACAGATAGATCTGATACAGCATATCCACTTTATGTGCGAATTTTAGGATTCATCAATATTGTGAGGAGATCTGCATATGTGTACAGATGATCTTGCTACAACAAAAAGTCTCTCCTTGAGTTGATGCAATCCTGATCTATTTATGTGCCCTCTCCCCCCCAAGTCATAGTATTATCTGAGTGCCTGTGGATTGTTTTCTGCAGTATCATTTGAAGTCTCTTAATTTGTTCTAAATTCTGAATAATTTGAATATGCACTTGAAGGATGAATGCTATAGGTTAGGTCAGGATTTACTGGCTAACATGACACCAACTTGGGTCTGCCCCTGCTTTCTGATGCAGTTTATATAGTTGGTCACACTCTGTATCTTGATTTTGAGGCTAGGATTAGATATAAGGAAGGTGTGTGTGTGTGTGTGTGTCTGTGTGTGTGTGTGTGTGTGTTTTGCAGGCTAAAGAAACGATTGGCTAATGGACCACTTTGTCAATGATCTAGTAAGATGTTATCCTGTACCATCCTAAACACTCTTTTCCTTGGCTCCTTCCTCACGAGTTCCCATTGTATTTAGTTGACTTGCAACTGATGAAGCAAAAGGCTAGATATCAGACAGTCTCTTGGTCTGAGTTCTATCAATTGCTGCATAATGAAATTTTGAAATCTTACACCATGCCTGTGGCAGAAGGATGCAGAGAAGTTTCTTCACATCTAGCATCAGCAAAGTCACAGTCAGCGGAACTGTTTTGTGTGGTTAATAACCTGATTAATCCAGGCTGCGGTCAGTGATGGAGTGAGATTTCTCCTCACCTTTGTTCACCAGTGTTTGGATTTGCTGATCTTGTTTTCTCAGATTTTTCCTGGGTCGAAGGAGTTGGGAAGGTTGTGATAGGCTTAATTTTTTTTATGTTGAATGTGCTTAGAGATCAAAAAATGCATACTTGGCAAAGTCTGAATACACCTTGATTATGTTTGTAATGCTTTGTGCACTTGCTAACCAGTTACTTGGCATGGACTTTATCCTAGGTTTATAAAGCTAGTTTTGCACCTCATTAACTTTATTAGCAATTTATTTTATTCTTAAGAGTAAATGGGTGATGGTCATTTTCCTTTGACCTCAGTTGTATCACAAAGCTGGAGAAAGAGGTGAAGCAGAATTTGGCAAGTGTAACCAGGGAAACAGTTCCATAGCTAAAAGAACAGGAGTACTTGTGGCACCTTAGAGACTAACAAATTTATTTCAGCATAAGCTTTCGTGGGCTACAGCTCACTTCTTCAGATGCATAGAGTGGAACACAGAGACAGAAGATATTTATACATACAGAGAACATGAAAAGTTCCATAGCTGGCATGCTGGTGAAGGTTCAAGGTGACTTTGACCCACTTGTCAAGATTCTGTCACCAAATTAAAGGGAGGGTTGGGATGATTTCCTGACCGTGGTGCTTTTCACTTCATTTTCGAATATTGCTCCATCATCCCTGACTGACACAGCTTATCTTTGGACTTCATTTAAAAAAAAAATCTTCTCAGGAGTAAATTTTATTGCCTTTTGAATGGAGCAAATTGTGCTGGATGGCAAGTATTTTCAGAAACACCCAGAGGAGTACAGCCTGGTACCCTTTAGATCAGGAGTGGGCAAACTTTTTGGCCCGAGGGCTACATCTGGGAATAGAAATTGTATGGTGAGCCATGAATGCTCACAAAATTGGGGTTGGGGTGTAGGAGGGGGTGAGAGCTCTGGTTGGGGGTGCAGGCTCTGGGGTGGAGCCAGAAATGAGAAGTTCAGGGTGTGGGAGTGGTCTTGGGGCTAGGGTGGGGGAGTGGGATTTGGGAGGGGAGGGCTCCGGCTGGGGATGAGAAGTTTGGGGTGTAGGAGGGTGCTCTGGGCTGGGACCGAGGGGTTCAGAGGGCGGGAGGGTGATTAGGGCTGAGGCAGGAGGTTGGGGTGCAGGCTCTGGCTGGAGGTGTGGGCTCTGGGGCGGGGCTGGGGATAAGAAGTTTGGGGTGTAGGAGGGTGCTCCGGGCTGGGACCGAGGGGTTCGGAGGGCGGAAGGTGGTTGGGGCGTGGGGAGAGGATCAGGGGTGCAGGCTCCGGGCGGCGCTTACCTCAAGCGTCTCCCGGAAGCAGCGGCATGTCCCTTCTCTGGCTCCTACGTGGAGGTGCGGTCAGGCGGCTCTGCATGCTGCCCCATCTGCAGGCACTGCCCCCACAGCTCCCATTGGAGTGCCGGAGGGGGCCATTGGAGCGCGTAGGAGCTGGAGGGGGGCCATGCCGCTGCTTCCAGGAGCCGTGTGGCGCGGCCCCTGACCCTGCTCTCCGGCTGAAGTGCCGGAGTGGGGCAAGCCCTAGCCCCTGCTCCCCAGCGGGAGCTCGAGGGCCTTAGTTTGCCCACCCCGCATTATATCATTGCCATCTTCTTCAAATTACAGAAGTTGAAAGTTGTCATTATACCCCATATAATTTTGATTTAACAAAATACAGTATAAATTCCAGTTAATAAGTGCACTTCATACAGGTTTGTTTACCCAGTGATCGTGCTTCTTTGCTTGGTTTTGTGGAAAAGTTCTTGTTCAAAAGGAAAACAAACACTTAGATTTCCTAGTCCCTTACTCTTTGTCTTACTTACACTTGTGATAAGGCTTTTTCGTAGACCTAGTGGGAAGGGGACTCTTATTGAAATGATGACAGGACATCAGTGGGTTACTATGGGAGCACATTGAAGAAACTTCACTTAACATAACTGTCTGCATAAACTGACTATTTTTGTATTTATTCTTATAATAGCCATTGATTTAGTTCTGAGGGAAAAGCAGGTATTTTGTAACATTTCTGTTCTGATTTTTTTTTATTTCAACAAACCTGTATCTTTTCATTCAGTAGGTTTTCCAAAATTTGGGAAAGGTGTATTGTAACTGTTTATAGCATATGTATCTGCCATGAGTCCAGTTACTTTTTAAACAGGGATACAAGCCCATTAACAAATTCTTTACTAAAAGAATTTGATGGTAGGTCTAAGGCCTGTGTTTCAGGCTGACTGTCCTGGAATTTGACATAAAGGACCTGCTTCACTAGCTTGGACAGTTAGAGATTCTCTTTACCCTCAGTTCCTTATAACTGACCATAGTATTTTGTCAGAATGAGCAAGTTGCATATAACAAGGTGGCAGCACTTGTCAAAGAATACACTTGACCTTGGGTTCCTGTGCTGTAATTGACTTTACTAGATAAAGGGACTTCTTCAGGGGAGGGATAGCTCAGTGGTTTGAGCATTGGCCTACTAAACCCAGGGTTGTGAGTTCAATCCTTGAGGGGGCCACTTAGGGATCTGGGGCAAAATCAGTACTTGGTCCTGCTAGTGAAGGCAGGGGGCTGGACTCGATGACATTTCAGGGTCCCTTCCAGTTCTAGGAGATAGGATATCTCAATTTAATTTAATTTAATTAAAAAAAAAAAAAATTCAGCAACAAGGAAGCAGCCTCCATTCCATAGGTCTCAGGAAGTTGCTTTAACAGAACAGCAGAAAATCTCTGAAAGTAGTCTAAAGTAGTAAAACACAGCAGGGTGTATTGTAATGAGAACTCCAACTTTCAGATGTTGCCATTATTTCAGAAAGCTGCTCTGGCATGGATAGAATACAGGAATTAGTAAGTGATCTTCAATTAGTAATGTACAAGGGGGCTTTTAAAAAAAGTATATTGAAATATTCTGTTCTAAGAATATTTTACATTTTAAAAACTAGACTTAATTTTACAAAATGAATTGCAACTTATTCATGACTATTAGATATAACCTATTTTAGGTTGGAATTAGTTTCTTTTCTCTATTGCTACTGCCTGAGGCTGATTTTATCCCTGGTGTATTTCCCCATCCTGCACTGCTGTGACCAGCCTCTAACTTTCTTTTAAGTGACACATTAATCCCAGGAGTTTCACATAAATTTAGTTATTGCTTCGACATTGTTGTAGTATGTTTCTAATAAATAAGATATGACCCCTGCAGAGATGGTGATTTCTCAGTAAGTAACAGAAGCTCTTAAAAATAATAGAGAATTTATTAAGGATTTACAGTAATACTGAAAGATATGTATGTGGAACAATTATTTAAAAAATTACCAACATACCAATGAAATGTACATCGGGAGAGTGCCTTCGTTTACAAAACTTAAATCATACAAACTACTAATATAGCCATTATTCTTTTTAGCTATTTCCTGCCAAATGAAATTTCATATGAATTAAATTAGCTCTCTGTAAAAAAAAAAACATACCTTTCAATAAATGTACCATAATTGTTTTAATATGATTTTATTATACTAAAAGTGTATAAATATTCTGATTTTATTTCATTTTTCATTTAGGTTGAAGATTGTAAAAATTTCTTTTAAGTGCAAACAGTTTTTTATTCAACTTAGGAGAGACTTGGTGAGTACTCGTCTTAAAATTTGGTGGTCTGAAAAATAATAGCAATGAAATTTCCCCATAAAGAAAAGACTGTATTATCCTTTCCCTCTTGTTATGTTGATTCTGTGTCTTTACCTATAATAAAACATTCAGTTCTACCAGCTTTCTTCATAATTCAGTAATTATCCAAAGGGCAATTAGTCTATTTTAAAACACTTCTGGTTGTAATTTGTTTTGATTGAGTTGTCTTAAATATTAGAAGATTTTAAATTCTGTATATGTAGACTGGCTAAAATCATCTGCTCTTAAATCAGTGAGAAAATAAAACATGGTCTTAGTTTTAATTTTGGTTTGAGTAGAAATCAAGTTAAATTGAAGTTAAACATAATGCTTGATATTTATTTGAAGGTTTGAGTTTGTAAGTAAACTTTTAGTTAAATATGCTGTTTTTTGATTTATATTTGTCTGACTTTATTAACATAGACTGGCTTTGTCCCACTTAAATTTAAATGGAAAATTGATGACGATATCTTATACAATTCCAGGCAGCATAATATATAAATCATGCTACTTTTAGAGACTTCTAACTTTTTTGAAATATGTCTGAAAAGTTATTGAAGTTTTCTATAAAGCATAAGTATTTTGCTGATTATGGTTATTTGACATCTGTAATGCAATGCCATAGGATTGCGTGATACTGAACTCCGTGAGTAATGACCTTGTCTATGCCCGAAAGAGTTTACAGTCTGAACTGATAAGACAAGTCACTGAGGAAGAGAAAAGGCATGGGAAATGGAAAGACATAGTTCTTTAAGTGATGGTCCCTATTGCATTCCACTGCACATATGCCATGCACCCAGAGCCAGAGCTTTTCCAAGTAGTATTGCTTGGTGGTTCGCGCATATGTCCTTGTATTGCCTTGTGGTTTCTTCAGTTCCTTCTCACCGCTGGATGGTCTGAGTCAGAGCGTCTGCTGACCTCTTGTTCTTAGTGACGCATTTTCAAAATATTTTACAAAAAGAGTTCTTATTTTTGTTTGTAGTTAGGATTTTATTGTTTTTCATTGTACTTTAGTAATTCCTAGCGGTTTTTATAAATAAGGACCTTGGATGCCGCTCTGGTGGTTTTTCTCATCAAACAAATCCCTCTTTCACCCCCACTTCCCCCCAAGCTCCTGGGTCTGGGTACTGGATTATGCCAAAGACACCGGGATTCAAAGTCTGCGCTTCCTGCCCTTGCTCATTTTCCATCAGTGACAAACACCAATGCTGTTTGTACTCTTTGGGGAAAGTCCACATTGCTTCCAGGTGCAGTATCTGCTCCTCCTTCCCCTGTACACGGGAAGGCCAATCTCTCTGCCTCAAGAAACACCTCATGGAGGTAGCTGTGGTCCTGAAGTCGGATCCTGGCCACAGAATCCCCCGTACATTGGCCTGAGCAATCCAAGAGTGGTACTGCGGAGCCTCTGTCTGGATCTGCTGCTACCAAAGCTACAGACCCCATGTCGGGGCCTAGCCATGAGCCATGGAATCACGCGCATAAGCATAGCAGTAAGTCTTCATCTAAACCCAAGAAGGACACTGCATCATCCATGAGTTCCAGCCACGGAGGAGCTACACGCTCCAAGGCGCACAAGAGTGATAAGAGGCCACACCGCTCACCAGATCCCCTGATGCTGTATCCCGCCTGCCTCCGCTCCACCAGCGTCCCGCAAATTTTCAGTCCTGAGACCACGCCCCTTTACCAGTTCTGGTCCTGTCAATAAACAGGATACCATTGACTCTGGGGAAAAATTGGAAGTGCTCCTGGCCTCACGAACTGTTAGCCTTGGAAGGAGTGTGGTCTCCACGTGTTCTGGTGCACTCACCTCTGCAGAGGGCTCCATCTCTTGCATTATATCTACCTCCTGCTGGCCATACCTTTCTAATGCATCCCATTCTGATGGCTCCATCAGCACCGCCATTCACGCAAGACTCCGAAGACCAGAACTTTTGGCTTAGTCTGCTGCCTCTGTTCTGGAAACAACTACCTGAGGGTTCCGATGGCTCCATGGCAGTTTCCTCCTTTGCCATACCCAAGAAGCTGGTATCCGGCTCTTTGGGCACAAGTACAACAACAGCAGGATCAACTGAGTTGGCCATGTTGGCCCAAATATTCGCCTTAGGAACAGTCTCATTCAGCTTGGGAGAACTTCCCTGTTTCACCGTCCAACCCTTCATCCGATAGATGTTCGGAAATGGGGTTAGACGATGCACCGATCAGCCTAGCTCCGATGGTGCCAGTGGATCCAGAGAGATTCCCTTTGTGGTTTCCAGATGCAGCTGTGTAATCGACACCTTCCTCCCTGCTAGCTGACTGTTGTCAGTTTCAAGAACTCCTATGGAGAATAGCCAATGCTCTTGAGATGCCACTGGAAGAGGTGCAGAGTAGTCAGTGCCAGTTACTAGACATTCTGCACGTATTGGCATTGGCAAGGGTGGCCTTACCAAGCAATGATGCCATTCTTCGACTGGCATGCACCATGTAGCATACCCTGGCCATGACTGCACTGACCCCAAAGGAGGCTGAGAAAAGGTACTATGCCCCCGCCACCCTTGCAAAGGGTCAGAATTTTTATTTTCGCACCCTTCACCTAACTCTTTGGTAGAAGCTGTGTCAGAGCAGACCAAACAACACCCACACTCCACCCCAGCAGACAGGGAGGGCAAGTTGGTTGCCAGGTTCATACTTTAGGCTGCAGTTGATTCAGTGGACACATCCTCGTGTGTATTAGCGACTGGAATTGTCATGAGGAGGGAATCCTGGTTACGCTCCTCAGGTTTTCCTAGAGAGGTGCAGAACACAGTTGAGGACCTTCCCTTTGACGAATCACACCTCTTCAACCAGAAAACTGATGATTCCTTGCACTCTCTAAAAGACTCTAGAGCCACCTTATTATCCGTGGGCTTATATACACCAGCATCAAAGAGAAAATTTTATTGTCCACTACCAGCCCAATGCTATAAAACTTCTCACTTCTACCACTAACGGACATACAAACCTCCTCAGAAGCGCCCTAAGATACATAGAGCCCATCCGCCTGTTCTGGCAACGCAGACCTCTGCTCAACATACTCAGTCATCGCGAAAATGGTGTTTCAGAGTGCACCTAGAGAGCCATCAGCCACTCCATACACCAACACTCCTACCCTCCATACCTTCTGTGGGTGGTCTCAAACTCTTTCTACCAGCTTGGAGAGCTAGAACAATGGGTAAGTGGGTCTTGCACATGGTTCAACACTGCTACACCATAGAGTTTATGACTGCGCCTCTACATCTCCCACCCTGACCCCCCCGGCGTGGAGATCCCTCTCATTGACAGTATTCTTACCCTAGAGGTGGACTCCCTCCTACAGAGAGGAGCAAAGGAGTCAATCCCTGCAGCCTTTTGGGGCACAGGGTTCTATTCCAACTATTTCCTGGTACCCAAGAAGAAAGGGGGATGGAGCCAATCTTGCATCTCCAACACCTCACCTGCTCAATTCGCATGCCGAAATTCTGTATGGTCATGCTTGCAACTGTCATTCCCTCACTAGAAAAAGGCATGTGGTTTATGGCTCTCAACATGCAAGATGCCTACGTCCATATCAAAGTACATCAGACCCACAGAAGGCTCCTGAGGTTCAAAGCGGGGCATCAATACTTCCAATACAGGATTTTCCCATTTGGACGCACCACTGCCCAACAAATTTTTACAAAGGTTTTCTCTGGGGATAGCGGCTTACCTACAACATCAGGGAATCCTTTCCTTTCCATACCTGGATGACTGACTGCTGGCAGTGCAGTCCAAAGAGGAAGCTCAAGCATTGACATCCCAGCTTCTTCTCTGCTAGGAGTTAACAGCAACATAGAAAAATCAACTTTGCACCCTACTCAGTCCCTGGAATTCATAGGAGTGTGCATCATGCATCTCCGCATGAGCATATCTGCCACAGGACAGATTCCAGAGCCTACTGAACCAAATAGCCCTGATAACCTCCAGCCCTTCGATCTCAGCCAGTACCTGCCTCTCCAACCTAGGGCACATGGTGGCGTGCACATACACCCTTTGCCCGCCTGCACCTTTTGCTGTCTACAGCTATGGCTGCAAAGAGTCTATTCTCCTATGCACCAATCCATGGACACCAATCCATCAGCGTTCCATCGGAGGTCATCCCTTCTCTTCAGTGTGTTGGACAGACCCGATACAAGTCTGCTGCTAGATGCCCTTCCTTCCATCCTTGCTGACTGTGACAGTCATAACAGGCTGGGGCACTCATATTAAAGATTACATGACAAAGCACCTGGACCATGCGAGAGGCCAGGATGCACATAAACATTCTCAAACTTCGGGCAGTACACAAAGCATGTGTTCTTACCAGCTATCCGCTATTGTCACGTCTTCGTCATCAGACAACACCATCACAGTATACTACATAAACAACAGGACATGAGGTCCCCAGTGCTGTTTATGGAAGTGATTTGCCTCTGGGAATGGTGCATTGAACATCATATTCTTTTGTCAGCAGCCTACCTGCCTGGCATGCAGAACGTGAATTAGAGACCTCTTTGCATCTCACACCAAGATCAAATGCACCCAATATTACTCCAGCAGAGGACTCAGTGCCTGCTCACTGGGCGACACTCTGGTTGTCGATTGGTCACACCGGACAAACTACACCCCCCCCCACACACACACTCCTATCCTGTGTCCTCTACAAACTCTGGTGGGAGAGAGCGATGGCCATTCTGATCACTCCATTCTGGCCTCACCAATTCTGGTTCCCTCCTCTTATCTGCATGTCGAAACAACCTCCAGTCCCACTCCAGACATTTCCGGAACTGCTGACACAACACACCAGCATCTAGGCATCAGGCATCCAGATCCATGGATGCTACACCTGACAGCATGATGTTTGGATGGACACCTCTGTTAGCATGAGAATGCTGATTGGCAGTGCAAGACATCCTCTCCAGTAGCCGAAAGGACTCCACGAGGCGATCCTATCAGGCCAAATGGATACGCTTCACCTGCTGGGCCCAACAGCAAGGTCTTGACCCTGAATCTGTGGGCATCCCATATCTCCTCCATGTGAATGTCTTGGGACTTGCTCTCAGCTCTGTCAGAGTGCATGCAGCCACCATTAGTGTTTTCCATCCTCCCGTGGCAGATCAGTCGATTTTTACCCATCCCTTGGCCTCCTGCACTCTCTCTGGCCTCTCCAGAAAGGTTGCTTTCCTTGTTGCCATTACCTCAGCAAGAATGGTTGGTGAGCTGGGAGCCATGATGGCAAACCCCCCCTTTTTACCATGTTCCATAAGGACAGGATCTCACTACGACTGCATCCCAAGTTTCTGCCAAAGGTAGTTTCACAATTCCACCTCAACTAACCCATACATCCACCTACCTTCTTTCCAAAACCACATGCCTCGAATAAGGAATGGCAGCTTCATTCCCTCAATGTGCGTAGGGCCCTGGCCTTTTAGCTACAAAGGACAAAGCCAATCCGGAAGTCTCCCAGACTATTTGTTACCATAGTGGAGAGAATTAAAGGGCAGGCCATTTCCACCCAGAGAATCTGTAAGTGGATCTCAGGGTGCATTATGCACTGCTATCACTTGTCAGGGCTCTCCCCACCAGATGAGATATGAGCCCATTCCACGAGAGTGCAAGCATCAGCAGCTGCGTTACACGACGTGCCCCTTGTGGACATACGTAAGGCGGCCACATGGAGTTCAGAACACACCTTTTCCTCTCACTATGCTCTGGTACATGATTCTGCGACGTATACCTCATTCGGCACAGTGGTCCTCCATTCTACGGTTCAGCCATCTTCCTCGCACCCTCTGCCTCTCAAGGTACTGCTTGTCAATCACCCTTTGTGGAATACAATAGGGACCGTCACTTGAAGAAGAGGAGGAGGTTTGGTTACTTGTAATGAGGTTCTTCAAGATGTGTGGTCCTGATCTGTATTTCAGTCCCACCCTCTTTCCTCTCTGCTGTGGCTATGTAGGTCTGCAGTGGAGAAGGAAATGGAGACATGGCCGGGCCCCCCCGCTCTTTATCGCCTTGGGTGAAACCGCAAGGCAATACAAGGGCTCGTGTACGGACTGCCGAGCAATACTGCTTTGAAAAGCTCTGGCTCCGGGTGCATGGAACATGCACATAACCCTTTGTGGAATACAGATAGGGACCACACATCTCGAAGAACCTCCAGTTAGGTCCAGGTAAGTAACCTCGTATTAATACCAAGAATAAGGTAATACAATTAACACATCAGGTTAGGTCTGTCTTGATATGGTTTTTGTTTATTCTTTAAAGGAAATCAGTGGACCACTGAATGCGGAATAACTAAGTAGATTGAGAAGGTGGGGAGGTGTATGTAATGTACATTATTAAGGAAGATATTCCAAGTATAGGAGATGACATGGGAGGTGCTTATTAGAGAAGGAAAATAGGGCTATAGGGATAGAGAGGCAATAGGTGTATTGTAGGATCTTACCATGAGAGTTGTTGGTGACCAGTGATATAGCTGTGCCCAGGAACAGAGCTGTGCAGAATTTTAAAAGTGAAGCTGAAGAATTCGAAATTGGTGCAGAAGGAGCAGTCAGGCTAGAAGAAGAGACTTATAAAGAGGATGATGTGGTCAGACTCGCAAGCAAGGTTTGACAGCTGCATTTTGGAGCATGGTGAGTATCACTAAGGCCAAGTAGTAGTCCAGGAAGGAGATAATTAAGGCAAAGGCAAATGTTTTGGTGGTAGACATTGACAAGAAGGGATGGATTTTGGATGTTGTGTGAAGGAAGAAATAGCAGGAATTAGCAACAGCCTGAATTGAGGCATAAAAGCGCAATTAAGGATGATAAGATTGCGAGTTTGGGGAATATCTCAGCAGTGTGATATATCATGTATGTTAAATAATAATTATGGAAAAGAAGGCAGTTTTTAAACAGTATGCTGACCTATAATACCCCAAAGGTCAGACTTTGGCTCCAGGTGTGTGTGTAGTTTGCAGGAGTGAAGTAGCCAAATCTGAGATTAGAATTTGGCTTTAAACCTTCTTAACAACTAGGATAGCAATATCTAAATTAATTTAAGCAAACAACTTGAAGGTTTGTAATTGGTCTGATTATCTCTGATGTCTGAATTCTACCATTCACAAGTGAAATGAGATCAGATTCTATGGGGATGCATTTTTCACAGAGTTGTATGCAGTCTTACCTAATACAGCACATACTGACCTTCTTGTGACTTTACAAAAAAACATATGGCTAAAACCCCATGCAATGCTTTAAAAATTATTACATGTAAATACATCTGAAAATAGTTTTAAAAAAAATCTGCCAAAAGGTATGGAGTCACCTTTGTGTATGAATAATAGAAGTGTTTTTCTGGTTTCAAAATGTTGCATAAACCTAGAAAAATAGATATATACTCCTATATTGAAAACTCTCATAAAAGCAAATTCTGTTTATCTGAAACACTTTATTATCCAAATTTTTTGGAAGTCCCTTGAGCTGTTCAGATAATCCAGGTTTACCTGCAATGCTGAACAGTTTGAGGTTCTGATGTAATTATCAGTCACACAAGTCTCTGTCTCACTGTACCTGTTGTGACCTCAAAGTTATTTGAAATGTATGTAATAACACAATAGACGCTTACCATTTTCACCAGAGAACCCATACCCTTTAAATGAGCTCTGAAGAATTAATTCGAAGACTAAGGTTTTTCATCTACCTGTGAAGTGAGTTAGTGATCACAGGTAAAATTTCTGAAAGTGACTTAGGCACTTGAAAGCCCAAGTCCGATTGATTTGTAAATTTTAAGTCTCTTTTAAATGGGAATTAGGTTTGTTAGTCACTTCGATGCTTTTGAAAATATTACCCCACATGATTATGCCAGCCTTTTGGACTGTGTAATTTGTTTTCATGAAATATTTTAAGAGAAGAAATTTAAATATTTCAGCTTTGAAGGGTAAGAATTTAAAGAACCCCTTTGTAGTCCATTTTATTTTATTTGCATTTTTCCCACACTGTTGAAGTTTTGACTTTTGGTAAACAGTGTTGAAAAACTCTATTATTTAGATACTAATTATTATGTATTTGAAATGCCTCCTGCTCACCTGATCCATTACTGTGTACGTTTTTCTTTAAATAATTACATAATGTGATTGTAAAAGGTTGTTAGTTTGAAAGCACTGCTGGGGGAGACCCTTCTTGTTCACAGAAGAGAAACTGCACGTGTAGCAGCTGTACATACATCCCGTATTTGCCCTACCACTTAAGAAGCTAAAGGTCTGGCCCCAAACAATTAAATATAGAAAATGTTCTAAATTTGGGACACAATGAATTATTACTTCTCTAGAAAATAGTTGAGAGAAATACTAATATGCCAAGGCTTCAGGAAGAGGACCTTGCAAACCCTTAACTTTCTCTTCTTGTGATTTTTTTTTTTTTTTTTTTTTTTGCGTGAATGTTTTTGATGAGTGTTTACTGGATCCCGGCAGGATAATCAGATTGGCACAAACATAAGTTCCTTACCTTTTTTATATTTTCCAACCTTTCATATACAAGATATCTTGCTACTTATAGCAGAATGTACTAAATGCTAAAGAATGTCTTCAATTTCTCACACAAGTCACCTCATCTATATCAACAAATTATCCTCATCCTTTTACACTCTGCTTATCAGATGCACACAAACAGCAAGGACTTCATTTTCATTCCTTGGAGATCTCAGACATGAATAGCCAAATAAATGGCAAACTCATATTTAACTCTTTTAAATGTCATCTACTTAAAACTGATGTTTAGTCCAACCTAGAAATTGTGTTGACTACCCAGACTACCAAAAATCTTATTCAAGCTATTATTCTTCTTCGAGTGATTGTTCACGTCCATTACACATTAGGTGTGTGCACGTTGCGTGCACGGACGTCGGAAACTTTTCCCCTCAGCAGCTCCCGTCGGGCCGGCAGGGGTCCCCCCCCGCCAGAGCGGCGCCCCGCTCTAGCATATATATACACCTGCCGACCCGACCCTCCCTCAGTTCCTTCTTACCGTCCGTGATGGCGTTGGAACAACTCTTATCTCTCGCCTGAGAGTGTCCCTTAGCGTTAATAGTTATCAGTGTTAATGTTAGTAGTTAGCAGTTTGTTAGAAGATAGTTAAGCTCCTTTGTTTTAGGTGTTTGGTTACATTCCAACACTGGCCCTGGGCGGCGGGGCATGCCGCACGCCCAAGGCTTCAAGGCTTGTGCCACGTACCGCAAGCCTATGCCGATTAGCGATCCCCACGACTCGTGTCTCCGTTGCCTGGGGGAATCGCACCAGAAAGAGCGCTGCAAGATCTGTAAGGCCTTCAAGCCCAGAACTAAGAAAGAGAGAGACTTTCGGCTTAAACAGCTACTCATGGAGGCTACATTACAGCCCTCCACTTCGACTCATCCGACCGCGGCACCGTCAGCCTCGGTGCGGAGTGCCCCGGCATCGGTCCGTGATCCTGCACCGGTGGGGCACCCTAAGCCTATGGCACCGAAACAACAGGACCGCCCCCGGCCCCGGTTCTCTTCGCCGACCAAATCGAAGGGCCAACCCAAGGCCCGAGGGTGCTCCCCACATAAAAAGGTAGCGCCCGTGAAGGACTCGAGTGCGCTAAAGGGCATTGCTGCCCCAGGACAGATCCCGGTGCCAGTGGCTCCGGCGCCGAAAGGCCCGTCGAGCCCCGGGATAAGCGCCTCGAGTGAGGAGGAAGGGCTGGAGGAGCTTCTGGAACAGCCCTCCACGCCGGACACGTTTGAGGCAGCAAGGGACTTCATCGAATTGTCCGCGGAGAGCCCCCTCCAGGCCAAAGACAAGCATCCGGGGCTGACACCGAGACTGCCATCCAGAGGCAAACCGGCAATGGTGCACCCATCAAGGTTACCATCTCGGCACCGTTCACGGCGCCGATCCCGGTCGAGCTCCGCCTCGGTGGACTCCCGGCTACCCTCGGCGCAGAGAGCCTCACAGGCGACTTGCCCTAGCAAACGCCCGGCACCGGTCCAGCGTTCACCGGCTCCTTATCCGAACAGGCACTGGGACGTTTCAGTCACGTGATCCCCGAGGCTGACCACTAGCAGTCGTTCCCGGTCCCGAGGGCACCTGTACCGGTCCCGGTCCCGGTTGACAAGGCGCCACTCCCAATCACGGTCCGGCTCAAGAAAGCGCCGCTCTCCGGTCCCGGACCGGCACCGTTCCACGGCACCACCGTGGCCCTCGAGGTCGCCGTCCGTGGTTTCTGAGGCAGACTTGGGCCATTCCAGCAGATATACCCACAAGGCACCAGCCAGCAGGGAACTCCAAGCCCCTTGGCACCCACAGTGGGGCCCACCAGGACAGTGGCCATTCTGGACTCCATGGGCCTACCACCAGCACCAAGGCCCCCCTCCAGGGCCTCGAGATCCGGCCTCTCAGGACACCGGTCCCGCTCCCCGCAGGGGCACCCCTCCTCTCACAAGGAGGCCACGGTCTCCAGACCACCAGAGCAAGAGAGAGCCGACACGGCACCGAGCCCGGTACCGTCTCAGGCCCGCTCAGCTGGACAGACTCCAGAGGAGCTCCCATCCAGTGAGGAGCTGCAGGAAGGGCTAGAGGAGGAAGCACAGAAGGCTTTAACTTCTTCCTCCTCGCCAGATGAAGCCGTGGCGGGCCCGGCAGTATCAGGCCCTCCCCCGATTGACCATCGGGCACACCAGGAACTACTCCGCCGAGTAGCCCTCAATTTGGGTTTACAGGCGGAGGAGATGGTAGAGCAGGAGGATCCCATGGTGGACATCCTAAGCCCTGAAGGCCCCTCCAGAATCGCGCTCCCGCTCATAAAAACGGTACAGTCTAATTATAAGACAGTATGACAAACACCGGCCTCCAGTGCACCAACTGCAAAGGGCGTAGAGAGGAAGTACTTCACCCCCTCCAAAGGATTCGACTTCCTCTTTTGTCACCCGACACCCTGTTCGCTGGTCGTATCCGCAGTCAACGAACGAGAGCGACATGGCCAACAAGCCCTGGCCTCCAAGGCCAAGGAGGCAAAGCGCTTGGACTTGTTTGGTAGAAATGTCTACTCGTCCGGGGGCCTCCAATTGAGGATCGCTAATCAGCAAGCGATCCTGAACAGGCACAATTTCAATTCTTGGGCATCAGTCTCCAAGTTTAAGGACTCCCTGCCCCAGGGCTCGCAACCCGAGTTCGCAGCCATCGTGGACGAAGGGAAGGCGGTGGCCAAAACCTCTCTGCAGGCCTCCCTTGACTCTGCGGACGCAGCTGCCAGGACAATCGCGTCAGTGGTGGTGATGAGGCGCTCGGCGTGGTTACAGGCTTCAGGCCTTCCACCAGAGGTGCAAAACACCTTACAAGACCTCCCGTTCGAAGGGTCAGGCTTGTTCTCAGACCAAACGGATGCCAGGCTGCATAGCCTCAAAGACTCCCGAGCGACCCTCAAGTCGTTGGGAATGCACATCCTAGCGACACAGAGGAAGCCCTTTAAGCCCCAACCGCCGCAGCAGAGGCAGTACCCCTCGCCCCAGGCAGGAACCATACTGCAGAAGGGGCAGAGACAACAGGCGTAGGCGAAACAACACGCCTAACCAAAACCAAAGCCGGGGCAAGCCGCAGCCTGGCAACAAACAAGGATTTTGAAGTTGCGATCGACAGTGTACCGACCCTCACACCGGATCCTCCCCTATGTTTCAGGGACCGTTTGTCCCATTACTACCGTGCTTGGTCCCATATAACATAGGACCGTTGGGTCCTTTGCACGGTGGAGGTGGGATACACATTTCAGTTCTCCTCGCCCCCTCCCTCCCCTTCAGGGATCCCTCTCACGAGCAACTCTTTATGCAGGAGGTGCAGGCCCTCCTCAGGGCAGGGGCGGTGGAAGAGGTCCCTCCAGCTCTAAGAGGGAAAGGGTTCTACTCCAGATATTTCCTTATCCCCAAAGCAAAAGGGGGTCTCCGCCCATTTTGGACCTTCGCAAACTAAACAAATTCTTAGTGAAGGCCTGCTTTCGCATGGTCTCCCTTGGCGCTATTATCCCATCCCTGGATCCGGGGGATTGGTACGCTGCCCTCGATATGAAAGATGCGTACTTTCACATCGCCATCCACCCTGCACACCGGTGGTTCCTGCGTTTCACCATCAACCAGCACCATTTCCAATTTACGGTCTTGCCCTTCGGCTTGGCAACGGCCCCTTGAGTGTTCACGAAATGCATGTACGTGGTGGCAGCCTTTCTTCGAAAAAGAAAGATGCGGGTATACCCATACTTGGACGACTGGCTCCTCGCGGGCAGGTCAGAGGACGAGGTTCGCTCCCACATGACACTGGTGTTACGTGTGTTCCACAAGCTCGGTCTCTTGGTCAATGTGCCCAAGTCCTCGCTGATCCCCACACAAAGACTGGACTTCATAGGGGCAGTCCTAGACTCGGTGGAGGCACGAGCAAGTCTTCCATTTCCCAGGTTCCTGGCCATTCAAAGAGCCGTAACCTCCATTCAGCAATTTCCCACAACCACAGCCAGGTGCTGTATGCAACTCCTGGGGCACATGGCGGCTTGCACACAGGTAGTCAAACATGCCTGCCTGAGACTCAGACCGTTACAGCTGTGGCTAGCCCAAACGTATCGCCCCAGCAGAGACCCCTTGGACCTTGTAGTGACAATCCCAGCTTGGGTCTCCAACTCCCTCCGCTGGTGGCTCGATCAACAGCAAGTTTGCCAAGGGGTCCCCTTCCTACACCGCAGCCCACCCTGACGCTAGTAACAAATGCATCAGACCTGGGCTGGGGGGCACACTTAGGGGACCTACGAACACAGGGCTTATGGTCCAGGGAGGAAAAGTTGCTCCACATCAATGTGAAGGAGTTAAGGGCGGTTCGCCTCGCCTGCCAGACCTTTCACGGTACCATAGAAGGCCACAGCATGTCAGTTCTGACGAACAACACTACCGCCATGTTCTACATAAACAAGCAGAGCGGGGCCCGCTCCTCTCCCCTCTGTCACGAGGCGCTCCTCCTATGGGACTTCTGTATAGCCCACTCAGTCCAATTGGTGGCAACATATCTTCCGGGGGTTCAAAACAGGTTAGCAGACCGTCTCAGCAGGTCGTATCACATGCGCGAATGGACGTTAAGAAAGGACGTCCTGCATTCAATCTTCCGGAGGTGGAGTTTTCCCCAAGTGGATCTCTTTGCCACCAAGGACAACAGCCAATGCCCTCGGTTTTGTTCATTCCAAAACCTCAGCCCCGGCTCATTGGCAGATGCCTTCGCGATTCAGTGGGGCGGGAGCCTGAGGTATGCCTTCCCACCATTCCCGCTCATCCACAGGGTCCTGCTCAAGACCCGCAGGAACAAAGCGGCGATTATGCTCATCACACCGGCGTGGCTGCGCCAGCATTGGTTTACGACCCTGCTGGAACTGTCATTGACCGCCCCGATTGCCCTACCCCTGCACCGAGACCTCATCACGCAGGACCGGGGTCGCCTACTCCACCCGAACCTACCGTTGCTACATCTCACGGCGTGGAATCTCTGTGGCTAAACGCTACGGAGAATAGGTGCTCCCACCAGGTCCAACAAATTCTCCTTGGTAATAGGAAGCCCTCCACAAGAGCGACTTACCTTGCCAAATGGAAGAGGTTCTCCCACTGGTGCGAGCCTAATCACATACAGCCTCTGCAGGCCTCCATCCCATCAATACTGGACTACTTGCTGCACCTCAAACATCAAGGGCTCGCCCCCTCCTCAATTAAAGTGCATCTGGCTGCCATATCGGCATTCCACCCGGGAGAGTTGGGGCATTCGGTGTTTTCCAACCCCACAGTAGTCCGATTTCTCAAGGGGCTGGAAAGGGTGTTCCCCTACTCACGCCCGCCGGTCCCTACATGAAACCTTAACCTGGTCCTAACTAAGCTCATGGGACCACCCTTTGAACCCCTAGCCTCTTGTTCTCTCATGCACCTCTCATGGAAGGTAGCGTTTCTAGTGGCCATTATATCGGCTAGGAGGGTGTCGGAGTTGAGAGCCCTCACTTTGGAACCTCCATATACAGTTTTTTACAAGGACAAGGTGCAGCTGAGACCGCACCTCAAATTCCTCCCTAAAGTGGTCTCGCAATTTCATATGGGGCAGGACATCTGTTTACTGGTGTTCTTCCCCAAACCCCATACGGACCTGAGCCACCGCAGCCTGCATACCCTCGATGTCCGTAGGGCCCTGGCGTTCTATCTGGAATGGACCAGGCCATTTCGCAAGTCGACACAACTGTTCATTGCCATTGCGGAGAGAATGAAAGGCCGCCCTATCTCGGCACAACGGTTATCATCATGGATCGTGCTTTGCATCCGCACATGCTATGAGCTCGCCAAAGTACCAGCCCAGGCGATCAGGGCTCACTCGACTAGGGCCCAAGCATCCTCGACGGCTTTCCTGGCGCAGGTTCCACTCCAGGAGATCTGTAAAGTGGCCACCTGGTCGTTGGTGCACACATTCACAGCCCATTATACAGTCCATCATCAGACCAGAGAGGACGTGGCGGTCGGCAGGGCTGTGCTTCAATCAATTGTTGCTTGACTCCTACCTTTCTCCTATGGTAAGCTTGTGAGTTACCTAATGTGTAATGGACGTGAACCATCACTCGAAGAAGAAAAAACAGTTACCTACCTTTCGTAACTGTTGTTCTTCGAGATGTGTTGTTCACGTCCATTACACTTCCCACCCTCCTTCCCCTCTGTCGGAGTCACCGGCAAGAAGGAACCGAGGGAGGGTCGGGTCGGCAGGTGTGTATATATACGCTAGAGCGGGGCGCCGCTCTGGCGGGGGGGGACCCCTGCTGGCCCGACGGGAGCCGCTGAGGGAAAAAGTTTCCGATGTCCGTGCACGCAACGCACGCACACCTAATGTGTAATGGACGTGAACAACACATCTTGAAGAACAACAGTTACGAAAAGGTAGGTAACCGTTTTTTTCTGTAATAAATCAGGACTTAGTCTCTGAGTGGACACTTATTTATTTGGATTTATAAAAATTTGTCAACCAGTACTCTGGGTGCCTGCAAAAACAACAAAAATGCAAATAATACTGTGTTTGGCATATTTCTCAGTTATGTTTAAATGTACAAATAACACAGGAGTTGTTTCATGCGTCTGACGAAGTGGGCATTCACCCACGAAAGCTTATGCTCCAATACATCAGTTAGTCTTAAAGGTGCCACAGGACCCTCTGTTGCTTTTTACAGATCCAGACTAACACGGCTACCCCTCTGATACAGGAGTTGAGTAGCTGTAATTGAGGCTAAATTTGAGGTGCTTTATGATATTAAATTAGTCTTGAAAGTGAAAAAAACTGTTCTACAGACTTTTTAAAAATAGTTCTACATACATATTTTTAAAATACTTTTAAATATTAAAGGTTTTAATGACAGCAGTCCTCAAAAAGACTAGTACATCATCCGTTAATTACTTGAGAGAGGTTTATTCTCTAATTTGGCAGTGCCGTGAGGTGTCAGCATAAGTAAAGAATAGTTCACCTGCTTTTAACACATTATGGGTTTTAGGTCTACATGGTGCTGGCAAAGCCCACTAAAGGAGTGTTATTTGTAAAATGTTCTAACGTGCTGTGCTCTGACTGCCCCATGTAGACCCTTCTGACACACTCTAAAAGTTATCTAGTTCTCTTTTACACAGGGCAGGGCTACACTAGAAGCGCTACATCGGCACAGCTGCAGCAGCGTGTCTGGTGAAGTTGCTCTATGGCATCAGGAGAGTGCTCTCCCATCAGTATAATTACTGCGCCTCTGAGAGAGGTGGAAGCTATGTTGGTGGCAGAGCGTCTCCCGCTGACATAACGGTTGTGTAGACTGCGCGTAAGTTGCTATAATTTGGTCGCTTGGGGGGTGTCTTTTTCACACCTGTGAGCGACGTAAATTAGCTCGACTTAAGCAGTAGTGTAGACCTGCCTATAATCCTATGGTACTTTTTAGAATGCCCCAGCAGGATCTACACAGGGCAGTTAGAGCGCAACATGTTAGTGTACTGTATAAATCACTCCCCTCTGGAGTGCTTGCCATGCTATGTAGACAAGCCCTTTATCTTTGTTTAAATAATTAATTGTAACCAAGTTGTGATGACTGAGCAGGTAATGTATTTTCTCTGTTAAAACTCCAATCGTTACAAATTCTACTTCAGATATTTTGAGATAGTGTCAAAGTATACTTTGACTTGTGCATAGGATGTTCATGGATGAAATTGGTTGTCATGAACCCTACAAAGTCTGTCTACTTATGCAGTTAGTTCATACTATGGAATGGTTTCTTTCCTCTAGCTTCTTTTGAAAATGTTTACACTTGCAGCCCTGGGGCCCAATTGTGCAAGCTCTCCACATGCGGGACTTCAGTGAGTACTACATACTGTTAGGCCCCTTGCTGGTTCTGTCCCATACACCAATTTCCCTCTGCATGATGAAACTTTTCCAATATTCCAAGAAGGATAAAGGAGGGATGAGTCTCAGTTGCTTGGAGGGAGAACTAGCCAGCAAGCAAGTGTCTTTGAAGGAGGATGCTGCAACTAGTAAACAAAGGCAGGTGAAATGTACTAAACCCAACCTTCTGCTTGAGAGAGCGCCAAGTTTGCATTGGTTATATCTTGTTAACTACCATGGCTAGTAACAAACTCCCTCAATTGCCAGCTTTTCCAGCACCTACTACCCTTGCTCTGCTCTTTCTACTAGTAAGCACAATAAAGGTATTAATTACACAGAGTTGAATATTTCAGCTGTCCTTGAGTTTATTAACAATGGCTGTACGGTCTTCCCATCCTTTAACTCTCCTGTGTGCATGCTTGCCAGCTTACTTCCTCTCCTCCTCTAAACCATTAGGGCTAAGGCTTACTCTCTTCCTCACCCTTGTTGGAGTCTTGGAACAGGGAGGCAAGGTTTTGGGGATTTCTTTCCTCTGTCACAGCACCTGAGCATAATAGATGGGAGATGGTCTATTAGCAGCAACATCCTCTCCCCATCTGAGAATTCCTTCAGGCTCACTAGACACCTGGGGAGACCCTGTTGCTGAACTGAGAGCGGGATCATTAAAGAGAAAAAGTGGATATAACATTTAACTAGTAAAATTAACTTAAAACACACACACTGTTGGAGTTATTCATAGAAGGGCTTTAAAATGTGTAAACTTGGGAGTGGTTAGATTGGCACTTCAAACATATTCTGAAATAGAATGCTTTGTACTGTTTTGGAAAATATAAGTGTTATCAATGAACAATAATAATCTTAAATACATTTCCTAAACATAGTAGAGAAACATTATAATTTTTCTAAAATCAAATTATACTTTTCTTTTTTAGCATGAATCTAGAGAAATGTTACTGGGATTCAATATGGTGAATTACCGAGCATGTAAGAATTTGTGGAAAGCTTGTGTTGAGCATCACACATTCTTCCGATTGGACAGACCTCTGCCGCCTCAGAAGAACTTTTTTGCACATTATTTTACTTTGGGTTCAAAGTTCCGGTACTGGTAAGTAATTGTTGGCTGCGATAAAGGCTGATATTCTGGGGTGTGAAGTTAGGACAAGAAGTAATGGCTTGATCTGCAGAAAGGGAGATTTAGGTTACATGTTAGGAAAAGCTTTCTAATTATAAGGGTAGTTAAGCTCTGGAGTAGGCTTCCAAAGGAGGCTATGGAATCCCCACCATTGAAAGTTTTTAAAAACAGGTTAGGCAAACACCTGTCAGAGAAGATCTAGGTTTACTTGGTTATGCTACAGCACAGGGGGCTGAACTGGGTGATATCTCAAGGTCCCTTTCAGCCCTACATTTCTACATTTCAGGCTAGGCCTGTTACTCAGTGAGGGGGGAAAACAATAACTGAAAATGTGGAAATGACAGAAGTGTTTTATGACTTTTTTGTTTCAGTTTTCACCAAAAAAGTTAGTAGCGATTCAATGTTAAACATAGTGAATACCAGTGAAAATAAGGTAGGATCAGAGGCTAAAACAGGGAAAGAACAAATTAAAAATTACTTAGACAAGTTAGATGTCTTCAAGTCACCAGGGCCTGATGAATAATCCTAGAATACTCAAGGAGCTGACTGAAGAGATATTTGAGCCATTAGCCATCATCTTTGAAAAGTCATGGAAGACTGGAGAGATTCCTGAGGACTGAAAAAGGGCAAATATAGTGCCCATCTATAAAAAAGGAAATAAGGACAAACTGGGGAATTACAGACCAGTCAGCTTTTAAGTACCTGGAAAGATAATGGAGCAAGTAATTAAGCAATCAATTTCAAACACCTAGAAGATAATAAGGTGAAAAGTAACAATCAGCATGCATTTGTCAAGAATAAATTCTGTCAAACCAACCTAATAGCTTTCTTTGACAGGGAAACAAGCCTTGTGAATAGCGGGGAAGAGGTAGATGTGGTAGATCTTGACTTTAGTAAGGCTTTTGATACTGTCTTGGATGACCTTCTGAAACAAATTAGGAAAATACAACCTAGATGGAGCTACTATAAGGTGGGTGCATACCTGGTTGGAAAACCATTCCCAGAGAGTAATCATCAATGGTTCACAGTCAAGCAGGAAGGGCATATCGAGTAGGGTCTCACAGGGATCAGTTCTGGGTCTGGTTCTGTTCAATATCTTCAGTGATTTAAATAATGGCATAGAGAGTACACAAAGTTTGCGGATGATACCAAGTTGGGAAGGGTTGCAAGTGCTTTGGAGGATAGCATTAACATTCAAAATGATCTGGACAAACTGGAGAAATGGTCTGAAGTAAATAGGATGAAATTCAATAAGGACAAATGCAAAGTCAGTTGCATACATACAAAATAAGAAATGACTTCCCGGGAGGGAGTACTGCAGAAAGGGATCTAGGGATCAGAGTGGATTACAAGCTAAGTACAAGTCAACAGTGGAACACTGTTGCAAGAAAAAAAAAAGCAAACATAATTCTGGGATGTATAAGGAGGAATGTTGTAATAAGACACGATAAGTCATTCTTCCACTCTACTCCGCGCTGATTAGGCCTCAGCTGGAGTATTGTGTCCAGTTCTGGGTGCCACATTTCAGGAAAGATGTGGACAAATTTGAGACGGTCCAGAGAAGAGCAACAAAAATAATTAAAGGTCTAGAAAACATGACCTGTGAGGGAAGACTGAAAAAATTGGGTTTATTTAGTCTGGAGAAGAGAAGACTGAGAGGGGACAACAGTTTTCAAGTACATAAAAGGTTGTTACAAGGAGGAGGGAGAAAAACATTTCTCTTTCACTTCTGAGAATAGGACAAGAAGCAATGGACTTAAATTGCAACAGGGGTGGTTTAGGTTGGACATTAGGAAAAACTTCCTAACTGTCAGGGACTGGTTAAGCACTGGAATAAATTGCCTAAGGAGGTTGTGGAAGTCCCATAATTGGAGACTTTTAAGAGCAGGTTAGACAAACACTGTCAGGAATGGTCTAGATAATATTTAGTCCTGCCATGAGTGCAGAGGACTGGACTAGATGACCTCTCAAGGTCCTTCCAGTTCTACGATTCTATGATTCTGTATAGGAGAAGATGGCAGGAGAGGGAGGGAATACAACACAATTAATAAAAATAGGCTATTATTGGTAGGCTCTATTAAATTTGTCATAATTGAAGTAACTTTTGGCTCCCACAACTGATATTTTTCTCAGATTCACTTCTCACATATGCATAGTTCTGGTAGATAGTTTAAGACTTTTTAGATTACATCTATATTTAGTATTTTCACCATCAAAAGGAAATGAAACAGGGAAATAGTGATGCTTATTGAGCTTGGATGGTGTTGTATATCATATTCTAGCATCCTAGAAGATAACTTATTAACAGTTGACATTGCTTATTAGATAATGTAAGTTTTTGTGGCAGTGACATGAAATTGATATTCACTTCATCTATGGTTATTTTTCTTAGATATTTGTCTAGAATGTTTTGGAAATTTTATAATTGCAATATCAACAACTAGGATGAGACTGACATTTAAATTAGATTGTACATCTTTGTTGGCTACTAAAAGGGAAAACTCTTATTTGTTGAGTTGTTCTCAGAATATCTTCTGTCACATCTTCAAAATCATTGGCCTGGTCCCTCTGAAAGCTGACAGAACTGCTCTTCGGTACCCTGGCAAGTGTGTATCCTGAAGTCCTGTCTACATTAGATTAGCGGTTCTTTACTAGGTGTCCGTGGCCCCCAGGGGGTCCGCAAGCCCTTTCAAGGGGGCCGCGGGGCCCCGCGGCTGAAGCCCCAATCCCCGGTGCCCCCCACGGAGCTGAAGCCCGGAGCCCTGGTGCTCCCTGTGGGGCAGAAGCCCTGAGCACATGGGCAGAATTGGGGACATGGAGGGCATTGCCTTCCCCCCCAACTGTAGCGCAAGAGCACGGCAGTCCCAGGGGCAACTCCACACCTTTCCCCCCCGCCCTCTGGCCAGGTCAGAGGTGGGAAGCTGAAGCCGGAGCCAGGCAGTGTGGGGCAGCTGCTGCTCTGGCTGTTGCCATGGCAGAGACAGCAGCAGCATTCCTTCCTCTTCTGCTGGTGCCCCAGGTTGAAGCTGCTCCTCAGCTCCCTGCCCCCTTGGCTCCTGCAGAGGCAGCCAGTAGTAGCCCCCTGGGTGGGGAGACCTGGCTCTGTGGCTGGCAGACCCCTCTGGGAACAGGGACCACAGGGGAGTCCTCCCAGCACACAGCCCCTAATACCACTCTCCCTACACCCTAAGCTATGCCCTCCCTGCACCCTGAGGTACCCCCACCCACACAGAGGCCCTAGTACCCTCTCCCTGCACCCTGATCTACCCCCCTGCCCACACACAGCCCCAGCTACCCCCTCCCTGCAAGTTGAGCTACCCCCATCTGCACACAGCCCCTAGCGACTCCCTACTTCCACCCTGAGCTACCTCCTGCCCTCACACAGCCCCTAGCAACCCCCTCCCTGAACTCTAAGCTGTTTTCAAACTTTTTGAGCTAAGCTCCCCACCTTTGAGTTATAATTTTTGATTGTGTGTCCCTCTCCAACCCAGATAGGCTTGGTGGCCTGCTGAGGTGAGTCAGGGGGTGGAGGTGGCACTCCTTCCCTGGACCCCGCCACGTGGAGGTGGATCTAGCCCTGCTATCTCCCCCCAATGGAAGTCAAACTATGCCTATCCCCGAGGCCCTGCCCTGGGGCCCCCCTGCCCCCGCTGGGCCCTGGAGTTTTTATAGCATGTCGAGGGGGGCCTCAGAGAGAAAAAGGTTGAGAACCCCTGCACTAGATAACTGATAAATTACTGGCAACTACTGTTAGCATTGGGTCATTTTGAACTTGCAGTTGAAAATAGCTTAGTTGCTAGTATAGTCAGAGCTTGAGTGTAACTGTTTCAGTTGTGTATCTGTCAGACTTGCATCTACTTTGTTACTTGTTACAATGTTGGTGAGAAAATGTTTCATTCCTAAAAAATGGTGAAAAATTACCTTTTAACATACAGGCTTGTTTCTGAAATTAATCCCACTAAGTGTTTATATTTTTATGTTCTTCTTTGAGTGCTGTCCCTGTGGGAACTCCACATTAGGTCTTTGTGCGCTCCTGTGCTCATAATTGGAGACTTTTGGTAGCAGTGTCCGGTTACGTCACACAGGCGTGGTCCCCGTCTCGCGCCGCCTCAGGCGGTTAACTAGCGCTGTGCGACCAACCTTCTCCCCCACCCCCAGTTCCTTCTCTACCATCCTTAGGGTGACCAGACAGCAAGTGTGAAAAATCGGGATGGGGGTGGGGGGTAATAGGAGCCTATATAAGAAAAAGACCCAAAAATCGGGACTGTCCCTATAAAATCGGGACATCTGGTCACCCTAACCATCCTTGGCTGTGAGTCGGAGCACTTAGAAGCGCCTCACTACTTAGTTCTTTAGCTCATTTACTACTGTTATTAGTTTAGATCAGGGGTAGGCAACCTATGGCACGCGTGCCGAAGGTGGCACGCGAGCTGATTTTCAGTGGCACTCACACTGCCCGGGTCCTGGCCACCGGTCCAGGGGGCTCTGCATTTTAATTTAATTTTAAATCAAGCTTCTTAAACATTTTAAAAACCTTATTTACTTTACATACAGCAATAGTTTAGTTATATATTATAGACTTATAGAAAGAGACCTTCTAAAAACGTTAACATGTATTACTGGCACGGAGAACCCTAAATTAGAGTGATTAAATGAAGATTCGGCACACTAATTCTGAAAGGTTGCCGACCCCTGGTTGATTTGTTTTTCTTTGTACTTGGTCGCCTCTTTTAAAAAAAAAGTCTTACAGTTCAAAGTTAGTTTTCATTTAGCCCTTTAGGATAGTCAGCCTCCATGAGGGCAACGCCTTCCCTGACGGGAATGCCCGGTTTCCTGGGCTTTAAAAGTTGCCTCACTTGCAGACTCTCGATACCTGTTTCGGACGGACATGCTCAGTGTGTGCGCCACCTAGGCAAAACACACATTACACAGAAGTGTCCTCATTGCCTCAAATTAACTACCCGAACAAGAAAGGCTAGAGACTTGCAACTCAAACTCCTTCTCATGGAGAAGTCTCTCAGACTGGTGTGTCAGCCTGAAGCCCAGACCTCCCCCCCCGGACAAGCCTCGCCAACCATGCTTTTGACCAGGGTCCCTCCTCTGCTCAGACTTTTGATCAACCTGCTAAAAAGTGGGTAACTACGCCCCCAACTATATCCCCAATGCAGGAATTGGCCAAGAAGTGCCGTTCCGCAATTGGGCAAACTGCACTGGCACCGACCGTACCTTCAGTGCCTGGAGCTGAGAGAGTGGGACCATCCGGCACTGCCGGTAATGCTAGAGCTAAGGACTCTAAAAGAGCCAGCTCGGACACAGGCGTTAAGTGGAAATCGAAACCTTATGCCTTGGCACCGACTCAGCCAAAGCCGCGATCAACACACAGCGGCGTGGCACCAGTGCAGACCGTGGCTCAATCCTCGAACCCCAATGCACACTCGGTGCACACACTGGCATAGCTACAGTGCCGACATATGCGCCACAGCTCCCAGCACGACCACTCACACAGCACCTGGTGCAGATCATGCAGGCACTTTTCAACTGTTACTCCATCCCCGTTCTTTTCAAGCCCCCTACCCACCTTCCCTCCCCATCCCTCTTCAGGGACCCCTCTCACGAGCCTCTACTGGGTCAGGAGGTAAAAAATATAGGTAAGTAAATAACCTGAGTAAGGTGAAACTGAGATAGGGTGTGGTCTTAATGCCACCTTTTCCTTGAAGAATTGAGTGTATGGAGGATCTGCCATTAAGGCCTGCAACTTGCTGACTCTTCTTGCAGATGTTATAGCCACAAGGAAGGCTATCTTCACTGAGAGGAGAGCCTATGAACATGTTGCTTTCAGTTTGAATGGTGCCTCCAGTGCCTTAAGGTCCCGCAGTGGTACTGCTTCCTTTAGCAATGGAAAAAGACAGATAATACCCTTTAAAAAATCTCACCATTGAAGGGTTTAACAATACCGACTTACCTTGAATGGGAGGATGAAAAACTTAGACCAAGTGAATATTAAGGGAGCTCAGAGTGAGGCCTAAAGATTTCAAATGCATTAGATAATCCAAAATGTCTTGAATCTGTGCTAACATGGACTGAATTTGCTTGGACATTGCCCAAATCAAAAACCATTTCCATTAAAAGTATAGGTGGACCTTTTGGCTAGTTTTCTATTACTAAGCAGAATATCTCAAACTGCTTCCGAGCATAGCCCTTTATCTTCATCTAGCTATGCAGCATCCATGGAATGAGGTGCAGACTGCTTAACGCCGGATGAACAGCCTAGCCGTAAGAATGGCCATACTGAGTCAGACCAAAGGTCCATCTAGCCCAGTATCCTGTCTTCCAACAGTGGCCTATGCCAGGTGCCCCAGAGGGAATGAACAGAACAGGTAATCATCAAGTGTTGCCCATTCCCAGCTTCTGGCAAACAAAGACTAGGGACACTATCCTTGCCCAGCCTGGCTAATAGCCACTGATGGACCTATCCTCCATTAATTTATCTAGTTCTTTTTTGAACCCTGTTATAGTCTTGGCCTTCACAACATCCTCTTGCAAGGAGTCCCACAGGTTGACTGTGCTTTGTGTGGAAAAAAACCTTCCTTTTTGTTTGTTTTAAACCTGCTGCCTATTAATTTCATTTGGTGACCCCTAGTTCCTATGTCATGAGGCTGCGAGTCTGTCATGGAGGTCACGGAAGTTGTGGATTCCATGACTTTCCAGGACCTCCATGACTTCTGCAGCTGGCAGGTGTGACTGATCCCATGGCCACCCAAACAGCTCGGGCAGCCCGGAGCCAGCCGCGCTGCCCCGCCCAGCAGCAGCAGCGGTCCGAGCTGTCTCTCCCCCCTGCCAGCAGCAGCGGTGGCAATCCTGGGTCGCCTCTCACTAGCAGCAGCGGTCCCGGGCCACTCCTTGCCAGCAGCAGTAGCAGCGGTCCCAGATCTCCCCTCCCCCCCCAAGCACCAGTGGGTGCCCCAGAGGCCCCTCTCCAGCACCAGCGGGTGCCCTAGAGGCCCCCACACCAGCGGGTGCCCTGGAGGTCCCCCCCAGCACCAGTGGGCACCCCAGAGCACCCAAGATTTAGTCAGGGGTATATAGTACAAATCATGGACAAGTCACAGGGCCATGAATTTTTGTTTATTGCCCGTGACCTGTCCATGACTTTTACTAAAAATGCCCTTAGTTATGAGAGGGAGTAAATAATATTTCCTTATTTACTTTCTCCACCCCAGTCAGCTTTTATAGACCTCTATCATATCCCCCATTAGTCGTCTCTTTTCTAAGATGAAAAGTCCCAGTCTTATTAATCTCTCCTCATACGGCAGCCGTTCCACACCCCTAATCATTTTTGTTGCCCTTTTCTGAACCTTTCCAATCCCACTACGTCTTTTCTGAGATGGGGCGACCACATCTGCACGCAGTATTTAAGATGTGGGAGTACCATGGATTTATATAGAGGCAGTATGATATTTACTGTCTTCTTATCTAACCCTTTACTAATGATTCCCAACATTCTGTTCGCTTTTTTGACTGCCGCTGCACATTGAGTGAATGTTTTCAGAGAACTATCTACAATGACTCCAAGATCTCTTTCTTGAGTGGTAACAGCTAATTTAGATCCCATCATTTTATATGTATAGTTGGAATTATGTTTTCCAATGTGCATTACTTAGCATTTATCGACATTGAATTTCATCTACCATTTTGTTGCCCAGTCATACAATTTTGTGAGATCCTTTTGTAACTCTTTGGAGTCTGCTTGGGACTTAGCTATCTTGAGTAGTTTCGTATCATCTGCAAATTTTGCCACCTCACCGTTTATCCCTTTTTCCAGATCATTTATGAATATGTTGAATAGGACTGGTCCCAGTACAGACCCCTTGGGAACGCCGCTATTTACCTCTCTCCATTCTGAAAAATGACCATTTATTCCTATCTTTTTACCAGTTACTGATCCATGAGAGGACCTTCACTCTTATACCATGACTGCTTACTTTGCTTAAGAGCCTTTGGTGAGGAACCTTGTCAAAGGCTTTCTGAAAATCTAAGTACTCTATAGCCACTGGATTTCCCCTTGTCCACATGCTTGTTGACCCCCTCAAAGAATTCTAGTAGATTGGTGAGGCATAATTTCCCTTTACAAAAACCATGTTGACTCTTCACCCCAAGAAATCGTGTTCATCTATGTATCTGATCATTCTGTTCTTTACTATAATTTCAAATAATTTGCCTGGTATTGAAGTTAGGCTTACCAGCCTGTAATTGCCGGGATCACCTCGGGAGCCTTTTAAAAAAATTGGCATCACATTAGCTATCCTCCAGTCAGCTGGTACAGAAGCTGATTTAAATGATAGGTTACAAACTACAGTTAGTGGTTCTGCAATTTCACATTTGAGTTCCTTCAGAGCTCTTGGGTGAATAACATCTGGTCCTGGTGATTTATTACTGGTTAGTTTATCAATTTGTTCCAAAACCTCCTCTAATGACACCTCAATCTGGGACTGTTCCTCAGATTTGTCACCTAAAAAGAATGGCTCAGTTTTGGGAATCTCCCTCACATCCTCAACCGTGAAGGACAATGCAAAGAAGTCATTTAGTTTCTCCGTAATGGCCTTATCGTCCTTGAGTGCTTCTTTAGTATCTTGATCCTCCAGTGGCCCCACTGGTTGTTTAATAGGCTTTCTGCTTATGGTGTACTTTCCAAAAGTAATAGCAAAAAAATTTTTGTCTTTGGCTAGCTGTTCTTCTTTGGGTGATTGCTCATGTGTATTCCACAATAGGTGTGCATGCTCGCCACGTGCACCGGTGCCGGAAATTTTTCCCCTAGCAGTACCGATGGGGGGGGGAGTGCCCCCCGCGACCCCTGGAGTGGCGCCTACCTGGTGCGGTATAAGGGGAGCTGTGTGCTCCCCCCACCATCAGTTCCGTCTTGCCACCAGTGAAGGTGCGTCGGAACTGCTCTGCTCCAGTTTTGCTGTAGCTCGTCCCCAGAACTGTTCGTTCATTTAGTACCTGTAGTTAGTTTAGTTTAGTTAGTCAGTGAGCCCAGGCTGGGGCACGCCCCGAGCCCCGGGATTTAAGTCATGCGGTTCTTGTTGGCGTTCTGTGCCAAGAAGCGACCCACACAGACTGTTTGCGCTGCTTGGCAGAAACCCATATCAGCAAGAGGTGCAAGATTTGCAAATCGTTTAAGCCTCGGACCAAAAGAGAAAGGGACATTAGGCTCCGAGCCATTCTGATGGAGTCGGCGCTGACCCCGACCCCGGTACGCCGCTCTGAGCCGGTACTGGGCACCGCGGTGTCGGTACGCGGTGATCCACCCGTGCCATCGACTAGTCGGCACCGCTCCCCGTCCACGGGGCACACCAAGAGGGCCAAGAAGACTCCCTCTTCGCAGCAGCACCGAGGGAAGTCTGGGACAGAGGCTAGGCCGATGTCGGGCAGTCCTCGATCCCCACCGGGACCTAGGCTCCACTCACCTAGAGCGGAGTAGCTTGGCCCCTTCGGAACAGGCCTCTCTGGATGTCCGGATGCCGTCCACCCCTGAAGCCCTCCAGGCGGCCCGGGACGTCTTGTCCATGCCGGTGCCCTGAGCGCCGCCGATGTCGGCCCCACGCTCCAGAGGCAAGCCTCTGCTGGGATCTCCGCAGTCGCCCCCGGCTCAGTACCGGTCTTGGTCAAGGGAATGTTCCCGATACCGATCATCGTCCGCTCGGGGCAGAGTCCACATGGATTGCCCTCAACGCCGACCAGACTCTCGGGCTGGGTTCTGTCCTGCCGGGACTCGCGGCACCAGTCCTCCTCAGAGAGCAGACATCGACAGGACCGCAGTGGACGTCGTCATCAGTCCCTGTCTCGGACAGGGTACCACAGTAGGTCACAGCACGGTCGTCTACGCCATTCCCGCTTGGGCTCCTGCTCCAAGTCTCCGCCAAGGCACCGCAGCCCCAGGCGTTGATTGCCGGCGCCTCGCTGTTGTGGGTCCGCCCGTTGAGGCCATTCGCGGAGCAGCTATTACCATTGGTACCGGTCCCGTGACCATCGAGATCGCGGTCCCGTGACCTTCGCAGATCCCAGCACCGCTGCTCCTCCTGGTCGAGAGACAGCAGCGGATCCTACGCTAGCCCGGTCTCCGTTCGTAGTCCTCCTGCGACGGACCAGACCAGTCAACCAGGCCCCGCCGGTGCCACAGCAGGTGTAGTGGCACCAAGCGTCGTGGCTGGCCCAGTGGTATCAGTGGGCACCGTGGCTTCCAGCGCAGCTGTCGGTGGCCGGAGCTTCGGAAGCACCGTCGGCCTCCCTCTCCAGACCCCTGAGAAAGGAGTTGGTGGGACGCTTGTCCTCGGTACCACGCCCGGAGTCCGACCAGGTGGTGGATCCTCCGGTGCCAGCCGACACCCAAAGCACCGCACCGGCCTCTTCACCCTGTCTGGAGGAGGCGATTGTGGCCCCACCTCCCTCCTTCCCGCAGGAGGACTTCAGGGCCCACCAAGAGCTCTTAAAGAGGGCAGCAAGTCTCCACCTCCAGGCAGAGGAGATGGAGGAGCCCTCGGACTCCTTGTTGAGCGTGTTGTCCCCATTGGCACCGGGTAGGGTGGCCTTGCCACTCCATGAAGGGGTGGCTAAAATTTCAAATGCCCTGTGGCAAACACCGGCCTCGTTGGCCCCTATATCAAAAAAGGCAGAACGCAAGTACTTTGTACCCACTAAAGGGCATGAGTACCTATATACCCACCCGGCGCCCAACTCCCTGATGGTTGAGTCGGTCAACCACAGGGAACGACAGGGTCAGCCTGCCCCGACCCCAAAGAACAAAGACTCTCGGAGACTGGACTCTTTCGGAAGAAAAATTTATTTGTTTTTGAGCTTCCAGTTACGAGTGGCAAACCATCAGGCCCTCTTGGGTCAGTATGAATTTAATCTGTGGGGCTCCCTGCCTAAATTTGAGGTCCCTCTCCAGGAGCATGATAAGGAGGAGTTCAGGGTGCTGGTGGAGGAAGGAGCAACGGCAGCTCGGGCTTCCCTGCAGGCCGCCTTGGATGCTGTGGACACGGCTGCACGTTCAGTGGCCTCCACGGTGTGCATGAGACGGGCGTCATGGCTCCTGCTCTCCGGGCTCTCCAGTGAGGTGCAATCTTCCATGCAGGATCTCCCATTTGATGGGAAAGCTCTGTTCGCAGAGGAAACAGATACAAGGCTGCATGGAATGAAGGACTCTCGCACAACCTTCCAGACCTTGGGTCTCTATGTTCCGGCTCCGGCAAAACCTAAGTTCAAGCCGCAGCAGACTCCGACCCCGGCCGCCCTCCCGAAGTACGAGGCCGCCCATAAGAAGCAACGGGACTATAAGAGATGCCCTCACAAGCAGTCTCGGCCTGCCCTCCAGCCTCGATCCTCCAAGGGCAAGCAGGCGGGGAAAAGGCGATTTTGATGGGACGCTCAGGGGCAACCCACCAGTCCTCATCAGGGATCCAACCCCAATAAAGCTTCCCTTCTCCAACTGGTTCTGTGCTTTCCTTCCAGAATGGTCTCAGCTCACTTTGGACCGATGGGTCCTCAACACCATCTCCTGGGGTTACACCCTCCAGTTTACCTCCTCCCCGCCCAACCACCCTCTGCCCCCGTCCCTCCTGCGGGACCCCTCGCACGAAGCTCTGCTTGAGCAGGAGGTGGGGCGGCTCCTAGGACTACGAGCGATAGAAGCGGTGCCCGAGGAGTTCATGGGCAAGGGGTACTTACTCCTGTTATTTCCTTATCCCGAAGGCCAAAGGGGGTCTCAGGCCCATACTGGATCTACGGGGTCTGAACCAGCACATGGTGAAGCTCAAGTTCCATGGTCTCCCTGGCCTCCATCATCCCCTCCCTCGCTCCTGGGAACTGGTACGCTGCCCTCGATCTACAGGATGCGTACTTGCACATCCACATATTCGAGGGGCACAGGCACTTCCTCCGTTTTGTGGTGGGACAGAATCATTACCAATTTACGGTTCTGCCATTTGGGCTGTCCACTGCCCCCAGAGTGTTTACAAAATGCATGTCGGTAGTAGCGGCCTACCTCAGACGGTGGGGGTTACAGATATTTCCCTATCTGGACGATTGGCTTGTCAAGGGCACCTCCTGGTCGCAGGTGAGGGATCACTTGGCGCCCCTCCTGTCCACGTGCACCGCCTTGGGCCTACTGGTAAACAACACCAAGTCCACACATAGAGTTTATCGGGGCGCTCCTGGACGCAGTGTCAGCCAGGGCCTCCCTCCCGCCAGACAGGTTCAAGACCCTGAAAGGTCTCATTGACTCAGTTGGAAGGTTCCCAGTGACAACAGCCAGGGTTTGCCTGCAGCTCTTGGGTCATATGTCGGCGTGCATGTACTTGGTCCATCATGCCAGACTCATTATGAGGCCCCTCCAGTTCTGGTTGGCCTCGAATTTCTCCTAGGCCATGGACAGGATGGACAGGGCCCCATCGCTGGAGCTGGTGTCCGATGCGTCAGACCTGGGTTGGGAGGCCCATGTGGGGAGCTTTCAGACCCAAGGCCTGTGGTCGGTTCAGGACCTGACCCTACACATAAACGTCAAGAAGCTCAGAGCAGTGCGGCTGGCGTGTATGGCCTTCCGCTCGCACCAGTAGAGCAAGGTAGTCAGGGTCCTCACGGACAACACGGCCTCGATGTTCTATATCAACAAGCAAGGCGGGGCCTGCTCCTCTGCCTCGAAGCCCTCAGACTGTGGAACTTCTGTATAGCCCACAACATCCATCTGAAGGCCTTCCACTTACCGGGCACCTGCAATGAGAGGGCGGATCGCTTGTGCAGGGACGTCTCCTCGCAACACGAGTGGTCCCTCCACCTGGAAGTGGCCCACCGGCTCTTCCGAAGGTGGGGAACTCCCGAGATGGACCTATTCGTGACTTGGCAGAACCGGCGATGCCCCCGGTTCTGCTCCGGGGGGGCCTGGTGAGGGGCGCTATCTCCAATGCCTTTCTACTGTCCTGGTCATGCCGGCTTTTCTACGCCTTCCCCCCGTTCCCTCTAATCAGAAGGGTCCCGGAGAAGATAAAGTCGGACAAGGCCCGAGTCCTCCTGATTGCCCCGGCGTGGCCCAGGCAGTATTGCTACGGGACCCTCACGGGCCTGGCAGTAGCTCCGCCGTGGCTGTTGTCGCTCCTCCCAGACCTGCTGTCACAGGACCACGGCCACCTCCTCCATCCCAACCTAGCGACTCTTCACTTTACGGTGTGGCTGCTCAATGGTTAGGTGGAGAGGAAAGTACGTGCTCAGAGCAAGTTCAGCACGTCCTCCTCGAAAGTAGATGGCCTTCCACTCGCTGCGCTTATTTGGCGAAGTAGTCCCGGTTTTCTAGGTGGGTGGCAGACCAGGGTGTCTCCCCGGTGACCGCCCCGATCCAACTTATCCTTGATTACCTCCTCCACCTGACCCAGGGCCTGGCACCCTCGTCCGTCAAGGTACACTTGGTGGACATATCGGCCTTCCATCCACCGGTGCAAGGGCACACAGTGTTTTCCCATGCTATGACCAGCCAGTTCCTTAAGGGTCTAGACTATCTTTTCCCATATTCTAGACCCCCAGGTTCCACAGGGGGACCCAAACCTGGTGTTTGGCTCGTCTCACGGGGCCCCCGTTTGAACCACTGGCCACGTGCTCCTGGTCTCACCTCTCGTGGAAGGTGGCCTTCTTGGTTGCTCTCACGTTGGCCAGGCAAGTCTCGGAGTTCAAGGCCCTGACCTCCGAACTGCTGTATACGGTCTTTCATAAGGACAAGATCCAGCTCTGCCCACACCCCGGGTTCCTCCCAAAGGTGGTCTCCGCCTACCACATGGGTCAGGACATTTTTCTACCGGTCCTCTGCCACAAGCCATTCAGAAAGTCCTCGCAAATGTTTGTCTCCTCGGCAGAGTGCACGAGGGGCCAGCTGATTTCCACTCAGCGGCTTTCCAATTGGATCACTTCGTGCATCCGTTCCTGTTATGAGCTGGCGGGCGTTCCCCCGCCACCCATTGTGAGGGCACACTCGACCTGGGCACAGGCCTCATCGGCTGTCTTCATGGCCCACGTCCCTATCCAGGACTTTTGTAGGGCCGCCACGTGGTCGTCGGTTCACACGTTCACCTCGCACTATGTGATCGTCTCCCAAACCAGGGTTGATGCTGGGTTTGGCAGGGCTGTTCTCCGTCCTGGGAACTTGTGAACTCCTACCCACCTCCAACAGATACAGCTTGGAATCACCTATTGTGGAATACACATGAGCAATCACTCGAAGAAGAAAAAACAGTTACCTTTTCCGTAACTGGTGTTCTTCGAGATGTGTTGCTCATGTCTATTCCACATCCCACTCTCTTTCCCCTCTGTCGGAGTTATCTGGCAAGAAGGAACTGAGGGTGGGGGGAGCATGCAGCTCCCCTTATACTGCGCCAGGCAGGCGCCACCCCCCCCCCACGGGTACTGTTTGGGGAAAAACTTCCAGCGCCAGTGCACGTGGCGAGCATGCACATCTATTGTGGACTAGACATGAGCAACACATCTCGAAGAACACCAGTTACGGAAAAGGTAACTGTTTTTTCTTCAAATTCTTTTTTGGCCTTCCTAATTATATTTTTACACTTCATTTGCCAGAGTTTATGCTCCTTTCTATTTTCCTCGCTAGGATTTAACTTCCACTTTTTAAAGGTTGAGTGAGTAGGTTGATGTTGAGTGAGTAGGTTAGGAAGAGGAGAGTGAGGCTTAGTAAGTAAAGCCAAAAGAGAGAGGTAGTCAGAAAACCAACATTGCCACGGCCATGCTGGTGCAATCAGAATTAGTTTGTCATGATCCAGTTTGAGCTTGAGGCTAACCTCAGGGATCAGAGGGATTGGGGGAAGGCATACATCCGGTTCCCTTCCCAATTCAGATGGGTGGCATTGATAAGAGACTGTGATGGGATGTGCTCCCCATGCTTGTCTTGAAAGGGTTAATGTAGGCCAGATGGGCCAATTAACCTAGTAGGCTGCAAGCTGGTGGATATTTAGGCTGAGAGGAGAGCCCTAATTAAGGGAAGCTCACCTGTGCAGTAACAGGAGGGGCTTCAATAAAACCAGGGGGCTGGTAGCAGAAACGGGGCTGAGAGGAGGAGGGCTGCAGTCACTCTTCATGGGACAAGGTAGAAAAAGGGGTTTGGACCCAAGAGGAAGGGTTTGTCTAGCAGAACTGGGAGATAGGGATTTAGCTAGAAGGGTGAAGAATGAGAGCCTGGGATAGGCAAGATAAGAAGTAGAGCAGAGTGTGGCAGGAAAGTTTGAGCTAGTACAGACCTTGGCTGCTGAAGATTGGGCTTCTGGACTGGAACCCAGAGTAAAGGGTGGGCCTGGGTTCCCCTACGGCCACTGAATGAGTGGCACAATCGGGGCAGTGAACTTGAAGGCTGTCCGGGTCTATTTGTTGTAGCCACTGAGAGAGTGGCTCAGCCAGGGCAGTAGAGTTAAGGACTGCCTGAAACAGTGTGGAAGACTGTGATAGTACGCCGGAAGGGGAGGATTCTTGTGACTTGGCCAGAGGACTAAGTCAAGGCAAGGCGTGGCAGCTCCTGAGGAGCAAGAGAGGGGTCAAAGAGCGGGACAACAGGACGAGGAACCGTGAGATGAGGTGGTCAGGCTGAAAGACTAATTCCAAGAGTGGCCAGGAGGAGGCGCCTCTTAGCAGTTTGTAGAAGTCCCTTTGATAGAGTCCTGCTTCAGAACAGAATTGCTGACATTATCTGTTGTCCTTTGTTGTAAACAAGTCTATGGAATGGATGCCTCACTGCCAGAAACGACTTCAGCACACCATTCTTTAGGGACCACTTATGAGTTGTCAAAAAAGACCTGCTGAAGTGATCAGCTAGGTGTTCTGAGAGTCTGGTAAGTGAGCCACTGTGGATACAATATATTCCTCAATGCCGAGGTGCCAGAACTTTATTAGAGCAGCCACCTCCCTGCTTTTTCATGCAATATATTGTATTGGTATTGTGCATGAAAATGAGTCATTGTCCCTCAGATGTGATCCCAAAAGGCATTGTATATTGCTCAAAAGTTCCAGCAGGTTGATGTGACAGGAAGCTTCCTCTTCTGACCACAAACCCTGAATTTTTAACGTTCTCAGATATGCTCCCCAATCTATTGTATAGGCGTTGGTGACTACTGTGATGGTCGGCGAAGGGCGGGCAGAGGGGACACCCTGACACATTGTATTCTATCCACCACTGTAAAGAGTGCAGTATCTCTGGGGGCACCCGGACAGGAGTGTCCAGCGGCTGGGAAATAAAGACAATAGACTAATTTCAACCGCTACTGAAGGAAGACGCAGGCACAATCTCACATGTTGCACTATATACATGCATGCGGCCAGATGGCACACTAACTTCAGGCATGCCCAGATCATGGTCGAAGAGTGCAAATGGAGATCCTGACAAAGTTGCCGAATTGTCTGGAACTGTTTGGATGGGAGACAGGCCCTCGAATTCGTAGTCTATCAGGGTCCCAATGAACTTGATTTTTTTAGTTGACTTCAAAGTTGATTTGCCCCTTTTTAAGATCAGACCCAGTCCATCAAAAAGGTTTATCGTGAGCCTGAGATGACTGAAGATCTGTTCCCTGGATGAGCCTCTCAGGGTATGTCTACACTTCAATAAAACACCCATGGCTGGTCTGTCTCAGCTGACTTGGGCTTGCGGGGTAGGACTGCAGGGCTATCAAATTGCAGTGTATACATACCCTCAGTAGCCAATCATCCAGGTATAGGAAGATATGAACTACCCTCCTTGTGAGAGAGGCTGCCACCACTGTCACGCATTTGGTAAAGATGTGTGGAGTTGATGACAGGCCAAAAGGGAAGAACTGTGTACTGTTAGAATTGGCCAACAACAAGGAACTTCCTGTGGCTTTGGAAGATTGCCACATGAAAATAAGCATCTTAGAGACTGAGAGCAGCAAACCAGTCATTTTGATTCAGAGTGGGAAGTATAGTATCCAGTATAACCATATGGACTCTTATGTACTTGATGTGTTTGTTGAGGAACTTCCTCTGTGACCCCCAGAGTACAGAGGGTTTGTTGTGCCTGCTGTAACAGCAGTGACTGGTGAGAGGGGTCCCTGCAGAGTTCTGGGGTAGCAGGATGTAAGTGGGGAAAGGATAGGAATGTCATGTGTAACTCAGTCCCAAAGTGCTGTCTGTAGTTGTCTCACAAGCACTGTAGAAGCAAGATAGCCTGTCCCAAATAGCTGAGCTGTGGAAAGGACAGTGACAATTGAGGTACTGCTCTTGAAACACCAGTCAAGCGGACTGTCTAGCCAAAGAAGGAAGAGTAGAGCCATTTGACTAAAATTAGACATAAAAGGTTTCTTCCTCTGTGATTTGTTCCTCTTTCTGGGGAAATCTTGTGCCTCACAAGGTAGGAAGACTGACAGAAATGTCACTGAAAATACTGCTGCTGTTGATTCCCAAAATGGTGTCTCTTTGCAGTCTGGGTCTAAATCCCCAATGAGCATAGTGGAGCCCAGGAGTCCTTGAAATAATGTAATGTCTCATCAGTTGTCTCTGAGAATAGGCGACGACCATCAAACAGCAAGTCCTCTGTGCTTTGTTGGATCTCAGGAACTATGCATGGTTACAAAACCATGAGATTCTTCTCATCCTTACAACCGAGCCCATGAGTCTGGAGAAAGCATCTGCTATATCCAGGGCTGACTGTAAGGATGTCTTCACCATTAAACTGCCTTCCATAACAAAGACTTTGAATTCCTCCCTGAAGAATTCTGGTAACTTTTCCACAGATTTAAACATAGCGTCCCAGTTCACAAAATCGTATTTCGATAATACAACTTGCTGGTTTGCAATACACATTGTAAGGAGGAAGTCGATTTGATCTTTCTCTGCATTAAATCTAGCCTTTTGGACACTTTCCTTAGGCTTAGATTTATATCTTCCCTGACTCACTCTCACTCATTTGCTGCTGTCACAACAAGGAAATTTGGAGCTAGAAGACAGAAAACAGATTTGAAGCCCTTCAGTGGCAGTGTCTTTTGTCAGTGCGTTTTACAGTGAGTGTTAATGAAGGTTTATTTCCTAGGGATTTAGATGCTATAGTATTGCTTCATTTATAGTGAGAGCAACTCTCCCAGGAACAGAATGTTGGAGGATCTCCACCAATTTATGGATGTTTCCTGCACAAACTTGGCCTGAATACTTAAGACTGATGCCCTGCATCTGAGCAGATCCTGATACAATCTGAAATCCTCTGGTACTGGAGATGAGTACCGAAGTACTGCTGCGTCATCTGGTGACGAGGGGGAAGATGCAGTTGGGACAAATGGAATCCCTTGAGGAATGACATCTGACTGCCCTAAAGGTTCAAGCTGTTCTAACACAGAGGGAGCCCCCTCTGCTGGTGGCTGCAGGACTGGTGGTTCATGCAGGGAGTCTACTGGAGGTACAGGTGATCTCGTCCTAGAGTGAGCAGAGAACTGGGACTTTGCCAAATGAGGGACTTCCCAGGGATTCTACTGAGGCCATTGTGGATAAGGATGGGGAATTGGCAGCCAATAATAAGTAGTCCAGGGTCCCTAGTCTCTACTGTTGGAAAGTTACCAATCCTAGTACCCACTATGATTCCTGCTGTGTCTCAATAACCTGTGAAATGGGGAAGGGGAGGGAGATGCCTCTGAGCTTGACTGTGAGGATCTCTCCAAATAGCTTAATGGTGGCAGTGGGGCCAATCCTAATGGGGCCACCAAGCATCCAGTGTCATCCATGGCCCAATCCACGGTGCAATCAGTACCTAAGGAACAATCAGTGGTTCCTTGAATATTGATACCAGCCTCAAACTCATACTGGGCCCCGAAAGAAGAGGCATCGTTACTGAAAACAAAGGTGTTCATGGGCCAGCAGATGCAGACTTTATCATAGTCAGCACCGGTACTTAAGATTCCGTCCAAGTAGATGCCCTCGATGCTGAGCGATAACTCTACAACAACCCTTCACGGTGGATAAACTGCAGTGCAGATGACAGTATTGGAATAAGTGTGCCACCAATCCGGGGTTTGCTGAGGATGATGTCACTGTAGTCAGATGGTCCAGAATAAGCACCCAGTCAGGGACAGGCAAGCACAGCAAATCTGCTGCTTCCTGATATGCAGTCAGAGTGGAAACTGACAGTGCCACTGTCAAATGTACTGGAGTCAATGGTATAGATTCCCCCTGATCCCACCTCGGTACCAGAGAGCGTGCTGATGGCCCCATTCTATCCCACATACGAGGAGACTACTGGTGCTAGCTGGCACTTCTCGTAGACAGAGAAGACGGATCTCTCTGACTTCTGGAGCGGCTTCAGTCTGTTTTGTAGGTTCTTTTTCTCAGGGAGCCTGACGAAGGGAAGCGGTCTGTCTTCCTTCTGGGCGAGTAATCTGAGCTCATTCGAGAAGTATCTGTCTGTACCGGCTCAGGCACACTTTGCGGGGCCTGACAGTCCACAGCAGTCCCCAATGCTGAGGCAGGTCTCATTGCCTGCTTGAGAAGGTGCTGCTTTTATCTTAAGTATCTAGCCATCTGTGTCCTCTTTTTAAAGGACTTACAACTAGAGCACCTTTTTTTATGTGCCTTTCCCTGAGACACAGTAAGCATGTAGTGTGGGAGAGAGCTGCCCTAGAAGAAGGGCAATGATTAAACTCCGATGAGAGCTGTGACGTTGCACTCCATAATGTTTTATGGAAATATGCTTATGAGTGTGAATATAATGTAACTGGAATATCATTACAAAGTTTATAATCTACTGAGTGTGTTCATCCTATTTACAAGAATGATACATTCTTACAATCTGAAGCTAGGAATATAAATTATTACTCTGAGTGTGCAAAGTGTGGGCCATTAATGGTGGTTTAGAATCTTTAGAATGGTTTAGGGCCCATTGACTAGGAAAATTGGTTGTAAATGGCTCTGTTTACTTGCAAACCTTCCTGGGTGTGGGCGGGCCAGCCCTGGAAGAATGAAGACTGGGGTCTCAAAGGACATGTGACCATGTCACAGGATACTGGAATCCATCTAAAATCTGGTACCTTTCCATTTAGAAGGAGTGGTGGGGACCCAGAAAGACAAAAGATTCCTGCCTTATGCAAAAGCTATAAAAGGGGGTGGAACAGAACAAAGGGGGCTACAGTCATGAGAACACCCCTGCTTTCCACCTAAGATGTCTGCTGGAACTAACAAGCATGGTACCAGGGAAAAGGATTGGGCCCAGACTAGGTTATTGGAAGCTTATTGGAACATCTCTGAGGGTGAGATTTACTTGTATACCTCTACCCTGATATAACACGATCTGATATAACATGAATTCGGATATAACGTGGTAAAGCAGTGCTCCGGGGGGGCGGGGCGGGGCTGCGCACTCCGGCGGATCAAAGCAAGTTCGATATAACGCGGTTTCACCTATAACACGGTAAGATTTTTTGGCTCCCGAGGACAGCGTTATATCGGGGTAGAGGTATACTTGAAACCACTTAAATCCTACTTTTTTTATACTTAATAAAATCACTTTTTTGTTTATTAGTAAACCCAGAGTAAGTGATTAATACCTGGGGGAGCAAACAGCTGTGCAAATCTCTCTATCAGTGTTATAGAGGGTGGACAATTTATGAATTTACCCTGTATAAGCTTTATACAGAGTAAAACGGATTTATTTGGGGTTTGGATCCCATTGGGAACTGGGTGTCTGGGTGCTGGAGATAGGTGACCTGCTGAGCAGTTTTTGGTTAAAGTCTGCAGCTTTGTAGGCGTGGACCAGACCTAGGTCTGTGTTGCAGCAGGCTAGCGTGTGTGGCTCAACAAGGCAGGGTTCTAGAGTCCGAAGCTGGCAGGGAAAACGGGCTCAGAGGTAATTCCAGCACGTCAGGTGACAGTTCCGAGGGGGTCTCTGTGATCGAACCAGTCACAAGGGCATCCCACTGGAAGAAACTACCTAACTGCTAACTAACGATACTAACTATAATTATATACAAAGAAAGTCACAAAGAGCTATGAAGACAAGTGTAAGGAACGATCATGCTAAGAGCTCCAACTCTAGCCGCAGGTGGTGAGAAGGAGGTTGGGACGGTGCAGCCCTTATATAGCCATGGGAGGGGCTATGCAGGGAGGGGCATTGAAGTCTGCACGAGGAGGGGGTGCTTTGAGCACAGAGACAGAGATTCCAGACAGAGCTCAGAGTCCACCTATAAGGACAGATAATATAAAGTGTCTGGAAATAAAACCATCACTCTTTCATGGTGTCATGGACTGGTAAGGATATGGAGCAGCTTATGACACAGATACAAACTTCTCCAACACTGACCCCAGCTCAAGTGACACACTCTTGGTTTTGATGTGCCCCTAGGAGAACTGGGATAGTCATTGATGTCAAAGCACCTACTAGTACAGATTCCATTACAGAGAACATCATATGCAGCTGAGCTGCCCCTAGAGAAGATCTATTCCTCCTCTCTCCTTGGAGCATATGTTCTCTCATTCTTCAGCAGAGAACCCTCTCCTCTGAGGTCAGTGATGAACACCACAGAAAGATATACTAGCTTTCCCTGCAGGGCTCAGACACTGTGAGCTCATCAGAAAAGACACTGGCCTGGCCAAAAATATACAAGTCAGCCATATTACATTATGGCACCACAGCCCTATTGAAGATACTGCAGTACACCATACTCACCGAAGAGGTCACTTCCCTCATCACTTGTCTCTGGCCAGACTACCTACGCCAGAAGATCAAGAAGAAGGGGACAGAAACAATAGCAACCTATATCACCTCTACAGGTCCTCATCTTCATTGCCTGATGAAGCAGTACTGGTACCAGATGACTTAAAAGCATTCCAGAATCTTGTTAGGATTGCTGAATTCTTCGAGCGCTGGCCCCTGTGTATATTCCACTGTGGGTACACATGCACTCCCTTTGAGACCAGAGAATTCTTGCAAGCACCGTTCGTTGGTCTACACCTGCACCCCTGTTCTCCTCATGCTCCGCATGGGGAGTATAAGTGGCAGGGTGGACTGATTGCCTCTCTAGCTCCTCCTTACAGCTGCATGGCCTGAGTTGGCACCATGCATGGACACCTCCAGTGTCCAGAGCTTCTCCTTTCTCTTCAAGCTGAGGCAGTTTTGGCTGTCAGACTTGTTGCAGATAGCCAGATAGCCCCTTGTGCACCTCCCAACCTGCCCTGACATAATATCTCAGAATAAAAGTCAGATGTTGCACCTGATGCCTTGAATTTTGACTGCTGAGCACTACTGATAGTATTCCCTCAAGATTAACTTCTCAAAATGGAAAATATATTCTGTATGAGCCATCCAAAATGATACAGGCCCAGAGGAGGCCCTGAGACTCATCGACTTTAAGGCCAGAAGAGACCATCATAATTAAGGTTTAAGATTTTTTCACTGTTATTTTTAGTAAAAGTCACAGACGCAGGCAATAAACAAAAATTCATGGAACCCTGTGACATTTCTGTGACTTTTACTAAAAATAAGGGCAGGAGGTTTGACGGGAAAGATTGAAGCCCAAGCAGAGGGGAAGAAAGTCTGAGCCCTGCTTCTGGGGTGTGTGTGGGGGGTGGGGAGGAGTCCAGGACCCACCACTGTGGTGGGTGACAGCTCTGGGACCCCTGCCGCAGCCCCAGCGGCTCGGAGCTCGGGTCCCTGCCGCCCGTGGCAGCTGACAGCACTGGGGGTCCCGTGTCTTCCCCCCCACCCCGGCAGCTCGCATATCCTGGGTCTTGTAGACCATGCTCTTTCTTTTATTGTTGTTTGGGTTTTTTTGAGATAAGGAATGATCATTGTTATTCTGGGAAAACAGCTTAACATAGATACCTATTCCCCCAACCACTTTGGCCTCAGAGTTCTGTGTAATTATTTTGTTTAATTGTTTTTAAGGAATAGAGGCAGGGAAGTTACTGTCCATTGGGTAACTGAGGCAGATGTACTCCTCTAATGATGAGGCAGTGCAATAGTTAAGACCTTCAAGCTATGCAGAAATTTGACCCATATTCATAATAGGAATATGATCCACAAGTTGATGATCTATTGTCACTAGATACCTTTTACAAAAATGCTAACAATGGCAAATAACTAACTTCCTGTTCTTTTATAGGCATAGGCTTTTTAAAAGGCTTGTTTAGTAGCATTTACAAGTGTCAAAGTAAACACTTATCTGACTCATGAAGCAATGTTTTTCTGTTTTGTTTTGGTATTTTTTTAAAACTAGCAAGATGTCCTGTTTTGGTCATTAATAGAACTAATTTTACTACCTGAATTTCTCTGTTTATTAGTAGTTAGCTGCAGTTCTTCCTGTTCTAGGATGGTGAGTAGGGCCATATTATCTATTTTGCTAACTACAGAATTACCTGCCCGAGTCCTGCCGTGTGTGCACCTGAAGTCCAAGAGTGAACTCAAAACTGGCTCCCTAAAGGAAGTAGGGAGCAATACAGAGAGCATGCTCTGTTTTAGTAGTGTTTGTGGCAGGGAGGATTTACAGTATTAAGTGCCTCCAAAGGGTGAAAGTATGTGACGTAGGTCGCTTGCTCTGGCTGCATTAAAATGGAAAAGGAGATAGAGCTTTATTCTGTAGATGGAATAAATATTACTAAATCTCTCTGTGTTACAAAACAGATTTTAAGGTGAAAGAAGAGACTTGGGTTTGAATACGTAAATCCAGATTCCGCCCTTAGTTAAAACCCACTGAAGTCAGTGGGATGGTTTGGACATAACTGAGAGCGTAATTTAGCATTTAAGCTGAGGAGGTACAGCTTGCCTATATTTATTAAGTAGAGAAGTTTCTTTTACATTTCCAATGTTGTAATTTTCTTTCAGTGGGAGGACAGAGGTCCAGTCTGTGCAGTATGGTAAAGAAAAAGCAAACAAAGACAGGGTATTTGCCAGGTAAGCTATTTACATTTGTTTGTATGGAATTTAATTACATGGTAATTAATACTTCTTTCAACTTCGACTTTTTAGTAGGTTACTTTGTGGTAATTTTGACACACGCTAGAGCACTTCAATAAGCTTCCTCCGAATACCAGTATGTTTGGATGGAGATGTTATGATAAACTACTTTTCTCTGTGTTTTTTTGTTTTTTTTAAATAATGGACATGCAAGCGTTATCTCTTGTGAGCTGCTCTTTTGGTGGAGTTTAACCCATACCAAGGAGTTATAATTTGAATACTGGAACGTATCTTTTTATCTGAGGGGGGCAGAAGCGGTAGGGAATCACATAACCGAAAAAAGGATACTCCGGTGTCTTCCTTTTTATGTGTTTGCAAAGAAAAGATTGCAAACTCTTCAGGGTGGGGACTGTCTTCCAATTTGTACAGTACCTAGCACAGTGGGGGGCCTCAGTACAAATAATAATAATATTTTCTACAAGAAGAATTTTCTTATCTTCATTCTGTTGAACGCTTATGAGTTTATGGGTTTGTTCCTTCAGTGATAATATTCTAAAATTGTAATTCCCTTTAAAATATTTGCCCTAAATGCCCAGATTTTTATAAATGTGTGCTTCACTATAACCTCTACTACCGTATTTTTGCTATGAATTCTCTTGAGAATGCCTTCAGAAGTGATTCATTATATCATAATTGGCTGACTGTAGAAACTGTTCTGCAGTATTGTAATTCTAATTATTATTTTTCTGCTGGATTCCATAGTGTCCACAATATGCTAGGCACTTTACAAACAAAAGGAAGCATTGCTCCTGCCCTGAAGAGTTTACAATCTGAGACAAAGAGTAGGGAAATGGAAAACAATGTATGTGTAAAATAGCTAAACTGGTGATTGTCCATGTCTTGGAAATAAAATGTTTTAATGAGACAATACGAAGATTTGTATGTCTCCTGTTCTGATTTACCCACATTCTGCCATGTATATCATGTCATAGCAGTCTCGGATGATGACCCAGCACATGTTCGTTTTAAGAATACATTCACAGCACATTTGACAAAACACAAAGAAGGTACCAATGTGAGATTTCTAAGGCTATGTCTACACTGCTGTGGTAAGTCGACCTATGCTATGCAGCTCCAGCTACGTGAATAACGTAGCTGGAGTCGACATACCTTAGGTCGAGTTACTGCGGGATCTACACTGAGTCGACTTACCTTACTCTTCTCATTGGGGGTAGAGTACAGGGGTCGACTGGAGAGCAATCTGCAGTCGATTTGATGGGTCTTTACTAACAGTGCCATACGGAAGCCTGTTCTCACTTTCAGGTGACATTGTAAACAAGACGTGGGCAGCATTATCTCCTGCAAATTGTAACCAAACTTGTTTGTCTGAGCGACTGGCTGAAGTAGGACTGAGTGGACTTGTAGGTTCTAAAGTTTTACATTGTTTTGTTTTTGAATGCAGTTATATTTTGTACATAATCCTACATTTGTAAGTTCAACTTTCATTATAAAGAGATTGCAGTATAGTACTTATATTAGGTTGTAATAAAAAATAAATATAAAACGAGCACTGTATTCTGTGTTGTAATTGAAATCAATATATTTGAAAATGTAGAAAACATCCAATAATATTTAAATAAATGGTGTTCTATTAGTGTTTAAGAGTGCAATTAATTGCGCAATTAATTTTTTAATCGTGTGATTAATTTTTTTTTATTGCTTGACAGCCCTATAAATTAGCCTTCGAGCTAGCCAGTATTATGGCTCAAAGTGCTGTCACATGGAAGTCAAAGCTTGAAAACTTTCAAAGTACTACAATACAGGGTAACAATTTTGTTGCAGATAGTTTAAAAGAAAACTAAGATTAAAGCCAGTTTATTATTATTTTTATCTCTCTCTAATCCAGAGAAAAAGTATTTCTTTTGGATGGCCGTCAAAATCGGAACAGCTACTTTTGGCTTAATATCCAAAGGTGTTTTACCATTTATGCTCAGTAGGTGTGAGATAACATCCTGTGATCTTTCACGTTCTATTGACTAGAAATGGACTACCAAGGAGAGATGGATTTTTTCAACACTTCCATATAAAACGTCTTTATATCATCATCCCAGGTGTCAAAATAAAAACACATACCCCTAATCTCTTTTCGTTACCCGAGTGATGTAAAGGTAAAGTCTCTGAAACTGCACCAAAAGGCTCCAATCCTACAATGTTTTTAATTGCACGATTAATCGTGGTTAATGTTTTTAATCGCTTGGTAGCCCTGCTATTAACATTTTGTTTTTATTTTGAAGAACACTATAGTAGTGATTGGGAAAAGCTGTGAATAAGAGCTTGTCTGCAATTATTGTTTTTCAGAAAGTTCTGACTTAATTAAAAACTACACTCTTGTCAGACCTCAGAAGCTAAGTATGGTTGGGCAGAGCCAGTACTTGGCTCCAGGAATACATAGATGTCTCAGGAAATGATGTTCGTTATTAAGTAGGTGGCACTCTTCTCTTTGAGTCAGTGCTGAACAGGGTAGATTTGATTTAAATCACTAGTCAGGGAGACTCGATTTAATCATGGATTTCTACATAAAAGTGCATTCTTGTTGGTTGTTATAAACTTAATACAGATTCTTCACAACTCAGAGATAGATGTAGGTTTCATTTTTAGAAGGTACACACTATACATTTTTTAAGTGATTTATTTTGAAAACTTTTCAGATTAGTTTTACAGCTATATCAGAAAATGAATGATTGGTTATTTCATTTACCAAAGGTAATTGAAGCAGATATTTATGAAGTCATTGGGAGGTGAACTATCTCCAATTCAACAGGTTAATCATTAATATTTGGAGGATTTTCTTGCCATGCTGTATTAGGAGGAGAACATCACCAGACAGACATTTAAATTGTTTTATTTAACTAAAACAACAGCGTTATGTATTCTGGATTTTTTTCTTGAACAGCAAACATATAATATTTTAACAAAAAAAGCATATGAATTTTTGAATTTAGTTAAACATACAAGTTTTTTAAAATCAGGTTTGTTTTTGTTAAGATTGTTTTTAACTAAAATAGTTAAATGAAATATTTTTTAAAAACACAAATTAAATTGACTATGTCAACCAGGTCAACATAAGAAACTTAAAATATTGGCTTCTGCAGCTAACTCAGTCATCTTCATCTTCATTTTCCTGTTTGTTCATAATGTGGAAAAGAAAAACAAGCTTTCCTGCTTTTTCAGGTCCCAAACGATTTCTCAATTTGGAATGAATTAGTCCAAAGGAAGAAAATATTCTTTCTACACCGTCAGAAGAAGCTACTGCTGTTAAAAGTGAGATTATCACTTCAACAGTCTCTGAATCCAAGTGCTTAAGAGACTTTCTTTAAAAGATCATCAGCAAACATATATTTCTTCAATGGTTCACCCTTAGCGCTGAAGTTTATTATAGTTGGCATTATGGAGGGATGATTGCTGGATGTCCATGTCATAGCCAGCTCCTCTTCTTCAGCAGTTAAGGTTTGACCCTGGTACCGAGTATTGAGAATATTCGCAAGAAAATGAGCTAGAGATAGCACTTGTCCCATTCGTTTTTTTTAATGCTTGTAATTTAACTCTGTCATTGCATATTTCTCTTTTTAAGATCTCACTCAGTTCATTCCAAATTTCAACAGCATCAGCAATAAAACAGCTATTTCCCTGCATTTTGTTCAAGGCTACAGAAATAGGCTTCAGGGTACTCAGCATGTGTTCAATACAGTAACTCCTCACTTAACATTGTAGTTATGTTCCTGAAAAATGCAACTTTAAGTGAAACAATGTTAAACGAATCCAATTTTCCCATAAAATTTAATGTAAAGCCGGGGGGTTAGGTTCCAAGGAAAATTTTTTGGGGCAGACAAAAGGCATTATATACTGTACAGTACTATACTGTGGTGGGGCGGTGCCCCTGGCTTACCCCTGGGGCTCAGGGCCGGGGGTGCAGGGTCTGGGAGGGAATTAGGGTGTGGGAGGGCGCTCAGGGTGTGAGTACGGGCCGGAGGACTCAGGAGGAGCAGGGGCAGCCGTGCAGCCAGCGGCCGGAGAGAAGCGGCGCTTTCCCCTTCAAAGCGCCGCTTCTCTCCGGCCAGCTTTGAAGGGGAAAGTGCCGTTTCTTTCCGGCTGCGCGGCTGCCCCTGCTCCTCCTGAGTCCTCCGGCCCGTGCTCACAGGGCCGCATTCCAAAAGGGGCTTTAGAGCTGCAGGCCAGGGCCCCGGGGCCCCCTTAGCTGGGGGGGGGGCAGCTTCCCCGCTCGCTCACTCCCTTCCTCCCAGAAAGTCCGAAGCGCTGCCAAACAGCTGTTTGGCGGTGGGGGAAGTACTGGGAGGGAGAGAGGAAGGGAGGGGGAGGAGGCGGAGAAGAGGAACTTGTGCAATGCTCCCTTGTAAAGTCAGCCAAACGACGTTATAAGGGAGCATTGCACAACTTTAAACAAGTATGTTCCCTAATGGAGCAGCGATATAACTTCGAAACAATGTTAAGTGGGAGTACGGTAAGTGAGGAGTTACTTGTATTTCTCTTAAGCCCAATGTTGAGAACTTTGGCTGTGACCGTGCCATCTATTTTTTCATGGTTTTGTTCACAAATTGTCATCAGATTAGGCCAGTTCTTGATATAGTGCTCAAAACAATCCACTACTGAGTTCCATCGCGCATCTTGTGGGAGAGTTAGCATGGTTCCTCCCACTTTTTTCAGATCAGCTGCTGCAAAGTGATTCTTATGAAAGTATTTTGCAATTTCAACTACATTAGCCTTTATTTCTGGAACACTGAAGTCTATGACTAGGAGGTGCATCAAATGAGCACTGCAACTGTATGTTGCAGTGGGGGAGGTTTCAGTTGGATATTAGGAAAAACTTTTTCACTAGGAGGGTGGTGAAGCACTGGAATGGGTTACCTAGGGAGGTGGTGGAATCTCCTTCCTTAGAGGTTTTTAAGGTCAGGCTTGACAAAGTCCTGGCTAGGATGATTTAGTTGGGAATTGGTCCTGCTTTGAGCAGGGGGTTGGACTAGATGACCTCCTCAGGTCCCTTCCAACCCTGATATTCTATGATTCTATCTATGATCTAGCCAGCTTTCTATCCACCTTATAGTCAGTCCACTCATCCAGCCCATACTTCTTTAATTTGCCGGCAAGAAGACCGTATCAAAAGCTTTGCTAAAGTCAAGGAATAACATGTCCACTGCTTTCCCCCCATCCACAGAGCCAGTTATCTCATCATAGAAGGCAATTAGGTTAGTCAGGCATGACTTGCCCTTGGTGAATCCATGCTGACTGTTCCTGATCACTTTCCTCTCCTCTAAGTGCATCAGAATTGATTCCTTGAAGACCTGCTCCAGGGACTGAGGTGAGGCTGACTGGCCTGCAGTTCCCCGGATCCTCCTCCTTCCCTTTTTTTTTTTAAAGATGGGCACTACAGTAGCCTTTTTCCAGTCATCCGGGACCTCCCCTGATCGCCATGAGTTTTCAATGGTAATGGCCAATGGCTCTGCAATCACATCCACTAACTCCTTTAGCACCCTCGGATGCAGTGCATCCGGCCCCATGGACTTGTGTTCGTTCAGCTTTTCTAAATAGTCCTGAACCACTTCTTTCTCCACAGAGGGCTGGTCACCACCTCCCCATGTTATTAGCTTGGGACTCTCTTCACTCTCTTTTAAATAATTTCTTCTCATCTTGGATACATTTGCAGCATTGTCTGTGACCAAGCTGCATACTAGACATTTGAATTTTTTTTCACAGTTTGTTACAGCTTTTACTGATAGCTCAGTGGTTTGAGCATTGGCCTGCTAAACCCAGGGTTGTGAGTTCAATCCTTGAGGGGGCCATTTGGGGATCTGGGGCAAAATCAGTACTTGGTCCTGCTAGTGAAGGCAGGGGGCTGGACTCGATGACCTTTCAAGGTCCCTTCCAGTTCTAGGAGATGGGATATCTCCATTAATTATTATTATTATTATTATTCTGCTGTGTGTGCATTTCCTGATGTATCAATTGTTTCTGTAAGGAAGACATTCCTTTCTTCTCTTGTCACACAAGCACATACAACAGGATCATTGTGGACATTGCTCCACCCATCAAGACTCAGGTTCACAATTTTACCCACTAGAACTTTTGCACACTGCTCAATTTCTCTTTCATACACTTTATCCAGCAATTTGCCTGTGACATCTGCTCTGTTGGGTGGACTGTATCCTGGTCTTAATGACTGAACCATGTTAATGAAGTGTGGGTTCTCAATCATACAGAAAGGAGAGTTTGTTGCATAAACAAACAGGGCAATTTTCCCATCAGTTACCGTATATACTCGATCATAAGCCGGTTCGTTTATAAGCCGACCCCCCCCCCCAAGATGGATAAGTAAAAATGGAAAATTTTTATGACCCGTTCATAAGCTGACCCGATGATTCAGGGGTCAGCAAACTTTGGCTCCCGGGCCATCAGGATAAGCTGCTGGTGGGCCGAGATGGCTTGTTTACCTCGCGTCCACAGGGACAGAGGTAAACCTAAGTAAACAAAGTGTCCCGGCGCGCCAGCTGCTTACCCTGACAGGCCGGGACAGCAACTGGTGGGGAAATTTTTTGGGGGGAGAAGCTGGGGGTCAGGGGTGTAACCCCTGTGACCACCCCCCACATGACCCCACCCCTAGCCCGGGACCCCCACACTCTCCCCATCCCATCCCTTCCCACCTTATCTGAGAACCAGGGGAGGATGTCTCTGGCCTGGCTGGAGCTGCTCAGGCAGGCTGGGCAGTGCGGCTGCAGCCTGCTCCGGCGGGCCAGACCGGGATGCGCGGCCGCAGCATGTTCCAGCGGGCTGGGCCGGGCAGCTCAGCCGCAGCGTGCTCCGGCGAGCCGGGCGACGCGACCACAGCCTGCTCTGGGGGGCGGGGCCGAGCCGCACGGCTGCAGCCTGCCAGCCCCGGAGCTGCAGCTGCTTCGGAGGCTGGGGGGAGAGCAGCGTGGCCAGAAGTGGAGAGACTCTGGCCCCGCCTCTTCCCTTCTGTCTCTGCTGGCTGTGCTGCCTCTGTTGGGGGGAGGGGCTGTGTCCCACCTCTCCCTCTCTATACCCGTTCATAAGCCGACCCCCTTCTCTGGTGCCTCCCTTTTTTACTAAAAATATTCAGCTTATGAACGAGTATATACAGTACCGCTTTTTGTAATATGCTGGTTCTTATCACAGACTTATCTATGGCTGTTTCTGCATGATGGAGGTTTTTTTCTTTTTGCTACAGGTGATATACCAGGGGTCGGCACCTTTCAGAAGTGCTGTGCCGAGTCTTCATTTATTCACTCTAATTTAAGGTTTCGCGTGCCAGTAATACATTTTAACGTTTTTAGAAGGTCTCTTTCTATAAGTCTATAATATATAACTAAACTATTGTTGTATGTAAAGTAAATAAGGTTTTTAAAATGTTTAAGAACCGGGCAGTGTAAGTGCCACTGAAAATCAGCTCGTGTGCCACCTTTGGCACGCGTGGCATAGGTTGCCTACCCCTGTGATATACTGTTGCTATGTGATATACATGATGTGACTGAAACACTATCATTGGCAGATAACTCTGAAACTATAGAAAATGATGGCGATCTTGAAGGTGGATAGTCTTCAGAATCCTGTATGTTGAGGATGGATTCTCCTAAACAAAATAAGTCAATGCAGTTATTTAATTATTATTACCATACTGCTCATTTATTATTACTCATTGCATTCACTGACACTTAGTACTACTTTAAAGGTGAAATTGTAAAAGGAAGATCTGTTATTTCAGCTATTTATTTTTTATCACAACTGCATCTAAAATGATAGAACGATAGAGTAATAACTATTTTTTGCTCAAACATGAGAATTCAGGAATAGTCCAGAAGGAAGACAGGCAGTCCTTAAGAAAGAAGTATGAAATAAAAAAGTTTACCAATCTGAAGATCCTGCATGTTCAGACGTGTTCCTTTCATCATCTTCAACGCAGCTTCCTCCTGAGAAGGAACACTTCTCATGATGTTGTTTCATTCAGGCAACCAGGCCTTGCATTTCTTTGTTGCACTGTTTTCATTTTGCACGCGTGCCTGTCTTACCCACAGGTAGAGGAACTTCATTAAAATATTCCCAAACTGGGTCTCTTTTACGGCCTGCTGCCATTATAGGTTTTCCCTTCTAGTGAGAGAATGGTATGGTAGATCTCAAATCAATGAAGGCTACACTCAGAAAGACCTCAAGACTTCTGGAATATGCTAGTCAAACAGTTTCACTTTTGTTTCTACTTCTTGTCTCTCCCTTCTCACATTTATCTCCAGACTTCTTCTCCTTATCCAGATCTGTTCCACTCCCAGCAATCTCCTATTCATTGAATTTTTTGAAACTTTGCACTTTTAGAGAGGGGTAAGGGATTGACTCTGTGTACACAAATTTATGGAGGGACAGTAGGGTTGAGGTCTGTTATTTTTCACCTCTATATATTTATTTAGTTATTTAAAAACATTTTTGCTGTTAACAAGCATGTTACCTCTGGAGAGACAAATCCACAGTTTGAGAACTGCAAAACTAAGCATCTCCGATGGTATCTTCTAGACGGAGCATTGAGTCCCATTGGGTAGATAGAAAGATTAACCTAAATAATCTATACAGAAGCCCCTTGGACCCCATAAGATTGGGTCCCTAACCCATGAATTGTTGGAAGTCATTTACAAAACTTTTCTTAAACATTACATGAATATATTGTCTCATACTATAGAATTAGAATTTATAATCAATTCCATGATGAGATATCTTTGAGCTATAATGTATCTTAATTAAAACTATCTTTAGAGAGGTTTTTTCCTCAAAAAGCATTTTATCAAAAAAATCCAATTTAAATTAAAAAAAATACGATTTTTTTTTAATTATTTTTTTAAATCATCAACTTTTATCCACCCTGGTGCTGAACTAATGCCCTATGGTGCAGTGGGCACTGTGGCTTGGGAACCTATCTTCTTGATAAGATGTAAAGCCAAGATTATGGTTACTCCAACATTCCGCTGAGTATCTATTCATAAGAGTAGATGTGTTTAATTCAGATGTCCTGGCCAAATTCCAACTTCAAGGGTTGTTTGGTTAACCTAAAATTCCTCCTGCAGTTTCAGTTGAATGCAGCATTCTTCCTCACATCTATTCTAAGCTGTTTCATGGTGTTGCTCTTAACTGATAAACATCTGATGCCTGTATCCCAGAGTCAACTGCTTTTGTATGGTGAATGAAGCGTTCTATGTATGGTTTGCATATTAATTTGTAAGGTGCATTGGGATTCCTCAGAATGGAAAGCAATATGAAATGTAAGATGTTTGTAAAATATACTACATATGTACAAGGGGCTGAAGTACAATTCCTCTTACCTATTGTGCATTTAAATTCCAAACTATAATACTGAGTTCACATTAGTCCCTTCAGATTAATATAGAGGCTAATTCTTGCTCTCTGACTTTCCCTGGTATTATGCGGATTTTGTTCCTGGAACTTGCCCCTCTGAATTTTCTGCCTCACTAGACGTTGTTTTGTTTTGTATAGATCTGTTTTTTTAAATGGTGGTGTTTAGCATTTCTGTCAATATTACAGTTGGTTCTCGTTAAGTAGGTTTGTGTTGTAGATATTCACGTTGTGTGTTATGAAACCAAGAACATTGGGAAGGATTGCTATAGGATGATGTAATAGGCTATTTGCAATGGAATATACAGTGTTTAATATCTAAAGTATTAAACAATCAATTTGTAAGCACCTAGAGGATATGGGTAATAAGTAATAGCCAACATGGATTTACCAAGAACACATCATGCCAAACAACCTAATTTCCTTCTTTAACAGGATTGCTGGCGTAGTGGATGGGGGGGAAGCAGTAGATGTGATGTTATCTTGATTTTAGTAAGGGTTTTGATACAGTACCATATGACATTATCATAAGCAAACCAGGGAAATGTAGTTTTGATGAAATTACTGTAAGGTGGGTGCATAACTGGTTGAAAAACTCTACTCAGAGTAGCTATCAATAGATTGCTGTCGAACTGTGAGGATGTATCTAGTGTAGTCCCATAGGGGTCAGTCCTGGGTCTAGTACTAGTCAGTATTTTCACTAATGACTTGGGTAATGGAGTGTAGAATCCACTTATAAAATTTGCAGATGACACCACACTGGAGGAGTAGTTACTAGCACCTTGAAGGACCGGATTAGAATTCAAAAAGACTCACAAATTGGAGAGTTGGTCTGAAATCAACAAAATGAAATGCAGTAACGAAAAGTGCAAAGTACTACACTTAGGAAGGAAAAATCAAATGCACAACTACAAAATGGGGAATAACTGGCTAGGTGTTAGTACTGCAGAAAAGGATCTCAGGGTTATAGTGGATCAAATATTGAGGATGAGTGAACAATGTGATATAGTTGTGAAAAAGGCTAATATTCTGTAGTGAATTACAGGAGTGTCATGTGTAAAACTCGGGAGGCTTATGATTAAATCATCTGTCTAGGATTTTACATTGTGCCTATCACTATGGTATCTGAGTACACGGTTGTATAATTTGTGTGTCTGGGCAGGCATCTCCAATTCTGCTGAAGTATATAGGTTCCCTTATACTAATGATTGTTCTTCTTCGAGTGCTGGTCCCTATGTGGAGTCCAAACGTGGGTGCGCCATGCGCTGGAGCTGGAACCGTTCATAGTGTGTGTTGACCTGCACATGCATCGTGTGTTGGCCACATGGCGTGTCCATGGCTTTAAGAGGCTGCGCGTGTCGCCGCAGCTCCAGTTCCCTCTTACCATTGCATAGTCAGAGTAGGAACCCCTGTTCCTCGATGCTCCTAGCTTGCCTAATAGTACTGCGTTTTCCCTCTTTTTGCCTTGCATATAGTTGATTTCTTTTATAGTCATAGTTAGTTGTCCATTTTAGATAGTTAAGTGTTCCTCGTTGGAATTCTCCCCTTTGTGGGACTCTCTCTTCCGGGCTGGGGACTATGCGCAGGCAAGCTGGCTTTAAGTACTGTGGTTTGTGCCCTCGCTCCTTCTCTGTAAGCAATGAGCACCAACACTGCCTTTATTGTTTGGACAAAGCCCACATTGCCGCTCGCTGCTCCATCTGCCACGCCTTTCTGTCCCGGACTCAGGAAGCTTGGGAGCTTCGTCTCCGTATGTTCCTCATGGAAGAAACAATGCAGCCGCATGCCCCTTCAGATCGGGCACCGGTAAATCTTTCAGAATGACAGCTGGCACCAGCAGCGGGCACTTTACCCTGCTCTTCCCACGCAGCATCAGCAGCACCGCCACCTCCACCCAAATCCCATTGTGTGGGATGCATACTCAGGGGCATAAGGGCAGATCCCCGATGAGGACAGCCGCTAAATGCAGTGTTACCTCCTCGAGCCGCACCAGGTTGGGTGAGAAGTCGCACGTCAACTCTGAGGTTCCCACTCCGCAGAAGCCTCGTTCGGAGTACAAGTCGAAGCATTGTGCTCCGCTGGCACCGCCCCTCAGCTATGGTGACAGTCCTGACACCACCACCTCCAGTGCCATCCACACCATCGGAACCGTCTGGTCTGTCCCACCCGGTCCTGCACACTCCAGGACGCTTGTTCCCCCCTCACACCAACAGCCAAACTGCTGCTGCCCTTCTCTGGCTCTCCTCAGCATTCTGCACAGCCAGTAGTCCTTGGCTCTCTGTCTCCAACCACGGAACTTCTCCTCATGGACCGCCCCCCATTTGTCCACCCCACACTGACATCTCCGCTGACACCGGCCCCGCCTCTACCAGATCCATCTTTATAGTCAGACTGGTACTCTGAACAGGACACAGCCTTCTCGCCGGCTCACTCCTACAGCCCGGATTCCCGCTGCCAACCCTATCTGCCTCACTATGGCCCAGCAGCCAACTCATGGCTTGCCTACCTGCCGAGACCGTCCATGCTGGGCGACCCCTATGCTTGCCATACTGGTTTGCCTGGGACCCGAGCTGCCACTGTGGACTCTCCTCATGCCCACACCACCGACCGTCTTCACCTCCCGCTGATCCTCCTTCTGTCTGTGAGGATCCCCACGAAGCCTCCAGTCTTCCAGCACCCTCTGTACCATTGGTACCGACAGCTCCCTCTGTCCCAACTGGGGCTTCTTTGTCTCCTGGTGATGCCATCATCTCACCTGCACTCTCACCTCTGGATGACCATGCCCAATACCAGGACATTTTCTGCCATATGGCAATGGCCCTTAACCGCCCTGTGGAAGATGTCCAGGACCACCATGATCAGTTCCTAGACATTCTGTTGCCTGTTGGGCCCTCCCGAACCGCCTTGCTCATACACTATGCCATTCTCCAACTGGCACAAGCAGTTTGGCACACCCCAGCCTCCTGCGCCCCCACTAGAAAATGGGTGAGCGTAGGTACTTCATTCCAGCTAAGGGTACAGCCTTCTTGTTCTCCCACCCTCGTCCAAATTCCTTGGTAGTCCAGGTGGCCACAGAACATGCATCTCCATTCCCCACAGACTGGGCAGCAAAAAAGGCTGAACCTTATTGGCCATAAGGTCTGTTCCTCCATGGGCCATCAATTCCGCATTGCCAGTTAACAGACCATTCTGGCAAAATAGGACTTCCTGATCTACCCAAAACTTGCGGACTTTCAAGCCTTCCTGCCCCCGATAAACAGCAGGACTTTCAATGCCTTCTGGATAAGGGCAAGTTAGTCGCAAAGATGGCCCTTCAGGCAGCAGTCTATGCCACCAATACCATGTCCCACTCCCTGGCTTCCAGACTAGTTCTCCAACATGACTCCTGGTTACAATCCAGCGGGTTCCCGAAGGAGGTCCAAACCACACTTGAGGACCTCCCTTTCGACAATCAAAAATTCTTCAGCAATAAAACTGATGAGTCCCACCCTCTGATTGCTGGGCCTCTGTACCTCTGCCCCTACCTATAGACAGCACCAGTTGTTCTTCTCACCCCATATACCAACCCTATCCACAGTGCCAACCTGAGCCCTCTCGCCGCCATCCATGCTCACAACGTCCTAGACATTCCACTGCCTCTATCTTGGTCACTTCTTCTCTACTGCAACGGACCCCGAGGCAGAACTTTTGACTCCTGTGAGAAGGAGAACCTTCCTCTGCTCCTCAGACTCCACTGCTGGTTTCCTTCGGGGGTCGTCTTGCCATGTTCACACACCATTGGCGCGAGATCACCACTGATAGCTGGTTACTGGACATCATCCAACACAGGTACCTGATCGAATTTCTCTCCTTCCCTCCTTGTTGCCCTTTACCAGTTCACTCGGGGAATCCCTCCCAACTCACTTTTCTCTAGCAGGAAGCAGATGCCCTCCTTCAGAAAGGCGCCGTAGAGTGCGTCCCATGAAGCTGCCATGGCTTCTACTCCCTCTATTTCCTCATACCAAAGGAAGGGGGTGATCTCTGCCCCATCTTGGACCTCCGATTCCTGAACAAATTTATGCGGAACTTCCGTTTTCGCATGGTCACACTCCCCCTTATCCTCCCAGGCCTTCCCCGTGGCACCTGGTTCACAGCTCTCAATATGAAGGATGCCTGCTTTCATATAAACATCCATTCCGCTCATCGTAAGTTCTTATGCTTCATGGTGGGCACCTCCGATTATCAGTTTCACATCAGATTGCCACTGCCCCCCGCGTCGTCACAAAGGTCTTTGCAGTTGTGGCAGCTTACATGCGTCGACTAGGGCACTCCCTCTTTCCTTGTCTCAATGACTAGCTTCTCGTTGCACCCTCTCAGACTGGTCTTCACGCTATCCGGACCCTCTGTGCCCTCCTGGACTACCTGGGTGTTTGCATCAACGAAGCCAAATCTGTGCTGGTCCCCATGCGCATCTTCACCTTTATTGGATTGTACCTGGACTTTGTTGCAGCCCTTGCCTTTTCCCCTCCGGACCGCTTTGCTGCCCTTACCACTCTCATCGCATGCCTATGCCGTTGGCCACGCACGCATGTCCGCCTCTGCCTCTCTATTCTAGGCCATATGGCTGCCTGAACTGCAGTCACGCCGTTCGCTCGCTTACACGTGTGCTGCCTCCAACTGTGGCTCCGCTTGGTCTACAACCCAGAGACAGACATTCTCCCCAACCTGGTACTCATACCCCCTCCGTCCTCGCCTCCCTGACCTGGTGGTGCACCCCATCCACGGTCCTCGCAGGTATTCCATTCGCTCCTCCCTTGCCTCACACTACTCTCACCACCAATGCTTCACTAGTGTGCTGGGGAGCCCACTTAGATGGTCGCATGGCCCAGGGCCTCTAGTCACATCGTGAGGCGAGATGCACATCAACATTCTCGAACCATGTGCCATCCACTTAGCTTGCCGGGCCTTCTGCCACTTCTCCGCCACCGCCATGTCCAAGTGTTGTCCGACAATGTGGCAGCAGTCGTATATGTCAACAAGCAGGGTAGAGCCTGATCCCTCTTCCTCTGTGTCAAGGCCATCCTCCTTTGGAACTGGTGCTTCCGGCACAACATCACCCTCCACGTGGTACACCTTCTGGGCATGAGACAGGGCTGGATTACCCAATAGGCAGACTAAGCATGTGCTTAGGACACCAGCAAAGCAGGGGGCACCAAAAAAAATGAGATTTTTTTTTTTTTAATTTGATATTTGATATTTCAAAAAAAGCATTGAAGTAGTCATCATGGGAGAAATCAGAACTTTGTTAGACTTCCTTACACTCCACTACACACTCTTCCCCCATTTTTCTGTTCTCTTTTTATTACTTATTCCCACCTAAACCAGGGGGGCGTCCTACTAACGTAGATCGAAATAATGCGAGGAAATCAGAGACTGTAACTGATCATCCTACTCCTGGTGGTAAAACAGACATTGTTCTAGAAGGTGTGGATGTCAGATACTGAACCTGCTCATGCTGTAAATAATAGGAGAAAAGATCCTGGTATGTGGGTTGATTTCAGTACCGATGATGTAGCTTACTGGATAGATCGTGGAACCACACTGGGCCATTTGAGAAATCACGTTGGACTTTTACCAATGGCAAACAAACAAGATATTGTCCACAAAAAATATTTTTCAGCATGAAAGCGAATGGTAAGAAATACACTCGAGAATGGCAACTGTATTCACCATCAACAGGGTCTGTGTGCTGTTTTGTTTGCAAACTTTTTGCATATAAACCTTCAACATCCCGGTTTGCTGCAGATGGATTTAGTGACGCAGAATACTGTTTTAATTGAACAATATGAAAATAGCACTACTCACAGAGATTCAATGTGGACATATTTAAATCGAAGACAGGGCTTTGGATTGACACAAAAATTGGAAGAACAAATTGAAGGGGAGCGTGCATACTGGCAACATGTCTTGCAGCATGTTATAGCTGTTATTCAAACATTAGCTGAACGTGGTCTGCCTTTCCGGGAATCAAATGACACATTTGGATCATTGCATAATGGAAATTTCTTGGGATTGTTGGAGCTTGTGGCTCAGTTTGACCCATTTTTAGAAGGCCTTATCTCAAAATATGGGAATGCTGGCAAAGGTAACCCATCATACTTATCCAAGACAATATGTGATGAACTCATTGGTCTAATGAGTGACAAAGTTCGTTTAGCTATTGTGGATGAAATAAGTACTGCTGGGTACTTCAGTTTATCTGTCGACTCTACACCTGATCTTTCACATATTGATCAATTGAGTATTGTACTAAGATATGTGTCTCCCACAGATGGAAAACCAGTTGAACGATTTATAACATTCCTCAATTTGAAAAGCCACACTGGTGAAGAAATGGCAAATCAAGTACTGCATTATCTGTGCCAAGTTTGCAAAATAGATTTCTCAAAGTGCACAGGTCAATCTTATGACGACGCTGCCAACATGTCAGGGCGCTATCAAGGAATGCAGAAGAAGCTTTTAGAACAGAACAAATATGCCATATTCATACCATGTGCTGCACACTCTCTCAATCTTGTTGGCCGCAGTGCTGTTGATTGTTGTCCGGTGGCAGTAAGGTTTTCCTCAACAGTTCAGTTACTTTATACATTTTTCTCTGCCTCAATACACCGATGGTCAGTTCTTAAAACATATTTGGGCAATGATTGTGTGTTGAAATCTCTTTCTAATACTCGCTGGGAGGCACATGCAGTGGCAACAAGTGCAATTCTGGAGTCCTTCTCAAAGATTGTGGATGCATTAGAAAGTATAGCTGAAGACCAATCACAAAAGGGATAAACTATATGAGAGGCAGAAAACATTGCAAACGAGATGCAAGAACTAGAGTTTGTATTCATGTTGACCATGTGGAATGAAATTTTACAACACTTTTACCACACAAGTCAAGCTCTTCAAGAAAAAGAATTGGATTTGAAAACATGTGCAGACCTCTGTCAATCATTAGCAGACCACTTACACATTTTGAGGAATGATTTTGAAAGATTTGAAGACATATCAAAAGATATCTTGCCTGATACTAACTACAAAGAAGCCCAGTCCTGCAAGCGAATCAGGAAAAAACAAGCAAATGATAGCAGTGCAACAGAAACATCATTGAATCCTAGAGACAAATTTCGCGTATCTACTTACTATGCTATAATTGATACACTTGAAGCTCATATGAAGAGGAGAGGTGACGTGTACAAAGAAGTATCAAGTAGATTTTCTTTTCTAAATGATATGGACTTATCTGAGGAACAATATTCACAAGGTTCCCAAAAGCTAGTTGACTCATACCCTGTTGACTTGAACATGAATCTCTGTGGAGAAGTACGGCAGTTCCACTGTTATATGCGCGCTAAGTGTAATGAAACAGGAAAAATGGAATTCAGTCACATTGATCTTCATGACACAAGATTGAAAGATGGAATACAATGTGTATTTCCAAATGTAGAGATCGCCCTACGTATTTTTCTAACATTGATGATTACTAGCTGCTCCGCAGAACGCTCTTTTTCTCAGCTGAAAAGAATAAAAAACCTTCAGAGAACAACAATGTGTCAGGACAGACTTGATTCACTTTCCCTATTGTGTATGGAAGCGGATATGCTTCGTCGAGTCAGCTTCGATGAACATATCCAGAATTTTGCAATCAGAAAATCTAGAAAGAAGCTATTTTAATTTCAGCATACATGTAAGTTTTGTGTCATTTCAAAAAATAAAAATTTATTTTACGGTATAGTATTGTTTTTATTTTGAATTACATATGGGCTGGGGGGGCACCATAATCTTTTCAGTTTTTAGGGCCTCTAAAGGTCTTAATCCGGCACTGGCATGAGCAACTCCCTTGCGGACCAACTCAGTCACTCCTTACATGCAAACCAGAAATGAGAACTCCACAGTCTTGTTCTCTGCTCCATCTTCCATGAGTGGGGCACTCCTCGATGGGACCTCTTCGCCACATTGACCAACCACAAACTCCCCCTCTTCTGCTCCAGGGGAGCCCTTGGTCCCGGTTTGCAGGGAGATGCCCTTCTCATTCCCTTGACCAGTGGAGCTCTATTACGCCTTCCTTCCCATTCTCCTGCTTCCCCAGATCCTAAGCAAAATCCACCAGGATTGAGGGACTGGTTCTCCTTGTGGCCCCTGCTTGGCCCCGCTAGTATTGTTTTCCAGACCTCCTTCATCTCTCCACTAATCCCCCAATTCCCCTACCCTTGCTCCCCGATCTCCTCACTCAAGCCCACAGCCACCTCTGGTACCCCAATTCCAGCCCTCTTCACCTCATGGCCTGGTATTTTGATGGAGCGTGCGTGTGTTCTGCCCCCGTGCATGATGTCCTCATGCACAGTAGGCACCCATCTACCAGGGCTTGCTACCTCGCAAAGTGGCACTGCTTCAGTGCCTGGGCACAGCACCACGATCTCTGTTTTTATTTCAGTGATCCTGGATTGCCGTTTCCATCTTCATTGCTCAGACCTCGCTTACTCCTCTGTTCGAGTATACCTAGCGACACCCAGTGCCTTCCTCCCACCTGTGGATGGGTTCTCTGTTTTCATGTATCCAACTACTGCCCGCTTCCTCCCTGGTCTCCTCAATGTTTTCGCCTCGGTGGGAAAAACCAACCCCCGTCCTGGAACCTCAACCTTGTTCTCTCCACCCTCACTACGTTCCTCTTTGAACCCCTGTTGATCTGCTCCCTTGCTCACCTCTCTGAAGGTGGTGATCTTGGTCGCCAACACCTCCGCACAACGCGTCAGCAAACTGGCCGCCGTGATGGCAGACCCACCTTTCACCGTGACAAGGTCTCCCTATGTCTTCACCCCAAATTCCTTCCCAAAGTGGCCTCCTCATTTCACCTCAACCAGAGTGTGCACTTACCCACCTTCTACCTTAAGCCACATGCCTCTAGAAGGAGTGCATGCTACACTCCCTTGATGTACGCCAAGCACTGGCCTTTTACCTCCAATGCGCCTGAGCCTTCCGCACCACCCCTTGTCTCTTCATTGCCATCGTGGCCACGCTCTTTCCTTGCAACGTCTTTCCTGCTGGGTCTCCCGCTGCATCACTGACTGCTATGCACTCTCTGGTGTTCTCCCCCCCACTCCATTGGTCACAGCCCACTCGACACAGGCTCATGCAGCACGTCGGCTTTCCTTGCGGGCATCCCGTGTCAGGATATTTGTAGAGCGGCCACTTGGTCTTCCATTCACACCTTTACCGATCATTGTCTCCTAGCCCCTACAATGGCAGATGTGGCTGTTGGCCATGCTGTCCTTTGAACTGTTATTGCTGGAGAGCCTCCAGGCTGAATACTGCTGGTTGCTATCCCATGTTTGGAATCCATATAGGGACCAGCACTCGAAGTCGAGAAGGTTACTTACTGTAACTTTAGGTTCTTCAAGATGTGTGGTCCTTATCTGGATTTCAGTCCTGCCCTTCATCCCCTTTACTCCGGGCTCTCCTATTGCCTGGCAAGAGGGAACTGGAGTGGCATCAACCCCGACAGCCTCTTAAAGCCTCAGACATGCCACGTAGCCGACGCACGTGCGGGTCAACGGACACTACTATGAATGTCTCTGGCAATGGCGTGCATGTGCACCCATGTTTGGAATCCAGATTGGGACCACATATCTTGAAGAACCTCCAGTTACAGTAAGTAACCTTCTTTTGCTTAACATGAGCAGTAATTCTGCTTAAAGGGGATGCAGTCAGGTGCTGTAGTGCTGCTTAAATCTTTTGTGTGTTTGGGTGGATTCTCTATTTGAAGCTCTAGCAGCTTACAGCCTCTCCTCAGGTGTTATGAATTTCATGTTCCTGGCTATTAATTCATAATTTTCCTACATGCCGTGCTACCATGCTGGGTTTCTCCACAACTGCCCCGGTGTTTGGCTGGGCAGGTAAAAAGGTCAGTCCTTATCCCTGTTCAGATAGTGCCTCCTCCCAACTCCATGGATCTGTTTAGTAACATCTGTGATTCTGCAGACTGACTGGACAACAGGATTAAAACTTAAGGGTAGTGAACTGTGTTAAATGGTATAGTGGTCCCTCACTCTCAAGTGGGGAGGGAGGCGATTCCACCTTGCTGTATCAGGCAACAGCACTCCGGCTCAGGTCTCGCTGGCGTCGCTGATTTGTAAGAAGTTTATAGCTCTGTAACTGCCTAGCAGAGGCGAACAAGCAGTAACAGTCTGATGCTCTCGCCCCTTTGGGTGGGGCAGAGCAGTCTTTAGACGGCAGTCCCGGCAACTCCTCCCCAGGGTCGGCAGCAGACTGGAGAGGTCTGTCTCCTTCCGTGGCTTCCGCCCAACTGAGCTTCAGGGCCCTCTCTTTATACTTCCTGTCCCTCCCTGCTACTTCTGGCGAGGGGGGTGGGGCAGGTCTGGCTCCGCCCACCAGGGGGAGGGTTGTGGTCCTTCTTTCTCAAGTCCAAAGGGAGGCCACTCCGCCTCACTACAAATGGCTATTCCTTTTAATGGAGATGAAAACTCATCCACTGAGACATCCAGATTCAGGATTCTACTGAACTTTCAAAGGCCATACAAGCATTTAGAATGGTTTGGTGGTTTACCTCCTCCCAGCATTAGAAGTTATTTTGAATAATGTCAGTAATTAAAGTGATGCAGAAGAAGAATTAAATCAATAGCTAAAATATTTCAGATTATACCTAAAAGTTATCCAGGAGAGATTGTGTAAAGTTAGACATAGAGGTATTGAAAATTAGCACTCAGGTCAGAAACCAAAAAGCCACAGCATCGAAAAGCTCATGCTGCAGTGTGGTAACTCTTTCTTCGAAATTTCCCCAAAGAACAGGAAACGGAGACAGCAAGCATAAGTGGGTGGGACTCTGAGGTTAGAACTGTTATTAAAATAAAATATTTGAATCTAAACTTTGCTGATAAACACTTCAGTTGTCTATGATGGTAGCAGAGAGTAGTATTCCAAGAGATCAGAACCTGAGTACAGTAAATAAGGTGAGTTTGTTTTTTTTCTTGAGTGATATTGTTTTTAGATGAAAAAAAAAACATGAGCTTTCTTATCTTAGAGAAAGTTATATTAATCTGTTGCAGCCTATAAAGTGTTGAGGACGGTTTTCAAAGTTTAGTATCTACAAATTAGGTGGTTTAGAGCAATATTGTTTTGAAAAGATAAAAGAATTGCACTGTCTCCTTTTTAAAATGAATGGTTTAAGCACACTAATGAATGTGAAAATGAGTTCTTGTAACTCTGTGTGGTAAATGTTCAAATTCTTAGCTGCAATGAAGCCTCAAATTCTTCTAATCCAAAATTTGATATAACGTCTTTGTTTTTAGTTTGTAAAATCTCACTCTGTTTTTGTAATTACCATCTATTAGTTTTCTATAGCTTTTTTCAGAGCATCATAATTAAGTTCATTTTTATTTTGGACAAAAATAGTATTTTCTCTTAATGTTAACTTTTATGCCAAGCTCATTTTTGAAGACTTTTTACTGCACTAGCTTGAAAGCAAGGTGTGTTGGTGTTAATTATATCTAGACCAAATTTTAATACCTTATTTAGTTCTATAGAAAGCATCTCAGCAAATCCTATTAATTCCAGTTAGTACGTCATCCAAATTGTTTTACTAACTTAAATAACAGAAATGTTAAATAATGTCAATTGTAGCTATTATATTATGCAGGGAAAGTTAGATTCTCTTGTAGTAAACACAGGAAATACAACATGATGAATTCATATTGAAAGTGCTTCTATTTTCCTCATGAAATCTTTATCTTACTTCAGGAGCGGATTTACCCTGAAACATACCATGCCGTGGCACGGGGCCCCCAATGACAGGGGGGCCCCAAAACATAGGCGTGGGAACTAGCGGTGCGGGGGGTGCTGCAGCATCCCCACATTTTATGCGGGGCTCCACTGCTGCCCGGGGTCCCGGCTGCTGCCCAGGGTTCTGCGGGCTCCACTGCCACCCAGGGTCCCAGCTGGTGCCCAGGGCTCTGCAGGGTCCGCTGCCACCCGAGCTCCCGGCTGGTGCCCAGGGCTCTGCAGGGTCTGCTGGCGCCCAGGGCTCTGCGGGCTCCATTGCCACCCGAGCTCCCGGCTGGTGCCCAGGGCTCTGCAGGGTCTGCTGCCACCTGGGCTCCTAGCTGGCGCCCAGGGCTCTGCGGGCTCCATTGCCACCCGGGCTTCCGGCTCGTGCCCAGGGCTCTGCTGCCGTCTGGGGTCTCGGCTGGCACCCAGGGCTCTGCGGGCTCTGCTGCCGCCCGGGGTCCTGGCTGGTGCCCGGGGCTCTGCAGGGTCTGCTGCCGCCCGGGTTCCGGGCTGCTGCCCCGCGCCACTTACGTTAAAACATATTGTTAGCTCAGAACAGCCCAGGCTCCTGGGGAGACAGGGAGGTGCCCGAGCCCGGCCATGGGGGCTGCAGCGCAGCAGCTAAGAGGGATCGCAACTGCCTGCTTTGCAAGGACCCACGGCCAGGGGAGGCGAGCAGAGATCAGCGCGCGGAGGCAGTGGGGCGCTCAGGTGGCCACTGATGGAGCCGTGCCCTTCCCCCACCCCCCACCTTCAGATATGTGTTCAGTGAGGCCGCCAGGGCACCCGAAGCTGTCCTCAGCCATGAAGATCTTGATGTCTTCTGTCTCCTTCTCTAGCCCCATGGCAGCTCCACTCGTGCGCTGCCACCCCAAGTCCCGGCTGCTGCCCTCTGCTCCCAGGCTCTGTGGGCTCCACTGCCGCCCCGCTGGCCGGCCCGGAAAAGCGGGCAGAACACCAGCTGGGCAGAACACCAACAGTGGGCTGGTGCCCCGGGTCCTTTAAATCGCTGCAGAAGCCCCGGACGGCACAGCCCAAGCAGCGCTGAAGGTCTGGCTGGTGGAGGCTAGCCCCGAGCCCAGCCCCTTCCGGGGGCCTGGAGCCAGCAATTCTGTCGGCAGTCCTGCCTTCACCCCTAGTTCCCACGCCTATGGTCCCGGCTGCCACCCTGCGGCCCACACCCAGGTCTGGACCTGCGCCTGGGGTGGACAGGGGTCTAGCTTTCTTTTTCTTGGCTGTGTCCCCGAAAATGAAGCTACGCACAGGGCCCCACTAACTCTAAATCCACCACTGCCTTACTTTATCTTTCTACCTCCCATGGTCTTTGGATTTTTATGAGAGAACTTCCAAAATGTTGTGTAATTTTGCAATTATCTGATACAATTTCAAATCAGTTATTTACTTCATTCTTCTAGATCCCCAAGTAAACCCTTGGCACGGAAATTGATGAGTGGGATGGACTGGGAGGTAGTGAGTAGGAATTCATTGTCTGATGACAGGTTAGAAACACAGAGCCTACCATCACGATCTCCACCTGGAACCCCAAATCAGTAAGTAGAGTGGCGTATCCTCTCTGCAGTCATCATTGCCTGTTCACCTCTTATTTGTCAGTTATCCCTGTGCTATAACAAAACATTAGTTCATTACCAAAATTAAGCTGTTTGTTTCACAAGGGAATTTCTACAAACTAGCTCTTAACATTCCTTTATGTGGAATTCAATGTTCTAAATTTTATTTTTGATGACATTCTTTGGTATATAATAATTCTAGATGCATCTCAAAAGCATCCAACCTATAAAAAAGTGTAACGTTTGGCACTAAATACCGTAATAGTTTAAGGCGTTTCCCCAGACATTTCCTTGCATGACCGCTAACAGCTGGATTATAATTGCAATATATCTAATATATCTGACAGTGCTAACAGAGCATGTGAGATGATAAATATGGCTTGAAGAGATGACATTAATAAAACCTTCAGCTGTATAATTATTTTATTCAGGAATAATTTTAGAATTTAACTTTTTGGTTCTATAATACAGTACCTCTTGTTAACATGTGTTCCAGGTATAGGCAGTAAAAAATGCTAGTGGGTTAATTTCCCTGTTTTTCTGCATTTCTTTTGTTACCTGCAAAATTTACTTTTAAACATCAGGAAGCTTTCTTGTTTTCTGTTTATGATGAATGAAAAGCATTCTTGATTTTTTTTACAAAATAGGAAAGCAGTTCTTTTAGTCTGCTGAAAGTGATGCTGAATGAGAACAGTTCAGTATTGCATAAATGGTGATTTCTCATTGAATGTCTCTTGTCTTTAGAAGTTATTCCAGAGTGTTAGGCTAATATCTGAAACATTTTACATTCTAAGTATTATTATTTAATAATAATGCTTAGATTCTATAAAGCACTTTTCGCCCATTAATCTCAAGGTATTTAAAATGAAGGTAAGTGTCAAAAGACCCATTTTTCAGATGGGACAACTGGGGCAGGAAGTTGAAGTGTGACTATCATGGGGTCACACAGTAAGGTTGGTGACTGTGTTAGGAATAGAATCGAGGCTGAAATCCTGGCCCTGTTTAAGTTAATTAGAGTTCTGCCATTGACTTCAATAGAGCCAGGATTTCACCTCCGGTCCTTTTGACTGCCAGCCTATCCACTGGGTCATACTATTATAAGCAGAACTCCTTTCTTTAAAGTATTGCAGGCATGTTTCATGACCTTCAGTATTTATGGCAAGAGAGGGTTTTTTACTCGTTTTACGAAGTGATAAATAAGCCATTCTTCATAATATCTCTGATTTGGTTATTGTTTCAGTATTTTTTGAAATAATAAAAAGGTTTTGAGAATTTGAAATAATGGAATTGAAAGAAAAATTAATTGAATGAGTGAAAATGAATTAATGGAATTACAATTCACTGTTTAAAATTCTTCAGTAAAATTATGTATATGAATATATGCTTACATTTAGAAGGAAAATAAATAATTTTTTAAAAATTGTACACTTATAGTTTTAGGACAATGCAGATTAAAAGCATCAATCTTGGAGAATTTTCTAACTGCTTAATTATTCTTTTCCCATTTAGTCGCAATTCTGCATTTACTCAAGAGGGATCCCGTTTACGACCATCTTCAGTTGGACATTTAGTGGACCACATAGTTCACACCTCACCAAGTGAAGTTTTTGCAAATCACAGATCTCCATCCTCCACCCAAGCTAATAGCATCATTCTGGAATCATCACCGTGAGTTCAGCCATTAATATATTATTACTATAGCACATTGAGGCCCTGATAGAGAGAGTCCCTACCTTGGAGAGTTTATTTAGTTCCCTTTAATCTTTATCAGTAAAGCCCAGGTCCAAAAACCATTCATTTATAAATAACTATTTTTAGAGGGCATTAATATAGATCTGATAAAAGGATAGTTGCCAGAGTAAGTGCCCTGAATTCAGGTGTTACAATGGTGTAGGATTTTACTTATGTCATAATTTTATTCAGTGCCTATAGATAGGTTTGGTGGAGTTATGTGAGTATCATTCTCAGTGTGTATACAAGATATTTTTTTGCAAGAAGGAAAGAATGCATGATTTTGTGGTCTGATGTAAAGGTTTTAGTGGCATGGGTTTGGAAATGTTGCATTATTTTCAGGGGTCAAAAACTGTATTCTCTGTGTGTCACATATTTAAAAGAATTTTTTTAAATACTATAAAGCTTTTTATTTATTTTTAAAAAAATATTGGTACAATTTTCGCTATACATGCCTAAATCTCAACTTTACTATGAGACCAATTATATAGAGCTCAAATGAAGAAGGAAACTAAGATATTACTCACCAGAAAAATGAAAGTAATTTATCGATAGATAAGTGTCACAGGAACCTTCCTTTTTCACTGGTATAAGGCACACGTTTCTAGTTTTTCATGGTCACAAATTACCTGTCACTGAGCAGAATTAGTTATCGTTCATGCTGGGGCCCAGACAAAGGCCATTTTTTGTGGGGAATTCTGTATTTGTGGGAAAATAGGAAAAATTTACAAGTTTATTTTAAAACGAAGAAGTGGTTGTTTGAAGTTGTTCATAGGTTTCAAATGTTAGAAATTTTGATAGAACTGGATTGATGGGCAGAGTGCAAATAAAATGGTAGAAGGTGCGTAATAAATGCTATTTCTCTCTCTCTCATATCACCACCAAATCTATTTCTATGTAGATAAATTGAACACTTGATGTGGTATAAAATAATTGTCATAATAATTTTGGGATGGGTCAGTAAACAAGCAAATTGTGCAGATCATCTCCAAGGAAAACCCATAAAACATTTATTCCACACCATCATGTATTTTATATGTGCCTTAGGTGTCAGAAAATCTGCTTTAGGGTTTTTTTTAATTTTTAGACAGTGTTTAAGAAGTTGTATGTGAACTTTCTGTTGTATCTCTCTGCCTGTAACTTACTAGCAGACCAACTGTTCAGGGCTGTTTTAGAGAGAGAAGTTAAAAGTAATAAATGTAAAACACCTCTTATAATGACCTAATAAAGCATTTATAAGACACAAAATTCTCCCAATTTTAATAGCTGATGTATCTTGCCTTTACAATGTTAGAATAAGTGTTGGCAATCTCCTCTTCCTAATAATATAAAACTCCCATTTTTAATCCTGCCAGAATGTGACTTCAAAGGTATCTGACTTCAAACAGAGACATTTTTATGTCTGTTGTTGCTGTGTGATATTCATATTATGGTAGTGGCATATTAGGGTTCCATTGTGGTAGGTGCTGTACAGAGGGAGATGTGGTTCCTGCTCCAAAGAGTTTATAATGTAAGATGAAGAGCAGCATACAAAAAGTGGGAGAGAGTGCCACAATGTAATATAAACAACTTTTTGTATAAATATACATATCTGCTCTATATTTTTGGCTTGGTGGTAATGTGATTATCAGCTTTCTCAAACTACCCCTTACTCTATTTAGTAAATAGCTGATTTCTCGTAAGGGTCACCACAGAAGTGAGTCTTGAAAAGCCTTCTAGGAAAGCGTAGTGGCTTTGCAGATCAGTTCAGGCATGGATGTTCCTTGCATAAAATGTGGCAGGGAAGAAAGTGTAAAGGTGTGTGTGAGAGAAGCAGAAAAGCTACGACTAGACAAAGACTGAATTTTGTCTGAATTGGATGTGCAAAATTGGGACGTAGTCAAATATATAATATACCTATGACACAGTGACTTAGGTGTCTAAGGCTATGTCTACACTAGCGAGCTTACAGCGGCACAGCTGTACCATTGCAGCTGTGCTGCTGTAAAATTGCTCATCTAGCCGCTTTATGCTGACGGGAGAGAGCTCTCCCATCGACATAATAAAACCACCTCCACGAGCTCTCCTGCTGACATAGCAATGTGCACACTACAAATTATGCCGGCAAAACTTACGTTGCTCAAGAGGGTGTTTTTTTCCATACCCCCGACCCGAGTGACATAAGTTTTGCCGACACAAGTTGTAGTGTAGACCTGGCATAAGTCCCATTTAAAAACATGTAGTTTGTCACATGAGTGACACATGTCACTTAAAAATAGAACGTAGGCTCCTGAGTCATTTATGTGCTTTTGAAAATTTTACCTCCTTGTTTCTTTGAAGTGTCAAAATGTTACTGATTCAGGATTTGATAATCATAAAAGAATAGAGATCATCATAAAAAAAAAAAATCTGTGGACAAAAAGTTAGCTTTAAACTACTTAGCACCAATTTAAAGTCCAGGTAACACGTGGCAGAGCACTGTTATGCGTTAAATATATATAATACAAATGAGCTTTTTATGTTTAAAATAAAAAGTTCTTTGGACTGTAAACTGTGAGAGTTTAAAGTTAGGGAACTAAGAGAGCTATACCTCTCAGGACCCTTGTAGCATTAAGCCTGTTTATATCTGCAATATTCTAGAGGAGATGCCTTGCATTACTTACAGATTCAGTTCATTTTAATTTGAAGAGTACACTTTTCACTGCCAGAAAAGTTTAGTCTTTATTGTGCTGTTTTAAGCAAATAAAACTAGTGGGTTTGCTGAATTGTTCTGATTACTTTTATGGTGTAATATTTGCAATAACAAAGATATTGAGATCACTGAACTCATTTAGGTTGACTCTTTTACCAGGACTGAAAGGTCTGTAAATAAGATGCATCTCAGTGCACGTATGTGCTGAAAAGTTTTTAAATAAAATTAAATCTAGTTCCAAAGCTAGAGACAAAAGTATATCCTGATTCCTGCAGTATTTAGGGTCAATGAAACTTTGACCTAGCTTATTTTATTGCAGACACAACTGGGCTATCAGCACAAATTACAGGTGTTTCCTGTAATCTGGATAATAAACTTCCAAATCCTGCATTTAACATTCTGGCAACTTTACCTTTTGATGTGTGATCCTCAACAGCAAATAGAGGAAAGTATCTATTGTAGAAAGGTGTAGAAATGTGTCCATACTGCAGCACTCTGAATAACTGACATTTATTGAGACCATAGCAAATATTAAATATTGCTGTTTGTTCTCATATTCCTCTTGCTATTTCACAGTACGTTGTGATGTTTCTGATTGTAATTTCCTGAGATAATTAAAATACCTCCTACGTTAATTTTTAAAAGAACATAAGAACTGCCATACTGGGTCAGACCAAAGGTCCATCTAGCCCAGGATCCTATCTTCCGACAGTGGCCTATTCCAGGTGCCCCAGAGGGAATGAACAGAACAGGTAATCATCAAGTGATCCATCCCGTCGCCCATTCCCAGCTTCTGGCAAACAGAGGCTAGGGACATCATCCCTGCCCATCCTGGCTAATAGCCATTGATGGACCTATCCTCCATGAATTTATCTAGTTCTTTCTTAAACCCTGTTACAGTCTTGGCCTTCACAACATCCTCTGGTAAGGAGTTCCACAGGTTGTGTGCGCGTTATGTGGAAAAAGTACTTCCTTTTGTTTGTTTTAAACCTGCTTGCCTATTAATTTCATTTGGTGACCCCTAGTTCTTGTGTTATGAGAACGAGTAAATAACACTTCCTTATTTACTTTCTCCACACCAGTCATGATTTTATAGATTTCAATCATATGACCCCTTAGTCGTCTCTTTTCCAAGCTGAAAAGTCAGTGTCTTATTAATCTCTCATCATACCGCAGGCATTCCATACCCCTAATCATTTTTGTTGCCCTTTTCCAATTCCAATATATCTTTTTTCAGATGGGGCGACCACATCTGCACAAAGTATTCAAGATGTGGGCGTACCAGGGATTTATATGGAGGCAATATGATATTTGCTGTATTATTATCTGTCCCTTTCTTAATGATTCCCAACTTTCTGTTTGATTTTTTTGACTGCCGCTGCACATTGCGTGGATGTTTTCAGAGAACTATCCACAATGACTCCAAGATCTCTTTCTTGAGTGGTAACAGCTAATTTAGACCCCGTCATTTTATATGTATAGTTGGGATTATGTTTTCCAATGTGCATTACTTTGCATTTATCGACATTGAATTTCATCTGCCATTTTGTTGCCCAGTCACCCTGTTTTGAGAGATCCTTTTGTAGCTCTTTGCAGTCTGCCTGGGACTTAGCTATCTTGAGTAATTTTGTATCATCTGCAAATTTTGCCACTTCACTGTTTACCCCTTTTTCCAGATCATTTATGAATATGTTAAATAGGACTGGGCCCAGCACAGACCCCAGGGGGACACCACTATTTACCTCTCTCCATTCTTAAAACTGACCATTTATTCCTACCCTTGTTCTTTTAACCAGTTACCAATCCATGAGAGAACCTTCCCTCTTGTCCCATGACTGCTTACTTTGCTTAAGTGCCTTTGGTAAGGGACCTTGTCAAAGGCTTTTTGAAAATCTAAATACACTATATCCAGTGGATCCCCTTAGTCCACATGCTTGTTGACCCCTTCAGAGAATTCTAGTAGATTGGTGAGGCATGATTTCCCTTTACAAAAAAACATGTTGACTATTCCCCATCAAATTTTGTTCTTTATTATCGTTTCAACCAGTTTGCCCGGTACTGAAGTCAGGCTTATCGGCCTGTAATTGCCGGGGTCACCTCTGGAGCCCTTTTTAAAAATTGCTGTCATATTAGCTATCCTCCAGTCATGTGGTACAGAAGCTGATTTAAATGATAGGTTACAGACTACAGTTAGTAGTCCTGCAATTTCACATTTGAGTTCCTTCAGAACTCTTGGGTGAATACCATCTGGTCCTGGTGACACTCTGACACTTACTACTGTTTAGTAATACATGACCGGTGTGTTTTTTAATAAATTCATGCTATATATATGAAACTATTTATGTTGGTATATTAAAAGGCAGACCGAATATTTATATCAAATACATGCAGTTTGTCAGTGTGGGGTTTTTTGTTTTGTTTTATTATTATGCAAATTGCTGAATGTGGTAACACAGAGAGCTGCTTTGACTGCAAAATAGGCTGCTTTCGCTGTCATTGTCTAAGCATTCATAAGGAAATTCAGAGCTGACTGAGCAGATATAAAGCAATGAAGTTTTTGCCCCAGGCTTGATTGTTAGTTCTCACAATTCATTATGCTAATATATTATAGCTCTTTGCACTGTTACTACTAAAGTGCTCATTTAAGTATCTTTTTTTCAAATGTTTGCTATTAGTTTATATTTTCTATAGGAAATTCTCAGTTTTCATTAACTCGTATATGAAGACTGGTAGCCAAAAAGATCACCTTTTTGCTTTGTTGTTGGAATTATTTGTGTTTTTTAAACTTCTTAATATTTGCTAACTTTCAGAAGTTAACATTTACAGGAAAACATATCTTCTTGTCCATCACTTAAAAAAGATGAGTAAACTATGCCAGCGAGACTCTTCACAGAATAAATATGCAGACAATTAAAAATCTCTAAATACTAATAATGGGCCAGTGCCTAAATAATTTATAACTGCCTTGAAAGTTAATTAGAAAATGTTAGTAATCAGTTTTTCTCTCTCTACAAAAACTGATGAAAGACTGTTTCTATTGCTGCTGAAGGAAAAATAAAACACACATTGCCCATTCTGATAAAAGACACCACAAGTTATCAAGTTCTTTGTGGAAATTACTATTAGGAAATATGCTTATTCAGTATGCTTTTATTTCCTACTGTTATGAATCTCAGCTTCTACAGTCATTACAGTTTGAAGAAATAGTAGGAGGGTTTTTTCAACCATTCTGCTGGTACAAAAATTTTAATTTGATAAAATTTGGAAGTTAAGCATAAATATCTGTCAAATTGGTAGATATAAGATCCATTTAAATGTAGAAATAAGAAGTCTGCCAAGATGGGTGTCAACATGACTTAGGTTTGAGGTTTCTAATATTTTGTTTATACCTTTTTAAAAGAGTCTTATTTATTATATTTAAGGCCTTTCATTTTCTTTTTTCTTGATTTGTTTTTGTTGTTTTTCTTATTTAATTTCCCAGCAATTTATTGGGTTTTATTTAAAAATTTTAAAAATGGGAGAAGATCAGTAAAAAGAGAACTCGTGGGGTGTGAAGGGATATTCACCATGTGGCAGTTGAGGAAGACTTCCCCTCCCTGCTGTGGTTAAGCAGTCTGGTCTGCTGGGACCCAGCTCCCTGTCCGTCTCATTCTTTCTCCCCTCCCCCCAATGCAAAGGAAGCGAACAATGCTGAAGGGCTGGGGTCAGAAGGGCAGCAAAAGACGACACCTTGTGACTATTGGTTCCCCTGCAATACAGCCCCCTCCCAACCTCAGCTATTCAAGGTAGCCCCATTTGCTTCCCCTGCACAGGCTCTGTCTGGCAGAGGAAGTAGATGGGGCTCTATGCCCTAGGGCCAACTGCTGCAGTTAACAGTTCTTGGCTTACCCAGGACTGAGAGTCACCTTGTTGCTCCCTGCCTCTGGTGTGAGAGAGTTCCTTAACACCACCAGCCTTTCAGCCACTCAAGCACTCTTCTCTGAGCAAGGGTGTGGGAACCTTCCCCGCCCCCTCTTCCTCTGAGGCCCCATCCCCCAAGGCCCCTCCCCAAAGGGCCCACCTCTGTCCCCTCTTCCCTCAAAGGCCAAGCTGGACCAGGGCCAGGGAGCCCAGGGGGAGCCCCAAAATCATTCCCCTGCCTGTGTCCCCACCCCCCAGGTCTCCCGCTCAGGGCAGATGGAGGGTCCGCGGCTCCCCACATCTGCCCACACAGCTCTTACCATGGCTAGGCTGCAGCTCAAAGGCTCCCCAACCCGGCCGGAGCCAGGTTCGGGAGAGCCACACGGGCAGCTGTGGTGAGCCGGTGCGGAGTCGTGGACCCTCCACCTTCCCTGGACCAAGCGGGACTTGGGCTGGGGTCTGCTCTCGGCTCCCCCCGCACCGTGGGCAGGTGGAGGGTTTGCATGGCTCCCACAACTGACCAGGCTCCATGCTGGCCTGGCCGAGGGGGGCGGTGGGGGACTCGGGGAAGTGGAGAGGAAGGGGGTCCGCCCCAGCAAATAGTGGACAGGACAAGCCCGTCCACTTTCAAAAAGTGGGAGGGCTATGGCCCCCCCGTTTCTGGCGCCACTGCCTCTGGGCTATGCAAACCCTGTCTTCACCTTGCAGTTTAACCCTGTTTTCACCTTACACCTTGCAGGTGCACCCCGTCCCTGTTCCATTTGAACCATTCCCCTGTGATATCCAGTCACTGAAAGAGGCTACTCAGAGAAGTCCCAGATCTTCTACCCCCAAAGGAGCAGTGTGCCTCAGTTTACTAGTTTTACCTTAACCACTACTCCTGTAAACCATACAGCACTTGTGAAATCTTACTATAAATGACAAAGGAGGTTTATTTAAGAAAGATTAGAGATTTAACTAGAAACGAGAGTGTGATGGAAAGAAATGGTTCTTTTGAGTAGTGTCCCTATGAGTGCTCCACTGTAGGTGCACTTGCATCCCTGCAGATGGGAGAACTTTGACAGCAGTGTCTGTTCGGCTCACACATGCGCTGTTTCCCCTACCCCCCTCAACATTGCATGGGCGAGCCCCTCTCAGTTCCTTCTCAACTGCTTCTGGCTAGAGACGGGGCTATTAGCTGTCCATTCATTGGATCATTATTTCACTTTCAGCATTTCAGTAGTTAATTAAGCGTTTTTCTTTTATTTGTAGAACTTTCTTTATTTTCTCTTTCCTACCACAAAACCCCAACCCACTTTATTTTCCCCTTTGTCTGGGGTTGCCCCAGCACAGAGTAAACCTGGTTTACCGGGCTTTAAGAAGTTCCTCTCGTGCAAGGAGACCATCCCTATAGCGGATAAACATTCCCACTGTAGCCATTGCCTCGGGGAAAGCCATATTCCTCAAAAGTGTGGTCTCTGCCAACAACTCAAGCCCAGATCTAGGAAGGATAGAGAACTGAGACAAAAGCTCCGCCTCAAGAAGGCAGCTCTTCAGCCCTCCCCGGACCTGTGCCAGGAGTCACCCAGACAGCGCGAATCTTCCCAGCAGCCCTCAACATCTAGGAGCTATGGTTCACAGAAAACAGACTAAGACCCCTTGCGTAAGGCTTCAAAAACCAGAACTGTGAGTCTCCAGAGTGAGCCCCGAGCTAGCCAAAAAAGATCACCGGCGCGTTCGGTACTGAGACAGTCCTAACACGGTACCCATAGCTCACAAGAGCACCATGAGCTATGGTACTGAAGCAGCAGGTATCATTGATGAGCCTAAAGACCAGATGGGCAAAGGCACCAAAGCAATGGTACTGACAGAAAAAGGCAAGGACAAGACCGCACCACCGCTAAGAAGATGCTGCCAGTATTAGTAGTACCATTAGCACCATCATTAGCAAGCCATTCAGCCTCTGAGCACTCGGTACGGCCAAGATCCCTGATCCCCTCCATGCTGACCCACTGACAATCATAGGCACCGGTTCAGTCAGTACCGCAGGAATTCACACACTCTAGAGAACTCTCAGTATTTGACGTACCGGAGACTCCCTGGCTCGGTACCGGGGCTGGGATGGAGCAAGGCTAGACCATTGAACCTGGTATTACACCACTGGCTAAACAGGGCAGGGTGACAACTCCCTTCTGTTTGAATGGGCCATCACCAAGATATATTATCCCCTGGTGACTAAGGGCATGTTTGCAAAAAAAAAAAAAAAAAAAACGGAACCTTTGCCATGAGGTCTGTGTCACAGGGAGCTAGACGGTCAAGGAGCCTGGTCCAGGCAGCCATGACCATCTGCACAGAACCCCATCTGCTTCCCCTGATGGACACAGCCCCCTCCGGACCACAGCCCTTCAGTGCAGCCTCATCCAGGCCTATTCTGAAGGACCGGGCTCAGAAGGGGGCTCTGTCCATGAATGGGCCAGTATTCAAAGGGTGCAGTCTTTTACTCCCTGCAGCCCTGTCCCTGCAGCCGTTAGCCTTATCTGCCAGCACTTGGCTCCCTGCCTGTCTCGGTCCCCACCTTCACAGAGGGAGCGAACGGGGCCATGCTGAAGGGCCAGGGTCAGGAGAGGAAAGGAAGGCTGCAACCTGTGAATACTGACTCCCCCACCCCCACCAGCCTTTCAACACAGCCCATCCGCTTGCCTTTGAAAAATTATTGGGTGCTGAAAAATCAGTAAAACCCCAAAACTGGCTTTTTCAAAAACCTGGGAATTTGGGGGGGAAATTAGTCAATACCTAATACAAAGGGCCTTAATTATATTTCGTCAAAACTTCAGGGGGAAAGCTATATAATTTTCTAAGTGAAATACTCCTTTTCTCATTCCACTGTCATGTGCAAAGACTTTTTTTTGTGGCTTAAATAATTTGTTTATCAGAAAATACATAATATCTTCCTTTATTTAATGTTACTGGGATAACAACCACCATATTTTTCCTTTTTACCTAATGACTAGAGCCTTGTGAACTGTGTTTTGCTTTAATGACAATGAAATAAATTATACAGTATTGAGTTTCACGTGTGGCTGTCTAAGATACTTTAGATCTTGCAGCAAATTGAGTTGAAGTATTATGATGTTTCATAATTAGCTGTTAGCAAAATAAGGCTCATATATGATCAGACCAATTGAGTGCGAATACTCACAAGGGTGAAGTTATTTATGTGCCTAAATGTTTTTAGGATTAGGCCCTAGCTTTATTGTAGTGCTCCATCTGAGTCGTAATAAGTAGGTAGGTGCTTAATAAAAATGAGTTTTAATGCAGTTGGTGGATTGTGAGTATTTAGGGACTGATTTTCAAAGTCAAAGGGAGTTAAGCACCTGACTGCTCCTTTGTGCCTCTGAAAATCTTCCACTTCATTTATAAGTATAAAGCCTTAAAATGAAAGATGAGTCCTGCATTTGTCATGAGAAAATTATGTACTTAAATTCTTATGCCATAAAAAGTGGTCAAGGGAGTATCCACTATAATAGATAAATACACAGCATAAACTGGTATGCTGTTGTTAAAGCTACAGCACCACAGTCTCAGACCTAACAAGTGTGCACGTTAGTCTAGAAATGTGAACTTTTGAGGGAGCTACCCTAATTTTGGGCAGTATTGTTAAAGATCAATCTGGTAAATCCATGGTAAAAATGCCATTTAAAAAAAATTGACTCTACATATTCTCTCTTGGGCTAAATTTTGTATGCAAGGTAATATTTAAAAATGTGCTGCTGAATAATATGCACTCAATTGCAAATTAGACAGTGGGAAATTGTGAATTGCATGCAGAATCATATGTTTAGAACTTTCAAATCAAATGTGGTTTTAAGAAGCTAATGCACAAAGTGTGTGAAGTTTTTTCATGTTGGATTGGATTTTAAATCATCTTGCTGTTAAAAGTACAAAAAATGAGTATTGTCAGATTCTTAATTGTGCTAATTTGTTCAAAACTGAATTTAGCTTTATTGTTAAGGTTTAATTTACAGGCAGTCTAAGATGTAAATTAATTGCTTTTCTGCTTGGGAAAAATATAAAATGATGTATATTTGTTTTAGAAATAGATTACTAGGTATGTATGAGATTTCTAAAGCAATCTCCAACATATTGATTAAGTGGATTAAAAGAGAAGGTAAACTGTTTAAAAGAAACAATATACTGAACAAGAATACTCTAGCTTAATCAATCTTTGAATGTTCGTGATTCTTTTTTAAATATACTCTATACAACATATGCATTTGCATATATGCTGTAGAAATCATATCCACAAAATCAAACCTTTCGGATAACAAAAATGTCAGATTTTTTGTAACTCTCAAACTCTGGGGTTCTTTTAGCCACTTGTTCAGTTTGCTTGGAGTCTTAAGAATTTTCATATAAAATTTTCTCCCGCCACCATTTTATTTTTGTATCTAGATCCCAAGAGACTCCTATAGATGGGCAACCTCCTGCACTACCACCCAAACAATCGAAAAAGAACAGTTGGAACCAAATTCATTATTCACACTCCCAGCAAGAACTGGATAACCATATTAATGAAACGTTTGATGTTCCCGCATCGCCTGAAAAATCCACAGTAAGCTGATGGGTCAAGTTTGTTCATCTTGTTTTTCCTCTGGATGATGGTCCTGCTTTTGTAGAAATAACTGCTGAGCCCTTAAATCTGAATGTCATGGGAGAGGGAAAAAACTGAGTTTAACTCTCAAAGTACAAGTTAAGTTTGCAGGGCTTGCAGTTACATTAAGCATAGTTAGCCTAACTTGCACTGTTTCTTATCCCCAACCTTCCTCTCTCCAACACTATAAGTATTTTCTGGAATCAAGGGCTTTCTACTATGTAGTCATGTCAGTGATAGGGTAGCTGGTTTGTGAGGAAGATGTTTCTTTTGAAAGTTCAAGTTCATCAAACTGGATCCTCCAGATGAACTTACACTTCCTTTCCAGTCTCTACAACCACACACTGCAGAGTTCTTTTGCAAGTTTAACTTTTCAGGGTTCAAATAATCCAATGTGGAGAGAAGCAGGTGGGTTTTTAAAAAGTTGAATACCAGTCCCTTTAACTTGAAGTATCACTGTTTAATATTTAACACTTTACGTCCTCCTCTAAGTGCTGTGCAAAACAATGACTAATCCACCTCACATCCCTGTGAGGTAGGATAAGTATGAGGGGCTAGTTCAAGCAAATTCAAAGCCATTGAAATAGCACCTTGTTGAAAGGCACAAGATTCAGGTCTGTAGTTCCACAGATGGCTGTGCCATGCCACCAGCGTCAGTGCTGTTCTGAAAGAGCTGAATGAGGCATAGGAAATATGTAGAATTGCATTTGTATGTGGGAGGAGGTAGGAGCAGTGGATGGGAATTTCCTGATAGGAGTTTGTGGGGTGGAGGGAGAGGGCTTGTGATGTTGCCTCAATCAAATAAATGATGTGGAAGGGTGGCGGGGGGATTATAATCCCCCAGCTCTGTCTGCATAGGGCACTTCATATTCCTCTCCACACAGCCCTGGAGCATGTGTAGTAAACCTCATATTAGTATTTCAAACTGTTCCTGGAGAAGTGAGTTGTAGGGCCAGGAGCTCCCTGCTAAACTTGCCCCCATATTAAACCCAAGTTGTAGCCAGTGCAAACTAAGACACACAGGTATTGTGACCTGCCCAAGCTATATAACAATACATTTTTACTTCAGTCACAGCAAATTTGTAACATATCCACTTGATACTGCAGGAACTGTTATATTTAAATGACTTGTAATTTTATTAGTCAGTTTATTATTTGGGTAGTTCCCTATTTTGCCAGCTTGCTTCCAGGAGAACACATTTGCAGATTAGTTGTGCACAGCAACTCTGAGTTCATGATCCCCCACATCAAACTAGGGTGAGAGAAACTATTTTCATGGTTACTGCTGCTTTTTCAGGGCCCAATAGCAATTATTGGACATTTGATGAGGACATTTGGAACAGCTGTGGTATTAGTCTAATCTTTCTTTAAAGCCTACATTAGCTGAAAACAAATTACATGTAATGTTATATACTTCCTTTTTGTTTAGCCCAATGGTGGTGTTCCCCATGACAATCTTGTTTTGATCAGAATGAAACCAGACGAAAATGGAAGATTTGGCTTCAATGTAAAGGTAATGAAAAATAGATGTCTCTTCATATTTTTAAAGATTGTTCAGTGACACTCACGATTTGTGACTTTTTGAATTTTTTTTAAAGGGAGGATATGACCAGAAGATGCCGGTAATAGTGTCCAGGGTAGCTCCAGGAACACCAGTAAGTTGTCAGAAAAACTTGGAAGTGGTGGTGTTTAATTAGCTGTGTGCAGTGTTGTTCTAGCCATGTAGGTCCCAGGATATTAGAGAGACAAGATGGGTGAGGTAATATCTTTTATTGGACCAACTTCTATTGGTGAGAGAGAGAAGCTCTTCTCTCTTTCACCAGCAGAAATTGGTCCAATAAAAGATATTACCTCACCCACCTTGTTTTTCTAATTAGATGTGTGTGATCATAATTATTGTAAGTCCTTTCCTTTGTGTTTTCTTTTTCCTTGAGGGAAAACGTTCTGGCCACACCTTGCTAGGAATAAAATTGCTCTAACATATTACTTTTAGGGTAGTAGTCCCCATACCTTGTTGACAGCTTGTTCTTTAACTGCCTCACATAATAAATGAAAGTAGTGGCCAATTAAATGTTGGAACTAAATACATTTAAAACATAATGTTAAAAATACTTTTTTGCTAATTAAAGGAGGACAGTGGAATGAAAATAAACTACAGACAGAATATAATCTCCTCAATATCACTTACATGCTCTTCTACAAATTCCTACATTAAATAAAAGTAAACTGCTTACATTGCTATCTGTAAGTGAGTTTCTTTCTTTCTTTCTTTCTTTCTTTCTTTCTTTCTTTCTTTCTTTCTTTCTTTCTTTCTTTCTTTCTTTCTTTCTTTCTTTCTTTCTTTCTTTCTTTCTTTCTTGAAAGTTAAAGTTCATAGTTTAGTGTGGTGCATGCTTTAATAATAAAAATGAATATTTTCTCAATACAATAAAGTTTCATCACTGCAAGTGGTTACAATAAGTTATAATAGCTGTTTCTTGACTCTTGATATATAATGTCCCACTCATCCTAAAAACATTGTTATTTAGCATACATTTTTAATTTAAACATTCATGGGATTTTGTCACAAATTGTGTTGAGACAAACTTTTATTCTGTTAAAAATTGCAAATCCCTTTTGTTTTTACTGACACATGCAGTTGTGAGCAATGTCAAGATTTAGATTAAACCAGACATAATGAATCATTCATCAGGTCTGATTCTGTGGTGGTGTTTCTGGTGTTCAGTGAGCACCATTAATGTCTTCAGACTAGGCACAATATTGTGGCAGTTGATTGCCAGAAATAATGACCTGGTATTCAGCCTTTGTGATGCCAGCTCTGTGTTGTGCACCTGTCAGAAATTAATAGAATAAGAGACACATTTGCTTACATTAAAACAACAAAGTAGCTTTGATCTAAATAAAATCATTAAAATGTATATGTTGACATCCTTATATTAAATTGTTCTTATCCCAGTTAATTATTTTTTTCCTAATTTATTTTCTATGTAACAAATTGGTTTGTTTCTGTTGCAGTTAATTTTGGATGAATGGATTAAACATCTAGCAATGCTGTGGTGGTGATAAATGGGGAATGCACTGCCCTTTCCTCTCTGCAACCATGGTTAAATTGTAACATAAATAGTATTTTCACTTGCTGGTTCTTTTTGCCCAGATTAACTGGATTTGGTGCATTTTCTTTGCCCCCCTCCCCCCCCATCTTCTTTTTGTTGCCTTGAATGTGATATTAGAAGCTTTCTGCTCTTAGATTTGTGAAATTGAATTGGTCAAGGTTTTGCCATGCTGCTGCCCTCCTTTCTGAGATTTCTGAGCTTGTCCTGCATCCCCAGTGTTAATGTAGAATATAATTCAAACGCTGGAGAGCTTATCCAAGCATTCAACTTCAGCATACATACAAGGAGCAGGGAGTAACAGCATCAGAAAGGCATGTTGAAATGACAGACTCCTCCTGGTTGTGAATTGAAATATTCATATGAATGGCACTGTCTGCTGTGTTATGTAATGCTTTATATATCATTTGATCCAATGTGGCAACTATATAAATGAGTCTGGCAGAATCCACATTCCTGAACACAGTTATGCTGTTTCTTATGTTGCCATTTTAAAGTAACAAAATACAAAAGCTTTGTTTTTAGAGTGCTCTGTGTTTGTAAAACTAAATTTGTTTCATGTTGCAGGCTGACCTCTGTGTCCCTCGTTTGAATGAAGGGGACCAGGTTGTATTGATAAATGGCAGGGATATAGCGGAACATACCCATGATCAAGTTGTCATGTTTATTAAAGAGAGCTGTGAGAGGCATTCGGGGGAACTTGTGCTCCTAGTACGACCCAATGGTGAGTGATTTATATGTAACACAACAAATCTTCCCTCTCCTCCTTTCTAGCCTTCACGTTGTGTCCTGGGTTAAGGATGCTAATACTCTTTACAAAAAGGTGCTCCCCCTTAGAAAAAGTACATAAGATTACAACAAGAAGGCAGCATTTCAATCATATACAAATACAGAGAAATACCTTGTACTGCAAGCATTCATACCTGTAATAGTAAGTGTTTAAAACAAAATTTAAATACCCAAAATAGGGATATGAAAAATAATTAGGTATTCTTAGCGAGAGGGCTTGACATAAATTTTATTCCTGAATCACAATAGGTACAAATTGGCCAGATGACTGCACAAATTGATTGTAGTGCGGAGGATAGTCCATCCCAAAATGGCAATTTTGGGTGTCGTTGGAAATTGTCACATAGATATGATAGTATTCAAGGACTTAAAATATATCTTCAAAGCAATTGAGAATTATTGGTAACATTTTTACTGGAGGCAGCTTAATAAAAGAAAATGCTTAAAAAAACAAGCTTATACAGTATGTTCATGGCATTTATATTGGAATGTTGTCAACAGTCAGCTGCCGTGTGTTTAATTCTGCTCCACTACCCAATCACAATAAAGAGCCATGCAGCAGAAAAATATACTGAGAAATAATTGGAATAGTTGAAATCACTCCACTAGATTACCTCAACCAATTGACACATGATTCTCGCTTCTTTTATTTAATCATTTTACTTCCCATTCTATGTATTTAAGCCATTTCATTGTTTCTGTATATTTTCTTCCTCTGTCATAGTCATATAAAATTAAATTCTGCTAAATTGGTTTACAGATTTACCAAGTTAATACCCCTTTGTGTGTTGTTTATAGTTGTGGTTGAAATAAAAAGCCTTAAAATGCAGAATTAAAAAGTAGCCATAATTTCCTCACTCACATTTTTACAGTGTTCTACTTTATGGGCAAACTTTTCAAAAGAGCATACGCTTGTGTGCTAGCTGTAATATATACTTCACTGTGTATATTTGAATACATATTTGTTTACAGGCAGTACTTTTACACAGAGTGTTCACAGAATTATAGTGGGGCCTACGAATGTCATTCTAGCCAGTGGTCTTCCAGTTTTAGCCTAATTAATTCCCGGCAAAGTGAAACTCAAAACAAAAAAGATAAACAGTTACTACAGTGACTTGAGGGATGTGATGTGGAAATTGGGGAGGCCAAAGAGGAGAAAGTTACAGTAAAGAAGGCAAGATATGACACGGGTTAGGGAGAAGGGTTTTAGCAGTATTGATTATGTGAAAATCCATTTCTTACTCGACAGTAAACTAAATAACAATGTAGTTTTAGGGTGGAGCATAACGGTTTGAACACTGAATTTTTTGTTGATATGGATTAAAGTCTGACTCTTAATGGTACTCTACCACAGATTTTCCTGTAGAAGCAATACTGAATTGCCATTTTTCTTATTTAAAAGATGAGCATTCACTGTTACAGCTAAAGAACATGCTAGGTTAGAGCCTCCCTCAACCTTCCTACCTTTATTTATTGTAGCTGTCTACGATGTGGTGGAAGAGAAGCTGGAGAGTGAGCCTGACTTCCAGTACATCCCTGAGAAATCCCCCCTGGATGGTGTCCATCAGGACGATAATGCTCTGCGGGAATCTATGATTCAACTAGCAGAGGGGCTTATCACTGGAACTATTCTGGCTCAGTTTGATGTAAGTAATGTACCACCTGTAATTGTATGCATGTACCAATCTCTTTCTGGGTAATAATTAGCTTCAACAGAACAAATGTGAATGATATTAGACTGAGTTTAGAATCTGTCAGCAAGGCAATTGACTCATCTGCTGTAAAGAAAGAACAGCGAAACATCAAATAACTTCTGTGTTGAAACACTACAGGTGCAAAATAGTCACCATAGAAAAAACGTTAACTATCTAGTACAATCTAAATGTTTTTAATACACTGTAAAGCTGTTTATAACTGGAACTCCAAGTTTTTGTAATTATAATGATCTTATGCTTATATAACATCTTTCATATCCAAGAATATTTAGGAAGCTTTACCCAAGTCCCAGTCCCAGTGTTCATTTTACCCACCTCTGGATGAAAACCTAAATTAAAACAGGAAGTGAAGAATACCGTAAACAATTTAAACTGCAGGGAAGATTTTAGATGAAATTTAAGTATTAGGACAAAGTACTGGGAAATGCAACCCTAGTTTTAGGAAAATGCAATAGAATTTTTTTATGCGTAGTTGATTTTTATTATTTATTTTGAAGAGAGTAGTGCAGTTCCCCTTAATACTATGCTTGTACATTGGCTCATTGCTGACTCTCAGAGAAGAATACCATCTTCTGAATCAACACAACCACTTCTTCAACCCCCAGGTGTTCTTTGGTGGTATCCTATCAAAATACAGACACAGCACACCCCAGCTTAGTTTCTAAAATTAGGTAATATGGCTGGAGGGCTAGATAATCTATTACATTACTAAAGTAACTAGACAAATGGAGATACCCCTTTTAATGTCAATATGGTATATATTTTATAGACCTGATCCTGTTCTAGCGACTGTGTTTAAATTGGATTGGAATCTCTTTAGGACAGGTTTGTGCTCAATAAATTATATAGAGCACTTTTCATAGCTGTTGAATTTTTTTACTACTTGGTATCTATAGTAATTCCCTGGAAGCTTGAAATCTGTTTCCTTGCCAAACTCTCTTTCCTCTATCATATGCTTATATAATGATTAGTTATCATGGGGTTGCTCATTTGGCTATCATATAGATTACTGGTACTTGTTTTTAAAAAATAGGCATTCATTTTGTATTAAATGATACGAAAAATGCATGCATTTTGCAAACACTTCTAAAAAGGAAAAAAGGTAAACCAGATTTTTGGCTTACCAATCTTGTGTTCCTTTAAACTGAAAATTAAGACTAAAGCAATGCCTTATTAAGCCTATTGAATTAAAACTAAGTACTGAAAATTGGTTGACTTAGGTCACTCATTTTATGTAGAACTATTAAAACTAATGCTTTGAGGAAATAATTTTCCATTTCAAATCATATTTATGTTTTGCCTGATATACAGTAATGATTTGATCTTTTCTTTTAATTTCATGCAGGAACTTAAATAAAATAGCTTTTGAGTCCACTGTGATCATATCCAAGCTCACTTTTCAGCTCTTTTGCTTCTTGTTCAGTCATAAATAGAGGCAGAATTAGAACTACTATTCTTGTTCTACTGAGGCTAAACTTACCCCTGGAGTAAATGGGTGTCACTCCATTGACTTTGGAGGAATTGTACCTGCCTAACCTCAACAGTGAATGAGAGCATGGTACAGTGAAATAATAAAATATATTAAAATAATTATACTAATGGATGGATGGATGTGGTTCATGCAATTCAGTGTTAGCAGAGTATTAGGTGTAAATAAACTATGGTTAAAAAATAACTCAACAGGAGTTCCTCACACAATATTATAGCTTATCAACTTGTGCCTCTTAAATAGACTATGTGAAGCATTAAAGTGATGTGGAGGAAAAAACTCCTTAATATTTTAAAGTAATGATCATTATAATGTAAGCAGTCATAAAAATAGATTGTCTTGCTATCCATTTTTGTTGTAGTTATATCTCAGATGTGACATTGGAAATGAGGAATATAACCAAGTAAGGATTAAAAAGCAGGAGCCAAATGAACTGTTAAAAGAAAAATCCTTTTTCCATGCTTATGTTTTGATTGAAATACATTAACTAAAGAGAAATACAGAACATATCTTCCAAAGTTTCTCTTACAATGATTTGTATTTTGATGCAAACTACATAAAATAGACATTAATAAACATAAATACATAAAAAGAAAAATTAAGAAAAACGAATAGAAGTAGCATTATGCATACTTCATGAAAACAAGCAGTTATGTCACATTGCCTAGCTTAAATTGTAAGATCATCAGGGCAGGGGCTGTTTATTCACCCTATAATGTGCCATCCAAATCTATGATGAGATATACACTTGTTGTTAATCATCCAAACAGAATTTGTATTAACGTGTTTTTCATTTTACCCTGAGTCTTCAGGAGGTATATATTGTTTTCCGTGTAATATCCCATGCACTGTGGGGCTCTTCGCTATATTTCTTTGAATTGAGAAGTGTGCTGGTTCAGTTAGGGGCAGCAACTCGCGGCCTCTCTACATAGGTGCCTATGTACCAGAATACAGCAGAACTCCTGCAGAGGGAATGCTTGCACACGCACACCCCATTTACTGGGAGACTGAGATTCATTGCAGCACTGTGTAGGAGTGCAGGAGGATGATGGTGGCAGGCTCGGGGCGTAGCAGTAGCATAGTCAGTAAGGTCTACTCACAGTATGTATCTGCTAGCCCAAAACTCTGTGTTAAGATGCAGTGGACTGTGTCTGCTGTTCCCACGGTACCCAGTAGTATTGGCCATTGTCCAGATGCATGCCTGCTACAACAGCTTACGAATCAGTTTCTCAGCCTATGCCTTTTGAGCGAATTTAGTGAGCACATCGTCCAGCTGCTTGAATGATCTTGTAAAAGAACAAAATTAATATTGCATTGTGCTTGTGAATAGAAAATGTTTTCATGTTTGTTTTATATGCTTTTAAAATGTCTGTAGTAAATTTAAAGCTAGCAAGTCCTATGTTGTGTCTGTTACTATCTGACCATCTTTATTCTCTTTTAGCAACTGTATAGGAAGAAGCCTGGAATGACAATGTCTTGTGCCAAATTACCTCAAAATATTTCCAAAAATAGATACAGAGACATTTCGCCTTGTAAGTGTGTGTATGTGTATGTATATGGTTTTAAGTTAAAATACTGTATTTATTTGTACTTGGTAGAGAAATAACACATGTTCTTTAAATATTTTTTCAGATGATGCTACACGGGTCATTTTGAAGAGTAATGATGACTACATCAATGCAAATTATATAAATGTGAGTTGAATTTTATGTCATTCATACTGTAAGTACATTGTGGCAGCATTCTGCAGAAGAACAATTGATTTATAATTTGCTACTGCAGCTTTTCAGCACAAAATGTAAAAATAAGATAATTCACTCTTTTTGAAAATGTTTCTCAAATCTAACATAGATTAGAGTAGATGGGAAGTATTTTCATCAGTTGGCTTACATGTTAGTAGGTTTGTTTATCTAAAAGACAGTGGTTGATAATTTCCTACTAACTCTCACTCAAATTGAGAGATTTTATGTGCAGCAACAAGAGCCTGAATTTTATTTCAGATGGGGTCATTGTTGGGAGAAAGTAGCCATCTAGAGTTAAAACTGGCACAAAGTAACCCAATGCACATTGTTGTTGCAGTGTTCAAGACTAGCAAAATTTAGCCTGGTAGGTCTTTGTCTTGTAGCCAGTAATAACAAAGTACAGCTAACTTTTCACTTCAGGAATACAAAGGAAAGATATTTGATTCCAGGATTAGTATTTAAATTATCAAATATTGTAAACAGTGGATGTAATGTGTATACGTCTACAAAAATTATCTTGGCACTGAACTGTCACGTTTTTTCATATGCCTTCATTGTGACCTGTGGTCTTGACAGCTCAGGTATTTGGCAACTAAAGTCTGTCAGTTAATTAAATGAAATATATTTGGATTTCTTAACGGTTTTAAATAAGAAGATTTTTTTCTCAGTCTTGATAGGTTTCTTTTGTTTTGTGAGCTCTTTTATCTGTGGTTTGGTGATAAACATTTTAAGAGTATTGATATTATTGATTCATTCTTCCTATATTTTTTGTAAATCTAATTTAAATTATCTAGCAAAGTCTAAATTTGTGGTGCATAAATTAAAGTTGCCAAGAGAGTAATGTTGTTTAACAACTAAAATAATTATTAATTTGTTTTCTTTTAGATGGAAATCTCTTCTTCCAGCATAATAAACCAGTACATTGCTTGTCAGGGTCCATTACCGAACACTTGTCCTGATTTTTGGCAGATGACTTGGGAACAAGGTTCATCTATGGTTGTAATGTTGACCACTCAAGTTGAAAGGGGCAGAGTAAGTTCGATTTCAGAACTTTGATCACATATTATTTTAAAAATCCCTTTTTGAATCGGCCATAAATGACTAGGGTATAACAGGGCCGTTACGAATTTCTTTTTTATGGCAGTGCTCACAGGCATTGATACAGTTAAGGCTCTCCTGTGTTTCAGTTTTAAACCCTTTCTTTCAGGATTATGCAACTAGTTTTAGCATTTAGTGTAGTATTGAAACATGTACAAGTCTTGATTCTCATGTTTCATAAATGAATTTTTAAAGACTTAATCTTACTGTTTTTACAGTGAAGTAGTAAACAAAGTTACCTGCTTCGAGTGTGTTTTTCCCCCCTGAGCTACGTCAACTCAAAAAACTTCATCATTTTTTCTAGATTAAAGTTTCTGGACAGGGATGATTTAATCCTGTAAGGAGGCCTGGACCAGTGTTGTATTGTTTGCTTTGCAATGTCATAAATTTGCCTTGCGATGTCACGACATCACAACAATCGCCAATTATACTATGGAGCTCTTTGGAGAATTGGCTCCAGATCCATGGATCAGCCTTAAATCCACTATTATCCATTTATCTTTGAAAAGTCGTGGAAGATGGGAGAGATTCCAGAAGACTGGAAAAGGGCAAATATAGTGGCAATCTATAAAAAGGGAAATAAGAACAACCCGAAGAATTACAGACCAGTCAACTTAACTTCTGTACCCGGAAAGATAATAGAGCAAATAATTAATCAATCAATTTGCAAACATCTAGAAGATAATAAGGTGATAAGTAACAGTCAGAATGGATTTATCAAGAACATATCATGTGAAACCAACCTGATAGCTTTCTTTGACCGGGTAACAAGCCTTGTGGATGGGGGGGAAGCAGTAGACGTGGTATGTCTTGACTTTAGTAAAGCTTTTGATATGTCTTGCATGACCTTCTCATAAACAAACTAGGGAAATACAACCTAGATGGAGCTACTATAAGATGGGTGCATCACTGGTTGGAAAACCATTCCCAGAGAGTGGTTATCAGTGGTTCACAATCATGCTGGAAGGGTATAACGAGTGGGGTCCCGCAGGGATCAGTTCTGGGTCCGGTTCTGTTCAGTATCTTCATCAGTGATTTAGGTAATGGCATAGAGAGTACAGTTGTAAAATTTGCGGATGATACCAAGCTGTGAAGGATTGCAAGTGCTTTGGAGGTTAGGATAAAATTCAAAATCACCTGGACAAATTGGAGAAATGGTCTGAAGTAAATAGGATGAAATTCAGTAAGGAAAAATGCAAAGAACTCCATTTAGGAAGGAACAATCAGTTGCACACATTCAAAATGGGAAATGACTGCCTCGGAAGGAGTACTGCGGAAAGGGTTCTGGGTGTCATAGTGGACCACAAGCTAAATATGAGTCAACAGTGTAACACTGTTGCAAAAAAAGCAAACATCATTCTGGGATGTATTAGCAGGAGTGTTGTAAGCAAGACACGAGAAATAAATCTTCCGCTCTACTCTGCGCTGATTAGGCCTCAACTGGAGTATTGTGTCCAGTTCTGGGCACCACATTTCAGGAAAGAGGTGGATAAATTGGAGAAAGTCCAGAGAAGAGCAATAAAAATGATTAAAGGACTAGAAAACATGACCTATGAGGGAAGATTGAAAAAATTGGGTTTGTTTAGTCTGGAAAAGAGAAGACTGAGAGGGGACATAACAGTTTTCAAGTACATAAAAGGTTGTTACAAGGAGGAAGAAGAATAATTGTTCTTAACCTCTGAGGACAGGACAAGAAGTAATGCATTTAAATTGCAGCAAGGGAGATTTAGGTTGGACATTAGGAAAAACTTCCTAGCTGTCAAGGTGGTTAAGCACTGGAATAAATTGCCTAGGAAGACTGTGGAATCTCCATCATTGGAGATTTTTAAGAGCAGGTTAGACAAACACCTGTCAAGAATGGTCTATATAATACTTATTCCTGCCATGTGTGCAGGGGACTGGACTAGATGACCTCTCGAGGTCCCTTCCAGTTCTATGATTCTATTACTTTCAAGCTGTACCTCCACGCAATGGAGTACTGCCTCTGAGTATTTGCTTAATCAAATGAAAGATTATTAGTGTTTGCAAATTGACTACTGTACATGCAATCTTTTATTTAAAAAGATTTGTTTTTGACTAGTCAGTCATAGATTCATAGATTCTAGGACTGGAAGGGACCTCGAGAGGTCATCAAGTCCAGTCCCCTGCCCGCATGGCAGGACCAAATACTGTCTAGACCATCCCTGATAGACATTTGTCTAACCTACTCTTAAATATCTCCAGAGATGGAGATTCCACAACCTCCCTAGCAATTTATTCCAGTGTTTAACCACCCTGACAGTTAGGAACTTTTTCCTAATGTCCAACCTAGACCTCCCTTGGTGCAGTTTAAGCCCATTGCTTCTTGTTCTATCCTTAGAGGCTAAGGTGAACAAGATTTCTCCCTCCTCCTTATGACACCCTTTTAGATACCTGAAAACTGCTATCATGTCCCCTCTCAGTCTTCTCTTTTCCAAACTAAACAAACCCAATTCTTTCAGCCTTCCTTCATAGGTCATGTTCTCAAGATCTTTAATCATTCTTGTTGCTCTTCTCTGGACCCTCTCCAATTTCTCCACATCTTTCTTGAAATGCGGTGCCCAGAACTGGACACAATACTCCAGCTGAGGCCTAACCAGAGCAGAGTAGAGTGGAAGAATGACTTCTCGTGTCTTGCTCACAACACACCTGTTAATACATCCCAGAATCATGTTTGCTTTTTTTGCAACAGCATCACACTGTTGACTCATATTTAGCTTGTGGTCCACTATAACGCCTAAATCCCTTTCTGCCGTACTCCTTCCTAGACAGTCTCTTCCCATTCTGTATGTGTGAAACTGATTTTTTCTTCCTAAGTGGAGCACTTTGCATTTGTCTTTGTTAAACTTCTTCCTGTTTAACTCAGACCATTTCTCCAATTTGTCCAGATCATTTTGAATTATGACCCTGTCCTCCAAAGCAGTTGCAATCCCTCCCAGTTTGGTATCATCCGCAAACTTAATAAGCGTACTTTCTATGCCAATATCTAAGTCGTTAATGAAGATATTGAACAGAGCCGATCCCAAAACAGACCCCTGCGGAACCCCACTTGTTATGCCTTTCCAGCAGGATTGGGAACCATTAATAACAACTCTCTGAGTACGGTTATCCAGCCAGTTATGCACCCACCTTATAGTAGCCCCATCTAAATTGTATTTGCCTAGTTTATCGATAAGAATATCATGCGAGACCGTATCAAATGCCTTACTAAAGTCTAGGTATACCACATCCACAGCTTCTCCCTTATCCACAAGGCTCGTTATCCAATCAAAGAAAGCTATCAGATTGGTTTGACACGATTTGTTCTTTACAAATCCATGCTGGCTATTCTCTATCACCTTACCACCTTCCAAGTTCTTAACCCCATTTTTATATATGCTTCTTTTAATACAAAAAGATGTTATGTTACATGTTATTAGCTGCGTATGTACAAATTATAAATAAGAAAGTAATTATAAATAATTATGTGTATGTTGCCATAATGGCATCACCTAATTTCAGCTACACCTGAAACTCTGGTTGATATTGTCTCCTTAATAATTTTGCCCATTGTGTTGCCTCTGTCCACTGAAGTACCATTCAAATATTAGCACATACCTGGTGTATTTCATAAAACAGCTTGCATACTATTTGTAACATTCAGTAGCAATTGGAGAACTTGAAACACATAAGCATAATTGACTGATTGCAATAGCCTGAAATTTCATCATAATTCTGAGTTTTATTTGTTGGGTTTTACAGTAGATGCCTATCATCCTGGCCAGCAAAACTGGTCTATGTTAAGAATAGTCACATTAATTCAGACTTCAATTCAGCTGTGTGTGTGCATTCTTCTTGTTAAAATAACCGTGTATTTGCTATGCTGTCAGACCTGTTAAATACCATAAAAATAATTGTAGGTGTGTTTTTTTTAAATGTTTTTAAACTATTTTTCAGTGACTCAGTTTTACTATATGATGCTGTGTGCTCCCAAATGAACACAATTAGAGGGAATTTCAGTTCAAGTGCCCTTTTAATTTACTTTAATTTTCGTTGCAGATCTAAGAAGAGACCCACAATAGCAGTTCTCTAAGGTTTTTTAATATTGATATTTATAGAATTCTTTGAGAGCTGCTAAATATTGAAATAAAAGGACTTCACCCTGCTCTAATGCTGATCAAGGGGCTAATGAGGTCACTATCCCACTGCATGCCAGAGTGTCTCAGGGGAGCAGGATATGGCTGCTTTTACAGACCCTGCCGGTGGATTAGAAATATAAAAAGTATGCATGAACTGAAATGACCTCTATTTATATTTGGGCATTTAAGCAGTTTGTCATAAAGTTGGTCTTCTTTAAAGTTCTCATTTAATCGTAAAGATTTTGGTAAACCCACCACCTAACGCACCTTGAAGCAATCTTAGTTATTGCTTACTGGCCACCTCCTCCTTTCACATTATAGCAATATGTTTTCTTTTTCATGTAAATCTGCCTTAAGGAAGGATTATTTTAGGATTTTAGAAGTTAGGAATGGATCTAAGGAGGGACCTATCACTGTGGTGTCAAAAGGGAATATTTAAAAAGAAGTAATATCAAAAGTTAAAGGCATCACTATTCAGTTACACTAAACTCAAGGGTTGGGGCCTGTGTGAAAGAAACAAAGTTGAAAAGAGAAGCAGGACTTCTACATGATGTTACCTGACTTTATGTATGAAATTCAAGTAGTTAAGAGCCTGCGGGCAGTGTAGTTATATAATAATCACACAGCTAGATCAGAGGAAATGTTGGGTACCTTCAAGGTGAATGGCAACTGCAAATCCTACAATGTTAATTTAAACCATATTTTGCCCTCAACTATTCATATGGAACTTCCATGGAGTTACATGCATTTGCAGAGTCAACATTTGATCCTTTGATTGTCATATGAACAAAAAACAGTTGAAAATGGTTAATTGTATTCATCTGCTCAGGACTAATATCAATTACACTAGTTTGAAATTTTTTATTTCAGTTATGCAGTTAATAGCTCCTTTTCAATTATAAACCCCTACAGTATGTTCGGTAAGTAAGTCAGCAGTAATTACAAAATGTTCAAAAGGGAACTTTGCTGAATCTAGAAAGGAGGAAAAATAACGGTCTATGAATCTTAAGTCTTTGAAAACCTCTTGACCTTAGGTTAAGTGCCATCAGTACTGGCCAGAGCCTACAGGAAGCGCATCATATGGAAATTTCCAGATTACCTGCCATTCAGAGGAAGGAAATCCTGCTTATGTCTTCAGAGAGATGACACTGACTAACCTTGAGGTAAAACTATAATAATATAATATAATTTAGTCAAATTCTGTGGAATCCTCAAAGTAGAATTACCTAACTGCAGACATTCTTTCCAGTTTTATAGCACGTCCACATGTAGATTATTGAGTATATCCAATTAATTGATCATTTTAAAATCCCATAGAAAATGAGTCTCAATTTGAAAGATCTTATTTTGTATGAATTATTTTCTTTTTTATGAATACATACCTTTTGTTCACAAAAAAGATTTAGTGGTAACTTTTCAGGGAATTGAACAGAGATTTAATCTTGTTCCCATTATGGGTATAGTGCACTATATTAGTCATATGGGATGAGTGTTAATTATCTAAGAGCTGTTTGGTCCAAGATAATCCTAAAGCTAAAGCCATGACAATAATTAAATAAGAAATTATTAGAGATTTATTTTAATATATTCCCTCAATCTTTTCAAAACATCATTAGATTAGGATAGAAATTAGAAACTTTTCATTGTTGCTGCCTAGAAACACATTTTGTGTCTCTGAAGACAGTTTTCGGTAAACATTTCTTAATAGGGTAACAACCCACATTAGGAGGATAGTATTCCTAAAACAATGTCTTTAAGCTTCATATTTTTAAATGAAGGTCTGGATTTCTGATATATGGTGACAAAATTTATGGGGACAATTCTAAATTTTGAGAATATGCAGGCTCCATCTCAAAGAACTCTGGTTACAGGTAAGTATCCTTCATGTATTAACTTGAGGAAAAAGGATTTGCAGGTAGAACTAATTCCTAGTAACTTAGAAAACAAGAGAGGATCGATATTTTCAAAGACAGTGGCTCTGTTTGAGGTGAAACAGTTACAGTTCTTCCAAACTTAGTCCAAAAATATACTTTTTGTAATTTTGACAGTTACCACAGAATGGCACAAAAGTTAGAATACCATTTTTTGCCTCTTAAGTAGGATAAGAGCTCTGCACTGGTTGCTTTTGCATTTCCAGGTGCAATTCAGAGCGCAGATGATCATCTTTAAAACATCGAATGATGTGACTCCCCAACTAACTGAAACCTTCTGATATTGTACACTTTTGCAGTAGTTAAGATCAGTTGGGAAGTTCTCACTGTTGGTTACTGCAGCTGAATTATCCAAAACAGTCAGTTTATCTGTAAAATTTCTCATAGAATAGGCCTATTCTCCAAATGTTCTATTACATCTCAGATATTGTACAGTATGTTTTATATATAAGTGAATAGTAAGTCACAGAATGGCATCAGAAAGAATGAGATTCTCCTGAGAGAAATTACGTCATAGTTAATGGAGACAGCTAGTCAAATGGCTGTTATGGTGTAATTTCACAAAAAGAGGACAGTTGTATTTTTCTCTTTCAATTTTGAGAATTCCATGGGCAAGGGGTTACATGAATTTGAAGATGTAATACAGGAGTATCTTCCAAAATTTTAGGGTTTATGAGGCCTAGTCAGTGATCCTCCAAAAAACAGGAGAAATCTGGCAATTTTTTTAGTATTACTTTGGTCTAGCAGGCATGTGGATGTGGTTGGGTGGGGAAGGCCGTCAGGGTAGAAAATAAAGTTGTGCTGAGGCTGATAGACGGTGGAAGAAATCTTGGTTACTGTATATTTTATAGTACCTTTTATGTAGTAGGTGCTTAACTAGCTATTTATGTTTATTATAAATTAAATGTAACTCTATAATCCTGACTGAGCACTTAATTAGTGCATCAAGAGGTACCTAGTATTTCAGAAGGCTCTACTACACAGCTGCTTCTCCAGTTCCACTGCCTGGTCAGTCTCTCTACATTTCAGCACTCTAGCACACACCCCAGTGTACACCACATATAGCTGCAGATGTTTATGGCCATGGCACTCAGGGTCTCCTCACCTGCTGGTCCCTCTCTTTCCATTTCCCTCACCCATCTGCTTGCGTAGCCCCTTTCCCTCCCTGTTTGCCTTTCCCAGACCCCCCGCTACTTAAGTTTTCTCTCATGCAGACAGAGCTGCCACCACACACCTCTGGCCCCACTTTCTGCAGTCTCCCCAGGTCATGTTTATTTTCCACACTCTTTAATCCCCCAATTCCCTGATTTTCTTAAATTAGAAATTATTATTATTTTAGGCTACCTGTTGTGTGTTCAGTTGTGGTTATGGTTAGAAAAGAGAGCACAAAAATAATACCTTCTTATTCAACAGGTTTGATCGCTGGGTGTATTCAGTTAGATATGCTTCTTTTATAGACAAGGGCAAGTTTTTGACTATCTTTTACTCTTACTATTCCTGCAGTGCCAGCACAGCTGAGAATGTGAGAGCTGGATTCTCTTCTGGCATACATCAAAATAATTGTTCACTAAGTTTCTGTTGCAGAATATTTTATTAGGAGTATGGAACAGCTTCAGTATGAGGAGAGAATAAGACTGGAACTTTTCAGCTTGGAAGAGAGATGACTAAGGGGGGATATGATTGAAGTCTATAAAATGTTGACTGGTGTGGAGAAAGTAAATAAGGAAATGTTATTTATTCCTCATAACACAAGAACTAGGGGTCACCAAATGAAATTAATAGGCAGCAGGTTTAAAACAAACAAAAGGAAGTATTTTTTCACACAATGCACAGTCAGTCGGTGGAACTCTTTGCCAGAGGATGTTGTGAAGGCCAAGACTCTATAACAGGGTTCAAAAAAGAACTAGATAAATTCATGGAGGATAGGTCCATCCATGGCTATTAGCCAGGATGGGGAGGGATGATGTCCCTAGCCTCTGTTTGCCAGAAGCTGGGAATGGACGACAGGGGATGGATCACTTGATGATTACCTGTTCTGTTCATTCCCTCTGCGGCACCTGGCATTGGCCGCTGTTGGAAGACAGGACACTGAGCTAGATGGATCTTTGGTCTGACCCAGTATAGCCAATTTTATGTTCTTATGTATTGCTAATGATGTGTGAGGCAGAAAAAGCATAGCTTGATTTTAAGATACCTGGCTGTGTTTCGTATTGGGCATTAGAGGGAAAAAATATTTTCACTTTAAAGCTGAGACAATGTGATCTGCCATTTAGGTGCAGCAAACATGGAACTTATAGTACTGTTTTTAGAAAATTGCTTTTCAGAGTATACCTAAACTTTAAAATAGTGATCTTCTCTTTCTTATGCATTATCAGTCATATTTCCTTGCTTCTTTGTTGAATTGGTATATGGTATTTCTGTCCAAATTGCACATCGTTGCTTATTTTACAATGCACTTTGGTAGTGAATTTTAGAAATGTATTCGAGCCCATTTCTAATGCATTATGTTTATATTATGGTAATGCCTAGGAACAGTAGTCAGGATCAAGGTCGGATTGTACTAGGCACTATATATAACAAAGCAAGACTGTTTCTGCCCCAGAGAGCTCCACCGACAGACGGAGTGGATTGAAAAGATTAGGTAACAGTAAAACACACTTTAGCAGAAAAGCCAAAGTAATAGCTTACCTGTTCTAGAGATGTACTCTTTAAATGGCTTATAAAGACATATTTGTGCCTTTTATTATTGTGTATAAGGAAAAATAGGATTCTAAAATGTGTTGGCAAATAATTAATATTCATAAAGTGCTTTGAGATGTCCAAATGAGAAGTAATTATCTGAGTATAGTTGATTATCGTTGTTTTTTATTATGAAGTCTGAATTACATTTGAACAAATGTTGTATTCCTGATTAGAAAAATGAAACCCGTCAGCTCACCCAGATCCAGTATGTAGCATGGCCTGATCATGGGGTTCCTGATGATTCCAGTGACTTCCTGGATTTTGTGTGTCTTGTACGAAAAAAGAGGGCTGGCAGAGAAGAACCTGTTGTTGTTCATTGCAGGTATTCGTTTTTTCTAACTTTTCCTAAATAGTCTAACTGAATGCCTCTTCTCATCAAGTGCTTTCTTCTCTATTTTATTTAGTCTTTCATTGTTCTCCATTTCTGATTAAATTCAGTTATAAATTTCATTGCGTTCCTGTTAAAGGAAAGAGACAAGGGGATTTAAAATTTGAATTGAACAGTTATCCATAATTCTCCATCCCTTTTGATATTAGCATCACACTTGAGTGAGCAGTTTTCAGAATCAAATGCACTGTCATGTTTCATACAGGTGAAATGCCTGTGGATAGTAATGATCATGGTAATTCTAGAGGGAGAAGAAACCACTTCCCATTTAGGAAACTGCTATACATACAGTGCCTGTGAACTGCAAAATTCAAAAAGAACTGGATAAATCTTATATCCATAAGGGCAAGATCTCTCTCTCTCTAGCATGTACAGTAGTGACATAAATCACTTTTTCACCAAAGTCTGTCTTCTTTCCAGTACTGAATATTTGTGTATCCATATTTATCAGATTCAAATATTTCTTAACATTTGAGTACTTTGACATGATTGAAAACAACTGTATTCATGTTTTCTTTAATAGTCTATGTAAATCTGAAATACACCTTAATGTGCTGTTCTTATTAAATAGTTTTTAGTGACAGTTAACATTTCATCATTCACATTTAGAATCCATTTAACACAGAATCTCCACAGCACTTAATGTAAGTAGGAGACGGGAATAATACTTAATGCCAAATTTTGTCTTCATATCAACATGCACATCACCCACTAACTTCTTTGAAAGTTGCAGGAATGCATACGTGAATAGACTTTGGCCCTTTCATCTTCAAAATGCTGTACAAACAGTAACCCTTACAATCTAATCTGTCAAGTAGTATACCCATTTTATAGATGGGGAAACAGAGACAGAGGCTAAAGGGACACCATGAACTTAATTTTTTTATCTACTGTTTTTACAAGTAAGACCTAAGATTATTATAACTGGAAAAGATTAGAGCAAAAATTGTTGGCTTTTTTCCCGGTATGTTTACTTTGTGCCTTTGACAGCCTCTTGTGTATTGTCAATTTCTCCTGGTTTTGTTTGGGTCTTTCACACAGGAATGGGAGGGAAATACATTTTCTTCTGCCCATGGCAAAGCTTGGACACTGTGGCAGTGCAGAATACCAACACCTCTCTTTTTCAACAGAATCTTAACTTTAACGTTTTATTTATTTATTTATTTTAAAGTATGTTTCTAGCTAAAGTATGTGGTTGCAAAGAAAACCTCAAAAACGTGAACCAGGAATTACTGATGCAGAGACTGAGGCCATGTCTACACTTACAAGCTTACAGCCCCAGAGCTGTACTGATACAGCTGTGCTGCTGCGAGAGCGCTTGTGTAGCTGTGTTATGCCAAGGGGAGAGAGCTCTCCTGTTGACGTAATAAAATCAGCTCGAGCAGCAGCGGTAGCTCTTCCGCCGACATAGCGCTGTGCACATGAGCACTTGTGCCGGCAAAACTTACGTCACTCAGGGGGGTGGTTTTTTTCACACCTTTGAGCAACAAAAGTTTTGCCAACATAAGTGCTAGTGTAGACCTGGCCTTTAGTTTGCAGAGAGCCCAGAATAATAGCTCTGGGAGGTGTGAAGTGCCTCATTCATTTCAGGGAGGTGTTAATTCAGCTGCCCAGTGGTGATAACTTTAATGGCAGCACTGATAGCTATTTCATGCTTCATGGAAGAAAAGAGAGGGAGGATCACAGACCTTGCACAATGTACTGTGTGTGATGTCTCATGAGGGTAACTCAGGTGGGTGGCATTTTAGAGATGCTATCACATTTCTTCCTCAGTCAAGAAGGACCCACACCCAAGGAGCCTGTGAATGCCCATGGGCATATTCAAGCCCCACCCAGGGGACTCAAGCTCAAGAATTCTAGGGATGTCATGTGATGCACATATTTTGAATATCTGCCAAGTCTACTGTGGTGATTTCTCATTTTGGCGACTCATGTGGCTGGAACTTACTTTCTTAGAAGAGCATGGAAGAATACCACCACCCTTTTTTCTCTCTAGTTTGATCCCAGGAAAATAGAAAAAACTGCAGATCCATTAGAGTGGATCTTCCCGTCCTTGCAATAATAGACAAAAGTGATTGTAAAGCCACAAAAATTGGCAGGAAGACTGTAAAGCTATTGTATATGAAACTACATTGAGTTATATTTTTTTAACTGGTGTCCAACTCTCTTGGAATACAGTACTTATGCCACAGAACTATTAATGTGTGGCCTAGACACACCAAAAAGAGTTAATATCAGTCATTTAAAAATCTGTATATCTGAACACTAATTGCTGCTAAGGGAGAGCTATAGAGAGAGAAATTGTCAACATTTATGTTCTTTACAAATCAGTGACTTCCCAGTAAATAACTGTTGCTTCCTCGAGTAGTGTCCCTATGGGTGCTCCACTGTAGGTGCTCATGCATCCCTGCACTGCTGATCGGAGAATTTTGGTAGCAGTGTCCATTTGGCCTGCACACGTGTTGTCCCCTCCTCGTGATCTGACACAAGGCTAACCAGCCTTGCACGGCAGAACCCTTCTCAGTTCCTTCTCAACTACCCCTGGCTAGAGACGGAGCTATTAGCTGTCCGTTCATCGGATTGTTAACCCTGTTGTTCTAACTTAATCTAACTTAATCTTTTTTTTGTGAGTTTAGAGTTTCATTTGTTTTTTTCTTTAAAAACAAAAACAAAAAAACCCCAACTTCATTTACTACGTCCCCTTTTTCTGGGAACTACCCCTGTGTGGGGTAGGCCTGGTTCACGGGGGTTTAAGAGGTGCCTCTCCTGTAAACAGGCCATCCATGTAATGGACAGACATTCCTCGTGTCCATTGCCTCAGGGAAAGCCATATTCCCCAGAAGTATGGTTTTTGTCAACAGCTGAAGCTGCGATCTCGAAAGGACAGAGAGCTGAGACTAAAACACCTTCTAATGGAGGCAGCTCTCCAACCACCTGCAGACCTGCATCAAGATTCACCCAGAAGACAGGAAACTTCACCTGACTAGGCTGCCCTTTGAACCCATTGCCACTCGTTTGCTCACATACCTGTCTATGAAGACAGCATTCCTGGTGGCAATCACTTTGGTGAGAATTGGGGAGATAGCAGCACTGATGGCACACTGCCCTAATACAGTTCTTTCGGAACAAGGTTATTCTCCGACCACACCCAAAGTTCATCCCCAAGGTGACCTCATCTTTTCACATAAACCAACTGATTCACCTCCTGACCTTTTACCCTAAGCCTTACTGTGATAACAGGGAGGCTATGCTGCACACACTAGACATTAGGCGAGTCCTGGCCTTTTACCTGGACAGGATGAAGGCCTTTAGGAAATCTCCTAAACTCATTCTTTCCATTGCAGAAAGGTCTAAAGGTGCAGCAATATTGGCCCAGAGACTCTCCAAATGGGTCTTGAACTGTATCAAACACTGCTATCAGGTTCACAACGTAGTACCTCCATCTGGAACCACAGGCACTCCACAAGGTTGGTTTCCTCCTCTGTCACATTCCTCAAGAATGTCCCTATCACGGAAAACTGCAGGGAAGCAGTCTGGGCATCTGCGCATACCTTTGCAGAACACTATGCGATTACTGGGGAGCTCTGCTTCCAGCACTATCTTTGGCTCCGCAGTATTATCATTCATGGCAGACTCGACTCTGAAGCCCCAGCCTCCTCCCATTATGGATACTGCTTGGGAGTCACTTACAGTGGAGCATCCATAGGGACACTACTTGAAGAAGAAGAGGAAGTTAGTCACCTTGTGCAGTAACTGGTTCTTTGAGACATGTGTTGCTATGGGTGCTCCATGACCCACCCTCCTTCCCTCTACTTCAGAGTTCTTGCCAGAGACTCTGCGGTAGAGAAGGAACTGATGGGGGTTCACCCGTGCAACTGTGGTTAGCTCATGGCAGAATATGAAGAGGGGACAGTGCATGTGTGGGCCAAACAGACACTGCTACCAAAGTTCTTCGATCAGCAGCGCAGGGACGCAAAAACACCTACAGTGGAGCATCCATAGGGGGGACACATCTCGAAAAACCATCATTACTGCACAAGGTGAGTAACGTCCTCTTTCTCTGCTTTGTTATCAAACAGCATTAACATACGGGGAATTGAAAGTGAGTGCTAACCTGAATTATAAGGACTAATCATTTTGTTTTAGGGTTGGATACATTTTTTCTAATTTTCTAAAATAATTTTATTCTTTCTAATGAAGGATACAATAAATCTTGATACAGTGCATATATATCTTGATATTTGGAGCATTATGCATAGAAATTCTGAGTATATCCCTTGCTTCTTTTTGTTGAGCAGTTTTTCATACAACATTGTATTTGCCCCTAATGATAAAGTTCTATTCAAACCACTACATTATATAGTAACCTTTGATGCCACCTTCTGGACATAATTATAAAGTTAAATATAAACATATTAAAGTTTTGTAGAATATTTTAATTCTTAATTGTATTTAAATATAAAACTGATCAAGATAAGTTACAGTTTCTTTATTAATGTGTACTTACAAGATTCAGTTTGTTTAAAAGCAAACATTTTCACTTTAGCCTGAAACACCTTCAAATTGTATCATTTAAGGTACATATAATGACGCAAATACGGGTTTCTGATCATATTGACAGATATGTCAAGACTGGTTTCCCTACAGTACCACGTGTGTGTTTTATTGTAATTTCTCTTAATATGAAACATTCTAATTTAAAACGACATGTTTACCATGCTCAAGAGTAAATTGCCTCAGTTTTAGGTGTTCTCTGAGGTTTCCTAACTCTGGAAGAGTGTGTACATACACATAAAGAAATTAAAAGTAAGCCTTTTTTGTTTTTAATTTTGAATAAATATCCTTTCTGTAAGACTTCTCACTATTTTGCCACTTGGGAACCTTCATGTTGTAGTTTAACCTTTTATTAAAATGTGTTGAGACGAGCTTTTTGATTTATGTAGACACATCCTTAGAGCCTTTTTGGTGTACAGAAGCAGGATACCGCTAATGCTTACCTTCTGAAGCATGCATTCCTAATTGGAGACTATTTTATTTAAAGTTTAAACATTTTGTCACCAACTTTTGGTTAGCACATTTCCTATTTATTTATGTTTTTACAAGCCAAGGCTTTAGGCCAGCTTCTCCACTCCTTCAAGAGCAAAGTTCAGTGCAGGAATGGAGTGGAGGGACCAAGGGTGGCTGCCATCCAACTTCCCTGGGGGCCAGTTCTAACCACTCCAGGGGCATTTTATACCATCTGAGCAGCATAAAGTGGAACCCAGAATCTGGCTCTTCATCTTCAATGTATAGTTCTTCAGCACTCGGCATTGTAATCGCAGCTGGGAATTCACTTCTGCTGCCCTGCTGTGTGACCACGTCATTAAATAAGTCCTTAGTGGTTGTCTAAATAAAATAATACTACACAGTGTAGTCATGGATTTTTAGACATCTGCTCTGACCAGCCAAAATTTGTCTTCCACAGCTGCTGGCCTCCAAAGAGACTGCTGTCTATCCAGCAGTGGCAGCTTCTCTCGATTCCAAGTTATTTGGCCATAGAAACAGCAGCATGGTGTTAATTTCAGCATCATTCATCTACCCAAGCTTGCCGACTTCACAGGCTTAGTCATAGAATGCACCTGTTCAATTACCACATACAGCAGTCAAGCTAATTGGGGTTGGTGTTGCCCTAATGTGGAAGATGGGACAGGAGTCATTCAGTAAAAAGCTTCTAATGGGGTATTGTGAACTGAAGCACCCCCTCACTGCCTGATGATTCTGAAATGAACCATTTGCCGCGGTGAAGAAAGAGGGGGCTCATTAGGCTGAAGGTCCTTTCAAAAAAAATAATTTGAAGGGAACTGGAGTGGCGCCCGCATGGCACAGTATAAGGGGCGCCGCCGGCTCCCCCCACGCTCAGTTCCTTCTTGCCCCCAGTGACGGTGCATGGAACATTCGCTGCTCTTACTAGTATTGCTTGGGCTTCGTTCGAACGAACTAGAGTTCTTGTAAAGTTAGTGTACATAGTTAGTAGTTGAGTTAGTTAGCCCTTAGCAGTAGTTAGTTTTGTTAGGCCTGTCAGGAACTTAGCCGGGGGCTGGGGAATGCCCCGGTCCCCAGGCTTTAAGCCCCGCGATCACTGCAAACGGCCCAGGCCTGTGAGCGATCTGCATAGTAGCTGTCTCAGGTGCCTCGATGAAGGGCATATAAGTGATAGGTGTCGTATCTGCAAGTCCTTTAAACCTAGGACTAAGAAAGACTGCGAGATTAGACTCAAAGCACTCCTGATGGAGTCGGCGCTCACTCTGGCCCCGGAGCAGAGGTCCAACTCGGCACACAGCACCGTGGCATCGGTGCATAGTGCCCTGCTGGAGCTATCGAGGAGCCGATGCCGATCCCTGTCCATGGCCCCAGCCAAGAAGTCGAAGAAGGCCCGTGGGGGATGGTCTCCTACTCCACACAAGGGGAAGGACAGGGCTGGGGGTGAGCTAAGACCCGCGCCGGGCAGCTCATCTCCCCCGTCGGGATGTTGGGCCTCAGCGCATGTCAAGTGATGCAGCCCACCCCGTTCCTTGCCTGAAGGCCTGGACACAGAGGCGGACCTTTGTCAGCTTCAGGTGCCATCGATGCCTGAAGTGCTCCAGGCTGCGCAGGAGATCCTGACGCTTCGGTGCCGCCCAGACCTCACGGCCTTGGGACCTTTCCATCTGCCCTTGCCCCAGTGGCACCTCTCCCCATCGTGGGGGACGTCATGCCTCGGAGTTAGGGAGGCAGATGCATCGGAGCCCTCTACGGTCACTGGACCCTGGGCACCGGCAGCGGGATTTGAGGCGGACCTTGCTGGTTACCTGGTGCAGACCAATGGAGGCACGTGCTCCCCGGCAGGAACATCAGGACCGGCCCTTCACGTTGCGGAACACCATTACAGATCCTGGGAATGATCAGAAGACTGGAGTCACAGGCCCCTCCAACAATCCCCGAGATGGGTGTCCCGTATTAGGGGAGATCCCCCTGGTGCCCGGCCCACGATACCTCCAGGTCCCGCTCCTCATCCCAGTACTGGTCTCGAAGCGCTAGGCATGGGTCGCCAGTCTTCTGTCCTCGAAGTCCCCGCAGAGGCACACATCCCGCTCGGACCAGTCCTCCTCTAGGCTTGACCGTGATTATCGCCAGGCACACAGTTGCCGCTCCAGTGGATCCTGGTCACCGGGTCGCAATCGCTCCAGATATGGCTCCAGTACGGAGCAAGGCTCCACATCAGCGGGGCAGCCTCCCGGACTCTCGGTGCTGTGTGCACCATCGGTACCGAAACCTGCCCAGTGGCCAGCCCTGCGGTACCGGCCTCCTCATCATCATCACCGGACAAGGCCATCATGGAGCCCCCTCACCCGGTTCCTCAGATGATGCTAAGGCACACCAGGAGCTGCTGAAGAGGGTTGCGTCCAACCTTGGCCTGCAGGTGGAGGAGTTGGAGGAGCAAGCGGACTCCCTGTTCGACATCCTCTCCTCCACAGCCCCTGCTAGGGTGCCTCTTCCCTTCACGAAGGGCTATTGAAGATATCCAGTACCTTGTGGCAAACCCCCTCCTCTCTGTCCCCCATTTCCAAACGGGCAGAGCGTAAGCGCGAATACCTTTACTCCCATCCTGCCTCAAATTCCCTGGTGGTCGAGGGGCAACCCAGAGCTACCCCCAAAAATAAAGACTCCAGGAGTCTGGACTTGTTCAGATGGAAAATTTATTCCTCGTCTAGCTTGCAGTTGAGGGTGGCCAACCACCAGGTCTTCCTTGGCCGCTATGACTTTAATATGTGGCAAACCGCGGCCGAGTTCAAGAATGCCCTCCCGGAAGGTTCCCGTAAAGAATTCCGTGCGATCCTCGACGAGGGCACGGCTGCTAACAGGGTGGCCCTTCAATCAGCGGCAGACTCCGCCACCTGCATCCTGGTGTCCGCCATTTCCATGCAGCGAGCATCCTGGTTGCTCCTCTTTGGGTTGTCCTCCGAGGGTCAGCAGTCGATTCAGGACCTCCACTTCGATGGCCAGGCCCTGTTTGCGAAGCAGACAGACAACAAATTATATGGGCTGAAGGACTCCCGAACCACCCTAAAACCTCTGGGGCTCTACATTCTGGGCCCGGCACGTAAGCGTTTCAAACCGCAACTACCCCAGGGGCAAGGAAGCCAGCCCCAGTAGGACCCATTGCACAAAAAGCCCAACGGCTATAGACAGCGCGCGAGCCACCTGTCCCCACCCTCTGCCCAGTCGGGCTCGAACCACTCCAAGCAAGGAGCTAAAAAGTCATTTTGGGGGTATGCCCGAGTGCGACCTACCAATCTATTCCCTGGATCCAATTTTCCCAATTTTTTGCAACCGCCTTTCCTTTTTCCTCCCGGCGTGGTCAGCAATAACTTCGGACTGCTGGGTCCTCAGTATGGTGGCACAAGGTTACACCCTCCAATTTATTTCCACCACCTCCCTCCCCGTCGCTCTTCAGGGACTCTTCTCATGAGAGTCTTCTGGAGCAGGAGGTTCAGGAGTTCTTACAGCTGGGGGCAGTGGAGGAAGTCCCGCCTCCTTATCGGAACAAGGGTTTCTATTCCTGGTATTTTCTGATCCCAAAGGCCAAGGGTGGTCTGCGTCCCATCCTGGACCTGCGAAACCTCAACAGATACCTAAAGAACTAAAGTTTTGCATGGTCTGCTGGCCTCCATTATCCCCTCCTTGGATACGGGAGACTGGTATGCTGCCCTCGATCTGAAAGAGGCATATTTTCACGTAGCGATCTTCCCAGGACACAGATGCTTTCTCCGTTTTATGGTGGGTTCGGCCCACTAACAGTTTGCAGTCCTTCCGTTTGGCCTGGCTACAGCACCAAGGGTGTTGACCAAGTGCATGACGGTAGTTGCGGCTTACCTCCGGCTTCAGCGTATCCAGATTTACCCGTACCTCAACGACTGGCTTGTCAAAGGCAGCTCCAAGGCTCAGGTCCAACACGACGTCGCTGTACTACAAGCCACGTGCTGCTCCTTGGGACTACTGGTCAACCACAAAAAGTCCATGTTCGTTCCAGTTCAAAGGATAGAATTCATCGGGGCCGTGCTCAACTCGACCCGGGCAAGAGCGTTCCTGCCATTAGACAAGTTTCAGGCCCTGACAGACCTCATCGCGGAAGTGTCCGCATTTCTCCTGACAACAGCTAAGATATTCCTGTGCCTGCTAGGCCACATGGCAGCTTGCACAAATGTGGTCGGCCATGCCAGGTGGCCCGCACTGCCATGCCAGGGGGTCTGCATATGGCCCCTGCAGCAATGGCTGGCGTCGACCTATTCCCAATCCAGGGACCACCTGGAGAAGACCATCACCATTCCCCCGGCAATTCTCCCCTCGCTGCAGTGGGGTACTGATCGCAAGAAGGTCCTGGAAGGAGTCCTGTTTGACAGTACCGCCCCATCTGTTGAGCTAGTGTCGGGCGCTTCGGACCTCGGTTTGGGGGGCGCACCTTGAACATCTCTGGATCCAGGGGATGTGGACCCCGGAGGAGGCAGTGTTATACATAAATGTCAAGGAACTCAGAGTGGTCCGGCTGGCCTGCAGGGTCTTCCTGCCACACGTGTTGGGCAAAGTGTTGAGAGTCCTGATAGACAATATGGCCTCAATGTTCTACATCAACAGGCAAGTAGGAGCGCGCTCATTGGCTCTCTGCCAAGAGGCTCTCCGTCTCTGGGACTTCTGCATCAGCCACAGCATCCATCTGGAAGCTGGTCACCTCCCAGGCATCAGGAATTGCCCTAGCAGATCACCTCAGCAGGGACTCTCACCACGAGTGGTCACTCCACCCGGAGATGGCCTGCATGATCCTCCAGAGGTAACTCCCCAAGTAGATCTGTTTGCCATCAGGCGAAACAGAAAGTGCCATCTGTTTTGTTCCCAGCAGGGCCTGAGCAAGGGCTCCCCCTCCGATGCCTTCCTCCTGTCGTGGCCGAGGGTCTGATGTACGCCTACCCTCTGGTCAGCTGGGTCCTAGTAAAGATCAAGAGGGACAAGGCACAGGTTATCGTGATTGCCCTGCGTGGCTTCGCCAGCGCTGGTTCCGCACACTCATAAACATGGTGGTGGCCCCTCCCTTGCCCCTTCCCTACCATCTGGACCTGCTGTCACAGGATCATGGTCAGCTCCTACACCCCAATCTTGAGTCTCTACGCCTCTCGGGGTGGATACTCCGTGGTTGAATCTGGAGGCGCGTACCTGCTTGGAGGAGGTACAGAAGGTCCTCCTGGGAAGTAGGAAGCCATCCACGAGACTAACTTACCTGGCCAAGTGGACGAGGTTTTCCCGCTGGGTGTCGGAGCGCGGCATTTCTCCCTCACGTTCTTCAGTGCAGTCCATCTTGGACTACTTACTGCAGCTCAGGAATCAGGGTCTGGTGCATTCTTCCATCAGAGTGCACCTTGCATCCACCAGCCGATCCAAGGTCAGACAGTCTTTTCCCATGACATGACCGTCAGGTTCCTGAGGGGCCTTGAGAGGCTTTACCCGCAGGTATGGGCCCGTGTCCCGCAGTGGGACCTTAACATGGTCCTCTCCAAGCTCACCGGCCTGCCTTTCGAGCCGGTGGGCTCCTGCTCCCTTTCCTACTTGTCCTGGAAGGTCACTTTCCTGGTGGCAGTGACGTCGGCGAGACGAGTCTCAGAGATTAAGGCCTTGACCGCAGAACCGCCTTACACAGTGTTTTATAAGGACAAGGTCCAGCTGTGGCCCCACCCATCCTTCCTGCCGAAGGTGGTATCTTCCTTCCACATGAGCTAGGACATATTCCTGCCAGTGATCTGTCCTAAGCCACACAAGACCGCTGAGGAGAGGCGTTTACACGCGCTGGACGTCTGGAGGGCCTTGGCTTTTTATTTGGAGCGTACCAAGCCTTTCCGTAAATCGACACAGTTCTTCATCTCTATAATGGATAGGATGAAGGGACTTCCGGTTTCTTCACAGAGGATTTCCAACTGGATCACCTCTTGCATAAAGACCTGTTATGAGCTAGCAAAGGTCCCACCGCCGCCGATTGTCAGGGCCTATTCGACTAGAGCACAGGAGTCTTTGGCGGCCTTCCTGGCGCACATCCCGATCCAGGACATCTGTAGAGCAGTGACATGGTCCTCAGTCCACATGTTCACGTCTCATTATGCCATCACTCAGCAGGCCAGAGATGATGCTGGGTTCGGCAGAGCTGTATTACAATCTGCACAGCTGTGAACTCCGTCCCGCCTCCACGGGAACTGCTTGGAGTCATCTAACATGGAATGGACATGGGCAAGCACTCAAAAAAGAAAAGACAGTTACCTGTTCCGTAACTAGTGTTCTTCGAGATGTGTTGCTCATGTCCAGTCCACAACCCGTCATCCTTCCCCACTGTCAGAGTTTCCGGCAAGAAGGAACTGAGAGTGGGGGGAGCCGGTGGCTCCCCTTATACCGCACCATGCGGGCACTACTCCAGAGGGCACTAGAGCCGCTCCCCTACAGATACTGCTGAGGGAAAAACTTCCAGCACCGGTGCACGTGGTGAGCATATGCACCTAATGTGGAATGGACATGAGCAGCACATCTCGAAGAGTACCAGTTACGGAACAGGTAACTTGTCTTTTTTTGTTCACAGCAAGACGATATTGAATGCTATGCAGTGCAGGGCTCTTCAGCTCCCGTGGTGAGCTGAATATCTCTCCAGCAGTTGGGAGTTTGGAAACCCCTAAAAATAGATTGCTTGGTTATACTGCAGCAAAATATCTTGAAATTCTTCAGGTTTCATATTCTAGGAGGACAAAGAAATGTGCAGAGATAGAAAAATGCAAACTTACTCAGAAGGGTAAGAGATCCATCCAATGCTTTGAAAATTTCCCACTGAGTTTTTATATCCAGGAAGGACAGAAAGCTTCCAACGTTATGCACAAATACTCCTTTTATAGTAGAATGTCATCAGTAACCCTCAGTTGTAATAATCATCGATTTCTCTTGGGTATATTTAGATATTGAAGATTTTAATGTTAAAATGTTTTTTTACATTTTAGGAGTATATCATTTAAAAAAAAAAAGAGTTTGAAGGTGGTTAATGATATGACACACTTTTCTTTTCCAGTGCTGGGATTGGACGGACAGGGGTTCTTATCACTATGGAAACAGCGATGTGTCTTATTGAGTGCAATCAGCCTGTTTATCCATTAGATATTGTGAGAACAATGAGAGATCAAAGGGCCATGATGATCCAAACACCTGTAAGTATCATACTTCCTACATTGTAGAAAAGTATCTCATATTACTCAGTGGTTTCACTCTCACTGAAGACAGTAAGAGGTGCTGGATATTTTGAAAGAGGGCGGCTTAACTGAGAGTGACTATGGTCTTGGTACATTGAGAACAATAAGATATCTCAGGGATTTTGAAAGGGTGATTCTTCGTGAGTTTCTCTGCAGCAGCTTCTGCTGACAGACATACTTTTTTAATAATGAAAATAAATGGCAAAAATCACTATTAATTCTAAATATTTCTTTTCAAAAGCTATCCTTTGCACCAGATCTGCTCAATGAATGGAGAGAGTAGGAAGGTGAAACTAGAGATGTGGAAAGGGAGGGTGACAGGAAGGAACAAGGTACTGGAGTATGTGTGAAGGTCAATGGAAAGAGTTCCAAGAAGGAGAAGGAATTTGGAGGAGATGAATTAGGGGGAAGCTGGGTGATACAATCCAGCTGTGTAATTCTGCTCTGGCAATACAAAAAGCAACTTTTAACTCTGCCCTGTAGTGACACAATAGAGAGGAACACACAGAAGAAATCTATTGTGTCTTTAAAAATCAGTTTAATCTAATCTGGGATTATAAAATACTTCATAGGATCACGAGAGGACACCTGTCATAAGGTTTTTTTGGGTGCCTTAACTGTGTGTTTCCACATGTTTTTCTTAGCATGTTTGGAGTTTTCCTAGGTTTATAATGCTTGGTTTGGGGATAATTACAATATCCCTGTAATGTACTTTAGCCTAAATTACTGATTTGTATTCTCTACCTTAATTCTATTTTAAGGTAATTTTTGTTTGGGAATAGATTTAGAATCTGTTTAAGAACTTTCATTTGTCTTGTAGTCAGACATAAGTTCCATCTGACAGCAGTTCATAGTTGAGCTTAATAGACATAAGGCAAAATTTCAGTGAAATGCTTCTCTTTAACTATTACATCACCAGTGTAACAGACTAAACCAGATTCAGTGTTTTACTCAGGGACTGCCTAAACTCTACATGTGATCACGTCTCTTTAGACTACTTCCTCCTGCCTTTCCACTTCTGGATTGATACATGCACTTTCCACAAGGTGGCATTATGTTCATGCTTTCCATGTCATAAGTGAAAAGAACTGAGAAGAGTCAATTTTCTAGAGAAATCTTCAAACAGAAAAATATTTATACTAATATATGTAAATATATCTACACTGATACACATGTAATGATGCAATAAATAATTAAAATTCTAAATCCACGTGACGTGTTTGTTTAAGATCTATCATCTGTTCATTAACCAGGGCTAGATCAAACTGATTTAAGCCATTGGAAAGGTAGAAATACTACCTTTCCAGTGGTATATATTGTTATACAGCGATCATTTATATCTGTGGCACTTTGCAAGATAGTGGCAGTATGTTATGGTCCGCTCTAAGGAATTGTTTTGCTTTTTTTTTGTTTAGTTGAGACATGGTTTTAGTAACTCATATCTCAAGAACTGCTAGAGTTGAAAATAGAATGCTTTAGAAATTAAGAAGCCAGGATTCAAGCTTTTGATGACATAAAGCACTGGTTTCTCATTCTAGAAGTTTGTGAGATATGAGCAACTAATATGTCAAAATTAATGGAAAGGGGAAAAGGCAAGATAGTTTTGGTACAATATTTCTTAAACTGTTAGAGGTAGAAAAACCTAAGACTAGTTAATCCATGGGGTTGGAGTGAGTCCCCACTCCTCAATAAAGGTACAGTTACCAAACTGCTGCTTTTGATGAGGTATAATTCTGCACTTTCAAGATAGGATGGGTGACCTAAGAGACCTTTTCTATCTCTAACTTATATGATTAAGTTATGTTTCTTTTTCAATTAACTTAATCAACTTTCTTTTCAGAGTCAATACAGATTTGTTTGTGAAGCTATTTTGAAGGTGTATGAAGAAGGATTTGTTAAACCTTTAAAGACATCGCTGCATAAATAAGAGCAAAAGGGCTAGGATCCATATTGAAGTATCCTGTCCTCTGTAATAAACTGGCAGCATTCATTGTGCCATAACTCTGATTGCAGGAAATGGTGTCGGAGAACAATGAAGAATTGACAAAGGACTTTGAAAACTTCAGCACTGTTGCACTTTATGTTGAAACAAAAATCAATCTCTAAAACTCTATTACTTACATGTGTTTGAAGACTTTATTATTTTCATGCTTTGCTCCGAACAAACCATAAATTGAATGAACTGAGTGTGTTCAGGGTAACTTATGATATCTCATTGTAGTGCCATATACTCCCCTTCTGGTCGAATTGCTACAAACAAGGCTTGGAATTATTTCACTCTGGTATACAACTGCGTCTTTTAAAAACAGAACAAAAATCTACACTAAGCCATGGTCTCTTCCAATGCTAGATTTATTTACGGTGTACGGATCCTCACTTTTTTTTTTAAAAACATCAGCAATATTGCCAATATTAGATAGACACTGCCTACTGATGCAGCACACTTTGCTCTTCACCCCTATTAGAGACCAGCTGGTTATTAGAGGAAAGCTGGAATCTGTGTTAACCCAGCAGTAGCTGCATAATGTCCACTTACCAGCATCTTGTAAAATATAAACAACATTTCTTTGAACTGATGGCACAACTTATTTCTGTGTCATAACACTGGTGTATTCCAAATCATGTGACTTAACATTACGTAATGGGAACTAGTGCATGCATTGCGTCTTAACCCCTTAAGTGCCTTGAGACTTACCGAGTATGTCTAATGAAAAGGCACTCATATGACCCTATGGGGAAGGTATTATCCTGTCATATTTATTTTAATGGGTTTATATTTTAATACATGGCCCTTGGTGCTTTGAATATGGTACTGCAAGGGGTCACAGAATACCATTCCCTTTTTCCTTCTACAAATACCTGCATGCTACTGTGGGTAGCAAATCACACCTACTTAATGTCTGAGCATTGTTTGCTGCTGTGAAATTATATGGAAAACCTGACACATTCCTTCCAATTGGTAACTTATTAGCAGCTGATAATGAAAAGCCAGTAGGTTGTTAGAACTCGTTTTACCCTACCATTGCGAAAATCTGTCTGATTTAATTAGATTATAACTTTTTAATACCACTGATATTTAAGGTTAAACTTACCATCAAGTGTGATTAATTCCTTTCCATTATCTGCTAACCAATTATTTTTCTAAGTCTTCATCTGTTGATTTCAAGCCATGTTCGTACTGGACTTTTTAATTATTATTATTATTATTATTAAAGTAAGGAATAAAACACTGTCAGATTGTCCCAAAACTTTATTTTACTCTCTTAATGACCCCAGTCATTTTTTCTGTTATCGTTGTATAAAATTAAATTGTTCCATTTTGTGTGCGTTGTTTCTTATTTAAGTCATTAGCATATTTGTAACGAGCAGTTTGTCTGTCTGTTTGATATAGTATCTGAGCTCATTGTAAGCATATGTATATTTTGTCCCTTTTCAATATTTTTTCCAGTTTGGGAGAAGCCAACTGATAAGCAAAGTATCGAGTTTGAAATACAGCAAGTAGGGGTTCAGTCACGTTTTTGACTACCTTCAGAAACCTAACTTTACATGCCAATATTTAAAAGGTTTGTTATTTTATTGATTTCCTGAAAATTATTATCTGTTCGGTTTTGTTAATAAGCTATATAAAGTGTAGAATTAAAAGATATAAAGTTCTAGACCGAGAAAGTTTAAATATTGTAAAATTCTTCTATATAATATACTCTCTTCTATGGGCATTTAGAAGAGATTATAGTTATAAATTAAGAAAACAGTGAAAGTGAATTCAGGTCAGTTGAAGTCCTGGTTTATGAATTTGTAAACATCAAGAACCATGATGCCAAATAGAAGAGATATAGAGTTTTAAATATTTTTTAGAAATAAGAACAACATAATTAATAGTAGATGGGCTGTAGCCCTTATTTACAAAGAAATTCTGCTATGTATATTTCTAGAGTTGACATTCAATTCAATATTATCCCTCCGTGAACAGGTTAATCTTATTTAAAAGTTCAGTGGAAGCTGACTGCTCCTGCCAGGTAACTGACAACGTGGCTTGCTTCCTAGAGAAATTGATAGGGAAAGGTAGTAATTTTACCCAAATTTAAATTGAGGATTTATTAATCAGAATGGGCTGCCAAGAACCATCTCACTTCAGTTTATATTCTCCAGTCTGTAGGATCAACATCTATACCTGCCATACTTGGTGTAATCCTGCTAGGTGTTCAGTACCTCAGGAGGCACTCAGCACCTTGTAGGATTGGAGCCTTTTGGTGCAGTTTCAGAGACTTTACCTTTACATCACTCAGGTAACGAAAAGAGATTAGGGGTATGTGTTTTTATTTTGACACCTGGGATGATGATATAAAGACGTTTTATATGGAAGTGGTGAAAAAATCCATCTCTCCTTGGTAGTCCATTTCTAGTCAATAGAACGTGAAAGATCACAGGATGTTATCTCACACCTACTGAGCATAAATGGTAAAACACCTTTGGATATTAAGCCAAAAGTAGCTGTTCCGATTTTGACGGCCATCCAAAAGAAATACTTTTTCTCTGGATTAGAGAGAGATAAAAATAATAATAAACTGGCTTTAATCTTAGTTTTCTTTTAAACTATCTGCAACAAAATTGTTACCCTGTACTGTAGTACTTTGGAAAGTTTTCAAGCTTTGACTTCCATGTGACAGCACTTCGAGCCATAATATTGGCTAGCTCAAAGGCTAATTTATAGGGCTGTCAAGCGATTAAAGCAATTAATTGCACTCTTAAACACTAATAGAATACCATTTATTTAAATATTATTGGATGTTTTCTACATTTTCAAATATATTGATTTCAATTACAACACAGAATACAAAGTGTATTCGTGCTCGTTTTATATTTTTTTTTATTACAACCTAATATAAGTACTATACTGCAATCTCTTTATAATGAAAGTTGAACTTACAAATGTAGAATTATGTACAAAATATAACTGCATTCAAAAACAAAACAATGTAAAACTTTAGAATCTACAAGTCCACTCAGTCCTCCTTCAGCCAGTCGCTCAGACAAACAAGTTTGGTTACAATTTGCAAGAGATAATGCTCCCCATGTCTTGTTTACAATGTCACCTGAAAGTGAGAACAGGCTTCCGTATGGCACTGTTGTAGCTGGCATCGCAAGATATTTATGTGCCAGATGCGCTAAAGATTCATATGTCCCTTCATGCTTCAGTCAGAAGACGTGTCCATGTTGACGGGTTCTGCTCGATAACGATCCAAAGAAGAGCGGACCGATGCATGTTCATTTTCATCATCTGATTCAGATTCCACCAGCAGAAGGTTGATTTTCTTTTTTGGTGATTCGGGTTCTACAGTTTCTGCATCTGAGTGTTGCTCTTTTAAGACAGCTGAAAGCATTCTCCACACCTCGTCCCTCTCAGATTTTGGAAGGCACTTCAGATTCTTAAATCTTGGGTTGAGTGCTGTATCTATCCTTAGAAAATTCACATTGGTACCTTCTTTGTGTGTTGTCAAATCTGCAGTGCAAATGTTCTTAAAACGAACGTGTGCTGAGTCATCATCCGAGACTGCTATGACATGAAATACATGGCAGAATGTAGGTAAAACAGAACAGGAGACATACAATTCTCCCCCAAGTAGTTCAGTCACTAATTTAATTAACACATTTTTTTTGTAACAAGTATCATCAGCATGGAACCATGTCCTCTGGAATGGTGGCCGAAGCATGAAGTGTCATATGAATGTTTAGCATATCTGGCATGTAAATACCTTTCAACTCCGGCTACAAAAGTGCCATGCGAACGTCTGTTCTCACTTTCAGGTGACTTTGTAAATAAGAAGCAGTCAGCAGTATCTCTTGTAAACAAACTTGTTTGTCTTAGCAATTGGCTGAACAAGAAGTAGGACTGAGTGGACTTCTAGGCTCTAGAGTTTTACATTGTTTTATTTTTGAGTGCAGTTATGTAACAAAATTACATTTGTAAGTTACACTTTCACAATAAAGAGATTGCACTACAGTACTTGTATGAGGGGAATTAAAAATATTATTTATTTTGTTTATCATTTTTACAGTGCAAATATTTGTAATAAAAATAATAATATAAACTGAGCACTGTACACTTTGTATTCTGTGTTGCAATAGAAATCAATATATTTGAAAAATGTAGAAAAACATCCAAAAATATTTGCCAATTGAAATGTATCATTCTATTGTTCAACAGTGCAATTAATCACATTTAATTTTTTTAGTTAATCGCGTGAGTTAACTGCAATTAATCGACAGGCCTACTAATTTAACTAAGCACTTAATGTCTAAAAAATTAAATTTTAAAATATACATCTATTATATTAAGATATTTTATGTTCATAGCCAAGTTGTAAGTGAAAATAATGGCATTGCCCTTTTTCATACTCTTACTGAGGGAAGGAGGAATAGAGAATTTATAGCAACATTGTATACTACTGGTATTTTACATATTTAAATATTCTTATGTAAGGTTGCCAAAGCAGTTTGAGTTTGCAAGATCCATTTATACCACAATTGAGTGGAGTATATTATTGACTGTTTTTTTGTATTGATTTCAGATAGAGACAAGAACATAAGAGTTCTTAGAAGTCTTCATCTCCATTGACTTAAATTGATTTAGTGTACTAACCAGCTGCAGTGAAAAAAAAATCTAAAGTATCAGTATATTAGCTGAAATTAGGGACATGAGTTTATAGACAAGTGTTAGGTTTTTTTAAGCTTCCCTAAAGGCACATATATGGTGATAATTAAGACTTTGTTGAGCAGCATTGAAAAGCATCAGCCTTATTTGCACCATAAAGCATTAGCTCAAAAAAATAATGTTTCAACCTGTTGTGGTATAAATGGCCTTAAAAATATTTTTCTATGGCTGAAAAAAGTCAAAACTGCTAAATATTTTACTTTGGGTTATGAAGATCTGTATCATTAGCCTCAAAAGAAAAAAAAACTGTGTGTTTCATGCTGTACAAAACATGAATGTATCTTTCAGACATAATGACCTATGCGTGTTTAGTGTTATGACTGTGGGATTTTATGGATAATTATTTTCATACCATTTGTTTAAAATAAAAGTTGGGATGGGAGGGGAAGAAAAGGAAAAAAATGTTTAAAAAATTGTAACACTTCCATGATACTGATGCGTTTTTTTTTAAATCAAGTGGCTTTTGTTGTAAATAACAGCAATATTATGACAGTTTGTGCCAATGTATAATGTTACAGATTTTTGTTTAGTTTGTTTCTTTTTGGCTTCATGATTGAAAACTGCAACTGCCATTTATTATTTTAAGTATCTTTGCTGAAGGGTTTTATTTTAAATGCAGAAATTTGGGGCTCTTGAATTTTTTGAGCATTTGGAGGGAAGGAGCATGATTTTTTGTTTTTGCTAAATATGAAGTAATATACAGGTAACTTTTTATGAAGCATACACAGATGTCAGCCAATCACTCTGAGAAGTAACTTTAGGTAAGCCAGCTAAACATGTTTTATCAGCACTCAGTTATATTGCATTTGGAGGTATTTGGTGTTCAGATAATACAATATTCTTAAGCAATAAAGCTTACTATTTTTATGCTCTTTATTCCAAAATATTCTACCACAGTCACTAGTAACAAAAGTCTTGATTATTCAACCAACTACAGTTAGCACTAGGTCATGTTTCTTCCCAGTTTCCACAAATTACAATTTGAAATTACTGCAATTTACATGTCTCCTTCTGCAACAGCATTTCTTTAGGATAGCCTCTTAGTCATTCTGCCATCCTCTATCATCAAAACATTCAAAAAGCAGTTGAAGAGTCCAAGAGAAGGTCTGCTGTGGAACCATGCAACTGGCATCTTCCCATGGAAAGTCAGCAGATAACTTTGCAGAACCCAAAGGAAGGCCAAAATGCGGCTAAACTGCTGCAGTTCCATCATGCAGGGAAACAGAAAATAGAAATGGTCATGCATGAAGATGTTGCAGCCCCCTGCATGCGGTGGAGCAGAATTGCATGGTATTCCAGCCATTACCATATGTATGAGGCGTGGGAGGTGCTCAGTGGTGAAGGGAAATTTCAAGGGCGTGGGCTGTAGGTCAGCAAACTGTATAGATCCAACATCCACAAACCTCCAGGTAGGGAGTAGGAAATCCAGCCCATGAGTTGTAGGAGAGCCGGCAGACCTGCTCTGCAGGTGCCCCATGCCTTGGTTCTGGGGAGGATTCTGGTCTCATTCAAATTTGGCTTACTCAAAACTTTGTATAAGTGACAGGAATTTTATTCCCTAAAGTCACCGGTGACCAAACGTTTATAATCTCACATGCATCACAAATTCCAGGTCTCTGGTTTGCTATGCATTATACTGCATCAGAACAGTGATGTCGGCTTATCTGTGGCTTGCTAATTCCAGTACCCAACTTTCCTTTTAAACACTTAAAACCATTCTTTTAAAATAGAAAATCTTTTTAAACAGTATAGGAGTGTTTTTATTTTTTTCCCATTGCACATGCTGTAGATCGGGGTAGGCAACCTATCTTTGGCACACTGATTTTCAGTATCGGGGTAGCCGTGTTAGTCTGTATCTACAAAAACAACGAGGAGTCTGGTGGCACCTTAAAGACTAACAGATTTATTTGGGCATAAGCTTTCGTGGGTAAAAACCTCACGAAATGATGCATCTGAAGAAGTGAGGTTTTTACCCACGAAAGCTTATGCCCAAATAAATCTGATTTTCAGTGGCACTCACACTGCCCAGCGGGGGGCTCTGCATTTTAATTTAACTTTAAATTAAGCTTCTTAAACATTTTAAAAACCTTATTTACTTTACATACAACAATAGTTTAGTTATATATTATAGACTCATAGAAAGAGACCTTCTAAAAACGTTACTGGCACGCAAAACTTTAAATCAGAGTGAATACATGAAGACTCAGCACAGCACTTCTGAAATGTTGCCGACCCCTGCTGTAGATCATTGCTGGGGTCCAATGCCAAAATTCAATAAACATATCCACTGTGTAAAGGAGCATCTCATTTCATTTGTTGAAATTGCAAAGATAAGTATATTAATGGTAATAGGGAAGGTGCTAGGAGAGGAAAGTGATTTATTTGCTTTAATAAACTTATTTTATCCTATCTATTGTCGCACTATAGTTACAAACCAAAGCTGAAATTGTTGGGTTATCAGCCTGCAGAGGAGAGGTGTCTAGTTAGTAAAACATGTCAAATTCACCCCTATGCAGAGCTGGCACAGATGTGTGCACCACTTCAGAGGACTTTTCCAACATAAGGGTTTAATGGGTGCATAGGCCTTAAGCTGACCCTTTGCAGGTTGGTGAATTTCACTCGTGATTTGAGTTGAGAGAAATTGGAGAGGAATGAATCATTACGTTCTTTTAAAAACATTACTCGTGGATATGTTGATGCTTCATCACCTTAAAATCAAATGTTCTGGTTATTTGCTTTTTTGGGCTAGATGTTGAAAGAACACAAAATAACCAAAATGCATCATTCTTGTATTCCTCAGCATTAGTTCTTGCTTCACAGACCTTGGCTGACAACTTTTGTTTGTTGCATTATTTCATATTTAGCAAGTTTTAATATTTTAAGGTCCTTTTTTTCCTAAGTTTCTTGAATTTCAAATCGCACTTTATCTCATGCTTTTACTACTGACTTAACTATTGGACAAAATTAATTGTTATGGGCTTGGCGAGAGATGCTTAACTGATTTCTGTACAGAGTTGATTTGGATCGCACCCTGGTACAAATGCTTTACAGTTTTCTAACCGGTTTTGGCTTACTTCATGTGTCCCTGACACTATCAAATAATAAGTCTTGACAATTTTTAATCTCTGTTTTACTGTGTTATAATAATTTAAAGTCTGGTACTAAAAACAAGGTGCAAACATAAACTGCAGGGTACTCTTGAATTCATCTCTGTGTTCTCTCAGCTAGCTACAAATAAGCTATGTTTACTGTAAGTATTTCTGCTTAGCATTATTTTAACATTAGGTAAATAACCTGAAAATCAGGTAATTCTTTTTTGTACTTGTGTTATAACTTATTTTGAGTTTTGATAACTAAAGATAAGTAGATAATGCACAATAGTATTTTAAAAGTTGTAACCCTTTTACTCCTAGGCAGAGTCTTGAAACATGAGTGAAGGGATTAACACAGTTTACATTAAGCTGTTTTGTTCTCTGTTTATTAATTAGAATATATCCAAAACTAGCCCAGTGCAATGATCTCAGTATATTAGGGCTCCACAGTAACAATCCATAACATCATCTTAACAAATAAGAGAAACTAGACTTTAATTTCCTATTATGTAGATGTAACTTTATTTCAGGTAGTTCATTTATCAGTGATCTAGTTTTAACTAGTGAATTTGGCAACGCTATTCTAGTGTGTTTTTCTGTAACAGGTGCTATACTATATGTGAAAATACAAAGGGGGAAAATCTTGTCTGGATCATATTCACAATCATTGGTGGCAGTATTTATTTGCAAGTCACTTATGGGTAATACGTTTGCATTTTCTGCTGCAGCTTTGCATATGTCTGATTTCAATTGGGTTTCATACTGCTCAATGATTGACTATGAATGTGTAAGTAGATCATCCCCCAAGGTTGAATAGCTCCATTGTTATTTAGCCCAATTCTATTAAAATCTTTGTTAATGTTAAAATATGCTCTTCCCATAAGTAGATTTTTGCGTATGAATTTGTACAATCGCGCATCAGATAAACCTATTCAGAAAACACATCGTCTAGGTTGCTCAGTTGAAAAATAAACTTGAATTTGGTCAACACTGGACAATGTGAAAAGAAATTCAACTTTTGTCACTGCAGCTACTGTATACTTTAAAAAGCCTTATGTGTCCTCATTCTGGTAAAATGAAAGTTCTTACCATTAATATGATACACTAACATTCTACAGAGTACCAGCAGCTCCCAAGATAAATATGCTAGTTAACAGTTAAGAAGTCTTGTTTTAGTCTTAAGAACAATTTCATTCTATGATGTGAAATAAATGCTGTTATACATATTTTGTGGATATATTTAATTTCAATTGGCAAATGGTTGTCTAGGTACAAACTTGAAAAATATATAGTTTAATTGTTTAATTGCAAAATAAAGATGTGCTTTAGTAATTTAAAGTTTAATTTTTGGGAGATTTTTTATCTGCTGTACACATGGTTTTGTCATGCCATTCCTGCATAAACTCTGTGGTTTTAACACTATACAGTATTACTATAACTACAGTTCTGCTTTACTGTAGGTGAGGGTTTTTGTGTGTGTGAACTGAGTGCTAGTAAAAGATGCTAAATTAACGAGTGAAGTTTTCTGTCTATAGAACAAGTAGGATATTAGCTGTGGAGGCACAAGTTTCTTCCATGCTTTCCTGACAGTGTACCTCAGCTTTACACTAGAGAGAACCACACCTCTGCCATTATCAATCCTTTATATACAGTTATATAAAGGATTGTATTTTTCAGAATAAAACAGTCAGTGCTCCATCGAGCTTATAGCCTGATAGACAAAATTTGGGTGGATGTAGAGATTATTGATGGGAAGAATGGCAGTTCCTGATAGAAGTTTGTGATGAAGTGGACAAAAAGTGGGAGAATGTTCCAGGCAAATTGGTCGATACGAATGAAGGTGCAAAGCCAAGAGCAAGTGAAAAAGATGAAAGGATCTATAACAGGAAAGGACTGGGAGGAGTCTACTGAGCAGGAGACTGGACTAGGGAAAAATGAGAACAGCACTGTAGCACGGTGAGATGGATGTAGGGAAGTTGAAGTTGGATCTGATGTAGTAAAAGAAACACTGCTGAAGGCATTCAATGAAGTGGGGAGTGGCAAGAGATAATTTTAAATAGCAATATTTTGTTTAAACTGGAATAGGGAGAGATGAGTGAGAAGGCTGGATAGGAGGAAGAGTAATCGCAGTTGAACTCGTGGACAAAGGGTTTGAGCATTGAATATAGTGAGGAAAGCAGATTTTAATTATATGTGAGAGTAATAAGTGTCATGAGTTAGCAAGAGGCTGTATATGGGAGAGGAGAGAATTTAGATGTCACTGATGTTACAAGACTGGAAGATGAGAACGGTAGCATTGTCAGTGGTGATGGAGAATGGACATTATGAGAGGGATTAGGTGGAAAGGCATTCAGTCTTGGGAGCAACTGAATGGGGCCTGGTGGTAGGAGGTCATTGTCCATAATGCTTCAATCTTTGTCTTCTGTGAGATATGGCATACCAGTGAGTGCAAATACAGTGGCAGTTGTGTGGCGTGTACATCTGTCCACTAGGAAGTGAGCTGAAAGCATTGTGTTTTTGCAAAGTTCATGCATCAACTGCTCTGCACTTATGATCTGGGAACTGCAAAGAAAAGTGAAGTTGATTAGTTTCTAAATGTATTCAGTTTCCCCTTTTCCTCCAGTAGCAAGTTTTCAAAATGTGCATGTATTTCCTGATAGTGTACTGTGAGCAGGCAGACATCCCTTTCACTCAGTACAGAAAGCATAAACTAAATTAGCATCCAGAACGCATCCCCTTTCTGGGATTTGCCTTCATTGCTTAAATAACAAGATATAAACCTCAATCTAAGCTTCCTCCTGTGCTTGCTTTGTTCCTAGGGTTTCCACCTGAAGGACCCTTCTGTCCTAGCCTCTAGCTCCCTGTCTCCAGAGAGACATGCCCCCAAAACCTATCCTAGTTGGTATCAACAAGACACCGTGTCTCATCAGAAATTACTTTGCAACTTTGTACACTTTTCTAGCAACTGACATGAAGACAACTCAACAGAAGAGCTTTGTTTTGGGTGATGTTCCTATGTATATTCCATTGTGGGTGCACATGTGTTCCATGCACCTAAGACCAGAAGATTCTTGCTAGCAGTGTCCGTTGGCCTGTGCCTGCATCCCTCTCCTCCTCATGCTCCAGATTAAAGGCATACTGGGCAGTGTAGACCAACCACCTCTCCATTTCTTTTTTACCACCTATGGTCTGAGATGGAACTTCCTCAGTGTCCACAGCGCTGGCATAGCTTCTTCTGTGTCTAACTGTAATTATTTATAAACAGTTTTTAGATCGTTTTTTATAGTTAAGTGTAGTTTTGAGGAGTCAGGGCCAGGGGGTGGGGAGCCTTCCTGTACCTCCGTATGAGGTGATCAGTATGTCTAAGATCCCAGGATTCAAGAACTGCATCTCCTGCTCTCTGGCCTTCCTGGTTGACGACAACCACCTCTACTCACATCCCATTGAAGTGTGGCACTTGCAATCCTTCTCTAGATCAAAATCTCCTGAACCTGCGCCATCAATGGGCACTCCCAGATCCCCTCTGTTCCCCCACAGCAATTTCCATTGCAAGAGGAGCAAGAAACAAGGCTTCTCCTCAGACGAATATTTCATCATCCTCTCTGAATGAAATGATTATGTCCCTTCCTTCTACTGTTAGATTATGTCAAACAATTTCAGAAGTTGATGAAAAGGGCAGCAGACACTCTTCAAATACTGTTAGAAGAAGTCCAAGCGACTCTGCATGAGTTCTTGATTGTTCTTCATGCACCATCTTCCGCACAGGTGGCCCTTTCTATAAATGAGGTGGTGTTAGAACCTGCCAAGACAATTTGGCAGACTCCTGCCACTGATCCCCATCCCCCAACAGCTAAGAGAGCAGATTAAAAAGTATGTTCTGGCTAAGGACTCAGAATTATTTTTATTTTCCCATCCAGCCCCTAACTCCTTGGTCATGGATTCAGTAAACGAATGCAACAGGCAATACCATTCCAAGGTTACACAGTTTGATAAGGACTTTTGGTCCCTTGATCTCTTTGGACATAAAAGTTACTCGCCTGCCACCCTGCAATTCAGAATTGCTGATCACATGGCGATTCTTGCAAAAGAACAACTGCATTAACTGTTCAAATTTTCATTTATTTAACATCTCCCTCAAAAGCATAGGGAGCAATTTTAGGCCCTCATTGCAGAGGGACAGCTTCTAGTGAGGACAGCTTTACAAGCTTCTCTCAATGCAGCTGACACTCCATCTCCACAGCTGTGGTCATGCATTAAGTCTCATGGTTGCAGGACTCTGGTGAAATCCAAAACACCACAGAGAACCTCCCCTTTGGTGGTCTTAAATTATTCAGCAAGTCCACAGATGAGTCCCTGCATTCTCTGAAGGATTCCAGGGTGACCATTCACTAGGCATAGATAGGCCTGCAAACAAGAGAAGGTTTAGTCAGTCTCAGCCAGCTCATAAATCCTGATCAGCTGTTTCCCAGGTACCAGAGGTGTTGGAGTCACTTAAAAAGAAATTCATAATGCAGAGGGCAAACTATTGCAACCGTTGCACCTGGATTTGACACAGCAGGTATCTACAAAGCATTCATGTTGATGCCTTAGTTGAGGGCCTCAAGCACCCCCATGACCTGAATCTGATGCTGTGCCATCCTTCCCCATCCTCCCTCCCACCTTTTGGGGATCATCTCTTCCATTTCTGCAACATGTAGGAGCAGATTACCTCTGACAGATGGTTTTTGAGGTTATAACATTGGGCTATTCCATCCATTTTCACTCCATACTCCCGCATCCCTTTTCAGGGATCCATCTCACAAACCTCTCCAGAGATGAGAGGTTTTCTCCCTCATCCACATAGGAGCTGTGGAATCAGTCCCCAGTGAGTACAGAGGAAAGGGATTTTATTCCAAGTACTTTCTGGTTCCCCAAAACAAGGGTGGATGGAGGCCAATACTAGATTTCAGGATGCTGAATACCTTTGTCAGGGTGCAGAGGTTCAAGATAGTAACACTGTAGCTATCATTCCATCCCTGGATCCAGAGGACTACTTGACCTTCAGGACATGTGCTTTGATGTCACAATATACCCCGTCACAAGAGATTCCTATGCTTTGTTATAAGTCAGGACCATTTGTCAGTATCGAATCCTCCCTTTCAGACTCTCTACTGCCCTCAGAGTATTTACTTATTTACTTCTCAAGCGTGTGGCAACGTGTACCTTTGTCACACTATACACCCACTATACAACTACTTTGTTCCCAAAACTGGCTCAGGAAGAGTTTATGCCCCCAACAGAGACACTCTGAACAAGTTGCTCTCCATCCCCAGCCATGTACCTGTCTCCCTCAACTGGTGAAATAATCTAGACAAGGTGTGCTTAGGAGTTCCCTGTAACCCCTCCCTCCCACTGTCACAATAGTTTTGGATGCATCCCTCCTAAGGTGGGGAGCCCATTTACAGTACTATACTTATCCAGGGCAGATGGTCTGCCCAGGATTCTACCCTTCGTATCAACATTCTGGAGCGCAGAGCGGTAAGATAAGTTTGCCAGCACTTCCTTTCCATGATAGGTCAGGCCGTCTGTATAATGAATGACAATAGTGCTTGCTACGTACTACATAAATCGACAAGGGAGAATGAGATCCCAGTTCCTCAGCTCAAAGACAGTCAGGTGATATATGGAACTGCGGAGAAGCCCACCACAGCAGACTATCACTGAATCAACAAGAGGTGATGCAATTTTAGACTAGGTTTTGGTAAGTAGTAAGGACATCACAGAATAGATAGTTGTAGGAAATTACCTTGGATCGAGTGATTAAATTAAGTGGAAGGATAATCAAAGCCAGGTCATCAACTATGGTTTTGTATTTCAAAAGGGCAGGTTTGGGGAAATTAAGGGAATTGATTAAAGAAGTCAGCTGTACTGAAGAGCACAAGGACTTAAATGTGGAAGATGCTTGGAATTTCTTTAAACGACTATACCAAAAACTATCTGAAGTTTGCACCCCAAGCAAGAGGAAAAACTTGTAGGGAAAGGCTCCAGGTCCAGCTGAGTGAATAATATAGGAAATGGAAAAAGGGATTGATCACAAAGAAAGCTACCTTGTGGAGGTTAGAAAATATAGGAATAAAGTGAGAATTGCTAAAAGTCAAGCTGAATTAGCTCTTGCCAAGGAAATTAAAATAAATAAGGGGGTTTTTTAAAGAGAGATAAAGAGAAAATAAGGAAGGATGAGGTTGGGCCACTGTGCAGTGTGGATGGGAAGGAAATGAAAGATAATCTAGGTATGGCCCAAAAACTAAATGAATACTTTGCCTTGGTGTTCACTAAGGATGATCATATGGAACATGTGCATGAAAGCAAAAGGGGTGATGGAAATAAATGCCTAGACATGGAAATTGCCTCATCTGAGGTGCAAGAAAAACGTAGAGCTTAATGCACTCTAATCAAGGGAATTGGATAATTTCCCAGGGTCTAATCTTAAGAATTTCTGCTACAAACTGGGGACTCATCAGTTGGAAGTGACAGAGGAGAGAGATTTGGGTGTGTGGGTTGATCACAAGATGACTATGCCACCAATGTGATTCGGCTAAGTAAAAGACAAATGTGATTCTAGGATGTATCAGGTGATGCATTTCCCTTAGGGATAAAGAACTATTATTGCCACTGTATAAGGCACTGGTAAAACCTAATTTGGAATACTATGTTCAATTCAGATCACCCATGTTTAAAAAAAGATTAATTTAAACTGGAAAAGGTGCAAAGAAGAGCTACTAGGATGATCGGGGAATGGAGGGCCTTAGGAGACTGGAAGAACTAGGTTTGTTTAGTAGCCAAAAAAAAGGCTGAGAAGGAGTATGATTGCTGTCTATAAATACATCAGGAAGGATGATGAGCTATTTCAGCTGAAGGACAATGTTGGCGCAAGAACAAATGGATATAAACTGGCCATGAACAAATTCAGGTTGGAAATTAGAAGAAGGTTGTATGACTGGGTTGTTTGTGATGGTAGCAGGCAGGGCTCAGCCACCCTGGGGCCCACTTCTGGTTTGTGTCATACAGTCCTAAAAGCTTATGCTTCGAGGTTTCAGTTGGCCACTGGCAGGAGTCAGGAAACGATTTTCCCTCCTGCCAATGTATTGTGGTTTTGTTTTTGTTTTTAATGTCCTTCCTCTGAAGCATGGGGGATGGCCACCACAGGACATGGGACATTAGATGGGATGGGCCAGGGCTGTGACATGGCACCAAGTATTCTCCCTCTCAGGTGCTTGGCTGGCTGGTTCTTGTTTACGTGCTCAGGATCTAACTGATCGTCATAATGTGGGGTCAGATTGGCAGTGAACTTGTATTTTTTTTGGCCTTCCTCAGCAGCATGTGGGTATTGGTCACTTGCCAAGGTATATCTGGATATATATTGTTTAATCATTTCCCTACCATTGCAGGGGCCTCAGGCACTGGTGCATCTTGGTCCCACCTATTCTCTGTGGCACATAAAAATCTAGTTTCCTTGGGGGCTGAAATACTTTGGTTCAATTTCAGTTGGGGTTAGCGGGTGAGTACTGTGTGGTGATCGTGGCCTGTGATCTCCAGGAGGTCAGACTAGATGATCTGGTGGCCCCTTCTGCTTTGAACTCTGTGAATCTGAACAGTTTATTTGCCTGGTCTTCAAAACACCATAGCTGACGCCTCCACGGACAATTCACTCAGGATAATGAGTTGGGATCTCAGCACATCCACAGGCACGTAGATATTGGTTACTCGGGGTTTTCTGTACATAAACCTTTTGGCCACCACTGCCAAGAGAAATGTGCAAAATTCTGCTTAAGGGACGCCTCAGGCGCCATTCCCTTGGGGATGCCTTTTTTCCTTTCCTGGATAAAATGTTTGCTGTATGCCTTCTCTTCAATGCTGCTAATCCTCAACAAAACCAGATGGGACAAAACTACAATAATCTTGATTGCGCCAACCTCGCCGAGACAGGTGTGATTTCCATATCTGCCTTTCCTTTCCTTCTGGCAGGCCAGCAATCTCCTGCTGACTCCCAGCCTCCTTCTTCAGGACTCGGGAAACATTTGTCACCTCAGCCTGAACACTCTCCGGCTCAAGGCGTGGTACCTAAATGGCTCTCGGGTTAGAATTCTCCTGTTCTTCTTTGCGTATATGTCCCTATGAGTGCTCCACTGAAGGATGTGCAGTGCCTGTGAACTTTTGATGAAGGCTGTAAAGCAGTGTCCATTGGTCCATGCCTGCGCAGAGCAGCAATTTGTGCTCCCATATGAGGGCATATAGGGAGGCGTGGGCATGCTGCCACTCGGTTCCTTCTTAACTACCTGATGCTTGAGATGGAGCATTTGGTTTCTGCTGTTCTACAGTTTCCTGCCTTTTCTTGCTTACTGTGAATTTTTTTCCTCGTTTTATGGAGTGATGTGTTAAAGGGACATTTGTTCATTGGACCTTCCCACCACAGGGTGGGAAACTGAGGCACGGGGCACTGTAGGGTCTGGATTTTGCTTATGGCTACATGCTTTTGAACGTGGTTTTGGTCTTTTCCCAAACTAATGCTTGGTTCCTTTTCCCTTTTATTAAAAGTTATCTTTTGTTATACACAGACAGAGGCCTGGTCCAAACAGAAAGTACAGACAGGTCGCAGGCAATAAATGAAAATTCACGGAAGCCCATGGTATGTTGGGGATGACTGAAGTCCATGCGTGGGCGGGGGGGAGAGAAGAGAGGAGGGAGTTCAGCACCCACCGCTGAGGCAGCTCAGAGCTCTGGGGTCCTCCAGCTGCTTGCGGCGGCTCTGGGGTCCTCCCATGGCGGCTTGGGGCTCTGGGGTCCCCCCGCCACCCACAGTGGCTCGGAGCTCTAGGTTCCCCCCATCCCCTGTTGCCCATGGTGGCTGACAGGTCTGAGTGCCCCCCGAAATCTGCTGAAGCGGAAAATGTCACAGAGGTCACTGAAAGTCACAGAATCTGTGACTTCCATGACCTCCTTGACATAGTCTTATCCTTAAACGTAAGTCTTTCCTAAAACGGTCAGCCAGTGTTTAAAGTCGTTTGAACTGGAGGGGGCGCTATCATGAGAGCAGCAGAGGAGGAGGGAGAACTGCTTACCTAGATAGGGGGAGGAGGGAAGATGTGCCCCACCCATCCCACTATCAGTGTTGCTATCTTCTGTGACACATAAATATGTGACAAGTTCAGAGGGGTAGCCATGTTAGTCTGGATCTGTAAAAAGCAACAAAAAGTCCTGTGGCACCTTAAAGACTAACAGATGTATTGGAGCATAAGCTTTCGTGGGTGAATGCCCACTTCGTCAGACGCAACATAAATATGTGAGAATCTCAGCTTTCATTTTATTTTCTTTAAACGAAGTGTCTAAACCTCAGGGTAGAGGGGAAAAAAACTTGAACATGTGACCGGGGTGAATCTTAAAGACTCAAGAAGCAGAAGGTAAGCTAAAACATTCTTTTTTTTTAAATCTCATGGTTATTGGAGCCTGACGCATAGTTTTTGAATGGCTGGGGTTGGCAGTGCTGCGTACTGTCACTCCTGTAATCACTGTTTAACCGAGCCTGGAGAACTTTGTTCAGGCTGCTCCTGTGCCTTTGCTAGTCAGAGGGGGTAGGAACAGTGGTGAGTTTCACTATCATTGCCACCAGGGTGGGCGGGGGGGGGGGGGAAGGGAGGTGCACTGGGGAGGTTCCATGACATGTCAACTGTAAAAGTGTCTTAATTAGGCTTCAGAGTTAACAGGAGCCTAAAGTAGGGGGAGCACCTCCCCCTCACAGACTTTGGTTGCAAGCGTGGGGCGTGGCCCAGGGGGAGGGGTCCTTCACTTAAAGGGGAGTTTCCCCTGCTCCTCCAGCCTCCCTCCCCAGCCCCACTGGAACTGCTCCTGCCTCTCTGTGGTGACTCGGGCTGGTGGCACTGTCCTGCTTGGAGCGGCCCTTTTAAGAGGAGTAGGTACCACAGGGCTCCTTAAAGGTCAGTGCTGTTGATAGGAGCGCGGGTATAGGTAACAGGACCTGTTACCTATACCCGCGCTCCTATCAATAGCACTGACCTTTAAGGGGCCCTGTGGCGGATGGCACTGCCCCTTTAAGGGGAGCTGTTCTCTGTGGGTGCTCTGGGGGGTGGCACTGCCCCTTTAAGGGGAGGTGGGTCTCTGTGGGTCCTGTGGCGCGTGGCACTGCCCCTTTAAGGGGAGCTGGTCTCTGTAGGTGCTCTGGGAGGTGGCACTGCCCCTTTAAGGGGAGGTGGGTCGCTGTGGGTCCTGTGGCGCGTGGCACTGCCCCTTTAAGGGGAGCTGACGCCCTCGGGCGGGCGGCATAGTACCTTTAAGGGGAGGCGGGGGAAGGTTCTCCCGGTGCCGAGCGGCCATTTTTGGCCCGCCGGCCGGTTCTGTGCCCGCCCCCGAAACCGCCCCAGTCTCCGCCCTCCGATCCTGAGCCGCCGCCGCCGGGGCTGGCTCCCACTGCAGCAGCCGGGGCCGCCTCCGCTCCCGAGCGGGGCAGCAGGTGAGAGAGGAGGGGCTCTGCCGGGAGGCCCCTGACCCGGGGGCCGGTTCTCCCCGGGGGTCCCCACGGGCCCCGGCAGGCGGGGGCGTCTGTCAGGGCAACCCCCGCGTGGTGTAGTGTGGGGGCGAGCCCCCCCCCCACTCGCAGCCCCCCCAGCCCCCGAGCCGCCCCCCCCCCCCACCCCGTTGTACCGGGACTCCAGCCTCGTGGGCACCCCCCCCCCCCCCCAGCGCGGGTTGTGCCCTGGCCGTGGATTTGCCTCTGGCTGCTGCGCGAAGGACCCCCACAAACGGGCCGAGAGGGAGCGAGACAGATGTTCCCCTCCCGGCTCGGCCCGTCCAGTCCTGGGAACAAGGGAAGCGGGGCTGCCCCCGTCTCGGCTGGCTGGGTCAGGGCCGCTCAGCCTGGCCCTACCCGCGTGACTGCACTGGAGGCGCTGGGAGAGTTTCGGTGTACAAGGGGAGAACCGCGGAGCTCCACGGAAGATACTATTCACCCTGGTCTGTGCAGTCAAGACCTCTTCCCTCGCCCCCCTCTGGGACTCTCTTCCATTGCATAGCCAAGGGAGGGAGGGAGCAATCCCATCTCCACCGAGGTCTGACACTAGGTGTCTACACAGCCCCCAAAAAACCTCCTTGTGACACTGAGTCCCAGAGCTCCTGGCTCATGCTGGGGGACTAGAAATAGTGCAGATGTTTGGGTTCAGGCTGGTGCCCCGGACCCAGCTCAAGCCCGAATGCCTACATTGCTATTTCTAGCCCCGCAGCATAAGCCAGGGTCAGTTGACCCAGGCTCAGAACCCGCTGCCCTGGGGTTTTTGTGTGTGTATTGAAACTCTTGGGTGGACCTAGAAAGAAGTCTGTGACTGTCTGCTGTATAAGGGGCATGAGTGCATCAACTTTCTCCTCTGAAAATCCAGGCAGGCCACATATGCTTTTTGTAGTTTTATTGCATGTGTTACTTAGTGATTATTCATTCTCTAGTTTTAAGCGGTTCAAGTGTTATTTAAAGGTGCTTCAGTGGTATTTTTATGGGCATCAGATAGGGTAAGAAGCTATATGTATTTGTTTTCTAAGCAACAGAGCTGTCTTTTGTAGGCAGCTGCTGTACACAGGAATCTGTTAAAGCTAGCAATCACTGGAACAGTCCAAATTGTGAGGCAAAATAGTTTTGTACACTGTTTTGTTTTTTGTGTGTATCTAGGGTGACCAGACAGCAAATGTGAAAAATCGGGACGGGGGTGGGGGGTAATAGGAGCCTATATAAGAAAAAGACCCAAAAATCGAGACTGTCCCTATAAAATTGGGACATCTGGTCACCCTATGTGTATCTTCCTCTTCAGTTGCTCTTTTCTGGGCGGATTTGCCAAACATGAGCATTGTGGGGGAGGGCCAGGGAAGCCTGAGCTCCGCAGCTCCTTGCAAGCAACCTGTTGGATGTGTCTGTGAACAGTGATAGCAGAAGCATGTGGCTTCCCACAGTCCTGTTTAAATACTGAACTGCAGTGGGTATCTTTGTAAATTCTGCTACTGTTTTTTTGGGGGGGAGGGGGGTGAAGACAAATCGGAGACAGGGCTGGGGCAGGAGACAGAAATGAATTGATCAGCTTGCCATTTTCTGTATGGCGTCTTAGTTAGGTTTTCTGACTCTGTCCCTTTAAACCATATATTTTTCATTTTAATTAAATATGAGACATAGATCTCATCCTTCTAGTCTACTGGTTTCAGTAAAACAGACGTTATGAATGGCAGCAGAGGTTATTGGATTATGTTATGAATGGGAGTGGATATTATTGTGGGCTTAAGTCATATTTGTAATTTTTTTTTTTTTACGTCTCTTTCTGTTGGTCTTAGTTAACCTTATAGGAATTTCTGATATGCACCGTGATAGCATCTGGCAGGCAAGTCCAGACAGAAGACGGAAGATACATTTGCTGTTTTTTCCTTTTGGGTTGTGATTAAGGTTGAAACTTACAGGGAACCAGCTTGTTTTGTCTCAAGTGTGATTCATGCAAGGTGCAAATTCCCAGGTGCTTGTCATAGCACAGTTTAAACCACTCAGGGTGACCAACCCTCCCAATAGCAGAGTTCTGGGCCTCGTGTGCATTACAAATGCTATGTGGTTTGAGCATTGGCCTGCTAAACCCAGGGTTGTGTGTTCAATCCTTGGGGCCATTTAGGGAACTGGGGTAAAAATCTGGGGATTGGTCCTGGTTTGAGTAGGGGGCTGGACTAGATGACCTCCTCAGGTCCCTTCCAACCCTGATATTCTGTGACTCTATGGAACCTGGCTGCAGAGGAGGCATCACATGAACTGGTTATAAACATGTTTTCACTTTGTAATGTAGGCTGGCTATTACCTGTGTTTAATAACCAGCTTACACCTTTAGTATGATTAAGGTCCAGATCATACTACAAACTGGATCAGCTTTTAGGTTCCCTGGTTCTAAACAATTGAATCCCTGCACAGAGCATAATTGAAGTCAGCGGGCCTGTGCTAAGGTACAGGCTTCCACTTGCAGGATGGTGGCCCAAGCTTGGAACTAACTTAGGGGACTGTTGTGACCAAAGTCCCTGATGGGATTGTATATGTAGGTTAGATAGGAACTTGCAGCCTGGGTAGGTTTGCCAGCTCAAAAGGCACAGACACTCATCCACCTAAATCAGCGTTTCTGTGACTGAAAGGGAGTAAATATGTAAAAATCGTCTGATTTGTTTATAAATTGGATTTTGTGCAAAATCCAAAGAGTATTATGAAGAATTGTTTGTAACTTGTTCCATATGAAAAGGGGAGCATATCAATCAGGAAAGTAGCCTGGGAGAAAGCGTAACTAACTAATTTAGGGACATGGAGAAGTTTGACTGCCATGGGTATAAGCTCACTGTTAACCGTGTGAGATCTGAATAAGGAGTCATTGGATTTTCCTAAAATACTTTACTTTAAGCACCCGAGTTGTCTTAATATGGTGCTGTGAACCAATCCCTGACTCCTATTCAGTGTTTCACTAAGGCTTATAGTTGGGATTTTCTAAGGAGCTGAAAGGAGTTAAGCACTCAGATCCCTAAACAATTCAGTTGAATTTGAGTCCCTAATTCCCTTAGGCCCCCTGGAAAATGGCAGGCTTCATTAAGTGCTGTCTTAGATTCTTTCACTTTCTTGAAATGTTAACATCTGTCCTTTGTGTCTTGGGGCTCCATAGCAAAAATGTTACGTTTCTTTCGACGGACTCTGGGGCGTCGGTCTATGCGCAAGCATGTGGAGAAGGAGCGGCTAAGAGAGGCCCAAAGAGCTGCAACCCACATCCCTGCGGCTGGAGATGCAAAATCCATCATCACTTGTCGAGTATCGTTGCTGGATGGAACTGATGTCAGTGTGGACTTACCGGTATGAGAGAGAGACAGCTGCTTTTTAAACACTATTGACTTGCATCAGTCAGATTGAGTTCTTTATTTTCTATGAGCTGGATAAAGATATGCCAGTTTGTCATAGCAACCAACCCAGATCTATTAGCCTCTGATTATAAATAGGTGCTGAAAGGATAATTTAGTGGTTAGTCAGTGCTGTCAGTTAACATGTTCATAGAGGTATCATTGTGCTGTAAATCTTGAATGTTTTTCACTGTGCTACTGTGTGGTGGCATACTGAGGTAGGTCTAGCTTAGATGGAGAGATGCTTAGCAGCATTTGGGGTGATTCATATTTCCTTTTCAGTCTTGTGCATGCACATTGAGGGAGAAGTTAAACCCCTTGGTGTAACTCAGTTAATGGGAGTGATGTGCAGGGAAAGGAAGATGGTTTCTGAAATTGTGCAACCTTTTCATTCATCAGCTTTCTACTTGATATATATGGAGACAGATCACTGTTGGCATGTACCAGGCTATTGAAAGTTCACATCCTTAAAAATCTGAATGCTGACTTCTCTGATAAGCTTACATAAAGAACCTTAAATAATATATTTGCTTGTGTGTGATGTGTCTGTTTAAAAATACAGGGCAGCCTAAAGAGCTGAAGATCATTTGTGAGTGCTTGTTTGCCAACAAGACTGACAATGGTGACTGCTGCCACTCACCTCTCTTTAGTTTATAGCTATGTCAGTGATGGCTTGTTTGAGTTTGACCAGCCCAGTGTTGAGAAGCTGTGGCTCACTGCGGCTCTCTTAACATATGGCTAGATCACGAGAGCTGTTGACTTCGGTGGGAGTTGTTCTGAGGCTGAAGTGAATGCTCAGAATGGTTGCTCCGCATGTCCTGTCTTAAAGCAAATGGATTTTCTCTCGTAATTAACTGTTCAAGAATATGTTAAAATTAGGGCTGTCGATTAATTGCAGTTAACTCACGTGGTTAACTCAAAAAATTAATCACGATTAATCATGGTTTTAATTGCACTGTTAAACAATAAAATACCAGTTGAAATGTATTAAATATTTTTGGAAGTTTTTCTACATTTTCAGATATATTGATTTCAGTTACAACACAATACAAAATGTACAGTGCTCACTTTATATTATTTTGATTACAAATATTTGCACTGTAAAAATGATGAACAAAAGAAATAGTATTTTTCAGTTCACCTCATACAAGTACCATAATGCAGTCTCTCTATCCTGAAAGTGCAACTTACAAATGTGGATTTTTTTTTTTTGGTTACGTAACTGCACTAAAAAACAAAACAACGTAAAACTTTAGAACCTAGAAGTCCACGCAGTCCTACTTCTTGTTCAGCCAATCGCTAAGAGAAACAAGTTTGTTTACATTTATGGGAGATAATGCTGCCCGCTTCTTATTTACAGTGTCACCTGAAAGTGAGAACAGGCGTTCGCATGGCACTTTTGTAGCCGGCATTGCAAGGTATTTACGTGACAGATATGCTAAACATTCTTATGCCCCTTCATGCTTTGGCCACCATTCCAGAGGACATGCTTCCATGCTGATGACACTTGTAAAAAAAATAATGCGTTAATTATATTTGTGACTCAACTCTTTGGGGGACAATTGTATGTCTCCTGCTCTGTTTTACCTGCATTCTGCCATATATTTCATGTTATTGCAGTCTTGGATGTTGACTTAACACATGTTCTTCGTTTTAAGAACACTTTCACTGCAGATTTCACAAAACGCAAAGAAGGTACCAGTGTGAGATTTCTAAAGATAGCTACAGCACTCAACCTAAGGGTTAAGAATCTGAAGTGCCTTCCAAAATCTGAGAGGGGCGAGGTGTGGAGCATGCTTTCAGAAGTCCTAAAAGAGCAACACTCCAATGCAGAAACTACGGAACCTGAACCACCAAAAAAGAAAATCAACCTGCTGGCTCAGATGATGATGAAAATGAACATGTGTAGGTACACGCTGCTTTGGATCGTTATCGAGCAGAACCCAACATCAGCATGGAGGCATGTCCTCTGGAATGGTAGCCGAAGCATGAGGGGCATACAAATGTTTAGCATATCTGGCACGTAAATTGACAGAATTAAACCATTTCGTAAATCCCCTAGGCTATTTGTTTCTACTACCGAGAGATCAAAAGGTGAGGCTATCTCTAAGCAAAGACTCTCCAAGTGGATCTCAGACAGCATCAGATCCTGCTATCAGACCCAGAATGTTCAACCACCAGAGAATGTTAGGACTCATTCTACTAGAGCAATGTCAACATCCACTGCCTTCCTCCACAACGTGCTTATTACAGACATATGCAAGGCGGCCACTTGGACATCTGACCACACATTTGCCAAACCTTATGCTATCACACGGGATACCATGGCAGACACCATAGTAAGCCATATGGTACAGTCTACCATTGTCCCTCACGCAACTCCAAAATCCCACCAAGCATAGTGGGTAATGCTTCACATTTACCTGGAGTGGAGCACCCACAGGGACAGCACTTGAAGAAGAGAAAGTTACTCACCTTGCAGTAACTGAGGTTCTTAGAGATGTGTGTTCCTATGGGTGCTCATTACCCACCCTTCTCCCCTCTATTTTGGAGTACTAATCAGACAACTCTATGGTAGAGAAGGAACTGAGGGGGGTGCGGGACGCGCGCACTCAGGCAGACCCTAACAATGCCGCGAGACAGCAGCTGAGCGCGTGCGTCCCGACCAGGCACTGCTACCGAAGATCTCCGATCAACGGCGCTGGGACGCACCGTCACCTGGAGTGGAGCACCCACAGGGACACACATCTCTAAGAACCTCAGTTACTCACCTTGCAGTAACTTTCTCATCGGTCTCCTTCCTTTCCTGTTTGAATGTTTCCATAAATATTGTCAGATTTTAAATTTTCATCACATGCTCTCAGCCTACAAAAAGGGTATTTTGAGCAAATAAATATGCATTTGCAAAAACACATTTCATCGCCACAAGTGGCAGTCCTGAAAATTTGGCTCTCTTAGTTCAAGGATGTGGTCCCTAATTCTCAAAGCCTCAAAGTACGTCTTTACCGGTGGAGCACTGAAACTGAATAGGCAGTCCTAAATCATATGACATAAAAGGATAACAGCGAACATTGTCAGTGACACAACTTTCCAGTTGAATTGAATAAAGGTTTTCATTACTGCAAACATGATGTGACTCTTGTATGCTTCTATCGAAACAAACTCCTGAAAGATCCACAAATGGGATAAAAAATAGAATTCTTCCCTTGGCTGAAGCCGAAGCGTGAACAACTTAGCTTTGTGGGCCCCCTGTGGCGTGGGGCCCCAGGCAATTGTCCTGCTTGCTACCCCTTAATGCCTGCCCTGGCTTTTAATCTACTGGATATGCAGAAAAAGAGTTGTTGTGGCACAGCTGGGCTGTGGAGTTTTTATAGCATGTCGGGGGGGCCTCAGAAAGAGGTTGAGAACCCCTTGCCTAGAGGACAAGTGTGGTAGAAATATATGATAATCCCTGCCCCAAAGAGTTTACAATCTAAAGGACAAGATATAGCAGGTGGATGAGATAGGCAGGTTAGGGCAGAGTGTTTGGTAAATGCAGAAGGGACGGTTTTTTTCTTAACTGACCTCTGATACTCTGACAGGAATCTTCTACAGTTCATTTCTCCTAGAAGTATTGTGACTGCAACAGGGAGCTGGTTTGGGGAAGAGTGAGTTTAGTAGTGACTTAATGGAGATGCGGTGGAGATCTTGTGTTTTTCAGGCATAGAGAATCCTTTCTCTCCAAAAGGGGTGGGAGTGCAGGAAAGAAATTACCTCTAGATAACTTCCTTGGGTAGTAAAATGGTTGTGGGTTTAAAAAAAAACAAAACTTTATTTTGGGTTATTCACAGAGGGGAGACGGGGGGCGGCAGTGTAGAATAGTAAAAGTGTGAGCTACCCAGCCTGTGAAAATGCACTTATCCGTACAGTGTAAGGGTCATATCCTCAGGTGATGTAAGTTAGTATAGCTCCATTAAAGCTGTCTTACACCAACTGATGATCTGACTCAATTACTGGGAACAACTTTTTTTTGGAAGGATGCAGGTTGTGAAGCACTCCCATTTTCTGAAACTGAGCAGGTGCTGGCTTATACTGCAAGTACAAATCTGACACACATGTGAACATGGCTGATGGTCCATAAGGGTACCCTTCACCACTGGTGACCTAGATATGAACCTTGGTTTCCTTACCATTGATGATTGGTTGTTTAACTCCAGTCTCTGTATCCCCAAACAACTGCACGTTAGTACAATTGTTGACCTTTGATGAAGCAAACCATGGGACTGGACTAGTAAGGGGTGATGCATGGGAGTGTGCAGTACTGCATCCTCCATGGAGGAGAGGCGAGAGCCATACTAAAAGGGCTCCTCCCCATTGTTAATTTTTGGGGGCTGGGGGGTATTATTTCCCACTATGAGGACACTTCATGTGTGTCTGATATAGAAAGTCATAAATATCCCCCAGTAGAAGCGTTTGGGGATCTAGTACGTGGTATTCCCTGATTGTTTCCTCCTAAAGAGTGGTGTCACACTCTTCAGCAGGAAGCTGACAGTTGATTTAGGCCCAGGGCTTGTCTATGCTTGGAAACTTACCCAAAATAGCTGTTCCAAAATAATTATTCTGGAATAATTATGTTAGCATAAATCCCTGTGTGGATTAACCTAAACGAGTAAAAGGCACTCTTATTCTGGAACAAGTGTGTCCACACAAGGCATTATTCTGACATCGCTATTTTGGTAAATTTCAAATGTAGACAAGCCCTTAGCTGCCCTGCACTATTTAAAGACTTATTTAAACAACCCAGCCCACTTGCTGGCTTTCCTGCTGTTAGAGGTTTTTTTTTTCTCTCTCTATTAAACTAGGCAGGAGGTAATAATCTACATTAATCAAGCGTTGGGATTTCAAGCAATTAAATATACATGAGGAGGTTAATTTGACCTCTGAAGGGAGAACCAGTCACAAATTTAGGTCTGTTTGTGGGTGAGGTAGTTAATACTTTATTGGAAATCATTAAGCAACTTGGAAGTGCTTAACTGCTTGTCCTTTGAGGTAACCCCAGGTCTGCCAAAACACACAAGATAAGAGTGAGATCAAAATACCACTTAAATAAAATTGAGTGTTTCTCAACTGAGTTGTTACTTTATAGTCTCTTGAATGGAAATGCAATAGAAATGTATCTTTGCTATTTCTTTGGAGCGTGCTGGGAATGGCAGTTTTAATGAACACAAGTAAGTTTATGTGAACCCATAAAAAGTAACTTATTGTGGAGTATTGTTCATCCATTGGCTTCCATTACTTAAACATAGACAGCAGGAGACTGGTTTAACAAACCTTTGGGAATGTATGTGTGGCTCCCAGCCGTGGAGTTTTCAACTAAAACTTTAAAATTTGTTTAACTTACACCAAATGGGTATTTTACATTTATTGTTTGGTATAAGTTGTGTACATAAAACTGTGCGTGAGGGATGCTGGATTGACAGGGCCTGTAGCTAAGTCAGAAGCACAGTACAGGCAGTAATGCAGGCTTTCCCACCAATGCCTTAAATCCCATTCTTGAGGGACTGCCTCCCGCGGAGTTCAGTCTCTGAGTCCATTTGGTCCTTTGTCCCTCTGCTTAGACTGCCAAGATAGGTGCCACTTGTGATGTGGACATCCTTCCACTGGGAAATAAACATCCATGAATTTCAGGTGTCACTGAGTGGCTTTTGGACAATAAAAGCTTTTACAACCTGAGCCAGAGTCAAACTGACAACCTAGATGGAGGTAAAGGGCTCTCATTACTTGTTCGTTCAGCTATTCGCATTATACTGCTTGAAACGTAGCTTGAATAGCTGTTTATAAAATATTTATATATAGATATATTTTAATAAAAGTAAAATCTAAAATGTAGTTGTCGTGGAGGCTTTCCCTTGGCTTTAGACCAGCACCAGGTCCCTAGTGTGAGCTGATGCCTTTTGTAACTTCACCTTTCCCAAAACCTGAATTTATTTCACTTTGATCAGCCTGTCTTTCCTATTGTTTATGCTGCAGGAAACATCCACTTGTTAAGATAAAATATTAATAGCTCAATGTGTTTTGGAAGAAAGAGGACCTTGGCTCAAATGTCTTAAAAGTGGAAGAAATTATTATTTTAAATAAACAGATGAGCTCCTGTTGGTTCAAGAGTTGTAACAAAGTTGTTTGGAGAGTTTTTTTGTCAATGTTTAATACATTTTTTGGTAATAATGAATCTATTAACTGAAACTAACCGAAGGGGCTGATGCACTGTCCCCAGTGCCTCCTCTTACACTTGATTATTGCTGTGCATATATGTGAGATCACTTGCTGTTCCAAGTCCTCCTGATACTTAGTAACAAGAGAGTGACAGAAGGGCATGACAGCCTGAAATCAGTATCTAGGCCAGAGGTCCCCAACTGAGAGGCATGCCCCTCTAGGGGGGTCTGAGCAACATTTGGAGGGGCGGCGGGGAGGGAGCGCCATCCAGCCCCGCTTCACACCTATCTCTACTGCCACCCTGGCTCGTGGGCCCACCCCCGGCCCCGCCCCCAGCTGTGGCCCCAGCCTCTGGCCCCTTACCCCTGTCCATGTACCCCCACCCCTGGGAGCCGCAGCCCCACTTCTGGCCCCAGGGAAGGGCATGGACAGGGGTGAGGGGGGGCGTGACCCTGAAAAGTTTGGGGACCACTGGTCTAGGCTTTTGTCATGTGATTTAGAGCTTTCAGTATAAAATGTAAGTTTGAATCATATTGAAAAAGAGGTTTAACCCAGGTTACATTTTATTTAAATGCAAAGTATTTAAAGATCGGAGTACTATATAGGGTGGTGGTAAGTTTGCTTGCTCTTTTTAGTATGGGATTTAGTGGTTGAAGCAGAGATGGAGGAACTGCTGAGAATAAAAATTATAGTTAGCTCTCTATTACTTTATAAACAAAGCAAATTTTGTAGCAGAAATCATTAGACTGGACTCAATGGCTTTTATACCTGTGTTCAACTCATTTGAATACTTTTCCCAACAAACACAGCCAAGAATTCTGTGATACAGACTCTCTCAACCTGGTAGTGAGCTACTAGTGAGTTGGCATATAGTATGGTACAAACGTTTTGGGGTTTTACTCAACTCATAAGTGTATACACCTGTTAAAGTTGCTGAGTGACAACAGTGTATTGACAATCACATCAGTTGTTTACAAAACCCAACCACTTACAAGCAAGGAAATAAATAGTTAAGGACATTAAAAATGTACACTGCCTGACTAATAAACATAAATACACTTCTTTCTACTTGATGATAATATATCTTTCATCACAACATAACAATCTTAACTCTTACCCATGGATTTTCTTAATGGATTTTTATTATCTTGATGTTGTATCTAAATATTTTCTCTTACAGGAGACTAAGTGAGAAATACCTGTCAAGATCAAGCAGTAGACAATAAAAGTTTTGATAAAGTGCTTCCTGGAGAATAGTGTTGTTAAAGGAATTGAATAGAAAAAGTGTGTAGCATTTTTATGTATATGTAAATTTGACTTGTTTGAAGCTGATCAGTTGACACAATACGCCAAATTTTTAATGTTTGATTTTCAAATGTTTTCTGTTCATACTTTATAGATGAGGCTGTTGGCAACTTTGTGTTTAGAAACATTTTTTTGGCATACTCAGTTTGTGTATTCGTAGCCTTGAAAAGGCAACTGCAATAACAAATCTACCTGTTACATGCTAATTCATTTTGCAATTTCAGAAAAAAGCCAAAGGCCAACATCTGTTTGAACAGATCATGTATCATCTGGACCTCATTGAAAATGACTACTTTGGACTGAGGTTCATGGATTCCGCACAAGTGGCAGTGAGTAACAAAAAGGCTTGTTTTTTCTAGCGACAGTCATTAAGTTTAAACCTTAACGTGACAGACCAACAGACTACCAAAAAGCAAATGTTTGTGGTTTAAATTATCTTGGATGCAAAAACTGCAGAGCATACCAAAGTTTAATCAACCCCATGTTGGCCACCACAGTCCCTTACATATTCTTGTCCTTCACTTTTCTGACCCATTACTGTCTCTCCTTTCTGGTTTTAAAGTCAGGACAGTTGTTGCAGAAGGACTTTGATACCTCAGCACTTTGGTCCAGTAAATGTTAGTTACTAATGATTGCAGAGTGGAACTAGCTAGGATTGGGTTTGCCTGGTCTTTCTTCTATAGGCAGTGATGCAGGGAGAGGCCTTCTCTGCCAGTGCATGGTGCCACGGGCATTTTTATCTGCAATGAGCATCCTGTCAAAATCCACTGTCAGGTTAAGGGCAGGAAGGCAGACAGCTGGCTTCTTTAATGCCATATTAATGCCCAATCCTGCAACTAATCAGCACTGAGAACACCTCTTGCCTTAGTTAGAGGTAATGGGAGAGGTGACTGCAGCAGTCAGGTGCTTTGCTATTTAAATCTTTTGAGAGATTTGAGCAAAGATTCACACAAGTGTGACTTTAAAAAAAAAAGTAAGGGTTTTTTTGTTTTTTTGTTTTTAAAACAAGCTTTTGGTTTTGAAACCACAGAAAGAGACTACTAAAGTATTTGTCAGAAGTGCTGAGCACCCACAATTCTTGCTGACTGCAGTTGGAGTTGTGGGTGCTCCACTGTTCTGAAGATCAGGCCCCTAGTGAGAACCCAGGCAATGTGACTTTTGGACTGGCTACTTAGCTAGCCTTGCTTTCTCCATTTTGGTTTCATTTTTCTCCTTCTCTGGAGGGAAAAGTGACACTTTATACTGACACTTAAGTGTTTTTAAAATAAATAGCTATGATGTTTCATGAGGAGCTAGGTAGGGAATAGATTCGGATCTCAGTAATGTAACACTTTAACCTGACCCAGGACTAACTCTTCCTGTAACAGGAGGGAAAAGTGCCCTTCTAAGATAAGGGGCTCTGTATCTAGATTTTCGAATTGCTTGGGTGTCCATCACATGTCTCTTTGGTACAGCTGACCAGGTTGTCCATGCATTTCAAAATCATTTCAGATTTATTTCAAAAGTAACACGCCAAAGTCAGCAGGGTAGGAAAGGCAGCTGCTGGTGAGCTAAATAGCTGAACTGCTCTAGTTCAGTCTGCAAGATAAAGGTACTGACACTAGTCCACTGACTTCTGAAATATTTGTCAAAAGTGGAAATTTTTAGGGGCAGACATGAACTATTTACCTTAAAATAGCATGTTAGTTGACTTGCTGCTAAAACATGAAGTTCTCCTTGTTTCCTCCCCTGGCAGACAAGGCAACCAAACAGGCTGGCTGGCCTCTCTAGATTCTGGATGAGCTGTCCCCAAATCCCTGCATATCTTGGTGGTATCCTACATAAAGCAGGCTCCATGGATCTGTCTTCACACTTAACTTGTATTGCAGAGAGGGTTTCCTTTAGGAAAATAATCTGACCTTAAACATTTGATACTTAAGGCCAATTTCACAGATGACATGAGTAGGCGCAATTCCACTCAAGTTCTCTGAGTGGCACCCATTTACACCAGCAGTGAGTATGGCGCTTGATCTTGTGGATTACAGAGGACATCTTGCACTGTGGGAGAAAAGTCATGGGTTCTCCTTCCACCCTGGAGATGCCAGCAGAGATGGTTGGAGCAGGATCTATCTACCTGCCTGCTGGTGACTTGTCAGCAAAAACACTCGTTTGGAAGATTGCTGGAGGGCTAGTGATGAGAAATAATTTTTAGCACCTGAGGTCACCTTGGTGGAAAAGTAGTTAAAGAGGAGGGTGGGTACATACATGTACTACCAAAGAGAGACGTAGGCCCTCTGGCAATTTTACTAGATAAAATACACTCCAGCAAAAATACTGAGATCCCCTTCACTATTTTGCACTTTAAAGAAAATGTTCTCTTACTTCCCTTTCCTTATCTGCACCTGTTGCTGTTATTTATCCATATGCCATGGAACATTTAGATGGTTACTATCCTGATATGAGAGATTATTGAAACTGCTTTTAAGAATTTACAAGCCCTGTACATGTCTTTGTGTGCTGTATTGCTACGCCTGCAATACAAATCTAGCCCCTTGAGATTGTTGCACTTCAGTTTGCTCATAAACTGTTCCATCACACTTCTATGTTCTTTTCACTAAAATAGCATCCTTTGTGCATTAGGGCATAGAGATAGTCTAACTGATTTCCATGCTGTCATCTTCCCTATGAAGAGTTTCCATGTGCCAGTAGCTTTTATGAGCTCAGAGTTTATTCAACTCCTCTTATTAAGCCAAGCTGTGTGACTGTTTTTCCTACCCACCATCCCAATGTCTGGTAACACTGACTCCTCCTCAGGTGATGGGGTTGTGAGGAAGTATCTTTCCTACCCCAAAAATAGCTGATGGGTTAGGTTTCCTGGATGAGTTAGGTTCCCTGGGCGGGTTAGTATTTCCGGTCCAGGTGATTCCTGGTGAGTATTCATCTAGACAGTGTAACATGCTACCTGCAGGCAATTCAGTTTGGTTTGTTTCCTTTTTATAACTGTCATGCGCATTTACACGCACCGTTTAACATGTTTCATTTTAGACCCTCGTTTATTGTAAGGTTTTTAAATACTGTAGTAAGCTTCTCATTTTGAAAAGACTAGAGCCAAATGGCAAGAAGCAAACAGTTTAATAGTTCTGAAGAACTGTCTGCCTATTACGATGTCAGCTTTTCATTCAAAATGGAGCAAGTAAATTAGTGATAATACTATCCCCGTTCTAGTGGTGGGGAACTGAAGTTCAGAGAGATCAAGTGACTTGTCCAAAGTCCTGCAGGAAGTCTGTGTCAGAGTCAGGAATTGAATTCAGACCTCCTGAGTCACAGTCTAGTGCAGCATTTCTCAAATGCGGTCACCATGGGCTTTTTGTGAGGCCGCAGCCTCCTGGGTGGCAATGAGGGGGGTGGGGGTGGGGGAAGCAGTGGCCCCTCCCCAGGGGCTGCCAGCAGGAGTTGGGACCTGTCCCCAGGGCCAGTGCAAGGAAGTTTCGTGCCCTATGCAAAACTTCCACCTTGAGCTCCCCTCGCTCCCCCGCAGCAGCTAACTACGCCCCCCCTGCCTGGGGAGCCCCCCCCTGCAACAGCTAACCCTGCCCGGGGAGCCCGCCCCAGCTCACCTCCGCTCCGCCTCCTCCGCTGAGCACACCGGTGCCGCTCTAATTCTCCTCCCCCTCCCAGGCTTGCGGCGCCGATTGGAGGAGAATTAGAGCGGGGACTGTGTGCTCAGCAGAGGAGGCAGAGTGGAGGTGAGCTGGGGCGGGGAGCGGTTCCCCTGTGCGCCCCTCCCCCCCTCCCCGTTACTGTAGGCGGTCCTCCCCGCGGCAGCTCACCTCCACTCCACCTCCTCACCTGAGCGGGCTTTTAGGCGCCCTCAACCACTAGGTGCCCTAGGCGGCCGCCTAATTCGCCTAGTGGTTGCACCAGCCCTGCCTGTTCCTCTCTGGAGCCTGAAGGAGCAGGCAGGTGGTGGGGCTTGGGCTTCAGACCTGGGGTGGTAGGCGGCAGGCTCCATCCCCTGGCCATGGGCTTTGAGCCCTGACCCTGGCCCTAGCCCCAGGCTCACCCTCCCCCCCACCTGCTGCCTCCTCTGGCCCTGGGCTCCAGCCGTGAGGCAGTGGGCTCTGACCCCCCCAGCCACAGAGTTTCGGACTCCAGCCGTGGGGCCGCATGATCCAGCTCTGGCCCCTAGCCGTGCGGCAGTGACTGACGGCCTCAAGCTCACCCTCCTCCCCCATATTGCCTCTGGCCCCCACTGTGTCCTCTGGCCCCAGTCCGCATCTGCAGGGCTCCGGTCCCTGGATTCATCACCCCTGGCCCCCATCTGCCTCCCTACCCACCTCCCCATCCAGGGCTTAGTCCCAGCTTGCCAGGGCTGAGTAAGTCTGTTGTGAAAAGTGATATTTGTATGTTTGTTAATATCACTTTTCACTGCCTCCCAGCTAGCTAGCAAGTCTGCTGCTGTGAAAAGTGATAATAACAAAATACAAATATCACTTTTCACAGAAACAGACTTACTAGCTAGCAAGTCTTAAAAAAATAAGCAAACAAAAAAAGCAAAAGAAACAACAAAAAGACAAGAACATGGAAAACAGATGATTTGTTTCTATTCTGTTTAGATCCAGTAAAGAACAAAGAAAACTGTACATTATTTTCATTACTGAGTCTGCGAAAAAACCTACATAAATAAATTACAACGATTTGAACATGTATCTCTGCATATTTATTTGTTTTTTCCTAAAGTTAATTGAGTATTTTAGGAAAAATTGTCAGAGCGGCCACCAGCAATAACTGGTGGCTGCACTATGAGGCCACCAAAATTTTTCTTGTGAGAACCCCTAGTCTAATGCCTGAACCACAGAATAATTCTTCATTTCAGAGGCGGATAGCCATTTCTGTTGTCCTAGGCCGAGACTAAAAATTGCTTCACTGACCAGTTGTACCTAAAGGAAGGATATCTTTAAAAACAAACAAAAAACCCTCCCCTGCCTTTTTGTCTGAGGTGAGGAGGGTACGTAATGTAGTAATGTGTGTGGGTGTGTGTAATAAGCAGTTATATACACACACGAGAATTTGCTTAACTACAAATAAAAGGAAATTAGTACCTAGTCTAAACTGTTAACAGGTCCGTTTTAACAAATGAAGTATAAATAAAATGTTAAGAATATCCCTTTTCTCTTATTTTTTGTCTCTGTGTGTTGCCCCGGGTCTTGGTCTACTCTACAGATAAATGCATCAGAGTTAGGGGGGAGCTGGCAAGGAAAATTACTAACCACTCTTGCTAAGATTTTGCAATTTGAGATCCAACCACTGACCTATTTTCTTCGAATAAAATTTTGCAATCCCGTGTGAAGTGAAAGAATATCTTATCTTGCTCACCTGACCTCTGTATTCATTTTTAGTCTGATGGTTAGGAATATTTTTTGTGCTACAAAGACAGAAGCTGGCAAAAAGGAGCGTTTGTGCCTGTTTCTAGAGCATACGGGATTGAGCCAAAGCTCATTGTGGTCAGTGGGAAGGCTACTGTTGAATTCAAGTACTCTAGCTTTAGACAGGACCGGCTCTAACTTTTTTGCTGCCCCAAGCAGGAAAAAAAAAAGCGCCGCCCCCCGAGCCCCCTCCCGCCGAGCCTCCGGAACCCCCTCCGAGCGCCACGCCGCCGGAGCCCGCGCCCCGCGCCGTGCCGCCGGAACCCCCCCACACCGAGCGCCGCGCCGCCGGAGCCCGCCCGCGCCGCCGGAGCGCCCCCCCCCCCCCCCCCCGCGGAATGCCGCGCCGTGCTGCCCCCCCCCCCCCCGCCACCCCAAGATTGGCCGCCCCTTACCAGGTGCCGCCCCAAGCATGTGCTTGGTTGCCTGGTGCCTGGAGCTGGCCCTGGCTTTAGATCAATTCAACGTCAAACAGTATAACCCAGCCTAGAGGTGTGGAAAATAAAGATGACATGAGACTTGTTAGGCTAATTAGCTTATCCTTTAATAACATAGAAAACATAGTCTGTAACAAGAAGGAAGTGCTGAACTTTAAACTATGGCAAATTTAGAACCTCACTCTAATGTACAGAGAGCATTATGGAGTCAAATGCTACATAAGTTTAATGCATTGTGGAATATACTGTTTTTGTTATACTCTAGCAAATACTTCAGCTATGGTAGTTCTTAATACTGAACGCGACTTGCATAGCATTGTCTAAATTACAGAGCAATTAATTCCACATCGCAAGAGAAGAGCTATTACTTCTTGTCAAACAAGATTTATTCTTACCACTTTGTTTAAAAAGCTGCTGTTCCTATTTATTTGGTCTCCCTTTCTGAAGTGATCAACTCCAAATTGTTTTAAGAATAACTTTTAGCGCTTTTTGTTCAGTATGCAGTTTTCATTGTTCATTAGTGATTCATTCTTCTTTGTGACTGTTAGATTTGGATAAAGGTACTAGAGCATATAGAATAAACTCTCTCATCAAAATGTAAACTTTTTGTCAGCCCCATTTGCATTCCATCTGAATCACTTGGAATAAATGTAGCCTTCTCTCTTTTTTTTTTTAAAGTCCCTCCAAGATTTCCTATGGTAAAAGCAGTTCTGTTTCCCCTTCTCCCATGGTCCCCTCCCCCCTTACCATTCAAGCTGAACTCCTGGAGGCATTGGTGTTAGGAGCTGAGTCAAGTAAAGTGCTATCAGTGCCTGTCTCCGGCCTCTTAACTGCCTACCACTGGAATGTGGAGGAGATGAAAGAAAACAGATTGGAGATTAAACAGATGTGCACATAGTCCTGCAGTCTGAAAATGGCCTTCCTCTCCTCCCATCTCCATCTTACCTTCTGTGAAGTATCTGAATCACCAGGCCCCTGTGTGAGCAGCGTGACCCATAGTTTTACCAGAGGAGCATTGCTGATTTATGATCCTCAACTGTATTGGTAGCAAGGAGACATCGGAGATCAGCTGACTGAGATGCCTCTTTCAGCATTACAGTCCAGCCAAAACGTGTGGATGGTACCTTTTTCAGCTGTTCAGCCAGTGTAGTTCTCTTCTCAGATAATGCAACATCTGTTACCTGCCCTGTCACACGTTTTGGACAGATCATGCCCCTTTGACATGGGTCTGTGTTGTCATTGTGCATTGGGCCCAGCTCTCTCATTGGCCCATGGTACAACCTCTGCAGTACCGGAAGTACAGCTGCACAATTCCTTCTGGACACGCTGCATGTGTGCCTGTGCCCAGGCTTCTTTCTTACATGTGGATGTGCAGCCTTTTCTCCTATGTGGTCTAATGTGCGAACATAAAATAAGTCATGATTTTTCCCTCTGAGAATTAACTGGTATCTAGCTTATAACTAACATGATTGAAATGATGTGGTATTTTCTACTCCCATTTTTTTCTACCGCTAAGACTTTACTATCTCATTTTCAGCATTTTTAAAAGTTATTTGTTATAAGTATTTTTCAATAAAACCAGAATTTCCTCTTAAGGAAAAGGCCCCACGTATAGTCATTAACAAATAGCACCAAGGCTTTGTCTAACCATGCATGCCTAGAGGAAATGTTTGTGAGGGAGAAAAATAATTCCTTCATTATTTTTCCCTTCCCCAAAATGTAGAACACAAACTGAGGCAGGTATCAGACATTGAAATCCTCATTTAATGTGATGTGAATTTATCTCACACTGTCTGTGCTCGTGCAGGAGTTGATTTGTTCTCCTGGAAGAATGTGGTGTCATTAATATGGACTGTTTGCGTATCAATACTCCAGACAAATTAATGCTCTGTTGAGGACTGACTTTTACATGTTGTATTGCTGCATGGATGCTGTCTGCTGTAATCACTTGAAACTAATTCTGTGCCTTGAGTTTATTTCAAGTGAAAATGATCTTCTAATGCACTGTGATGTGGTGCTTTTGTGCTCACTTATCCCCCTAAAGAGTCTGCTTTGTGACACACTTTTTGTATGGGTTAACCCACGTCATTTAGAATAAAATGCTTTGATAAGCAGACTGGGGCGTTAGCCATAAAGGATTCAGATTAGGCTTTGTTTTAGTGGGACTGCTCGCCATAAGACAGTCCTTCCTAATGTATGGCTAACCTTTGTGACTTGTTTTACATCTGTGTTTCTTTTTGTAAAGATTTCTCCTTACCTTATGATAAAACAATTTCAACTCAAGGATTCTGTGTCTTTCAGCATTGGTTGGACAACACAAAGAGCATTAAAAAACAAGTTAAAAGTAAGTGTCCTTTTAAATTTCTTTTTTCAGCCAATCAAGTAGCAATATACATTGTGGGGACATGTAGTCTAGTGTATTTGTTACACTAGAAGTCACCCTGCCAGGAGCAGGCAGTGTTCTGAAAGGGATGATGTGGTGACAAAATCTTGGCACATGCCTACTGGTGACTTAAAAACATTCCATGGGTCCTGTTACTTAATTCAATATACTTTCCTTAATGCTGGGGGATCATTAACTATGAAATGATTTATTTAGCATCATAGCCTTGCAGTTTCTTCAGCAGATGTAGAGCCTTGTCCTCACTAAATGAAAAACTGTCTCACAGCCCCCTCTGCTTGGTGTGTTATAGAATGCCCTAATCCATGTGTGGTCTGCCTATCAAATCACCACATATGGCATAAAGTTTGGTAACAGCTTATTGGATAGATTCAGTGAAGCACACGCTGATAATTTTGGATATTTTAGTATGTCAATTTTGGCTGACTTTGTTCAACAGCTTCTTCGCTTCCAACTGTACAGTCTTTAGAGTCTTGCATGCTACTTTAATAAAATGTAAATCTTGGAAGGAATGTCAGAGAAAAGGATCCTAGTTTCAATACAAAATCCATCTAGAGCTCTGCAGTTTCAAAGAACCGTTAATCCAGTCTTTGTCTGGATTAACTCTCTGCCTTCTAGAAAGATGATGCTCCCACAGAGGGACTGTTAAACCCCACCAAAAGGGGTCTAAAACTCTGTAGAATATGGTGGCATAACCTGTCAACAGCAGGTACTCCCCAGAGCTCTGCAAATGTTTTACATAGGCCAGCAGAGTTTCTAAGAATTTGGCTGAGTGCAGAGCCAAAATCCATGGCTTTCTAAGTGATGGATAGAGTGCTTAAATATTGGGATTAACCTAGATTTGTCTGGTCTTGGCAAGACAAATCAATTTAATGGTTTAAGACGGCTAGGTTGACTTGTAATATGTAAAACAAACTATTTAGTGTGTCTGTTAGTGTGTGAATTTTTTTTTTTTTTTTTTTTTTTTTAATTGTCATGGGAATTTTTTTTCTCGAACACCTTGTGCTGGGTCAAAACCATTGATAGGCAGACTTTTGCTGTATATGCTTCTATTCTATAACAAATTTGGACCTTCCCCAGGTAATAGACCTGTTGTTTTTCAATTTCTTCAATTCATTTACTTTGCAGTTGGCCCACCATACTGTCTGCATCTTCGTGTAAAATTTTACTCCTCTGAGCCTAACAATCTCCGTGAAGAGTTAACAAGGTAAATTGAGTGTGATCTCCACAATTGTAGGGCATATGTTGTTTCTGTTAGCAGAGGTTGCCTACTTAATATGAGTCAACAATGCGGCGCTGTTGTGAAAAATGCAAATGTCATTCTGGGATATATTAGCAGGAGAAAGGGAACTATGGAGGGCGAAGTGAATGGGGCCACGCTGAAGGGTCAGGAGGGGAGTGGAGTGGAAGACTGCAACCCTGGAGTATTGGCCCCCCTGCTGGCTAGAGCCCCCTTCAATGCGGCCCTCTCCACTTCCCTGTACAGGCTTTGTCCAGTAGAGGAATCAGATTGGGCTCTGTGCCCTGGGCCACTCTGAAGGGCCGAATCAGGAGGAGGATCTGTGTGGCTGTACTGTGGGTCAGTACTTCTGAGGTTCATCCTTCCACTCCCTACTTTCAGAGTCTCTGCTGGCCTCACCAGCGGAGAATGGTAACTGCTGATTGGTGGCTGCTGCAGCTGCAGCAGTGGGGGAATAGAGCCTGGTCCTCGCAGCCAGAACTGCCTACACAGTGCTCCATTCACTTCTCCTGCTTGACAGAGCCCCCTCTGACCTGACCCATCAGCACGGCCCGTCAGGTCTTCACGACCCCCTGATAATCCAAGGGAGCACTCTCCTTAGTTTGGGAACCTCTAAACTAGATGACCCCTTGGGATCTCTTCCAAGCCTGCAGTTCTATGACTAGAGGTGTTTGGCTGCTGTTGGGATTTTTTGAATAATGTGTCTATTGTCCTTTTTCCACAATATTCATTGAATACATTATTTGACATGGGGGTCTGTTGGGTTTCTTGTTTTGTGTTGTTTGCCTTATTTAATAAGCTCTGCTAATAGGATGGCCATAGGTTCTGAGCCAGTGAGATAGTGGGCAGCTTATGTTTTGTCCCAGTCCTGTCTTCAGTCTCTTATCAGTTGTGGTTAATTTAAAGCTATGTGATATCTAGCTATGTTTTTGGACAGAAAAACATTAAAATGCATTTGTAATTGGGGATTTCTCTCTGGTATAAGTGAACTCAGGCCCCATCATTTGCAGGATCTATACAAAGCATAAGCAAAGTGAAGATGATTATTTCACCATCATATTGAGATGCGAGTCCATAGTAGTACACATGCAGGATTTAAGTCATGGCTAAACCTGAGTTTCAGTCAGAAAAGAGCTTGTTGAAATCCCTGGGAAGTCCTGCTTTTCATCTGGGACTAACCTACATATATATCTAGACACCACAAGATTGAGACACCACAAGATTGCTTTATAAATATATACCAGAAGGGTCATTGATTTTCCCAGCTGAGTTCAGAAAAAGAGCGAAACTTACCAGGTTTGGACAACAGAGATTATTTGTAGAAGGCGATTCTACTTCTGCAGAGTGGGTCAGTCCTATTAGTGGAGAAACTGTCTTGGCAAGAGTGGTCAGTTCTTACTCGTGTTCTCCTATTCCCGTTAATTGTAAGCATTGCAGATCCTCTGTTACTCATAAGCAAGGCAATGGTGCACTGTTAGCTCAAGTAAGTGTCAGTGTGGATCTCAGTTTAAATGCATGTTTGCCTCTTGCATGTGAGGCTAGAGCTTTTTTTAATAGCAGCATCTGGGGCAGCTCATGCACCTTGTGCTGCTTTGCACTTCTATACCAGGGCATAAAAGACAGGGTGACTACAAAGCTCCCTCAGTTTCCTCTTCCCATGGGAGCAGCACTGACCTGCTAGTTCTCAGCTCAGGCTAAATGTCTACAAATCTTTGAAACAATCTTCAGAATTACTTCTGATTTTCTGTATCTGCCACCATGAGCCATCTCCATCTGTCTGAACTGAACTCTGCCAATCAGAGCTTGCTGAACAGGGATCCTTAGCATAGTGAACTCAAAACCTGTGGGCTTTAAGCCCTGTCCATCCTGCAATGAACTAATTACCCAGAAAGATAGTCACAGCTGGTGACTCTTCTGTTTGTGGGAATTTCATATACTGAGCAGATGCTCGGTCTGCTTCTCGTTCTCCACCAGAACATGCAAGTCATAAGATGTGAGGCTAAAGTTCCCTCTTCTGGAACAATTCATTAAGATCTCATCAGACTCAGAGGAGGCAAGTTCTAAGAATTCTGCTAGCAGACAAACCAGTTTCACCTGCTGCCCCATCTAGCATACGAGCAATGCCTAAGATCGGTGCAGAGAAGACAGTACCAAGGAATGACCTCTGGTGTCAGTCTTGTACACAGAAGTGCCACTCCAGACAGAGCTCAGTGTTTTCCCAGAAGGGCAGATGCCATAAAGCCTCTGGAGATAAATTCAAGCCCTACATGGCATCTAGGGTTGAGAAGAAGGAGCACCCTATGATTTGGCAGATTCCTCTAGCAGTGACCCCGATTCCAGTGATGCATCCATCAGCATCAACAGACTGAGGAGGATGAGCTGAGAGGAGAAGCAAGACCATTGTCGGTACCAAGACACTGATTTGCACCAATACAGACGCCAGTATTGAGAGCACCATACTCTTCGGTGCTGCCCCTGGAGGAGGTCGGTTCTTCACCATCACTGGGGCATATATACCCTCCATCTTCCAGTAGAGAGACTTCTTCTCTGAGGTTAGTGGTCAACACTGCAGATAGTTCTGCCTACAGATAGTTACCCTACAGGGCTCAGCTTCCACCAGCTCATCAGGAAGAGCTCTGGACTGGCCAATATCCAACAAGCCAGCCATACTTCTATGGCATACCACCATTGTCCTATTGGGGTACCCAGTGCCTGTCATCTCAGGCATTGAGAAGCTCATCTCCACTCCTCTTGAAAAAGAGGAAGAGGACGTTCCTCATCAGCATCCTTGGCCAGAGTACCAGAAAGACGTATCCAGGGACACAGCAGTACCAATACCGTGTATTGTTGTCAAAGGACTAGTCAAACTTGTCACCTGATGAAGCAGTATTTTCCGCAGCAGTACCAGCACCAGATGACTAAAAAAGCATTCCAGAAGTTCCTTTTGATGATTGTAGAGACTTTGGAGATGAAGACTTTGGAGTTCAAGACGTCAGTCATATCGGAGAAAACCCGCAAGGTTTTTGATACCTTGTTTGCCTCCGGTTCTGCCAGTATTGCCTTCCCTATAAATGAGGGACTGCTTGGCCCTGCAAAAGTCGCTGTGGCAGATACTGTGAAATGAGTCATGAAGAGGTATTAAGTACCTCCTGTGGGGTTTGAGTGTTTCTAGGCTCTCCTCACCCAGTCTCCTTAGTTGCGGTACAAGAAAAGTTGAAGTTAAGAGTTACCCAAAGGACCTCAAAAGGCTCAACTTATTTGGGAGAAAGTTGTACTTCGCTGCACACAGCTGTGGGTGGCTAACTGCCAGTCCTTACTGGCCAAATATGGCTTTTTAACATGGGACAGGGTGACACCCTTCCTTGCTATCACAGACCTGGTGGACCCATTGGTGGACACACACCAGGCTTCTGTAGTTGGACCCATGTACTGGATCTGTGTGCTTCTAAACCCCCATCAGTCTGGACAGATGCCAGCCACAATCTCTGGCCTCTTGTGCACACGTTGTGGTCTCTCTCACTCTCTCTTGGGAATGGGACCCAATGGTCCAGGTCAGACAGGACAAGGCTATAATCATGTCGATAGCCCCATGCTGGCCAAGACAGTTTGGCTGTTGGACATACTGCAGATGTCCTTGTGCCCCTCCCCCCCATACACTTTCTGACCTGCTTGCACATAATATCTCAGCACAACAGTGAGATTCTGCACCCAGATCTGCAGTCGTTGCACTGATGTTTTGGATGTTGACTGGTTGAGCACTACTGACAGAATGCTCTCTGCAGGCGCAGGAGATTCTCGTACAAAGCAGAAAGCCTCCCACTAGGAAGACTTGCTCCTCCAAATAGAAAACTTTTCCATATGGGCAACCCAAAACCAGATCGCCCCAGTGGAGGCCCCAAGACTGATGATCCTTGTCTACATGCTGCACCAGAAACAGGTTGGATTAGCATTTAACACTCTCTAAGTTCACCTGGCAGGAATATCAGAGTATCACAGTCCAGTACAGTCATACTCAATCTTCTCAAATCTGACAGTATCAGAATTCCTCAGTGACCTCCTTCATGCTTACCCTCTGGTTAGAGACCTCACTCCCACATGAGACCTCAATTCACAGATCCTCCCTTTGAACCACCGTTGGAGTGTTCACTACACTACCTTAACATCAAAATGGTCTCTTTTTATGGACATCACTTCAGCTCTGAGTCAGTCAGCTCCAACCCCTTATGGCTGAACTACCTTACACATCCTTTCATAGGGACATGGTGGGGTTGAAACCACGCCCCAAGTTCACCCTAAGAGGGGTGCATGCACAGCCCAGACAGATGCTGCTATTTTAACAATATCTCTCCAGTCTTTCACACGTGAGGCATATGCACACCTACAGTGGGATCCACACTGACTACAGTATCTAGAAGAACCACAGTTATTGTAGGGTAAGTGACATTTCTTTCATGTAGCTTCTTCTTGGGGCATCCCCACCAGAAGAAGAATAAAAGGGTAGTGTTGTTTTTCACTGCCAGGTGCACTAGTCCCCCCTTCCTTCCCAATTCAAAGGATGAGCAGTCTGTAAGCCAAGATTTTCTGCAGGGCCTTGCTATGGAGAGCAAGGTAATAACCTGACACTTAACTTTCTTCCAGTTCTACTTTCCTGTGACCGGTTTTCAGGATGGGATCTAGGCAAAGGCACTTTTGAGAAAAATTTTAGACATTCATGCTTTTGAATGAATGGTGGTGCTGACCGTCAAATGGTGCATTACTGAGTCCTGGTGGGGCAAGCAAGAGAAACGAGCAGGACTAATCCTGCAGCATCTTCCTCTTGCTCCTTTAGGTCCTTGATCCGAATTCTTAGAAGTCATCATTTGGGTTTTTCTTCATTTGCACTGGGCTCATTCTATACAAGCCCAGACTGAGAGGCCTTGAAAGATGAGTGTGCAGCATCTTAAATCTAAGTTGCACCTTGCTGAGTTCTTAAATGTCAGGTTATAGCTCCTTCTGTCCACCTGCTGACTGACTGGCATTAGAACTTCTAGCTCTAATTGATGATTTTGTCCTTTTTTTTACCTTCATAGGTATTTATTTGTTCTTCAGCTAAAACAGGATATTCTCAGTGGAAAGTAAGTACCGTTAGTATTACTTCAGGGGGAATTCTGTGCCAAAAAAATCAAAATTCTGCATATTTTATTTGTCAAAATAACGCAATATAATCACTCTGATTTAAATAAAGTACAGAAATAATTGAAACTACAGTACAATGAATGGAGAATGGGAGTGGGGCACAATGGAAGAAATCCCCAACCCCCCTTGCCAAATAGTAATGTAACTAGATTTGACCCTTTATATCTAGTTATTAGTCAACAAATATATGCAGCCATATGCTCAGTGTTACATCATAAGCAACTGAAGAGCAAGTGAGGGCTGTGGAATCAAACTCACAATTTATATTGGCTACTGACAATCTCCAGAAAGGTCAGTAGCAAACAGTTCATGGAGCACATTTTGAAAGGAAATTTTTTCAGTCCAAAAATTTAGACCAGTTCTAATCATGAAAGCACCATGAGCATTTATAAGGCCATGCTGTCCTTTACACCCCTCTGGCAATGTGAAGGAGCCTTAAAATGTTTACACCTGTTTTATACTCCTGGGGGAATTGACAAAGACAATGGAAACAATTCACTAAGCAGGCATGCCACTACATTCTGCTCTGCCTGAGGGGACAGAGCCTGCCCCATGCCTACCTCCTCAGATACACCCTGAAGCCCTGCCACTCCACACGGAGTGTGCTGCAATAGTGAGCAAGAGGGACAGTGTGTGTGTGTGTGTGTGTCTCTCGCTCTCTCTCACTTGCACGACTGCCCAGCCCCCCCGCCCCTCCAGCGGTGATTTACATCTCTACCAGCTTCTCCGGGCACCCGAGCCAACCTGCCTCTGCTGCCGGGGAGGGGGCGCATGACCGCTCTTGCAGCTTCCCTTTGCTTTCCTATCAGAAGTCATTTTTCTGCGGGGAAGCAAAGAAATCTGCAGGGGGACATGAATTCTGCGCACACGCAGTGACGCACAGTTCTCCCAGGAGTATAGTATGTGTGCTGCATTGAGTCTCTCAGGCAATTACAATGTGTTTAACATGAGATTTAACAACACAGTTTCTTTGGAAAACTAGGAAACCCAGCATTCAGTTTGATGAGAATATATTTTTCTCTTGATACCTTCTGTGTGTATGCAAATGTGTATTCTTGGAGTGCTGGCTCAAAGAGTCAAATTAGAGTAGCCTGGATATTATAGTGCTTATCTCGAGCATCAATTTACCAAAGATCCGACATTCACTGGAACCGCATCTCCTCAGCTCTCAAATGCTTGAGTGTTGTCTCATCTTTGCAAACACAGTCACTCAAAGGTTTATCTAATGAGCCATTTTTCCTGTGGCAGGTTGGAATGCCCGTTTGACACAGCAGTCCAGTTGGCAGCTTATACCTTACAAGGTGAGTGGGGTGGGGGAAATGACTGTGTAGACTTTTCCTTGTAGTCTTGCTCCCTCCTCTCTCTGCCACTGTGGTGCAAGGATAAGCATCTTGCCCAGGGCTCGATAATCCTAAAGTGGCAAAATCTTACTTTCCTTGCCTGTTAATTTGTCAGCATATATTACAAAGTGCTTTGCCACATCAGGGAAGGGTGCAAGGAGCTTCTGAAGAAACCATTTCCTTGGCTAAAATGTAATTGGCACCAAGCACTTTGCAGAATGCAATATGAACTGTACGTGTTAGTTTTTATTTTCCACTAAAACTTTCTTTCCTCAGACGTGTAAGTGTGTCCACTTTCAGACTAGCAGTTCACAGTGCACTCTGCTTGAACTACCCTTGTACAGGAACAGGGCTGTCCCTCTGGTGTCTCAGTGCAGTCACTTCCTGAGGTTCTATCCTTGGTCTGATAGAATCACACACCAAACTACAATGGGTCCAAACAGGGGGGTTGTTTACACACACATTGCACTGGTTTAACCAACGCTGTGATGTTGCACCAGTCTAGTTAAACCAGTGCAGTTTTGTGTATGGACACTCCATGTTCGTTTATACTTGGATCATATTGGTTTAGCTCACGCCAGCCTCGCTACATTGGTACAACTTCTATGTGGACCAGGCCGCTGTCTGCTTCCTTCCACTTGCACTTGAGTTGACAGTTCTAGGGTGGATGGGATCCACACAGAAATGGAAAGCTATAGTTTTTGTTTGTTTTTATTGGTGCAAAGGGAATTGTGCAAGGAATTCTTTTCAGTTATGTGATCTGTGTTTAATGTACCAAACCCCGCTCTGGAAAAATGTCCCGCTCTATATACTCCAGATACCTTATAAAAACCTATTTGGCACCGTTATTCTTGCTGGGTTTCATAAACAAGACTAAGTCAATCACTGAAATCTTTTATTCTCCTAGGTATTTTATAAAACATCTGCTCCGCTCAAGTATGAATAGTGCTGTAGAATCTACAGTGTAGATCAGCGGTTCTCAAAATGTGGGTCAGGACCCCAAAGTGGGTTGCGACCCTGTTTTAATGGGGTCAACAGGGCTGGCATTAGACTGGCTGGAGCCCGGGGCCAAAGCTGAAGCCCGAGCCTCACTGCCCAGGGCCAAAGCATGAGCCCCACCACCCAGGGCTCAGGCTTTGGCTTCAGCCCTGGGCAGCAGGGCTCAGGTTGCAGGCCCCCTGCCCGGGGATGAAGCCCTTGGGCTTTGGCTTTGGCTCCCTGCCCAGGGCAGTGGGGCTTGGGCGGGCTCAGGGTTCGGTCTCCCCTCCTGGGGTCGTGTAGTAATTTTTGTTGTCAGAAGGGGGTTGCGGTGCAATGAAGTTTGAGAACCCCTGGTACAGATAGATAATCAGAACCAGTAGTTAAGGTAGGGAGTGCATTGCAGAGAAACCTGTTGCTTTTCCCTTTAGATTAAACAGTTTTTGAATGCATCCATTCTGAGAGATACTGGCATTGATAAATGCCTTTGATCTAATAGTGCAGTAGATCAAGTGTTTAGAAACACAGGGTGAACTTAATAGGTCATATATCCTATTCTTAAATATTGGCATTTCCTTTCTACTTTCAGATCTGTTCTTAATTCCACAGTGAGTTCTCTAGCAGTGCTTTAATCTTACTGCCTGGCTGAAAGCTGAGCAGATTTTATTTAAATCATCTGGAACCTAAGCAGGCTTTGACAACATTCCTTTCAACAGAGGCAGGTGGCATAGTGGGAGTAAATTACTGTAGATCTACAGACTTCCTCTGGGTCAAAGTATTTTTTTAAAGTATATGAAAAGGCTGTGTAAAGGTATTGTGTTCAGAACTCCAAGAAATAAATGTGTGTATAGTAAATACAACAAAATATTTAATTAACTCAATTTTTGCACCTTTCAGATATTTTATATATTTAATTGACTTTTCCATTTTTTTTCCAAAAAGTTTTTCCCTTTATTTTTGCACAAAAAACTTGTACTTTTCAAGCAGGTCAGTTTCTTGCTTGCACTTTTGACCAGAACTTGGGGGCCCAAAATTAGGTTCCTGATTCTCAGAGGTGAGTGAAGCACCAGCTACTCCCTTGAAGTCATTGGAGGCGGTGACTGCTTAGCCCCTCTGAAAATGAGACCACGTTAATTTAGGTTTCTAATTACAGATATAATCACTCTTCTTTAGGCAACTATGTTTGGAAAAGGTTGGCCTTTAAGTGTTAGCAGCCGTGGAAAAAGGAGCCAGTTTTCTGATGTTGCGCAGCCATTGTGACACTAGGGTGCTTACACTGATGGAAAGAGGAAAAATAGTTTCTCTCCCCTACTCTTGCCTTTGCACCCCTAAGTTATTTTTTTGCAGAGAGATCTGTAGTCATAGCTGGTTGAAAAATGGAAAAACCGTTTTGGGGGAAATTTTGAAACTCCTTTTTACAAGATTGAAAATGGGTCCATTTTCTTGAAAGTTTTACCTTTTTTTCCTCCTTTTTTGTGTGTGTGTAAGTCAACAATTTTTACTGAAATATTGCTTGGTAACTATTTAAACAATAAATATGGGGGATAGGGAGTGGGAGACGTTTTGAGTCTCAAACACTTAACAAAGTAAACAAATCATGGTAGACACTTCAGCTCATGCTAGTTCTTGTTATTGCCCTTGAGCTAGGATTTATCTTGAATGGAATGTCACTTCACTGAGTTCTTTCTTTGTAGCTGAACTTGGAGACTATGATCCTGCTGAACATGTTCCTGACCTGGTGTCTGAGTTCAGGTTTATGCCCACTCAAACTGAAGAGCTGGAACTGGCCATTTTTGAGAAGTGGAAGGAATACAGGTACTGTAGCTCCTGATCCATGCTTGCCAAATCAACTTTCTGACTCTTCCATGGGTAAAGCATATGCAAATGATACAATGGGGATGATGCTGACATTTCTGTGTGGTCTTTCACCCAGATGTAATCTTAATGTGATTCCATCATAGAACATAAGAAACCAAATCTAACAATTCTTGGTTGAGAATGTAACGTGAAAACCGATATTTTTACATGTCTGCCTCTTCAATGCAGGGTGAAATTCCACTCCTGTCCATGAATGGTAAAATTCCATAATTTCAGTGAAATCATTAATTTGTCTAATGCTTTGCTTTTTGAAACAATCAGCGTTTCAGATTAAAATTTGCAACGGTGGCCTTGGTGCTCATGTAAAGTTTGAGAGGGAGCCAGCAGTGTTTGCTTTTCGCAGACTCACAAACATCAGTTTTTCCCCTCTTTCTCCCTCCATATGCTAGTTTTTCTTTTCATTGCTCGTAATTTTACAGGATTCTGTTTAACTTCAAACAAATTTATTTCAGGGGGCAAACGCCAGCCCAAGCTGAAACTAACTATTTGAACAAAGCTAAGTGGCTGGAAATGTATGGGGTGGACATGCACATAGTCAAGGTAAGGGTGATGACCTCTTTGGAAATGGTTTTTCTTGCAGACCAAATGTTCCAAGTGTTGTGCAAAGCTAAAAGTGCTGTATAGGAAAACAAATGAGATTAAGGTAATAATATGGTGCTTTTCTAAACTGTATAGCACTTAGGCTGATTATGCGCAATCACTTGGCACGAACTAATTTGTGTGTGCTTCTGGAGGCTGTAATTTTAATCTATCTATGTTTATATTGTGTTTTAAATATGTAATAGGTGCTGCAGATTTCAGTCAGCCTGAAACCTATGTGAAAATCATAGTAAATTAAATCAAAATTGGACTGGGATTTAATCTGGTATCAATTCACAGTTGTCTATAGAGAGACTAAATAGATTGTAAAGGAAGAAGGGTAGAGAATAACACAAGGAGGTTCTTTAGCCCATAAGCATATAAAGAAACCCTTTCTTCTCCTTCCCTCTTTATCCTGATCTCTAAAGAGTTGTGGAGTAGAATAAGCTATGTAGGAGGCTTTGTAGAGTTTTGTTATTGTAATAAAATAACAAATAGTATTTAACCTTAACACTGAAGGAAGGGATACATTGCCCATTGGAATGATTTATACATACATGGGATCCTACACGTGGAACTCAACACAACCTGTTTTGGTCTGTGATACTTAGGCGAGGGACGGCAATGATTACAGCCTTGGACTGACCCCGACGGGAGTTCTGGTCTTTGAAGGTGACACCAAGATTGGTCTGTTTTTCTGGTGAGATGGTTAATTGAAAGACTTAAAACTGTGCATTGTAGAATACCTAACTCTTTTACACTAGCCAAGAATCCTTGAACATCACAGTGTCTGAGACCATTAGTCAATATTAGTAATCTGCAAAATACTCCATAGCTCAAAATTATGTTGTTTTTTTTAATGTCCAAAATGTTATCTTCCTTGGTTAGTGTCCTTGACAAATATGTGAGTGGGTTTGGGGTGTTTTCATCTCTCTCCCGTATGTCAGTGCTAAATATATACACAATGAAACCCCTCCAGCATCACTAATAATATCAAGTATGCCTTCCCAGGTTGTCAGACTGCTTTATTGGATTAATTGTATGTGTGTTTAGTACTGGATATGTGGGAGAGAGGGGAAAGCGTTCAACCAGTCAAGTTGGCATCTTGGCAAAATGTTTTCTTTTTCGGGAGGAGGTGTGGGTATTGGAATCCTTTGAGTGCAAAACATCCTCCAGGTGGTTTCTCCCTTTTTGGAAATGACCCCTTTCTGCCCCACATGTACCACAGAAAAGGGTTCAGGCCTAGATAAAAGCACATAACCATATAGTGTGGTAAAGAGTGTGAAAATGCTTACCAACACCTGCAGTTCCATTCTGCAGGCTTTTGTTGGGGTAACACCAGTTTGTTGGAGGTATTTGGAGCAGTTCCTTAGGACTTGTACAGTTGCATATGGTTGAAAAGCGGGCGGAAAGATGGGGAACCCACTTTCAGATTTGGGTCTAGGCTTAAGCAAGGCTTAAGGGTCCAAAGTTGTTTTCCCTGGTTTCTGGTTCCTATTTCTCATGCTTATTCCCGTGCTGGTTGGGTACGGGCAGGAGGGTGATCAGGCAAGTTTGTTTGACTGGATCCAATCTAATTGTATAAAACACCGTTTGCCTTAATTATCATCTCCCTGCCCAGAAACAATAGACTGTACTGATGTCATCTAAAAATCCATTTTAAGACTCCCTATAGAAGCTTCATCTTTTTAAAAGTTGCTATAGTTTTTGAAATCTCCTCAATTCATAACTTCTTAATGACAAAGTCTTAAACCACCGGCTAATACACACCTCACTGGGACGTTTATTGTAGGATCTCAGTCTGTTTATATCAGTTTTTAAAATGGGTGAGTTCTAGAGCAGAACAGTGAATATGACTCTTTTGTATGGACCAACAAAGATGTGTTTACACATTTCTATTCTTCTTCATCTGACAGGCCAAAGATAACCAGACTGGACTTCAAGAAGAACAAATTAACACTAGTTGTTGTTGAAGACGATGAGCAGGTAGTTAAAATTTGCTGTTAGCTCTTTTAGCTGCTGTGTAACTAAGATTCACGGGCTCTAGTTAGTTACTCCTGCACTCATTTCACACTTAAGTTTGCAGGAGTAACATGGCAGCATAGGAGTGTTTTTAGTTGTGACTTCTTGGGGGTGGTGAGTTTACATGTAAAAGAAATTTAGCAGTGTGTCTGATTTGCTTTTCAGCTTTTAAAAGGGCAATGCCTTGCTTAACTAGTATGGGCCAGAGAATTTGGAAAGAGCAGGTGTACTTTGGTGTGTTGTGTAAGAAAGCTAATAAAGGTAGGTAGTGTAAATGCCACGCAGTTGGAACTCATTCCTTAAACAGATGCCAGGAATGCCCCCAGAAGGAGAAATTGCTCTGACTTGAGCAGATTATAAAAAAGTGAGGATTGGTAACACATGGAGGTGGATCTGATTTGGAACAAGAACCAGGAAGTCAGCCACAGAGAGAAGTACCTTTATGTTGTAATATTCCCATCAGTCCACAAGTTGTTCTGAGCTTGGCCTCCTAGGGTATGTCCACACAAGGATAAAAAACCCACGGCAGGCCTGGGTCAGCTGACTCAGGCTTGCAGGGCTAAAAATCGCTGTGTACACGTTCAGGCTTAGGCCTGAGCTCTGGGATCCTGTGAGGATGAAGGGTCCTAGAGCTCAGGCTCCAACCTGAGCCCAAATGTCTATATAGTGATTTTTAGCCCTGCAGCCCAAGCCCCATGAGCCCAAGTCATGACCTAGGCTAGGTGCAGCCATGCTGTGGGTCTCTTATCCCTGTGTAACATTTTTCATCCATCTTGCATACAAAACAGTTTATTGTAGGATCTCTTTTGCGTGCAAAGTTGCCAACATACATTTTAATACACAGTTTCAATGTCACTGCCCCACAACCACATACTCTAATGCAGGGGTAGGCAACCTATGGTGGCACACGAGTTGATTTTTCAGTGGCACTCACACTGGCCACCGGTCCGGGGGTGCTCTGCATTTTAATTTAATTTTTAAATGAAGCTTCTTAAACATTTAAAAAAATCTTATTTACTTTACATACAACGATAGTTTAGTTATATATTATAGACTTACGGAAAGAAACCTAAAAACGTTAAAATGTATTACTGGCACGCGAAACCTTAAATTAGAGTGAATAAATGAAGACTCGGCACACCACTTCTGAAAGGTTGCCGACCCCTGCTCTAATGTGTATATGTTTTGGGCAGGCCAGGTTGGACAGTGACCCTTTTAAGATGCCTCATGTGTAGTGAATTCATTGTTTAGTTACAGTGCTATTTGCTAACTTGTCAAAAGCAAATCTTAGCTGATGTTGGTGATGCCCTGATGTGTTGCTCCTAGCATAGAGCTGTCCTGGCACTAAAAAGTATATTTAATCGTAAATTTATTCCATGAAAAAGAAATGGCCAAATCCAGTTGTTCCTAGAGTTAAAAATACTGAATATTCTCTCTAGCAATTGCACTTGTATTTGGAGTATTTCATCTATTTATTCTCAGGCAGAGATGAAGGGGGGGAGATTTTTCACCACAGATGAATATAAATTTTATTGAGCATTCATTAAATTGTGGGGAACTCTGACTCACTCGAGGCTGTTTGAAATCATGGTGTGTTTTATGTGCTTTAAGGGGAAGGAGCAGGAGCACACTTTTGTGTTTAGGCTGGATCACCCCAAAGCCTGCAAACACTTGTGGAAGTGTGCAGTGGAACATCATGCTTTCTTCCGCCTAAGGGGACCCGTCCAAAAAGGCTCAAGCCGATCAAGCTTCATTCGGCTGGGATCACGGTTCAGATACAGGTCAGAGTCATTTCTCATTCACTGTGTCTCTTCTATCCCCATTTCCAGTCCCTTGGGTAATGCACAAGTGAGAAAAGTGGTATCCAGTTTCCATAGTGTACAGAAGATTGAATGTCACAAACTGCATTTAGATAAATTATTTAAATTAGGCTGTTAAACTGGCCAAAATAATGCACAATCTTTATTAAACAACCCTTTCCAGATTTGCTAACTGAACTTAGGCTTTTTCTGATCTGTGCAGTAAAATGTACTGGGGCAGTTTCCCAAAGTCAACAGGTTGTCCTGTTTCTTACTTGCAGTATATTATACCTGTGCTCTGTAGACTATCCTGGCTTCCCATTTACTTCCAGGTACAGTTCAAGTGGTTGATTTTGATTCATGAAGCCGTGTGATTTTGGTTCTGGTTGAGAGTCCACTTCGTGTCCCATATGGTGCATGTAACTGACACACTGTAGACTTACACATTTCATGGCAGAGCAAGGCTTTTGACTCTGGAATTCATATTATTTGTGTTGAGGCAGTGCCCAGAAAGCCCAATTGAGATCTGGGCCCCACTGGTTCAGACACTGCATAAGCATATAACGAGGCCTCGTCTTTGTCCCAAAGAGCACACTGTACAGGGTCTTTTTACCTATGGGGTGGATTTGCTAGGGGGGAGGCAGGTTTAGTTTCCTCTGTTTGGGATTTTTTTTTTTTTTTTAGTTCTCTTTATTGGGTCCTGGGTCAATTAAGCTATTATCATTTCGCTTTATTGATCATGTGAAGTCCATCTGCGTACGCATTGTGATAAGTGCGTTGTGTTAATTGAAAAATATAATAAACATTATCACCATTTGTAAAGGGTATGAGGGTCACTTTAAGGACATTGTCAAATAGAAGTAAGTAATTTACTTGCCCATCTCTGGAAAGCATAATCTGCAGTTTGGGCAGAACCCCTAGAAAATGTAATAGGGCTATTAAGGATGTGAATTTAGGGCATGTTGAAAACATTGGCTTGTCCGCTCCGGAGAATGAAGTGACTTACATTCACAGAACAGGTAAAGTACAAGCAGCGACAATGCAAACTCACCACGTGCTACCTTGCTAGAGCATACAGGTGGTTCAGCTGCTCCCCAATCCTTGGCCTGTCTGCTAAGCAAAGGAGCTGGAGATGGAGGCCCTGTATCACAAGCCCATGAGCCCTCAGGTTCCTCTCTAAGTAGGAAGACCGGTCTCGAGAAAACAGCATAGGATTGGGAGTCAGAGCATCAAAGTTCTAATTTCTAGCTCTATTATAGTCTTTCTATATGACTCTGGCTGAGTCTCTTGGGCTCTGATTTTTCCAAGATGTGCACACAGTTACCGTGATTGCGTGTTTAAAATGACTGTGTGTACCTTGAGGAATCTAACCCTGAAGGAATTATTGCTTCAGTTTCCCCTGCTGCAAATGGGGATAATACCTCCCTCAGCAGGGGATGAGACTAAAATGTTTGCAAAGTTCTTGAGTCCTTCTGATGAAAGGCACAATAGAAGTGTAAAGTTATTTATGTCTCTGCAAGTTAGGACTGCTGAGCCATAAAGCAAACGCCTACAAGTAAGCCAGACAAGGTATTTTGTCCTTATGCCTATATTCTGCCTTTGTAAACAAGTGCTTTGTCCCATCATTGTGTACCTTAACTTGCACTTTTAGTGGGAAAACAGAATACCAGACAACCAAGACCAACAAAGCTAGAAGATCAGCATCCTTTGAAAGGAGGCCCAGCAAGCGATATTCAAGGAGAACACTACAAATGAAAGGTAAACTGTGACCACACATTGTGGGCAGCACAGGCCACAATGAGATTGATAGAGTAACATCTTGTGCTGATTCTAGACAGGAGTTCTTGTGTGGACGTTTCTCCTCATCTTGGATGATGATTTTTACAATGATCCATCTTTCCTTTGAGTCATTGCTCTTGGGACATATTTGCAACACAGCATGCTTAACAAACTGGATGACTTCAAGTTGTCTTTGACGTTTTGTGAGGTTACCTAACAGCTAAGTCACCTGTGACTACTGTAAGATGTTTATATAGAAAAATAATTGGTCTAATAAGTAAAGAATTAACCAATATTTGAGCATGATCCCTCACTGAATCCCTTTGCGGTCTGTCTGTACTTTGTGTATTAGCTTAAAACTCCCCATCCTTGCAAGACCCTGAACAACTCTTTCCCTGCTTGCATCTCAGCCATTGTCCCACCTTGTGACCTACATGCTGCCAGTTTTTCTTGCCTTGATATTCCCTTTGTCTCCTTCTCTCACTCTTGCTTATGCCTGGAATGACCTTCATGTCTGCTTTCAGATCCCTTCATAAATCCTAGTCTCCAGTGTAAAAATGTGTTTGTCATGCTTCATACGTATTTGTTTTGCAGCTCCTTATTTGTCTTTACTCTAGTCTTTTCCAGTGTTTGTTTAATTTAGGTTGTAAGCTCTTTGGGGAAGAGATCTTATTTTTAAGTGTCATGGATATTTATGGTGCTATATAAATACTAACAGAATGAATGCAAATTAAATTTGTAATCAATCTTGTCTGGATTTTTTTTGCAGCAAACGTTGCTAAACTTGAAGAAACAAGGTAGGAGACATTCTGCTACTTAATTTCCTTTCTGTTCAGTCTGTATTTAGTCATGTGTGTATATGGAGGCAGGTTACAAGGTTAGTTCAAATCTAAAGGAGCACTGTTCATTTAGCTTTTAAGACCAGAATGGACCATTTGATCATCTAGCCTGACCTCCTGAATAACACAGGCCACAGTGAAAGTTGCTTTTTCAGTTTGGGTAGGTCCTTCCTATTTTTCAGTGGAGAGCTGCTGGTTTTAGGTGATGCTGTCTCATTGGAGGATATTGCCAAGCATGCGTCCTAGCAGGCAAAAATACTTTTGAATTCTGGGGTAGTGGGTTTATGACTAACTCCAGCCCACACTTGCTTTCAAGTGTTGGTGAGGAGGATAGCAGGATTTTTCTGTTGTGCCCTGTGAGAGAGTCAAGCAGGCAGGAATAAGAGGATTTCTTCTTGCTGACGTCTATCTAGTATGATGATGTGATTGAAATACAAAGCTTGTGGAATTCAGGAGTGGGGAGGAATACTGTAGAACTAGACACTTCCACTAAAATTATTCTCTTCATTTTTACACTTATGCCTTGACCTGTAATAATAATCAGAAGGGAGAGTGCCCAACATTTTAGGAGTGAGGCTGTAATTTTCTTCTGCATTTGTACAGCACCTAGCCCAGTGGAATCCTAGTCAGTGTCTGAGACTCCTAAGTACTACTGCAATACAAATAATAAGTAATGTTCTTCAGTTCACAATTCTCTTTCTACACCTTAGAAATCAACCCTTTTACTTATTTCACATTCCTCCTCTTCCTTCTTGAAAGAGGTCTTCCAGGATTGTATTATCATTATAGTAGTAATGTGCATCTCTAAAGCTCATACCACTGTAGTATCTATGCTTTTTCACATAAATGTTCACATCCACAAGGAACCGCGCTCTCTTTTTCAGCCCTCAGATTCTGGTAACTTGTAGAGTCATATTCCAAATGCAGTTGGGGCAACCCCCTCAATGCCTACCCAAAGGAGTTGTGAAATGTACACCAAAAGTGGTAAGCCTTGGACTCCACTGGTTCTCACCTCTCTCCCTTGCATCTCCAAGACCTAGCATAGAAGGCCCTCCCATTAAGGGCCTGTATGTTGCTCTCTGTCAGCCAGAAAGGGTCACAAGGAAAGCCAAGGTGTAGGTTTTGTTCACGATGGTTTCTCACCTTTATTCAGTTTCCAGAGTCTCTATCCCGCCCCTTGGTTGAAGGACCCATCTTTCTCCGCTTGTAAGAGCTCTGTTCCATTTTGTCTGTCTAGTGATGAATGCCAAAGATGGCTTCTGTCTGCTTATATCTACTTTGTTTCAAGAGGCAGGATGGCTTTATGCTGTTTTTCCTTTCCTGTGGACTTTCCACCTCCCTGTATGTAAGTAGGGCTTCCACTGTTTTGATTCCACCATGCTGAATTTACGTAGGAGACAGGTGAATAGCTGCTTTCTCTCCTGTCTGGGAGGGAACCTGTATGGCCACAGACAGTAAAGCATAATATCGTTAAGTATCTGTATTTCCTTATATTATAATAATACATACATTTCACAACAATATTAATTACCAGTGTAATTAGATTCCAGAAAAGACCTCCCTCTATACACTTTTATAATATTGTAATATTGTATACAATCAGTTGAGGTTCAGCACCCCACCCCCTCCCCCCATGTTTGTACACCAATAAGTCTTTGAAATGGATTTTTCTGAGGGTTACGCTCAAAGTAAAGTTTAGTCAGGCTGTGAGGAAGCTGACCTGGAGTCTAGTGGTGAAGGAAGCTCCATACTCTTTCTTCCCCCACTTGTTAGCTTGATAGCTTTTTTTTTACCTAATATGTAAAAAAACAGACCTTCATTGTCTTTGCCTGAGGATCGGGCTGGTCAGAGAATCAAATACTCATTCCTTTGTCTAAGGAGACCTGGTTACCAGCTCCCTCTGATATGCCCAATTTAAATACACTTTAGTCATAATTCCAGCATGCAGCCATAATTCTTAATACAAACCATGTACATACATTATGCAAGAATATAAATGATCAGTGAGTTATTAGTTTTCAGATGATACCTTACAAGGCATATTTTTGTACAAAGATCAGTACACTAGTGTGTAGAGTGTGAATACTGGGGTTCTTAAGGTCACATGTGCTTATAAATACAAGGTAACCCACTCAAACACTCCAGTGTACTTGCACTCCACTGCCCATGGTACATAGGCCTGGATATTTTCCAATGTGAGGCTGGCAGATCGTTCTTCTCCCACAGTGCCTCCTGTATAATGACATTCCATAGGGGCTTCATCTATTTCCAGAGCCAAAATCATATTCCTTTCGAGGCTGACTAGATTATTATAACAAGTTATTGGCTCTTCCTCCGTGACCCAAGGGGGAATTAAGTTTGTTTAGCTCATTGAATTTAATGTTTCAGAGTAGCTGCAACGGCCTCGTTTTTCTTTGATTTGTTTCTTCCTGTTCCTTAACATTCTCCCCTCCTTTTCAGTTGGGTTTTCATTTAGTAACTCCATGTGAATCCAGCTCATTAGGTGGAGCTAGCATGGGGACTGAGGGGTAGAGCAGAGAAGAGAAACCAAGGTGAATGCTGTCACTTCCCTGGCCTGTCTGATTGCCACCCATTAACTGGCGCCAAAGAAAGCAGATTGAAAATCCCCTTGTTGAAGTATGACATAAGATTTAAAAACATCATAAAATCCTCAGTATGTTGTTTTGTTGTGGGCTGTTTTTTATTCTCGGCCATTCAGTAATCACTGATGCTGAGGGATATTTGATCTGGCAATTTCTGTGGGTAGAGGCAGATGAAATTTAAAAGAGGTAAAAATGCAAATGCATACTGTGGCAGGGAAGCTAAAAGAAAACAGGGTGGAGGTAAGATTGGGAGAGCGGAAAGAGTTTTTAAGGTGAATTTGTGTTGGAGAAAGGATAGGCAGTGTTTTGAGTAAACTATAGTTTACAGTAAGGAGGAGGATTTTTTTGAGGTGAGACTTGAATGGTATGAAGGATGAGCCTACACCAGTGGTTCTCAACCAGCGGGACACGTACCCCGGGGAATATGCAGAGGTCATCCAGGGGGTACGTCAACTCATCTAGATCAGTGTTTCTCAACCTGGGAGTTGCTGGATGGGCTTTGGGCAGGGAGGTCGCAAGTCCAGGGCTGGCATTAGCGGGTGGCAAGTAGGGCAACTGTCTCGGGCCCCACGCCACAGGGGGCCCCCCAAAGCTAAGTTACATGCTTGAGCCCCGAGCAGTGTGGCTCCGGCTCCTGACTCCTGAAAGGGGTATAGTAGTCAGGAAAGGTTGAGAACCACGGCCCTACACAGATAGGCCACTGCTAGCGAGAGAATGAGATCCCTTCTCCATTCAAGATATTCAGAGTAATAGCAACTGAGGACCAGATTGGAGGAAGTGAGTGGGTAGATATGAAGTCACAGAGAGCGGGTTAAGTGTAGCCATACTTAGGCAAGGAAGCTGATAGATTCCACAGAGCAAGGTTGTTTTTGCTCCATCTTCATAGATAGAGGGTTGTAGTAATAGTTGGTTAAGGGGCTGAGCCTCTGGGTTCTCTCCCTTAGTATGGTTCTGGGCAAGTCTCTTCACTATTCTGTGCATCATTTTTCCCCATGTGTAAAATGAGGTTAATACTGACCTACCTCCCAGTGATGTTGGGTGTTCGAAAGCTTAATTATAAGTCTGTAAAGTGTTTTGAAATCCGCTGATGGGATGGTAGATGTGTAGCTTATTTATTAGTGCTAATAATTGCTCTTCACATTTTGTCAGTGTGCCATTTTACTTGAATCTCATGTTCAAACCAGCCTGGGTGCAGGAAGAGGAGCTCAATACAATTTCCCCGCCTGCCTGTGCTGAAGGCTTTAGTTTCCCTGATACTCATCTTGGTGTTGTGTCATGGCACATTCACCCCCAGAGCAATCAGTGCTGTTTCTGAAACTGCACACTCAAGCATCACTAATTAAAATGCATCATGAAAGATGCATGTTGTTCCTTTCTTTTGTATTAACTCATCGGTGAGGAATGTGTTGATTGTACAAGCATTCCTCAGTATTTTTTTTAAAGGTGCAGTATTCTGTGCTTGTAATGCCACTCTGCACTTCTCCCTCAGTGCAGAGATCGTGGTAAGAGAACAGCCAGAGTGCAGCTTGTGTGATCTTGGTTGGTGTTATACCTAAAAGGCTATTCAAGTAAAAGGACTTCAACAATATAGAAACCAGTTTACTCAGCAGGTTGACTGACAGGATGGTTACTCTATGCAAATGATACCAATTGTTCCAGGCCAGAAGCAACTGGGGCATTTATTGAATTAATAGAATCTGGTTGAAACTCTTTTTTAAATGAGAGATTGGAAAAGAAGCTTTTTTAGACCAAGTCTTAGCATTTTTGGTTAAGAATCACAATGGCATGAATGTGTGTTGTTGTGGTGTTTTTCCCTTCCATGTCTTTCTGCCCCACGCCCAGCATGTGAGGAAACCCTATCTGAGACTGAGCCCTGAATTCCTTCAGCATCCCCTCCCCTAAACCCTTTATTACAGCTGCCATCCATCTAGTGAAGAAGGCAGGAGGCAAACACATTTGGATTTCCACTTCTAAATGGATTGGACTCAGTGTTACCATCTCCCAGGATATATTTTTTTTTCTTATAGCGCCAGCTCTTGGAGTCATGTGAATACATGAGAATCTCAGCTTTCATTTAAATATAAAAAGTTTCTATCCCTTATAATTGTGGAGAAGACCTTAAAAATGTGAAGTGTGCGCACTCTACATACTCAGATATTCGAAGACAAATAAAAAGAATCCCAAATGTATTTTTTTAACTCATGAATTTTTTGGTGGCCTGACTCATTATTTTTGAGTATCTGACTAGGGCTAGCAATATTCTGGGCTTCTGGGGAGAGTAGCCTTGTAATATACAATGTGAACGGTTGCTTTAGAACCTTCCTTCTGAGCAACTTCATGAGACTTCAGATAATAGCAGTTATTTAATCTCAGCCATTTTTGTCCAAAGTTAATTATACAATGAGCATATAACAGTAATGAATAGGGAAGGTATTTTTGCCATCTGTCTTATAAAATCTGGCTCTGTATATGCAAAAATTGCATTAAGTGTTAAAGGCATGCCTTAGTGTTGTCCTCGCCTCAAGGAGATTTCATATAATCCAACTAGACATCATGCAATGGGAAGGGAAAAAGTGAGACAGGATATAGTGAAACTCCAGCCTTAACAAATTGGGAGTCTGCTAGCCCTGCTCTCATTGGCCTGAGGTTGCTGACCACAAGCGTAAGGTTTTTAACTTCATTTGGATAGTGATTTTTAGATTAAATGGGGGTAGAAAGACCTCTAGTAAATGGGCATTCTACTTGAAATCTATCTGATTTTGGTCCCCCACAATATTTATAAACACATATCTTGATCCCTGAAAGATTCTGATTTTAAATTTTTCTTGCTTTTCAGCATTCCGAACAATGTCTTGCATCAAAATAATGGATCACAACAAGTAAGGCAACCTCTAAGTCATTCATTTCTGAGAGTGTTTCCCTAAACACTAAAGCTTCATTGGCCTTCACGGGTTTCAAGAGTTGGGGCCTTATGCTAAGCTTTTTAAATGCAGTGGCTTCCTTTGACTCTGACTCTAGATTCTAGAGTTACACATTAAACTAGACTCTTATTTCAGCTACTAAGTGACAAGTGGGATCATTGGTTAACTTGGCATGGAGGATTTTAGCTAACTATCTGGAGAGGGAGATTCCCCACCCCCTCCAACATGTAAACATATTAAATTATGCATAAATTGTTTAGCTGTGTATGATCTTTGAGTACTATAGTAACCCGCAAAACTGTACTAATGCTCTGAATGTTAAACTGCACACAAAGGAGAAGGGCAGAGCCTGCTGGCAGTTTTGCTTCCATCTCTTGCTAGTGTTCTGGGCTACTGCTCTGGTATTTTTGAAGGGACATGTACTTCTGCTACATCAAGGATAAATTACTGGCAAAATCTAAATTTTTTTGTGTTTTTAATAAAAGTTTTGATGCACTCATCCCCTCAGCATCTGTGCATGGTAGGTGCTTTGTGTCACTGAAAACAACCATTACCAAAACATAACCACCTCCCTCCAGAGTTATTAGAATGATACACCAGAGGGGTCAGGTTCCAGAGGCATGGACTCTTCGATTGGAATGCCCTGCCACCCATTCTGGAGTATGTTAGCTGAAGGGGCAGACAGTAAGTGCAACAGAGCAGATCACCACAGATAGATCACCCCCTGGTGGTGTCCTCCTAGGATTAAAAGTATAATCCCTTCAGCCACATCTGGAAGCAAACAGATGTGCTGGTGCTCTGTGTTCATAACCACTTACTCTACTTGAAAGGTGAGCTGCTTTATTCAGCACCAGTTGATGCTTCCGGATGCTATTCAGGGGTACATGAATTGCAGTAATCTAGCTTTTAGGTTACAAAGTTGTAGATCACTGTTGCAGAGCTAGTCACAGAGGGGGAACAGTTGCTGCATCCAGGTCAAACCATGAATGAAAAAGGGCGCTGCAGCTGTTACCTGCAAATCCAAGAGCAGCGCTGTATCCAGTATGACCCTGGTACTGTTACCAGCACTTGAAAAGTGGGACATTCATCTCCAATGGGGGGAAGTATCTATGGGAGAAGTCTTGTCAAGCCTCATGTTTGGGCAGGAGGAGGAGTTGTGTTTTTCCATGTGTCATTGTCATGCAGTAAAGTGTTTAAGATGACTTGCTTGTTTTTGTTTTGTTTCCCAGAGCTGGAATGCAAAGCCGACCCTGCCTGTCAAAATGACAGTTCCATCTGGCCCAGTCTTAGTGGAAATAGAAAACCTTCCTAGGAGCCCTGGAGCCAGCCAGCAAGACATGAAATGGTGCGTTCTCCAGACCCTTCCTAGTTTTTCTTTGATTGAAAAGGAAAGGTCATTTGCTTATGTACAGTCCAAATGCCTTTCTTTTTATAGTTAATCTGCTGTTAAACTACTTGTATTGTCTTTTTGAGGAGAATAAATTGTGAGTCAGGTTAGTGGTGATAAAGCTGGATCAGTGCTTTGAGACCAGGCAGGGAGTGCTGCAGAGGCAACCTGCTCAGCTTCTGAGGGAATCTTTGCTGCTATTCCTATGGAGGAATCTGCTGCAGCATTTTCTAGCTCTGGTGGGAGTTGTTCCACCCTCTACAGCCAACATAGTCTCTGTAACCCAGTGCCTGGAGGCATGCAGCCCAGGAGCAGAGACTTGTCCTGTTAGATCCTGGGGAAAACGTGCCAATCGTAAATCAAGTTTTCTGGATGTCTCCCAGCAATCTTATGCAATGGGTAAACTGATTCTACAGTGCAAAGAGAGGAGGAGTTTGTTTGGGGAAACTGAAATGGTTGAAGGATAAGAGCTTGATTTCATTTAATAAAATGTCTGCTCTTGGTACTCCAGCATTTGGGTGAGATTGAGAGAGTAGCTCTTAGTCTTTTAACCCATTGTATCCTCTAGCATGGGTTGTGACTTCAAAGGGGGATGCAGTAATCTCAGAAGTGGAGCTCTGATTTGTTAGGCTTTGAGGAGCAGCTGTGATGGGATGCAATGGATTTAAAGCTCTTATCCTAAGCGGTTTCAATCCTCAAAAGAAAAGGTCCTCCATTTGGCTAGAATCTGATTCTCTTTTGCTTGTACGTCTCTTAAAGACAAAACTATGTAAATATGGTTAATACCGGACAGTAATGGTGTAAAGAAATGCATTATACAAATCTAACTAATTACATATTAAGTGGGTTTTTTTTAAATATACTGGATCTTGGATTTAAAGAGGGAGAGTAATTCTGCTCTGCATCTGCTGCATTGAAATTCTGCTGCAAAACATTTGATGAAATGGTGCTTTCTCTTTTTCTTTTGCCCATGATTTGCCTAGTATCTGAAATCTCTGGGTTGTCTGTGGTGATCTCGTTGATCGGTCGATTCCTTCCCTGGTGGTGGTGGTGGGTGAAAGGTGGTTGTATCTTTATTCTTTCAGCCTTCTCAGTATGATTTTGTTTTGTATTTACTCAGTCTAACTGCAAGGTGCTTGCTAGAATCTGGTAACGTCGTTGTTCGGAACATTTGACTCCAGCTCCAAACGGCTCTACATAGGTGTTTTATGGTGGTAGCAATACTGTTATGTAGCAGTAATAAGGTTTCTGTTCTACATTAAAGTTCCATTACTTCTGTCCAGAAGCTGAGAGAACTTACAGGCCCATCTGTGGCAGTTTTGATCCCAGTGTGCCTGGCTTGGGATTAAGAGCCTGAACCTGTGTTGCTGACAGACCTTGTCAGGAAATCTAGGCTTCTTTGCTAGATTCAGCTGCAGAAGGAAGTTTGTCTGTAGAAGAGGGTGGCTGAATATAAAATTTATCTGTGTTACCTAATGTAACATACCCCAGAAAACATCCATTCCTACTTGACACAGTTTTAATATATTCACTCAGAAGAAAATAAAACTTTCTCTGTGTTTATAAAAAATATTGTAGTAACTCATGGAGCCAGTTTTCTTTCTGGTAATGTGGTTTTAACATGGTTTGCTAGCAGCTGTTCTGCCTGCTGTGGTAAGGGATGAATCTAGCCTTAAAATGGGGAAATAAAGAACAGTTTGGAGCTGTGTTGTCAACTGTGTGTGCTGCATTCAAGTTTCACAGGCTGGAAATGGGGTTAGGTGGACGCATTGCCGGAACGTATGTGTCTATTTGGAGGGCTGTAACTTACATGACTTGATATCTTAGTGTCTTGTTGCAGCTAATGGGTTTTTTCCTAAACTGCCCTCTGCCTTTATTTGGCCTATTTCCGCATGAATTGGCTTTGGCTTCTGTCACAGAAAAACAGTCCTCCTTTTTGAAAGATAATGTCCATGGATAGCTGAAAACACTGAAATATTTCAGGGTTTTTTTTTTATAGCGGTGGTTGGGGTGAAGGGATTAGGGTTAAGGATCTAACCTGTCAATTTCTGGGTATTGTTCCTTGCAGATATCTCTACTGGCTACATTACAGCCCTTCCTTTAATTTAAAACTGGAATGCTGCAGGTGTCATCAAAAATGATAAGCCAGATCATAAGAAGGATTTTCAGTCTTTTTGTTCTCTGATTTTGAAATCCTCTGCTCCATTGTTTAAATTCCTCAGTACAGAAGAGGTTTCTCCACCTTTTGGCCAGACAAATGAAAATGTAACCATCAAACAAAGTGAGGTATTAGCTGCAAAACTGGAGGTCCCCAAACACAAACAGCATCTTTCTGGCTTTGTGCTAGACTAAAAGAGTTGCTTCTGGGATAAAATAGGGGAAGAAGCAATAGCAGGTTAGCAAGTCTATTTCCGTGTCAGGGAGCAGGCAGACGTCTTACTACCTCCTACTGTAAGCAGCTTTTAATTTGGTTTCTTAAATTATGAAAATTAGGGAATAACTTACAAACAAACCATTTGATGGCTGTTTTAACTTTTGGACCTCATATGCCATTTCTTCACAATATGAATTGCCAAGAACAAAATTCTGAGCAACTATGGGTGAACGTCATGCAAATCTTCTCTCCTTTCTAAAGGAGGACTGTCTAATCATTTACCCCTGTTGTGAATCCTGCATGTCTTTTCTGCTTCCCTGGCTAATGTGATCTTTTAGCTAATGTCCTGCCTGCTCAATTGTTTTGGTGTGGTTAAAAGTATTAAACTGAACTTACTGGGGCATGAGAACTGATGAAAAAGGAACACTTTGTAGCTGTAGCTGATGATCCACTGACTTGTTTATAGTTAAACTAAATGACTGACTCTAAAATTACCCTATTTAAAGGAGGATATTTTAGGAATTTGCTCCCTTGAATAGCTTAGAGAGAGAGCTTGTTTTTTTGTGAGCGTGTCTTACTGAAGTGTACTTCAGCCTCACGCAAACCATTCTAATGCAGGGTTCCGAGTCGGATAGAGAAACAGCTGGAGCAGTCGCTACATGTTGGCTCATTTTTTCCATCTTGAGGCTTCTTATAAGCAAACGCTTAAAAATTCTAAAATCAATTCATGCAGGTGTCTGTTTCAGTGGAGCAAGTTAATTATCCCAAGGCCTTGTTGCTTCCCGTATAAGAATTACTTGGCACTTGCATAAATATATTAATGTCAGGACAGTGCTTTATACATAAATCGTGCTGTATCCTGTTAGTCTTCCTAACCCCTTGAGGACTTTATTCCCAGTGTGGAATGCATTCGCACTGGTTATGTATAGTCACTTTTGTATTACTACATTTTTCAAACAAATTGGAAAACAAGGTCTTGGTCTTTTCCTAAAATAATCCACCTCCAATCATATTCTCATATTCAAGGTAATCAAGTACAGCTATGATCAGGTTCTTCAGTAATGTCTAGTTCTTTAGTGAATTCTGCTAATGAAATGTGAGAGATGTGCTGTAGTGATCCCCCTCTTTGACTATAATGCTTGTTTTTATGATGTCCTCTTTCCTCCTTTTCCCCTCTTTTCATTTCCCTTGAGAACCTGCCTTCTTTGGTAGCTTTGAACCTTGCTATTGCATGTAGTAGCTTGTTTCCACTGTGCATTGAGACATGTCATTCAAATCCTTTAATGCTGCTAAACATGTAAAGCACTCTACGTCAAGGAGGTGTATTCCTTCATGTCTTTGCCTGTTTTCTCATCTGTAAAATGGGGATAACACTTAGCTTTGTAAAATGCTTTGGAATCTATAGATGAAAAGCACATTGTAAGTTACAAGCGTTACATACATGGGATGCCTTGACTTTCCGTTTTGAAGCTTTTGCAGAACTACATATACAATCTGGCAGCAGCAATGAAGGGGTTAATTTGACATTCCAGCTATTTTATTCTGTGTATATCCTTGCACACTTCCTTTATTAGGTGTTTGACATTCGACAATTTAGTTCTTCCTTATTACTCTTTTTTTCACATCATTCTTCCCTCCTTTCCTCTCACCTCCTACTGTCTTCCACCCCCTTCCCCTTCCGTTGCTAATTACTAACTGTGCCCCCTCCCAATCCCCAATGATCCAGGCCCTTTGATGCTGCTGACTGCCGTCAACGTGGTAGAAGTGTATGGAACGCATGGGCCCCACCCTCGACCCAGTCTGCGGATAGACACTACACTGATTTTGTCCATGAGCGCAATGTGAAGAATGCAGGAGTTCATAGTGATGCCATTGGTTATGCTGTCCAAACTACCATGACCGATCTATGAGACATTGGCCTTTTTGGAGCTTGAGGCTGTTCTGTAACACCGTCTGGAACGTTACCTTTTCTGAGTTGTCTCTAAGATAAGGACAATGGACCCAGAGCTGATTAGGAAAACCCAGACCTTGTGCCAAGGCCCCTGCATATGGTGCTGTTGTATTGAATCTTTTAAAGAAAAAATAGCCTATACACTACTAGTCTGTTACCCCAGGTATTCTTGTACTGAAAAGAGTATGTGTATCTTTTTAATTGTGTTAAGATTTTTCTTAACGATTAAAGGATTTTAGCTGGTTGTAACTCTGAGGACCCCTGCAGGAGTTTGCATCTGTAACAAAGTTGGGTATTGCACCTGTGGTATTAAGTGTGATTTCAGGAATCAAACTAAATCAGAGGACCATCATTGTGCCCTTCCTCTTGCACCATAATGGTTTGTTTAAAAAAGCATGGGAGAAATGGGTGACTTACAGTTCAAGCACTCCAAGTCTGTTGGTAACAAGTTCTGTAGTTATTTTACTTTAAAATGTTCCTTGGAAATTAAATGAAATTATTTTATTTAAAAAAAACAAATCAGAGCCCCTGAAAAGGTAGAGTCCAGAGTTGAATTGGAGGGGGGGACGGGACAGGGAGAGTATATTTTTTTGAAGGATGTCTTAATTGCTTGTATAGGAAAACCATGTTTATCCCCGGTTTTCACTGTAGGGAAGGTTTTAAGGCTTTTGCTATTAGTGGAACAGCTCAGTCCATATCTATATGTACACTTAAGAACAGCTCAGTTCTTAATACACTGAACCATAGGCTTGATTCTATGCCTGTTGTCAGTGTCCTCCTAGCAACACTCCACCCCAGGTTGGATAAACACTATTACTGCTACTCCAGAAAACAGTTTGCCATGAGTTTTTTAGCTCCCTAGTGTTTTGGTTATTGTTACTAAAATAACTGGTATGAAGCAATAGTTTGGAAAATGCTCTAACTTTGGGAAAATACCATTTTAGTCTCTGTAATTGTCAGGGTGAGTTTACCTCATAAACGGAAACATTTTGAACAGTCTGAAGTAAGAGACGTGCACGTATGTGAGGGAGAGAGAGTGAGAGAAAGATCTTAGGCTTGGTCTACACACAGACTTACGTCGGTATAACCGAGTCACTCAGAGGTGTGAAAAATCCACAGCCCTGAGAGATGCAGTTGTACCGATTGAAATCCTGATGTAGACAGCAATGTGTCAACGGGAGTGCTGCTCCTGTCGACAGAGCTACTGCCTCTTGGGGAAGTGGAGTACCTATGCTGACGGGAGACTCTCTCCCGTTGGTGTAGGTTATGTCTTCATTACGCGCTGCAGCGCTCTACGTGTAAACTTGCTCCACATTCATAGTCGTCAATACAATATACTATCACGTTGGATCACAGATTTTCTTTCCTTATTTGGCCATTGTCTCTACCCACGGGTCTGCTACACCCCTCTCACCTGATTTAGGAATAGGATCTATGGGCTCTGAAGGTCATGCCATACAAACATCTTTGGTGTAAAGGGAGTTTGCCAAACTACAGGGTCTATAGATGCCTCTCTGTTCTCCAACCTGCCAAAAGAGGACATTTCCCCCTTAAAAATGGCAATGGACCTTCTGTTGTTTGTGGTCTTGCAATTAGGAAATACACTTCTTAAAAAAGTCACTTACTGACATCTGAACCAATAACCGAGTTCACTGGCTTAGTGAGAATCTTGAGCCTGCTCTAACTTCGTTGGTTTTATAGCCAGATGCTGCTGCAGTTTGGAGTCTCAGAATTCACACTAGAACAAGGGCGGGCAAACTTTTTGGCCTGAGGGCCGCATCGGGTTTCGTAAATTGTATGGAAGGCCGGTTAGGGGAGGGAGATGTGGCCCCACCTCCTATCTGCCCCCCTCCCCGGGACTTCTACCCCATCCAATCCCTCTGTTCCCTGATGGCCCCTGACCCCTGCCCCATCCACACACCTCCACTCCCTGTCTCCTGACTGCCCCCGGAAACCCTGCCCCTGACTGTCCTCTGCCGCCCCATCCAACCCCCCCTCCTCCCTGGCTGCCCCCCGTAACCCGTGCCCCCATTCAACCCCCCTGTTTCCTCCTGGACCACCATCCACACCCTCGCTCCCTGACCACCACCCCAAACTCCCCTGCCCTCTATCCAACCTCCCCCCCCGGCTCCCTGCCTCCTTACCGCGCTGCCTGGAGCATCAGTGGTTGGTGGCGCTACAACCACACCACCGCCGCTGCCACCACGCACCACAGAGACCGAGTCAGGCTGGGCTCTGCAGCTGCGCTGCCCCAGGAGCTCACAGCCCCGTGGCCCAGAGCATTGCGCTGGCGGCGGAGCGAGCAAGTTGAGGCTGTGGGCGAGGGGTAATAGTGGGGGAGGGGGAGGGGGCGAGCCGCCCGGGCCAGGAGCTCGGGGGCCAGGCAGGACGGTCCCGCGGGCCGTAGTTTGCCCACCCCTGCACTAGACCCTTTCAGATAATGATTTTAGCTTCAAGGGGGTGTGAATATTTCCAGAAAATCTATGGAGTGTATCCCAAACTCATCTGGGTTTACAGAACCATATGCATTATTAAATGTCTTTCCCTTCCCCCCCCCCCTTACCTGAAAACAATAATAGAATTATGTGTGACCTGCAGCCATGAGGACCTGATACTGCACCCTTTCTTCATGCACGTGGTCTCATTGACTCTATCCAGAGTCAGAGACCACTCGGGTATTTAAGAACTGACAGACTGGTCCCAGGCTTCGAATAAGTGTTACTGACCATCAAACTTAATCTTTTTCCAGGCTAAACTATAACTTCTCTAAAACATATATCAAAATGCAAAGCTGTGACACTGTTTCCTCTGTGCTTTTGTCCGGTCCTTGCTGCTGTGCTCCAGATGAGATGGAGCAGGCTGCCTGAAGACCACCCATTCTACCGAATGATCCATGGAGATGACTGTTGGCTCAAAGGCTACAATTCTTGTAGGGGAACTCTCTCAAGTTAGTTCTTGTAATGCTCTCTACCTCCTGTCCAAAACCAAATGGGAAAGTGGGTACAAAGGTCGTTTAAAAATTCTCCACCGTTCAGCTTTAAGAGTAGAAAGTGTCCGTGTTGCTGAACGTGTTTGATCAATATTGTTCTATGAATAATTTTCAAATTGCTAATTGCAAATTTAATCTGTTTTAAAAGGAACTTTTACCTTTAAAGTGTTTTGCACATGGAAGGTGCTAACAAAGTAGGTGTAGTGAGGGCATAATTGAAATTTCTCCATAGATATTTTGGCAGCAGTGTAGAAGGGGAGATAAAATCAGATTACTTATGAAATTTAAGTTTCCATTTACCATTGTATTAAAAAAAGGATAGGATTGCTGTGTATAAATGATCCATAAGGTGAGCAGAGGTGACTAGAGTAGCTTCAGACTCCTTTTAGTTAGTTTTATTTGTGCAGGCGTTTGATGGTAGTGGATAGTAGGTTCAGACGAAGGTTTTCTTACTAACGCAAATACTACTACTTTTCAGTGTTAGTTTCTGTATTTCAGAAGTACTAGAAGAACTTAAAAATGAAATCTATCATACCAAGCAGGTACAGCACTCTACCTACCAGCTAAATATTCCATGAGTGGGGGAGAGAGTGTTTTTGTGTGTATGTAATGGAATGGCATGGCAAAACATCCCACTTTTTAAAAGTATTTTTGGATCTTTGTCATAATGATAAATACTTATTTTATTAAAAAGTTCATAATGGCTTTATGCTTATTCTACTATGTTATCCAAGAGCCTGTGTTTAGCTCCAAGGTAAACATGTTGGTTGTTCAGTTTACTGCAGATACTGACTGAAATCCAGATGGCAGAGAGCACTCGGTGGAATGAAGAAATTAGCTACCTCTTCTAGTGGGCTGTGGTATAATGCACATTGGGTGGCTATTGTGTTACCGCCACACTATCATTAAAGCTTGGTTGGCATATTCATTAGATAAACCTTGGTGTGGAAGGACGGCTCAGCTCATTCAATTGTGAAAAGTCAACTCAGGCTAATGGTTATCCTGGAATGGACTAGCCTGGAAATGAATTTATTTTTGGCATTGTAAATGTTACATATTATTGCCAGCTGGGTTTGAATCTCACTTTCTTCCTAAGGATCTAATGCTCCTCTGTCACTGTATTTACATTGGTGCAATTCAGTGGAGTTACTGCTGCTTTCCATGAGGGTAAGTGACAGAAGACTGAGGACTCAAGCTAGCAGACTGAAAACTGAAGACCATTAGTGGTCACATTGGCCACTTTAGATGTTGGTAACACGTAGCCTGATTTTTTCGAAGGAGCTGAATATCTGCTACAAGAATATCCAGAATTGTTACAATAAATGCTAAAACAAAAGATGGTTTGGAAGAGAGAATAAACCTCAGACATCAGTTTAAGCCAACCTCACTATAAGGGGGTAGGAGGAGAATCTCATGGGGGACAAAAGATCAGACATATATAGCCTGCTGCAGAGTTTCTTGCATCTTCTTCTGAATCATTTGGTGCTGTCCATTGTCAGAGTGGATAAAGGGCTTAGACAGTCGCGCAGGTCTGATTCAGTCTGGCAAGTGCAATGTTTGTCATTGACTGCAATGGGAAGTGCAAATGTTCAGCACACTTGAAAATTGTGTCGTGACTCTCGGCATGGATGAATTTGAACTGGTGAGATAAACGTAAAAGGTTCTGTTTCCTATTTCCAGTCCCCTGGCTCATATTTCCCTTTCAGAAAAATATCTTTTAGCCTGGAATGTATGCAACATGATAGCCGAATCCTCCATTAGTCAGTACCAATCTATTCAAGTGGCTGAACGATTCTGGGATATACATTTGCAATTAAATCTTTAATAGCAACTGTCCTCCTCCTACACTACCCCTGCCTTGTGGAAACACCCAGAAGTATTGCCACATGGTTTAATGGTGACTGCCCACACAACATTCATCTCTCCATTGCAACCAGCACCTGTTCCTAAGGAGCTTCTCTCCCCTTGTAACAGATGCCAGCCTGTAATACACAGTCAGTGTTGGAAATAATAATGAATGGCTCGTAACGTTAAAACAGCTTGGGAGTTGCCTTTGGAAAAGTTCAGATTTTGTCAGTCCCTCTACAAACACATGGGTGAAAAGAAGTCTTAACGATTGTGTGACCCTATCTGTTAAATAACAGAGAGCTTGCAATCCACATTTGAAACTACATGTTTCCAAGCACTTTTTCTGCTTTCACTTTAGAAATCTAGGAATGCTAAGAACGGCCTTCCTTAGTTTTTCTAAACACCTTCCATTTCTTTGTAGAAACTTTAAAAAGGTCACAAACCTACTTCCTCCTCCTTCCTTTTGCAGGTCACCCTCTAATAACCAAAAATGAAAGAAGTAAAAAAGATACTCAACTTCTTAATGCATGATATACAAAAACTACATTAAAAGAACATTATTTGAGTTGTGAAGTCAAGCACATGGAAGCTAAGAAATGTCAGAATTAAGGTTGTCTGTGCAACCTTAATTTGGCTCACTTGTGCATATGTATTATGACCCAGTTGGTAATTGCGCATTGACATAATAGTTTTTCCACAGCATCTCTTTCAGTCCATAGGCAGGACCCCCAAGAGGGCTGAATTAAGCCACAGCAAATCTGGCAATTCTTAACTTTCAAGTGCTTGACTGTGCAATCTAAATAATGTTCTTTTAACATTTTTGCATGTTATTTCCCATGATTTCTTGAAGGAAAAAGTTTAAAATACAGCTGCACACAATAGGATGTTTTGTAACAACCCACCCCACTCACATCATCACGGTTTGAACCTTGAGTACCACCGCACAGACAGCTTCCTCTTGCACTACAGAACTAACTACATCAGCTGGCATCAAGAGAGAGCTGTTTTCCCAGACTGGGAATGAAGAGCTGGGTCTTGGGAGTTGTTAATGGGAAGGAGCCTGTGAATGGATTGCTTGCGGAGGGGTAGGGGTTCAGTTATTAGAGGAAATCTTGCCTGGTGTACTCACACACACTCCCCTCCCCCCCTTAAAAAAAAAAAATTAAGGGAACTCCATCCCCATCTGGTGCCACTGGAGGGAGAAGAGAGAAATGGGCTGCTGGGCTCAGCACCCCAGCCTGGCCCATGTGTCCTCAGCGAGGACATGGGTCACTGGGTTATGTGTTGGGTCCAGAGGAGGTAGGGAACCCAGTCCCATCTTTCTTTCTCCACTCCTGGTATAAGTGCTCTGTCAGTTCCCAGTCAGTCCCCAGCAGCAGCCGCAGCTCTGGCATAAACCTGGCCTCAGAATGTTTGAGTTTAGTTAATTGTTTTGGTAGGTTGCATTAATGCTAGTGTTTTCCAGTGTGCAACAGTGCTACCTACCTGGTTTGGCTTCAGGCTAGCTATGGTCTCAGTTTATTCAGTCAGGTTGTATCTCCTGAGCGTCCCAGAAAGGATTCACTGCCATGCTCAAGTCTCTTTCTGAGCATAGTTCAATTCCTAAAATGAAAAACTCCAAAACCAAAAGCAGTTCCTTTGCCCACTCTGGGCTACAGCTCCCATGGGCTTTTCCCCTTCAGCACTAAAAGGAGGACCTCCCTTCAATCCCCCTGCTTCAGAGACTGCAGCTGGAACCCGTCTCCCTCCTGCACCTCCTCTCATTTGAGCTCTCAGCCCTTTATAGGGATCTGAACCCTTCCCAGTTGGGTCTGATAATTGAACCAGATTGGCTGGCCCTTTAAAGGGGATGGCCACCCTGTTGGTGTGGCTGTTGAGAAATCAAACAGAATCAGGAAATTTCAAAAGCCAAGGTTCTCTCTAACTTTCTTTTAGTTACGTTACAAACTTTGTATATTTTGTGGCATACATTGCTATCAATACATTTAACAGGCAAAGAGGAATACAGAACACTACAACCAGTACTCCTGGACAGGACATGTTATTGGAGATAGGAGATTTTAATGTGACAGTAGGATCGGATTGGATTTCCTAAATTGGAGCAATCGGCAGATTTGGAGTAGGTGGAGAACATGGAAAAAGGAGAGAGGCTACTAAATTTCTGCCTAAGTAACAACCTGGTGATAACACACTAAGCCAAAGAGGAAGTGGACATGGATATCACCTGATGGGCAAACAAAGGACATGATAGATTTTGTACTTGAGAATTGCAGATAGAAATCAAGTGTGTGGTTGTGGAGATCAGTTGCGGCCGATATCGGAGAAGACCATGAGTTACTGCTGTGGCTGAAAGCAGTTGAAATAGTGCCAAAGAACTAAGATCTATGATGTGAAAAAGTTGAAAGAGCAGATACCAGAAAAGACTAAAAAGAAGCCATGTGGAAAAACATCACCTCTCTGATGAAAGAAGTGAACATTGAAGAGATGTGAAACAGTCTTAAAAAATGGGATTATGAGAGTGGCTGAAATTGTGTTGGGCAACAAAGTCAAAACAAAAAAATCAAGGTGGTAACAGATGAAGTGCAACAAGCGTAGGAAGCTGAAGGATGATAAAAAGGAGGATGAAAGAGCTGAGTTCAATAGAAATAAAATAGAAAGCAAAGAGACCTAGAAACAACTGGATAAGCAAACAGTGTAAATAAGCAGAAGAATATTTGAAGAGAAATTTGACCTGTGTTTTATCGCACGATATGAGAACTAAGCCATCAGGCTTTTGATAACTTGCTATAATCCTTTCTGGTAAATGCTATGATAATGTATGATTGTGACGGGTTCGGTCACAGAGACCCCCTTGAGACTGTGACCTGCTGTGCTGAGATTACCTCTGAGCCCGTTTCCCCTGCCAGCTTGGGACTCCAGAACCCTGCCTTGTTGAGCCAGACACGCTAGCCTGCTGCAACACAGCCCCAGGGTCTGAAACATGCCCCCAAAGCTGCAGACTTTAACCAAAAACTGCTCGGCAGGTCACCTATCTCCAGCACCCAGACACCCAGTTCCCAATGGGATCCAAACCCCAAATAAATCTGTTTTACTTTGTATAAAGCGTATACAGCATATACTCATAAATTGTCCACCCTCTTTAACACTGATAGAGATGCACAGCTGTTTGCTCCCCTAGGTATTAATCAACTTACTCAGGGTTTATCAATAAATGAAAGTGACTTTATTAAGTATAAAAAGTAGGATTTAAGTAGTTCCAAGTAATAACAGACAGCACAAAGTAAGTCACCAAGCAAAACAAAACAAAAACACACAAGTCTAAGCCTAATACATTAGGAAACTGATTACAGATAATATCTCACCCTCAGAGATGTTCCCATAATCTTCTTTCACAGACTAGACTCCTTCCTAGTCTGGGCCCAATCCTTTCCCCTGGTACAGTCCTTGTCAGTTCCAGCAGACATCTTAGGTGGAAACTAGGGGTTTGCTGATGACTAGAAGCTCCCTTTGTTCTGTTCCACCCCCTTTTATAGCTTTGGCATAAGGCAGGAATCATTTGTCTCCCTCTGGGTTCCCACTCCTCTTTCTAAATGGAAAAGCACCAGGCTTAAGATGGATTCCAGTATCATGTGACATGTTCACATGTCCTGTGAGACCCCCTCCATTCTTCCTGGGCTGGCCCGCACATGTACAGTGGAGCCTTGCAGGTAAACAGAGCCATTTACTGTCAGTTGTCCTAGTCAATGGGAGCCATCAAGATTCTAAACCACTATTAATGGCCCACACTTTGCATAATTACAATAGGACCTCAGAGTTATACCTCATATTCCTAGTTTCAGATATAAGAATGATACAGTCATACAAATAGGATGAACACACTCAGATTATAAGCTTTGTAATGATACCTTACAAGAGACCTTTTGCATAAAGCATATTCCAGTTGCATCATATTCATACTTACAAAACATTTTTATAAAGCATATGGAGTGCAACGTCAGAATGGTGTTCCTGAAAAATTGATTAAGGTGATAGAAAACATCTACTGTAAATCAGTGAGTACAGTGGGATTAGAAAACTGATGGAATGGTTCAGGACAACTGTAGGAGTGAGACAAGGATGCACAGTATTACCAGATTTGTTTGGCTTGGTACTAGAACCAATAATGGCTGTAGCACTAAGAGGTGAAATGGGAAGAGTCACGTTATGGGGTAAGACCGTCATAATCTGAGATTCACAGATGATATTGACCAAGGAGGATTTACAGAGAATGAGGAGGTAGCCCAGGAAAGTAGAAGATTTAGATTGAAGATCAGCACGGAGAAGACAAAAAACATGGCATTTGGAAGACGAGAGAGAGGTAAAGATCAAACTTTGAGGCAAGACTAGAACAAGTGGAAAAACGTGTGTACTTTGGAGGACTAGTATCGAAGAATAAAAATGGTGAAGATGACATAAGAGGAGGAGTCAGAGTAGCTGCTATTCCATTTGGAAAATTCAGAAAGCTCTGGAAGAATAAAGACATTTTGAGAAAAACAAAAATTAGTGTATATGCGACAACTGTCATGCCAGTACTGATGTATGAGGTGGAATGCTGGAATATGAGGAAAGGCAATGAATGAAAGATTTTGACAGCAGAAATGAACTGGCTCAGGGGACACTTTGAGTTTCAAGACTGCAGAAAATAAAAAATGAGAGAGGAAATGGCTAGGGCAAGAAATAACACTTACCGAAGATACAAGAAAGATTACTGCAGTTGTTTGGAAGTGTGTCAAGAATGGACCCAGGATAATATCATACATGGTGATACATACCAGAGTGCAAGGAACTAGAAATAGAGGAAGACCGAGGATGCTTTGAATGTAATTGAAGAATGGCATAGAACAAAAAGGTTTAAAGATTAATGAAACTGAAACTGGCACAAGATAGAAAGTGATGAATAGACTTCATTTGGCCCCATCATCACTTTTGAGTTGACGAATGGGAATCAAAGATGAAGACAATGACCAGATGTTACATCTGGCATCTGAGATGCCACCATTATTTCCAATTCAAAGCATAGGGCAATCTGTGGTACCTCGGATCCCAAGGTGTGGTATCTGTTGGCAAATATTTACTCTTTTTATGGCAACCACTATGCATCTAACTGGCCATGTGAGTGCAGATTTGATTTCCATGAGCAGATGTGGTGCTTCCACACACAGATTAGGAACACACAATTGTACATGCCCGTCTTTGAAAATCAGGCTCTAATCTCCATACCCATCTGCAAAATAAGAATAAATAATATCTACCTCGCAAGGGTGGTGTGAATCCAATCAAAGCGCCTTTAGATCCTTGGACATAGAGAGTAGTCTTACTGCCTTTGCCCTTGTCTTACCCTTTCCTCATCCTCTCCCTGTGTTCTGGCCTTAACTTAGATTCTGAGCTCTTCTGGGGAGGGGAACCCATCTTTGTTCTGTAAAGTGCCATGCATCTCTATAACTCTTTGTAAATAATATTAAAAAGGGGGAAAGTTTTTTTTGCAAAGGGATACATTCTATCTTCGTTTTAAATTTTGATTAAAAAGTACTGAAGGTTTTGACCAAAGCTAAATTTACATAGTTGCTTGTCCACCTTTACAACAGTGGATAGATCTGCTTTTCAAAGCTTGGATCCAGATCTTGATTCGGGTTCCAACTTCCCCATAGCTGGGAAGGATTTGGATTAGCTGTTTGAGTATTATAAGAAGTAAAGGTGTCGCACAGCGCAGCCATTCCCATTTGCTATGTTTGCATGCAAACTCCATATAAAAGACTTCAGTGAGATTGTTTGTAGACACTTTTTTGCTTCCAGTCTGGTCATGCTGTGCTGATGATCACACTCCACAGAGAATTTTTCCTCTATTATGAACTGATTTTTCATATAGCGGAAGAAGTGAAGATAATATATGGACCTGTCCTGAGTTTTGAAGCTCGTTCTTCAAGGTATCTACCTTGTAGATTTTAAATTCCCTTGAAACCCAGTGTAAATTTATCTGAAACAATTTTTAAAGAATGTGCATGGGTGCTTGAAAACAACAGGCAAAGGAAAGTGACCTGCTTTTTTTACCTGAGGTTGCATATTTTAAATCCTTGCCTTGTGTTGTCACTTTTCTGAAATGATTCTACCTATCTCTGTCCATCTTCCTACTTTTGCAGCATGCCTCTGATTGTTGATTTACTAGACAGCAAGGAGTTGCTGGAGACTTGCATTGATGAGCCTGTTGCTAGTTTGACAGCAGGAATTCCAGAAGAGGCAGATCTTAGCTTTGTTCCTCCTGGCACAAAGGAGACAGCTGCTGAAAAAACAGAACCTGCTGGTAAGGAAACTTCCTGAATTATTGCTGTTATCATCCCATATAGAGACAGTGATGGAATTATTGTGATGACTGAGTACTTTTCCTCCAAAATCCCAAAAGACTCTACAGATATGACAAACTACATATATAGGGATCACTTTGCTCAGCACTGAAATACAGCCACCTTCTGAATATAATATAGGAGCTGTTTTAATAGCACACAGCAATATTGTACTATAGTTCAGAAAAGAAAATTAAGTATCACTGACAATACAGGTGAAAGGTCTTGGTAGATAGAACATGCTGTATAACTATATTGATGATTCCAGTAAAAAATACATTTCAGGATTCAGAAACAGCACAAATACTACTGGTATGTTTACCACAACCTGCATTTCCAACCATATTGTGTGCTGATTGCATCAGGGCTTATAATCCTGATAGTACGTGATCCAAGCTGTCACTACTAGAATCATGGTATTCCTGTTGGTGTATCTGTCTTCCTTAGATACTTAAATAGCTCCCGTTACCTTAGTGTCTCAGTGCCTCACATTTTCAGTGTATTTATCATCACAAAACCCCTGTGAGGTAGAGAAGTGCTGTTATGCCTGTTTTACAGATAGGGAACTGAGGCACAAACAGATTAAATGACTTGTCCAAGGTTTCACAGGAAGTCTGTGGCTGAGCAGGGAGTTTGAACCTGGATCTGCTGAGCTTGACAGTCAGTGGTTTCGGCTGGGAGAAATTTATTTCTCAAATCAAGTATGTATGAGTGCAGAACCAAGAGAAAGTATAATGGTTCTTTACAGAATATGTGAGAGAACCCATAAATGGTATAAATGCACTCTCTTCTGAGGAGCTACTTTTGTACTTGCAAATAATTCCTGAAACAGATTCACTTACCTTCCCACACTTGCGTTGAACTTTGTACTAGTACAAGACTCCCTCTTTTGGATTCAGCGCATACAGACCAATCCATGGAAGTTAAATTGTTCAAGTGTAAACAAGCAGCTTTATTTCATACTGGCCCAGACAGCTTGATCTTCTGATAATTCACGGTCAGGAAGGGTAAAGGTGAAATGCCAGATAACCCCATAGCTGCACTAACAGGGCCTTGGGTTGTCTCTGCCATCTTTTTCAGCATTCGAAGACACGTTGAAACTGAAACATCTGGAGACAGAACCCAGCCCGATGCCAGCGCCCCGCTCCAACATAAACATCAATATCAATAAACAGGTACTCGGGTTGCATTCCTGAAAGTTGCTGAACATGTTGTGATGATTTTGAGAACCCTTTTGCTTTCTGGTTAATGTGTCCCACTTGCAGGCTGTTTGAAAATGTCTATCAATGATGTTGGAGACACAAGAAAATCAAATGCATATACTTTGTTTTATAGACTGTTTTGCATGATAAGTGAATAATTTCTGCTGGAAATTAGCTAAGGACCAGATTTACAAAGGTTTTGTAAATGCCTAAACATGTAGGTAGGTGCCTAGTGGGGTTATCAAAGGTGCCTAGACACCTAACCATGTATGCAAATTGTGCACAATCTAGTACACTACTCAATTTCATACAAGGACAGAGTTGAGGGAGGAGGAGAGAGGAGTTTTTTTTACCTTTTAGTCTGTTTTATTGTTTCCAATCCAATACACAACAAAGCATACACTATAACAAGAGTTACTTCAATTCCCTGAAAAAAACTCTCATTGATTTCAGTAGGGTCAGGATTTCACCCCCTGCAGCTCATGTTCACCGTCTGCAAAATATTATTTTTATTATTACATGGGGATAATAACTTGATCTTTGATGGGAGACCACTTCTGTTAAATAACCTATATTTATCAGTCCTTTGAATGAATGTTTAGAGCAGGTTTCACTGTGCTTATTTTCCTTACAGGAGAGTTGTGCATCTTAATTCATTAATGTCAGTAATGCCCTCAGAGCAAATATAAGAAAAGGTGCTATGGGGGGCAGGGCATGGGGCCATGGTCTATAACGCATTAGCCTAATCAAAAGTATTTATAAACAGACAGATCACACAGAATAAAAGGTGACATGTCTGGTGACATCCTTTGCCCATAACAGTCCCACAAGCCCGTTGGGATTTCCCAAGAATTTGGGTTAATTTTCCCTTCAGATGCTGCTACAAAGCAATCTGATTAAAAGCAACTCAGTCCTCTCCCGCCATGTTACAAACCCAGGAGACTCACTGTATTTTGAATAGGAAGAGAAGGCAAAAGAACACACACCACACCACAGAATTAGCCCAGGAGGGCTAAAGGTTTGATCTACCTCCCATTGAAGTCAATGGGGTTTTCTCTTTCAGTTAAGTTGGCTCAAGATCTGTTAAAGATTTGGAGAAGTACATGCGTAGGTTGACTTGTGTGACTGCTGAGCCCATTCCTATGTTTCTTCCTTGTTTTAAGAAAAGGCTGTTGCTTCTATATGCTCATAGTTACTGGGTGTTGTGTTCCTGTCTCCTTTAAGGGCTGACAACTGGGATGCCTTGTGTACCTTTCTGTTTCACGACTGCATTACAAAGATTACCAAATCTCTAAGAAGATTAGTGGGTAGCTGTGGGTCTTGTTATGCCGAATGTAAACAAAGGCAAATGAACACAATTTATTTCAGAATATCTTGATTTGTTCATCTCCCTGTTGGCTTTAAACAAAGAGGGAAACAATTCTGTAGATTAAATCAAGAGAGAATAGAATGAAACCCTCTGTTCATAGTGTTAAATTGTGGCTACGGTAAACTAAACACACTGAGACTTGTATAATGAGCTAGTCTAACAAACAGATGCCTGTACCGTACAGCCCTGATTATGCATATGTCACACAGGACACTGAATAACTTTGGATAATGGAAGTTCTGGATAATCAAAATAATTTTCAGTTTAATAGCTATTGGGCAACATATTGCTGTTTAGATAACGGAGTTTTGCACACCTGAGGTCTAGATAATTAAGGATGAGTTATACTACGACTACTTAGTTTTGTAAGCAAAGACACCTATCTATAAGGACCTGCGGATGACATTCTAAAACTGATTATTGTGAAAATGTAGGGTGTAAACTCTATTTGAATCAGTTATTTTTCCTCTGGTAGAAAAAGAGAAAGTTGTTTGGCTAAAGCTTTTCAAGCTAGGCTGACTCTAAGCAAGTGGTAATTTGAGAATGATGGTTAAAAACAAAAAGAGCTAGAGATTGTTTGAGGAGGTCAATTTTGAGCTGGACAGAAATTGCAAGGTCATTTAGAGGGTCACAGCTCGTAGATCAAATGTTTCTCATGAAATGATCCCCAAAATGGTAACCTAAGAACAATAGTTAAAACCAGTTGGGGAGTTGCCCCCTTTTTGTTTTAAACCTACTGTTTTTGAAAGCTGCTTCAAAAAATCCTGTGTATATTTTATACATAAAATCTATTACAAAATGCATATGTACAAATTATGGACCTGATCCTGCAAGCAGTCCCATTGTTATCATCTACTCGGCTCATGTGAAAAAGGCTTGCGGTACATGTTCCTGTCAGACAAGTTATAAACTGCCACAGTGTATTACTATAAAGAGAAATAATTAAACTAAAATCTTGAAGTTAACTTTATTTTTGATTATTTTATTATCCCAGCTATTTCTCTTTCTCTGTTTTTGCTTGCTAATTTCAGCATGCTGTGTCTTTTTCTCTTTGTAATAATATATAAAATATCTCCAGTTTTGTTGTAGCATGCTGGAATGTACAAGGCAAGAGATTGTAAGAAGCATGACAAATTGCATTGCCAGCAGAATGGGTCAGTAGTTCTCTGCTTGTGAAAGCAAAGCAGTGTCTTGTACTAGTGAGCAAAAGAACTTCACCAAATGCCAGTGAATTGTTAATCAGTTCTGTTAGCTGAAAAACTTGAACGTTCTTCTCTAAAGATCAGAGCTTGTCTCTCAGAATCATCTCTAGATAATTCCAGATTTACATCCACTCTTGATTGGTTCTTTGATAGGGAAATATCTACCTATCTATCGGTCTCCTTAGAAAGGGCAGAATTTATCTGAAATAAGAATTTGCAAATGTGGAATGAATGGCTTTATTCTTCCAAGCCAGTTGCTGGATTTTCATAGCTGCTCGCTGCCAAACTTTGTTTGAATGGAAGCATGTAACTTTGTCATTCCCAAGCTTTTGACTAGCACATTGGCCAAATCTCAGGAGCCTAACAAAGGAGAGCAATTAGTTCTTAAATACACTTTCATTAGCTTCTAGAATGAAATGAACAATGAAACCTAGCCCTAGTTCCTGAGTAATGTTTTTACTCCCAAGGTGGTTTTTGGGGGTTTCTTAGTCTTGTGCTCTTTAAACTATCATAAAGAAAAGTGGAAAAGTTACTTGACAGTGTGGATGTACCAGACTCTGGGAGATTTTTTCAAAGGTACCAAAAGCAAGTAAGTGCCAAGCTCTCATTCAGAGTCAATAGGATTTAGTTTCCTAATTCTCATTTGTGCCTTTGAAGATCACCCCCTCTGTCATTAAACTGCAGCGTTTGTATAGTCTTCAGATGTAATTTGATGTAGTATAGATATGCTTTATAGAACAGATACCTACTAATGAACAAACAGTTAGTCTAAGCTTATTCCAGTAGGCAGGAACAATGAGAACTGCCATGGACCTGGGATATTTACAAACCTGCAGAGTTAGGTATCTTTGCCAACTACCCAAATTAAGTGTCATGTGCCAAATACTTTTATCCCCCACCATTTCTGATTTCTCTACTCTGCCCTTTCGTTAAACACAGAATAAAACTGGTGCAGGGAGATGTATGTTAATCTGAATAGAAATGTTTTCGTGGCATTCAAAGAAAATCAACAATAAGTTTTTATTTAAATATTTCCCCAACAATGTTGGGAGCCTAAACACATGCAACTGCATGAGAACCAGAAAGTGAAACTGGTGGTAAAGAAGAGTGAAAGTGACTGGGCTAGATTCACTGTCCATACTGAGGAAACTGCAACAAAAATAAACCACAGAATAGTGAAAAGTAAATAATATATGTATATATTTTTAGTTTTAATAATCAGTTACTGTAGCACCACTGGAAAAATGAATTGTAGAAATTCCATACTATAATACCGATTGAGAGTCTCTAGATTTTTTGTAATTCCAATGTTTTCGGCAGAATGTAAAGTTTTCATTTATAAAACAATCTGGTTGCAGCAATAACCTTTTAAATGTGAACCAGTGCAGAGAAGATGTAGTGAGTCTGCAGACATACTTGGGGCCAGATTTTGAAAAGAGCTCAACTCTGATTTAAGCATTATGAGTGCTCAACATGAAGCAGCTCCCACTAAAAACAATAGCAGCTGCTGGATGCTGAGCATGTCAGAACATCTGGCCCCATTTGTGGATGCTATGCACTTTAGAAAATTTGGCCCTTAATTGTTAGCTCAGAGAGATCAGAAATGTCTCCTGTTCTTTTGAGTGGGATGTTAACTCTGAAACCCAGTGTGGTTGGATTAATTTGTAAGGATATTCCACAGGAGTAAGGTTGGAATGACATTTATTAGAGACTTTATTCTGTTGAAATCAAAGCAGTGAAGGAGTCAGTACGACGACCATATGTGTGATTATTTTACTTGCTTCTCCTGTCAAATATTGACCATTGTATCCACAAAACACTCTAACTAGGGCTGGAAAATTATGTAAAGATGCTGCAAATATCTGAATATTCTAACTTTTTTCCCCTTGGCCCTCCACGTAGCACTCAGCAAGAGTGGGCAGTAGGGAAGATATAGCGAGATGGAAAGACTGAGAAGGAAAGGATAGATCTCAAGGATATGGGGAGAATTAATGGGGAGGGTTAATGACTTGGTACAATAGAAAGCTTGTTTTTGTTAAACTATTCCATAAAGTTATAAACCATCCACTAAATATTTTTAATAGCATTTCATATATTTAGTGTGAATGTGTCTCCCCCTCCCCCCCCCCTAAAATTTCTTTTGGACATAATTATTGGCAACAATTAAAAACAACCTATTTTACATTGACAGTAGCCCTTTAGGGTTGGCCCAACTTTTGCCTTTGGGTATTGCTGATTTAGGCCAATATTTTTAAATCTGTGTGCCTAAAGTTAGGCTTATAAATCCATACTTGGACATCTAAATAAGTGGTCTGATTCTCAAAAGAACTGAACATCCAGCAGCTCTCACTGAAAATCTTCGTTTGCAATTCCAGTTAATTGATAAGGTTAAGAGTGAAGGGGGGATGTCAGTCAGCAGTGAACGGGTTACCCATCTCTTGTTGTCTTTGGTGATCATGCGTAGTTTAAAAAAAAAAAAAAAAAAGTTTCTGCTTACAAGCCTATGGGCTAAATACTGCTCTTTCTATGCACACCAACAGCTCCTCTGGCTTCAGTGGGCTTTCTCCAGTGTTTAAGGCCTGCAGTATTGTGGCAATATGTTGAGCACTGTAGGGGGAGAAGATCTGCCTAAAGAAGAATCAGTCTTGCTTATCAAGTGACTAAATATATGGTGAGGAACGTAGGGCTCTGGAACTTCCCCCGCTGAGTCGCACCCTGAAGAGAAGGGTCATAAGGTTTAGTTTCCACTCAGTTGATTAGCATCTGTCACTAATCAAATAGCAGTTAGCAGATTGAAAACTTAACACTTTGCAATTAAGAAAAATAGTACATATAACCAAAAAACCCCAAACTATTGTAGAATAGATATTGCAGGTTTTGACTGATCTCAGTGTGTGTCTGTCTAATATTTTCCTTCTGAAGTAATTTAGTGGGAAAAGTATTGTGATAGCATTATACGTCTGGCAGGTTAGTCTAATATACTACTGGAGTCTAAGGAAAAAAATCTCTTGAAGCTGCATTTGAGAGCAAATGTTCAGCTGCCTACTTAGGATAAATTGATTTAAGATGGTAAATACCTTATTGTTTACATTAATAGGATTTAAAACTGTATTAAAAACCCCATCCGGTTGCTAGGTGAGTAATTGCATATGGTTCCACTCACCAGAGTGACATAGTGTGGAAAGTTGTGCATTGCTCATGTAAATTCTTAGCTCCTGATTTTCAAAAGCCTTTATTTTCGTACAAAGCATTATGTGCACAGGGTTGTAGAAACAGATCTGTGCCAAGATGCTATTAGTAAAACGCATCATTTTTCTAATGATAGGATTTAGAATAGTTAGCACCTTTCCTCTTGAGAGCGTTTTGTAAGCACCAAGGCCTTGATCCTGCATGTCCTTGTGTACTGTCCAGTATTGTGCACAAGGGCTCTGCTCCACAAGGCAAACGGATGCTGCACATAATACAAGTAAGGTTAAGCACCAGGCACAATCATCTGCACTGAGCAGTGGGTGAGTCTAAGACCCCCATTGTGCACCTACTCCCTTATTCACCTGTGCAAGGTGGAGAAGAGCTGAGTGGGGCTAACAAATGACTAAGGAGACATGGGCTGAAACATGTTTCTCAACATGGTAATGAAGAACTTCACTCAGTGCTCCCCCGAAGTCTCACTGCTGTTATTAGTCAGGAGGTGTAACTATGTGGCCTTGCAGCAGTATGCTCATTATTGCGGGATCAGAGTCCCATGCTGTCCACCTCTTGCATTCTGCATCTTGCCTGGCTTTAAATGCAACACTCAACCCCTGTGCTGTGTAGGATCAGACCCTTGCTAGTTAACCCTTTAACTACTGTTTTACAATCAAGTTTCAAAACAAAGGCAGAAATTGTTTCTCTGTTTGAATATTTGCCTTTTCTGATATTTTTTCCACTGAAGCCTTGCTATTTAACGTTGGGTGTTGATGTTTATGGACTCAGCCCAGCCCAGGTTTTGTCATGCAGGGGATGTTCCTAATGAACATTTTCCATTTCTAGGATGAGGTGGTGAAGTTGACAGATAAGTGTCTTAATAACGCAATTGAGAGCCCAGTAACAACATCAGAGCGTCTTCCTGCAGACATAAAGAGCAACATCCTGAAGGCGCAGGCAGAGGCAGTGCACAAGGTACATACTTTGCTCAGAAGGATTATGCCATTCTCAGGTGTTCCCCTTAGGACTGGCTAGAAGGGACACCATCAAGAAGCCTCAAAGCATAACCCTCTGCTTGAGTTTGACTCTCTTGATACTCTGCTGTCCTGGAGAGGCTGCTGTATGGGACTAGTCTTTAGGTATGAAGGCTCTGTGTAACTAGGGGGTCAAACAGTGGCAGAGTGGAACTGCCCTCTGCCCTTCAGAGGGAGATCCACTGACCACTCTGCCAGTCTTGGGCCTTAATGGGGTCCCTCTCAGCATATTCCAGCTTTTCCTTTCAACAGAGATAAGGATCTGAATATGTTTGGTGCTTGCACTGCTAGCAGATGTATTAAGAAGTGATAATTGTTTCTTGGAGGACCTGGCTGGATTGTTTTACATTAGCACTGAGGTTTTCATGAGAAAAAAATAATTGACTGTGCTTTGTTTGAATAGCAGACACATTGCGCACTTTCCCCTTGGGAAGGGAAACTCCAGACTTTTCCATGAGTCTCTAAAGTGAGACAAAGATGGAATTAAATTTTGGAAACTTATTTTCGTGTTCATTTCCTTTTAGATCACAAGAGAGGATAGCATGTTGGACAACAAGAAAGCCAATATTCACGATGCCACTGCCAGGTACTGCATAGGACTGGAGTAAAGAAGCAGTGTGCTCATGTGACCTGAGCACAGGCCTGGGAGTCTGGAGTGCTGGAGGCATACTCCTGATATTCTTACCAGTGGTTTAGAGCAAGTGATTTAAGTCCACCTGTGAAAAGAGGACAATTTAAGTTTCCACAGCTGTTAATTTAGCGTCTTATAAGGTTTAATTCTTTAATATGTGTAAACACTTCAAAGAAAAACATCACTATGCACTGTACTTGCTAAGTGTTGTTTGTTATGTACAAGATAATTCAGATACTCAATTTGAGCTTTCCATCTTTTTCTTCCTTAACCCATTAATGGCATTACCTTTTTTTAGGTAATTTAGCATGGTGAAAGTTGCTACCTGGGCAGTTTGAGACACTGAAGTCATATCCTGATACACAGAACAAGCACAGTATGTGCAGTGACCATGCATACTGTGCCACATTGCCCCACTAGAGTTAGCCACACTGCTCAGAGTGCCAGCAACGGGATTACTTACAACGGAGTTTATATAAAGTGAACACCTGTGTGCAAAAAACTGGCACTGACAGCTCATTTCACAGAAGTCATTGCCAGGGTTGGCTGGATTTGAACTAGGTACGTAGAGGTTAAAGCAGTAACTTTGTGACAAGTTATCTGAGATAATTATGTGGCAGGCCCCAGAACATTTGCATAGTCAAGTAACTGACAAGAGTTTGGTTTAGCAGGGAAGAAAATGTCTTTCTCCTGAAGACGGATAAAGAACTGGCAATGAGGAGTTGTACCTCTTCCTTTTTGCAGGGGCATCCTGATCTCAGGGAAAGCACAGAGCAGCCTGCTGGCAACCAACCCACTATTTCAGGAATCAAGAGAAGTGCTGAAAGAAATCCCTGCCTCAAATGCCTTCCTTCCGTAAGTGCTCTGGAAGGAATGTTACTGGGATAAGGAAACAGCTCAGAGATTAGCCTGGGAAAGATGAGAAACAGCTGTTAGCTAGCAGGATGAGCAGTCAAACAACGCTTCCTCACCAATGAGAGGAGGAGGAGAAAAGCTCGGCTGGCTTCATCTGCTGACTTTTCTTTATCACACACTCACTAGGGTCTTCAGGGTGCATGAAAATAAATGGCAACAGAGCAGAATGATGCAGCAGGGATGTGCAGAAATTGTTGTTCTTGATATTATCCTTTAGCCTGTGTAATTGCCTGTTAAAATATTTAAAATCAAATAAATAGCTAAAAGGAATTTGATCAAGAAAGTGCAGTCAAAATCATACCAAAAGAGAATAGAAATACAAGTGTGTTTGAGGTTTTGTAGATTGCGGTGAGAACAGGGTATTTTTAGTGTAAACATCCCCACATGAACCTAAACGCAACAGCAGTGCCTGAGAACTGATTGGGAAAGAGAGTGAAATTAAGCAAACTAGGAACGAGCACCAGCCCTGTAGTTAGGAGGCCTGGATTCTATTCCTGCTCTGCCAATGACTCACTGAATGGCTTTGAAGGAATCATGCCTCAATGTTCCCATCTGTAAAATGGGGATTAATGCTTACCCACCATAGAAAAGTACTTTGAGATCTATGGATGAAAAGGGCTAAAAATGGTCATTACTGGTTTTATTTGCAGGCCTTTCTCTGACACTCAGCTCTGTAGCATGTGAGCCATTCATTCAAATTAATTTATCCTCACAACCCACCTGTGAGGCCAAGGAAGTATTATTCCCATTTTATAGATGAGGTACTTAGGCTCAAAGAGAGAGTGTGAGTGTCTTACTCGTGATCCAACAGGATGTCTGTAAATGAGTGGGAACAGAACACAAATTCCCAGTCCAATGCCTAAACCACATGACCTTTTTCTTCCGGTAGAGTTAAGTTAAACTCTGACAGTAGTTGGTCCTCCAGTGCCTAGAGAGCATCACCTGTGCTAAGAGTTACTAGTTTAACTATCCTGGCTGAGTGGAATGTAAAAAGGTAAGCAGCATAAATCATGGAAAAGGTGCATTAGCTTTTAGTGATATGTGTAAGTATTTCTTCCCCAGTTAGATGGATCTGTATCCAGCTCTCAAAATAGGGGTGTAACTAAGATCAGCATTTGGCCCCTAGTGTCCTTTTTGTAAATGATTATGTTGATATGCTGAGATACATTAGTACACCAGCTTCATTCTAGTCACATCTCTACAACCTCCATGGAAATCAGTGTGTTAATGAAGATTTTCAGTAGTTTGTAACATTATTTCTTGAGCTGCTGACCTTGATGCTAGACTTCCCTTGTGCATAGTCTAAATACTATAATTACACGTGTTTGTGGTGGGAAATGTGTATCCATGTGGTTCCTCATTTGCTTAATCTATTCCCAGGTAGAAGTGAGGATTTTTTGTGATTTACTGCTTGTAGTGCCTTCATTTCTAAGGGGTTTTTCCAGCCGTATCACATATAAACATGAAGAGCTGATGAGTGTTTTGGCAGCTGGCTGAAGTGGGGTCAGCAGCACCACATATCAGAAAGAGAAAGTCATGTAATCTGAGAAAGCAGATAATCATGAGATTTCCATAGGGGACAAGGATGATTTGTTGTCTTTGTTCCTATACTTAAATCAATTTGTCTGCATTCTCTCTTTGTACGAATAACTCCTGTTAAGTAGGAACACATTAATTGCTAGACTGGATCAGACCTGTGATCAGTCTAGCCCAATATCCTGTCTCTGTTAGTGGCCAGCACCAGATTTTTCAGAGAAAGGTGGAAGAACCCCACAGTCGGTAGATATAGGCTAATATCCCCCCATGAAGGTCTCATTCTGATCCCTTAGTTTGAGACTGGCTGAAACCCTGAAGGCACATGGTTTATATCTGTTCCAAATCTTTTGTTAGCATTAACTGTAACAGCTCTGAAAATTCTTGTTATCCACATAAATGTCCAATCCCTCTTTGAACCTTACTAAATTCTTTACCTCAATGGCATCGAGTCCCACAGTCATTACATGTGGTGCGAAAAAGTATTTCCTTTTATCATTTTGGAATTTGTCATCTTTCAGTTTCATTAACTCCTGTTGTTCTTTTGTGTTGTGAAACAGTGAGAACTGAAGTTTCTGATCTGTCTTCTAGACCATTCCTTGTTTTAGCACATCCCCTTTTATTTGTCTCCTTTGTAAGGTTAAACAATCTGTCTTTTCAATCTCCCTCATAAGAGTGTCTATCCGTGTCCTTGATCATTCTCGTGGCCGCTTCTGTGAACCCTCTAATTCTACAGTACCCTTTGTGAGATGGGGTGACCAGTACTTCACACTGTAATCTAGATAAGACCATATAATTTGAGATGGAATTGATTTATATAATTGTATTATAATATTTTCCTTATTCTCCATGGTACTAGTTGTGCATCCTGACCTCGTTTGCTTTTTTTCCATCATAGGCTGAGGTCTTCATTGAGTTGTCCAGAGTGATATCCAAGTCTCTTTCCTGAGTTGATACAGTTAATTTAGAACCCTGTAAGGAGTAAAAGTAGATATTTTTTTCCCTTTTAATGTGAATTAGTTCGCATTTATCAACATCGGCTTCATTTGCCATCAATGTTGCCCATTCACCTAGTTTAGATTCTGAAGTTTCTGACAGTCTTCTCTAGACTTGACACAGTTATCTAGGTTAGCCATCTGCAGATTTTTCTACCTCACAGCCTACCCCCATTTCCAGATCAGAAGAACCTCAGAGTTCAGTTGTTCATAACTCTGAACAAAACGTTATGGTGGTTTTTTCAAAAGTGTACAACCTAATACAGCTTTGAAACTTTACTGTGCTGATGAAAAAATACTGCTTTTAACCATCTTAATTTAAATGAAACAAACACAGAAACAGTTTCCTTGCCTTGTCAAATCTTTATTTAAACATTCCCTTTATTTTTTTTGTAGTTTGTTTAACACAGTAATGTGCTGTATTTGCTTTTTTCCCCCTTTGTCTCTGCTGCTGTCTGATTGCTTACTTCCAGTTCCAAATGAGGTGTGTGGTTGGCCAGTCAGTTCATAACTCTGATGTTCATAACTCTGAGGTTCTACTGTAATTAATAAATATATTAAAACAACACTGGAGAATACAGAGGGCTTGTATACATACAGAAATTGCACAGGTTAAATGAAAGATGTGATGTTAAACTGATGCCACTTTGTATATGGGCACTTTTACCTTGGTTTCAAGTATATGTGCAAACTAAACCAGTGTAAGCTCTGGCTAAACCAATGTAAGAATGTCCACACACACAGCTGAACCAGTTTAACTAAATGGGTTTAATGTTATGCCTTTAGTTAAAATTACACAATTTCTGCATATAGACTTGGCCTGAGTGTGGGCATACACGCATTACAAAGCAGAAGGGGGAATCTTCTGGATCTTTCTGAGATTGCCATGCTCTCTCTGAGAAATCTGAAATACCTGGCATTCTCCAGTTTTGCCCCTAAAGATGCAGAGAGGACAGGTGAGAAGGAGGCAGCCATGAAACTCCAGTTCTTCTTCAAGTAGTGCCCTTATGGGTGCTCCACTGTAGGTGTGCTTGCGTCCCTGTGCGGCTGATTGGAGAATTTTGGTAGCAGCGTCCGTTCGGCCCACACATGTGTTGTTCCCCACCCTTGTGCTCTGCCACAAGGCTAACCAGCGTTGCATGGGCGAACCCTCCTCCGTTCTTTCTCAACTGCCCCTGGCTAGAGGCAGCGCTCTAGCTGTCCGTTAACAGATTGTTAACTTCTACAGACTTGCTAATCGTTTCCCTACTTTAGATACTACTTAGAGTTTCCTTTACGTTCTTTTGGTCTTTTATTTATTTTTTTTAATCTTAAAATTTTGTTTTTGTTCGACCCCCCCTGGACATATGCCCGGTTCATCACATTTCAAGGTGTCTCAGCTGCAAAGAATCTATCCAAGTGACTGGTGGACATTCTTAGTGTGTCCACCGTCTGGGAGAAAACCACATTCCCCAGAAGCGTGGTTTATGCCAGCAGTTGAAACCCAGATCCAGAAAAGATAGAGAGCTGAGACTTAAGCTTCTTCTAATGGAAGCGGCCCTCCAACCAGCCTCAGACCCGTGCCAAGACTTCACACGTCGAGAATCCTCATTGCAACCCTCTACATCTAAGGGAGAGCCTTGGCCTTCTATTTGGACAGGACAAAGGTTTTTAGAAAATCTCCTACGCTCTTCCTCTCCATTGGGGATAGGTCTCAGGGCACAGCAATTTCAGCTCAAAGACTCTCCAAATGGATCTCAAGCTTTATCAAACTCTGTTATCGGATTTGCAATTTAGTGCCTCCATCCGTAATCCTTATGCACTCTGCAACATAGAATTCCTCACCTGTTGCATTCTTCAAGGGTATCTCTATATCAGAAATCTGCAGAGCAGTTACCTGGGCATCTGCACATACCTTTGCCGAACACTATGCCACCCTGGGGGACTCCGCTGCAGACGCCAGATTGGGCACCCCAGTACTATCATCCATAACAGACTCGACTCTGAGGCCCCAGTCACTTACAGGGGATGCTGCTCAGGAGTCACCGACAGTGGAGCACTCATAGGGACATACTTGAAGAAGAAGAGGAAGTTACTCCCCTGGTGCAGTACCAATGGTTCTTTGAGGTGTGTCCCCCTGTGGGTGCTCCACAACCCACCCTCCTTTCCTCTACTTTGGAGTTCTCGTCATAAACTCTGTGGTAGAGAAGGAACTGAGGAGGGTTTACCTGCGTTAACACCGCTTAGCGTTGTGCAGAGCACAAGGTGGAGACAGGACACTGCTACCAAAATTCTCCGATCAGCAGCACAGGAACGCAAGCACACCTACAGTGGAGCACCATGGGGAGGGGACACCTTGAAGAACTATCATTACTGCACACGGTGAGTAACTACACAAGTTTGAGACAAGCGCTGTAAAAAATCCCCTCTGGGATGAAGATGTTGACATTGTTCACTGCCTGGGATGTCTGCAGTGCAGGTGCTGAGATGGCTACAGGTACTTGGCAATCACATCAGCATCTTTCTTCTTCATAAGCATGAATCTCCTCCTTGCCCTATATTGATTTGTTGTTGTGTTTCTAGGCTAAACTGTCATAAAAGCAGCGCTGGTTATTTCACACGGCCTCTGCAGTGTGGTGAGAATGTTTTCTTCTTTCAGTAATGCATTAGAAGAGGATAATGCTGCCTCTGGCCCTGAAGAATCACAGATTCCAGCTATTCTGGCTCCAGCAGAGGAGACTGCAGTTTTAAAGGTACACACCACCTGTTTGTCTGTGTGCAAGGCTCTTCATTTCACACTGAGACACTGACACTATCGGTTTAATACAAGAGGAACGGCTCTGTGCACATAATAAACTTTACAGCAGCATATTTGTTGTAGCCACACATTTACCAAATCGTGATTTCTGCTGTAATAACAAATACCATATGACCCCATTTTAAACCCCACTCTGGGTTATGTCCCTTTGTGTTGTCTGTCCAACACTCTGGTTTCCATAATACTTCAGGATGGCAACCTGGAGCACAGTATTTTCTAAACTGGCGTGTGGATGAATCTGCTTTATCCCACAGTTTTGGTGTCTCAGGGAACAGATTCTAAGAATGAAATTCTGCACAGGTGTAGTTCCCACTGAAGTCAATAGCAAGGGCAGGGTTTGATCCTGAAGTTTTTATTGTGTTGCTTAGATTTTTATTCTGATTCAAAGATAGTGTGTTCTCCATGGGTGCACCAGTGAGCACAAATAGTAGATGTTTTATGTGCATGTGACATGGTCAGTATCTCTGTGTCCATCTCCAGACAATTAAATGACAGTAACATGGAACTCCTGTGATATTTCACTAGGCTAAGGGGTTCCGTGTATGATTCTGGATCCCCAAAAGAGAAGGCTTCTTAGCTGCTGCACCTCTAACCGATTTTATGTTGCTGATTCCAGTGCACTGCTATATCCACTTTTCCCAAGTTTAGATCTTCAATCCAGAGACTCCACTTAAACAATTGTATCATCCACATGCACAAGTGCAGTGGATGATTTTACACCTACACAGCAATGTAGGTGTAAAATCTTCTAGCACAAAGCCTAGGCTGGGGAGATGAGAACAGAAGGGCTTGTTAGTAAAGATCTGATAATACTCGTTTTTGTTTAAAAGATTAACAAAAATCAGGCCCGGCAATGGAACAGTAAATTGACGAGGGCGCTCGGGAATCAAGAAACCACTAAAATACTCCATCTGGTGACTAATGGGGATTTAATTAATAACTGATTTATTTTACAGAGCAGTCCAGATGACCTTGATGTTTTGTTAACATCACTGACGGAGAATCTAATTGACTTTACAGAAACCATTCCTCGGGTAACTATGTTTCAAAACCAGTTGCTTAATGGGAGCCTCCTTCATGCATACAGATTTGATTTAACTATTGACTATTTCTTTAAGGAAAATGTAATCTATTTCTAGATATGTCATTTGGTATCTGTCCATTGGATTTGTGTCTGATATGTAGTAGTAGCATGGTTGCTGGTCTGATAATCCACGTGTGCCTTAGGTTACCACTCTGATCTGTTGGGGCACTATATGGGTGCTCGCCATATTACGGCTCTGGACCAGAAGTGAGGTCACCTGAATTGGTTACAAGTATCATAGTTTAGTTTGGAGCAGTTTTCTGCCCTCCCCACGAATACCGCACTGCTTATCGGTGCATTCTGGAAAAATCTGGACAGCTGCCCCAAGCACCTCAGCAGGGATAGGGAGTACTTGGAAGGCATGCACCCAAAGCAGCACCCATGACAGTGTGCTCTGGAGTGCCTTTACTGCACAGAGAGCTGGGGAGGAGGAGGAGGAAGACCTGCCAAACCAGTTGCAGAAAAGGGTCCGAGACACTGCAAAAAAACTCCCAAAAAACTGGTTACTGGAAGGCAGCTATGTGCTGAAACCTAGTCAGCTGACCACTGTACTAATCAATTAGCAGCCATGTGATGTGCAGACACAAATTATGTTTAAAGTCAGTCACTGTTACAAGCAGCTTGATTCAAAGCCATAGTGTTGGATGGGCCCTTAGCAATGGTGCAGGCTGACAAGATATAAATAATGTGATAGTGCTGCTAGCAATAAATTAACTTTTGCGTCAAATTGTTTTGAAGAAATAATGTTTCTAAAGCATTTTGCATTTCATTGAAACTTTTCCAGCATGTTTATTTTCCTTTGGCAGGTGTCTTCCCAGCCCACAATTACACCCAGGTGGATCGTGCCAGTGAGTTATTCAATCATTCCTTTTATTTATAATTCAGAGTGAAGATTTAATGGGATGTTCTCAAAAATAGTTTAGTTTTGTGTTAAATTTTATTTAGGTAGCTATTTTTATGGGATTTTTTTTTAAAAAAATCTGTGCCAATGGATTTTTAGATGTAATCATTCCTCTTTTTGCTGTTCGAAAGCCATATACAACAGTATTGTGCTGTTGGGATCCAGGCAATGAAACTGACAAGAAACCAAACAAAACTGACTTGCACAGTTTCATTGTCCAGTCTGAGTGAAATGAATCAAACAAACATAGGGTGACAACATCAATAACACATTTGAAACTCCTCCTGGCCATGACTAGTAATGCTCAGATGTGGGATTATTTCTATTTAAGAAGATAAATTTCATTTTCACAGTCTTCTATTTGAGTTATTTTCTATAAAGTTTCTTTAATGGTTTCCATTTGGTTGACACCCCTTCCTTCCCCCCCCCCACCCTCCCAAACTCTAGGAGCATGTTCGTTTCCTCTGACATTGTGACTTCCAACCAGTTAGGCACTACTGACAAATGTACTTGTCCCCTCACAGCAGTGCTTTTGACCCCAGTTTCCTGTTTCATTCTCCCTAATTCAGAGTGGGCTGGTTTCCAATGGGCCTTTGGGGAATGATGTTGTTTTAGCTCTAAAGGCAGTGAAAGGCAGCACCGAAGCATTGTCACTCCCAGCTGGATCTCCATCATCACAGCAGTCAGCTGAAATCCTTGCAAGGTAAGGGCTCTTTCCCAGCTATCTGATGCATTGAGTGGAGGTTGGGGAGAATGGTGTCCTGCTCAAATTCCAGCCTGAGTGGTTACATTCTGTCCATTCCTGCAGCTGGGTATAGTATATTTCGTTTCCTCTCCTAAACTTCCGTGTACTGTGGGGGTACAGTGGTTTCATTTCACCTTGCAGTGTTTAAGTAATTGCTGTGTATAGTTTGTATATCACTAGATAGAGCAAGTGATGAAAAGCACTGTATAAAAAAATAAGCTTTTTATAAGAAAAGACGTTAACAGACCAGGAAAAGGAAGTACAATGAATAATAGAAATGCAGCTGCCGAGTTCAGAGGTAAATCTGTCCCCATACAGTCTGCCAATAACAAAGCAATTTAGTCAGCTGTGTATGGAAAAGAAAAGGAAACAGAAGTTGTGAATTTCTGGAAATCTCTTCCACGCCCCACTGGAGCAATATAAAACAACATATCCAGCAGGTTTAAAAACCTAAAAGACATCAAGAACAGGCACATCATCATTTACAGGTACAAGCTTTGAAACTGATCCCACGTTGAAAAAGAGAGATGAAATACCAAATAAGCATAAGAACAGCCATACTGGGTCAGACCAAAGGTCCATTTAGCTCAGTATCCTGTCTTCTGACAGTGGCCAATGCCAGGTGCCCCAGAGGGAATGAACAGAACAGGTATTCATCAAGTGATCCATCCCCTGTCTCACATTCCCAGCTACTGGCAAAAAGAGGCTAGGGACACCATCCCTGCCTATCCTGGCTAATAGCCATTGATGGACCTATCCTCCATGAATTTATCGAGTTCTTTTTTGAACCCTGTTATAGTCTTGGCCTTCACAACATCCTCTGGCAAGGAGTTCCACAGGTTGAGTGTGCGTTGTGTGAAAAAATACTTCCTTTTGTTTATTTTAAACCTGCTGCCTATTAATTTCATTTAGTACCCCTAGTTCTTGTGTTATGAGAAGGAGTAAACACTTCCTTATTTACTTTCTCCACACCAGTCATAATTTTATAGATCTCTATCATATCCCCCCTTAGTCGTCTCTTTTCCAAGCTGAAGAGTCCCAGTCTTATTAATCTCTCCTCATACGGCAGCCGTTCCATACCCCTAATCATTTTTTGTTGCCCTTTTCTGAACCTTTTCCAAATCCAATATATCTTTTTTGAGATGGAGCAACTGCATCTGCACCAGTATTCAAGATGTGGGCGTACCATGGATTTATATAGAGGCAATATGATATTTTCTGTCTTATTATCTATCCCTTTCTTAATGATTCCCAACATTCTGTTTGCTTTTTTGACTGCCGCTGCACATTGAGTGGATGTTTTCAGAGAACTAGCCACAATGACTCCAAGATCTCTTTCTTGAGTGGTAACAGCTAATTTAGACCCCATCATTTTATATGTATAGTTGGGATTATGTTTTCCAATGTGCATTACTTTGCATTTATCAACATTGAATTTCATCTGCCATTTTGTTGCCCAGTCACCCAGTTTTGAGAGAGCCTTTTGTAGCTCTTCGCAGTCTGCCTGGGACTTAACTGTCTTGAGTAGCTTTGTGTCATCTGCAAATTTTGACACGTCACTGTTTTACCCCTTTTTCCAGATCATTTATGAATATGTTAAATAGGACTGGGCCCAGTACAGACTCCTGAGAGACACCACTCTTTACCTCTCTCCATTCTGAAAACTGACCATTTATTCCTACCCTATCATTTAACCAGTTACCAATCCATGTGAGAACCTTCCCTCTTATCCCATGACTGTTTACTTTGCTTAAGACCCTTGTTGAGGGACCTTGTCAAAGGCTTTCTGAAAATCTAAATACACTATATCCACTGGATTCCCCCTTGTCCACATGCTTGTTGACCCCCTCGAAGAATTCTAGTAGATTGGTGAGGCATGATTTCCCTTTACAAAAACCATTTTGACTATTCCCCAACAAATTATGTTAATCTATGTGTCTGACAATTTTGTTCTTTACTATTTGTTTCAACCAGTTTGCCTGGTACTGGAGTCAGATTTACTGGCCTATAATTGCCGGGGTCACCTCTGGAGCCCTTTTTAAAAATTGGCATCACATTAGCTATCCTCCAGTAATTTGGTACAGAAGCTGATTTAAATGATAGGTTACAGACTACAGTTAGTAGTCCTGTGATTTCACAATTGAGTTCCTTCAGAACTCTTGGGTGAATACCATCTGGTCCTGGTGACTTATTACTGTTTAGTTTATCAATTTGTTCCAAAACCTCCTCTAATGACACCTCAATCTGGGACAGTTCCTCAGATTTGTCACCTAAAAAGAATGGCTCAGGTTTGGGAATCTCCCTCACATCCTCAACCGTGAAGACTGATGCAAAGAATTCATTTAGTTTCTCCACAATGGCCTTATCATCCTTGAGTGCTCCTTTAGCACCTCGATTGTCCAGTGGGCCCACTGGTTGTTTAGCAGGCTTCCTGCTTCTGATATACTTTTTTAAAAAAAAATTGCTATTACTTTTTGAGTCTTTGGCTAGCTGTTCTTCAGATTCTCTTTTGGCTTTTACACTTCATTTGCCAGAGTTTATGCTCCTTTCTATTTTCCTCACTAGGATTTAACTTCCACTTTTTAAAGGATGCATTTTTGCCTCTCACTGCATCTTTTACTTTGTTGTTTAGCTATGGTGGCTCTTTTTTGGTTCTCTTACTATGTTTTTTAAATTTGGGTATACATTTAAGTTGAGCCTTATTATGGTGTCTTTAAAAGCCTTGTTATGGTGTCTTTAAAAAAATTCCATGCAGCTTTCAGGGATTTCACTTTTGGCACTGTACCTTTTAATTTCTGTTTAACTAACCTCTTCATTTTTGTGTAGTTCCCCTTTCTGAAATAAATGCTACAGTGTTGGGCCGCTGTGGTGTTTTCCCCGCCACAGGGATGTTACATTTAATTATATTATGGTCACTATTACCAAGGGGTCTAGCTATATTCACCTCTTGGACCTGATCCTGTGCTCCACTTAGGACTAAATCAAGAATTGCCTCTCCTCTTGTGGGGTCCAGGACTAGTACTCCAAGAAGCAGTCATGTAAGATGTCAAGAAACACTATCTCTGCATCCCGTCCTGACATGTACCCAGTCAATATGGGGATAGTTGAAATCCCCCATTATTATTGAGTTTTTTAGTTTAATAGCCTCTTTAATCTCCCTGAGCATTTCACAGTCATTATCACCATCCTGATCAGGTGGTCGGTAATATATCTCTACTGCTATATTTTTATTATTTGAGCATTGAATTACTATCCATAGAGATTCTGTGATACAGTTTGGTTCATTTCAGATTTAAAAGCATGTTGTAAATGAGAACAAATATAGATCTCATAATTAGATATTTGGTCAGAACTGTTGCCAGAAATTCTTCAACTGAGTGTATTCAATCTCCAGCCCTTGCCTTCATTTTTTTCCCAATTCACTTTGCAAGCCAATAAAATGTGCTGATTATCATCAAAGTTGTAAAAGCCCCACGCTTTTGATCTTTAAAAAAAGAATTCCTATTTTGCCATACTGCTCCTGATAATGTCCACCCACCCACTCTTGAAACTGTTTTGTAATGAACATTTTCCTCTGATCATAGGCAACTCTGACTAAATCAGGAAATGTATTTATTTCTTTAAGCCAAAGAATACTCCTTTGACTCCAAATTAACAACATAACATATTTTTTTTCCCTCCATGGAGGAAAAGGACAGAATTAAAGCACAAAAAAGTTTGCTTAGAGCACTGATCAGAGACCCCTTCCACATGAAAGGACCTAACAGATTCAGTGTTGGACATGTCCATGTCCAAGGAAGAAATAATCTGGGCCCCAACTCTGTCAGCTGTTCTGGGCAGATGTACCCCTGCATCCATACACAGATGGGTGTAGCCTCTGTGTTATGTACGTTTGTTATGAGATTTACAAACATCTCTCCCTTGCGATGCAGGTGCACATGAACCTGTGTATGGAATCCTACGAGTGGTGTAGATTAATCAGTTTCAGAATGCAAAAAGATTTCCTCTTTACATGATTTTGAATCTACATCTGTGTCTTTGATCTCCAAATTAACAGTTTGTGGCATTTTAAGAATCAAACTTTACCTCTAAGCACTTTGAGATCTATAAATGTAAAACTCAATACAAGGGCTAAGTATTGTGTATTATTATTGAAATAAGCTAATTGCTTGAGGGGTCTTTGAGGTTTTAACAGCACTCATAGGAACATCCAAATCAGAAACATTTGCGTTCACTGTCAGAATACTATTACACATTCATTGGCTCAGGGATGGGGTGGGAGAGGGGTTGATGCAGAGAAATAACCACATCTGTATGTGAGTTATGGGTTCACGATGAGAGTAAAAAGTGTCCAAGCGAACTTGGAATTACTTCATTCTTCTGACACATTTAGGTGATATTATAGCTATAATTATTATTGCCCAAAATATAAAAATCAGGCAACCACTAACAGACCCCAAAAGAGGAACTCTACATGAAATGTCTGTCAAGTACAGATGGCAATTATTACAGAGAGCAGCACTGTTACAAATACTCAGCAGAAAATCCTTGCCTCTATCACTCAGGCCATTCATTTAAAAAGAGGGTTCTAGCCACACTCCCCAAATGGAAACATCACTGTAGGCAAAAATCCCGGAGAGAAAGAAAACCTCATAATCGGCCTCAACACGTGGGTCAGATTTCAGTTTCTGAGAGCAAGGATTTCAGTATCGCTATGCAAACAAGGCCACCAAACCTCCAACACCAAAAACAATGAGCATGTTTCTCTCCTTGACATGGTTAACTCCTCTGATGCCAGGGAGGGGGCTACTAACTGGAAGGCAGACAACAGGAGCCATCTGTAGGTGACTCTTCTCCCCCATGGATCACATGCTAGTTGGGTACTTGGAGTAGCAGGGCTTTCTGTGATTCTCAGCATGGCAGTCCCCACTCGGAGTTTCAGCTCAGTGGGTTTTTCTTCTGTTTTGTACTTCACTACCAATAAAGATTCTGCAACCAGGTCTCAGCTGGCAGTGCTGTTGCTGATGCACAAGGCAAAATCTATTCCAACTTGTCCTTCTGCAGCTGGTCCCTTTTGGAGAAAATAGAAAGGTCTGTTCCTCCTCCCAGTTATTATACAAAGGGAACGCAACCACTGAAAACAACCAACACAAATCTGGATCTTAGACGTTTGCTGCATTACCACGGAAGCTGCTAACATTCATTGTTCACTTCTGCTTGAAAGAGAACTATGTGCAACATTGCCTGCTCTCAGAAATGAATACAACTCCTAACGGGCAGGTATCTACACCCCAAACATAGGCCCTTATTGAAGTTTGTTGGAATCTCAGAGGAGAAGCTATGGAGACTGAACTGCCCTTCATCCCTAGGGACCTCTCCAGGTCCCAGGTGAGGTGCACTGCTGAGGTAGTGTGGAGAAAGCTTGTACTGCTGCTACTTCACCGGCATACCAGTACAGGTGCAGTACAACTGTCACCCTGGCTCCTTTCACATGCAGTTGACTCACTTCAGATGAAAAAATAACGTGCGTTAAATTAGCATTAAAAACCTGCACCCTTCCCTGCAGTCAGATTTGGAGCAGAGTTAAACCATGCTAGTGTGTGTTGGTCTTGGAAGTCCAGGTGTGCCGAGACATCTTAGTGCTAATCGTTCTTCTGAACCTTCCTCTTGAGCAGCCAAGAATGTAGGCTAGCTACTAGGTGTACGTCAGGCAGCAGACAGTATCCTTTTCTCCTCAGCAGCTGTGAGCTCTTACCATCCAGTCAGTACCAGCTTTCCATAGAGTTGTTGGAGCACAGCTAAACTCATGGTCTTTGCCCCAGTAGTAGCATCCTGCACTCCTCCCAGCAGATGGTTCCATGGAAGAGCATATTTACAGGGTCTTTGCTTTGCTTTCCTCTCTTTAGCCCCGTCACGGAGGATCCTGCGATAAAGCCGAAATGTTTACTCACCACTGAACTCTGAGAGGAGGGAGCTTCAGTGCTTCCAATCTGCTGAAAACTCAAACCTTCTAGCATCTTCAAGGAGCCCTTTGGAAGGACCTACCTGGGATTAAGCTCTTGCTGGATGTGGCCACAAACGACCAGCTGCTTTGCTGAGAATCTGGAGGGAAACGTTCATCTTTATTGAAGTTCAGATAGAACTATAGTATAAACTAGGATGTAAAGCTTCAAGGATGCATGAGCTTCTCTCTCAGGAGCGATGAAACACACACTGGAACTAGTTCTGGACATGAATAACGAAATCTAGGAGTGTTCTATCCATATTCAACTTAGTCTCTTTACTTTTTACTGCTTCATAGATGGAAAGTGTTCACTCTGATATCAGCCCACTAGCTTTGTGAAAAGTCATGGCCCAGAGCTTCATAACTTGACACTTGGGGAAATTAGAAGAACTTCTAGGGCCACCTGCTGGTTATGACTATAAACGGTGACTAATAGCGATAATGGTAATTTTATACAGTCAAGGCCATTCTTTTCTGTGTGAATGTCCCTTCTCTGTTTTTCTTTGTACCAACATGGACAAGCCTTCTTGGCCTTAACCCCCTTTGTAGTCTTTGCACCTTCTCTTTACAGCACCTGAAGAGAACTGAAAATCCAGCCCATGGGTGCCCATTTACCCCAGTAACTGGATTTAAGCTGCTCTTCATAGCCAGAGAAAGGAAGAATTCTTCTGCCAAACAGCTTAGGATTCCCAGGGAAAGGTAGGGAGGTCCCATATTTTGCCCCAGACATCTTCATTTCCTAGAAGACTTAGCAAACATGTTTTGATGTATTTTAAGCCATAGATATGCATCCTAGTTTGGATGCTAAAGCGAGACCTATGGATGAAGGGCATGAACACTGGGACTCTCCAAAGGCTAGTCTCTGTTATATATTTTAGGGCTAGGAGGGACTTTTCACTGTTCATCTTGGTTTGGTGGGTGTTTCCAGCTGCTGTTGTTTAGGAACACTCAACTAGCTGGTTAGTGACACAAGTGTACAAACAGAACAGTTAATATCCCGCCTGCATTCAGTTCCAAACTTCAATATCAGGTGTGGGTGGGATTGAGAGTGGAAAGAGGTCAGCTGGGGACAGAAAGATGATCAAGAGTCAAATGTCTCCTAATGGCAATTCACGCATTTGGGTAGGTGGAAGGTAGGAGCATTTGTGCAAGAATGGTGACCGGACTACACACTGCAAAGTGCTGACCTTCCTGTACTAATGGTGAACGTGTTTGCTACCACGTACTAAGGAGGATTAAGATACAGACAGTAGGTCAGCTTGAAGAGACCATTAGGGCTGCAGGCAATAGGGTCCCCAGCAGAAACCACACAGATGAGTATTTAGATACTATGGTGATGAATGCTATAGAAAACTTTTAACAAAAGGTCAAAGGAAAGCAAAAAATGGGAGCCCAATTGGACAATAATTTGATGTCCTTTATCATGCCAGGGTCCTAACAGGAATGCCTGGTGGAAATAGCAAGGGGGCTAGGTTTCTGTGTTTGTGACTGTAGTGCTGTATTTTATAAATATTTACATGCAGATAGTTCATGTTGGTGGAAACACTTTCAAAGACAATTCTTAAACTTTTGCCCAATTTCACTCCTACTCACTTAAAATCTGCACATTTCTAAATGTGGAAAATAAAAACTGGACTAAACCACTGTAGTGGTGTGAGAGAATGGGTTAGTTTGGGGCTGGTTTTTCCCTCAGCGTAACAGAGTTTGCTGCTGCTGAATGTGGCTGGTTCTGTCAGGGGCTTGTGCTTGTGTCTACAAGATGCTTATTGAGAGTGATGTTGTTAAGGAAGGAATGGCTCATTGTACATGGCCCACTGTCTCTCCTCAGTCTCTTCTCCCCTCTTCCCCCTCCAAAAAATAAAATAAATATGGCCTTACATAGGGAAGAATAGAAAACATAAGTAGCAGTGGGGCTTGGAAGACCAGCCCGTGACTGTGTGTGGATAGTGGTTCCCAGGCTCTGCTACAGGAACCAGTGCTAGGGATTTGTGACTGGTACCACAGGTTTTCCCACGCTCTCTATGTACTGATTGTGAGAGGAATTGAGCTGCCCAAGTCCTCACTGACTCCAGCACTTCTCATCCTCAAAGTGAACTTCTGTCATAGGCCAAATGTGGTGGTTCTGCTCACTCCCCATTCAACTGTATCCACTGTAGTAGAGCTCTGGATTGTTTACTCTTCATGCCCAAGCTTTGTTGCAGGGTAGGTTGGATATGGCTTCCTGGCTCATATCTTAGTCTGGGTTACTACATTTGCCCAAAAAGGTTGCTTCAGCAATGGGAAGCTACAGGTGCAGGAACAAAGCCGTTACTGTGATGGAGAAACTTGGCACTTCCTGTTAACCTGTTTGCTCAGTAGCATCACCTGCCAGAGAGATTTGTTGGTTTTGTCAACAAACAGAAGACTGTAGAATTGTAATTTAAAACAAGTCTGTTAGTTGATACAGCAGGTTGAGGTGAACTAGCCATAGGAGCCTCTTAACAAAATAAAATAATTAAGCATAGTGCATAGTATGTGCAGTCCCTCCCCAGTCCTCTTCCCAGTGACCATCTGTGTCCAATAAATTATACATGGGGGTGAAAATATTATGCCCCTAAAATCTAAATAATTTAATGCTGAATTAATTAGTGTGATCTTTTTAATCCCTTCTGTGGCCAAGATTTTTCCAAAGTAACTAGTGATTTTCGATGCCTGGATTTTGGTGCCCAGCTTCAGATATTTGGGATGAAATCTTGGCCCCGTTGAAGTCAATGGCAAAACTCCTAATGACTTACAGGGGGACAAGGATTTTACCATTAATTTTCAGAGAGTGAGTGCTCCCCACTTGCTGAAAATTAGGGCCTTTTAAATATCAAGTTGGGCACCCACAATTGCTAGTCACTCTGGAAAATTGTGACCCGTAAATCCTATTCTGTTCCAATGATGATTTGACGCTTATAGTTTTGTTTCACTAAAATGTTACTTACAAAATGGCAGATGTAAGTGCAGTAGCCATGATTGGCTGTTGAATCCATATTGTAACATTACAGAGGACCCATATTTACCAAAACAAAGAAAAATACAGGAACCGTGACACCTATAGAGTATCAATTACTGCCTTTCGTCCACTCAGAAGGGGGCATTTCTTATCATTTCCTGTTTTCAACTGGTTGTGTAGAAGGCCCAGCTAGGCTGTAAAATGTTGCCCATTGGCATTTAGTTATTTTAACTTGAGTGCTTCATCTATAAAATTCTGCCGTCCAGGTTTTGAATTTGTTGTTGGGACATTTGATGACATTGTTGAACAGTTACAAAGTACAGCAAAACAGCCCTTTTAAAATTTGAAAAGAGTGAGAAATAGGCAATTTGTACCACCCAATATGTGGCGTTCAAAGAGGGAAAAACCCAGTTCCCAGAACCAAGGAGTTAGTTTCGTAATTCAAATGGAGATTATCACCCCACTTTTTACTGATGCTTATTCCAGTTTATAGTAATTAAATGTTGCATTTTGCCTCTTCCTCTTTTACTATGTTGGTGTTTAGTTTCTAGATATCAAACAGGGATTAGTAAAATATTTTATGTCTGGAATTAAAATGTGACTATTGTAAACACATTGCAGAAGGGTGGCTGGACCACGTGACCACCTTGATTATGGAAATGTAAATAGAAACTAATTTACCTTATTAACCTCATGGAAGTGATGGCTCTTAAAGCTCCAGCACCGATCTCATCTGATGAGCCTGACAGCAGCAGGTTGGAGAGTCTAAACTCCGTGAGTAATAATTTCCATTGAAATGCTTATGTAATAAATTCCATAGCTACTTACATACAAGTATGAATTTCTTCAAATTTGAGCATTAGCCTATGTAGCACAGTAGGACTTTATTTTGGACTGTTATTTGAACAAATAACTTTGGGAAGGAAAAACTTGCTGCTCCAGGAAAGAGACTCTGGATCATAGCCCAGTTCAAATTTGGGTTTCGTTCTACAGCCTCTTCTTTTCAGTCTTGTTCTCCTTCCCAATCTCTCCCCTGCCCCACACCTCACTTTTTGTCTTCAGCACATTCCTGCCTCTTGCAGGAGATGCTGTATTACGCGATCATCCTTCCCCTTCACAAGCAGCATGGGGCTATCTTGTCAAGTACTAAACGTGCACTGCTAGAAACCAAACCTGCTATAGGTCAGGGCATTCACCTAGCAGCTGTGTCTCTTGACCAACTGTCAGCCCAACACCTTGTCATGTGAGATGTCTTATCAGAACTTCTTGGATTAGCAGCAAACTCTGTTAGCACTACTGTCATACCCACGGCTTTTCACAAATAGCTGGACAATAGTACATTTTTATTTAAAAAATCCTTGTCGTTAATGGCCTTTTAATGATGCAAGTGTAACCCAGTTTAACACAGAGTAGCAAAGAGCATGGGTTGCACAAGAGGACTCATCAGAGGCATGTTTAAAAATTTCTATAACAGAACAGCCATTTGAAAATGTGAAAAGCTGGGAGCTACATTATGGTCTGCTAAGCTCTGGGAGTTGTTTTCTGGCCCAGAGCAGTCCTCCTTCTACCTGAATCTTTCTTAGGACTTTAGAAATATTGCAGGCCAATGCATTAAAATTAAATGACTTTTATAAGCACACTAGGTTTTTATGATTAGAGAGCGAAATCCAGGCAGTTTGAAGAGTCTGCATTTGAGACCTGTGATCTGGAGCACTCGGCATTAGCATTTGACACGGGGCATCAGGATGTTCCCCTTCAGCTCAAGTGCTGAAGCCCCATGGAACTGTTCGCGGTAGGGAGCGGGTATTGCACAATGCGGGAGGAAGGTAGGAGTCTTCTGTGACGTTCCCAGCCATTTTACTTTCTGGCTGAGCCCTTCACTTCTCTGGTTTCCTCCTACACACACACACACACACACACAACTAATTACACTGAACTGGACAAACGTATTTCAAAGTAGGCAAGAACATTGTTTAGCTGGAGAGTTTTGTTAATCACACTCGCTCCTGTCTTTTTACGTTTTATATGTAAAGCTTGACGATAGCTCAACGTATAATTTATTTGTTTGGTTTTTTTATAAAGTTCACCCTCCTGCTTCACGACGATAGCCAATGTGTAAACTGTATTAGAGACACTGCACTGAGCTTCGTATGGAGTCTGTATGTGGGAACAAGCACCGTGATTTGTAGTCCACTCAGAATCCATTGTGAATTGTTTTTATTGTCGTTTTCTCTTAAATATACCACATCTGTGCAAAACGGTCTCCCAGAGTCCTCTTTCTTTCGAACGTCACTTCCACAGAATTGTAAGGCAGCGAATGGGACTTTAGCAGGACCGGCTCGCCAAGAGTCGGTGTCGGAAATTAACCATCGGAGATCAAAAGACTGCTCCAGTGAAACCAAAGCAAAGGGGCTTTTTGCAGGTAAACGGTGTGACTGTCAAACACTCTATCCTTGTTATAGTTCATGTATCATCTATAATAAAGCTTTAGCCCCAGCCAATACAAGCCACATGTTTCTCCCCGAATGTTTAGGTTTGCTGGCAGCCCCTTGCTTGAAATAGTGTTGCTGAAGATACTCTGTTCATGGAAAGACTTTTAACCCGTACTCGGCTAAATAAGTTAAGACTCTGACCCCCATCACAGACTTGTCTGTGACCGTTTGTGACTAAAACTAAAATGCAATTTAAGTAAGATACATTAAAACATGTGGATAACTCAGAGTATTAAGTGCCAGATTTTTTAATGGGGCCTATTGGCAAAACATTTGTGAAAAACTGGCTATTTAAGTGTGTAAATGGGAGCTTGAACACGTTTGAAACCTCTGTCACAGGGTGCACTCACTGCTGGTGGTGCTTCCTCCTGGTGTTGTACTCTCCTCAGGCAGTGTCCCTCCCGGCATCCTCTCACCCTGCGGACCCTCCTCTTCGTGACTCATCCCTCCAGCCAGGTCACGGTGTGTTTGCCTCTTCTGGGGGGAGTGGGGGTATTACCCAAAGTCTTTCCACAATGTATCAGGCAGTCCATTGTCCTCTGCCTGTTGATGCCACATCCCTAGTGGCTGGTAGAGGAACCTGGGCCTACCTCTGCTCCAGCTCAGGGGCCCTTCCGTCAGCAGCCAAAGCCTGCAGGCCCTGCTTTGCTGCTTCCCCCCTGAGCCTCTCCTACCTTCCTGGCTTCCCCCTCTCTGGGTTCACCAGCCTCCCAACTCCCTCTTCCCAGGGAGTGCCTGCTGCCCCTTTCTATTGCTAGCTCCTGGGCTTTATACAAGCCCCTCCTGTTTCTGTCCTACTGAGTCTGCTCCCAGTCAATTCCCTGGCTCCTCCTCCAGGTGCAGCCTGTGGAATTCATTAGCCCACCTGGCCATCTTAACCCCTTCCAGTCTTGTGTGCGCTAGACACCCCATCACAGTCCCTAAATGTACAGCTTAGTTGGAGGTTTATAATATCTCTCTTTTTTTTATTACTAGTTCCTTAGCCCAAGGTAAAGACTTGGAGATGTCAAAAAAAAAAGGGGGGGGGGACTTGGGGGCTGGAAGACCTGTTTGTAGACAAACAAACATAGGCCAATTATTGCTAATTAAATTCAGGAAAGTGTCAAAATAAATGGGATTATTTTTTGCTCGCGCTCTCTCCCCCTTTCACAGCTACATCCATTTAAGAACATGACTCCCAAGAAGGCGCTTCTGCTTACCCCTTACTGGAAAAATGTGAGAGCTGAGCAGGTCAAAATTGTCCTTTAGCCATGTAACTAAAGGGAAGAGTGGGTTAAATCAGAAGGAAGTGAAGAGCTCTAGCAAAAGCTACAAAGTTTCCATGTCCTCTAACTCAACTATATTTTTCAAACCTGCTTCTAAAGTTTATAACAAAATCATGAAACAGGTTGACTTAACATATTTTTATTGAATTAGAAAATGTAAATTTACTTTTGCCTCTTATCATTCACAATAAAATGTCCATTTTGCAGCTAACTGCCCTGCCCTCGATATTGATACACAGTTTCTTCTGTTGCTCAGAAGTAGCCAATGGCAAACAAAGAATCAGAATATTCTGACCTAATGTAGATTTCCTGTGTCTTACAAAAAGTTATTAAATCAATAAGGACAGATTTGTTCTTCTATCTTAATTCTATAAATATACTAGACTTTAAAATAGTCTCACTTTTCAAGCTATAACAATACATTTGCAGTTCTAGAACAGGTTAATACAAATAGCCTGGTTATACCCTTTCACTTTATAAAGTGAGTGTACTGCTTATGAAATGTTTCAAGCATTGGAAAATAGTATGTTTAGGCAGTGAAGAGGTACAGGACAGATGGCAGCAGTGCAAGCTTCTGCCACGCTGGCCTGCTCCCCATGCTTAAGTGAGCAGCTCTAGTGGAGAAATGAGTCCCTTCACCCGACTTGCCAACAAAGATGCTAATGGTGGTGATAGCTACTAACTGGAGCTAATCCACTGATTATTTCACACAGACCACTGCAGTGCCACCAGATGGTAATGACTTTTGGTCATTACTAACTTGGGCCAGAGTTAAACTAATGACAATTCCTGAATCCTTGCCAAACGCATATATAGATAGGGTGAGCAGCTGTAACGGGGTTATGGAGCGTTTTGTTCAAGTCGGCTAACTTTTCCCCTCCTTTTAGAAATAAACATTTTCATTAAAAATCTTACTAGGTAACAAGCAAGGGGAAGGGTGACGCTATTCAAGGTTTCTGGAAAACATTACCGCAGCCATTAACTACAGTCACTGTTACTAAAGCACTGAAATGCAAGCTGCTCCAGTTGATAGTAATGCAGTGCTGAAAGCAAATATTGCTTACTGAGGGCTCAGTTCAAGCTGCTTGCAGCTTGCTATGGCAGCAGGCTAGGAATACAAACATTCATGGCAAAAAGGCACTCGTGCCCCCGCAGAGGAGAGCTCCTGTCTGTAAGGGATTGTGACACCCAAGGCTGATCTCTTTGAATTTCAAAACCTCCCTTCCAGTATCAAATCACATTTGATTTTAAAGATTTAGAAGCAAGACAGCCAGCGAATGAACAGTCTCTGCTGGCATCTAGGGGTGATCTACAGCTGCCCTTTGCAGCTACATACCCCTTCCCTCCCCAGTCAATCCTCGAGAAGATAAAAGTCAATATGGTCCATACAGCTCACTCTGGCTGACATAAAAACAGACCCACCAGTAAGCCAGGGAAAAACATGCATCTGATTTAAGATTAGTGGGCTCTGCCTATGCTTAACTCTGATGTCACTGAGCCCAATTGTTAGGGAGCTGGGTTCAGTCAGAGCCTGCACTGTAACCAGTCACTTCACACCAGCCCAAAAGATAGCACATATATACATTTCTACTGAAGACTTGAGACTGTTTTGTGGGTCTAGGCAATCCTAGAGGCTCCTGGAACCTCCACCGTCTAATCAGTGGTTGGAAATGTGTCTGTGTCAAAAGAGGCAAATTCCTTGTTTGATGTTTAGAATGTGTAAAAATAAGTCCGTGATTGAGACTAGAAACCCCTTTATAGAAAATCATGAATTAGAGTGTAGAAAAGTAATGCAGGCTTAGTACAGTAGAACCTCCGTTACGAACAGACCTCTCAACCCCATGCCTCGTTTGGAAAGAACATACACAGGCAACAGCAGACAAAAAAAAGCAAGTACAGTATTGTTAAACATAAACTACTAAAAAAATAAAGGGAAAGCAGCATTTGTCTTCTGCATAGTAAAGTTTCAAAGTTGTATTCAGTCATTGTTCAGTTGTAAACTTTTGAAAGAACAGCCATAACGTTTTGTTCAGAGTTATGAACCACTTCCATTCGCGAGGCGTTTGTAACGCTGAGGTTCTCCTGTACTCTGATGGTGTAGTTAGAACTGTTCCTTTTCCAGATGTAGGAATTAATGTACATCTCAGCTGCCCTCACAGCAACCTGAAATAATTCCATGGTTTTTCAACTTATTGCCCTCCTCCAACCCAGTATTTGGATTAAGTACCTGGTATTAAAATAACACTGCTACCAGTATCATTAAAAGTTTGACTTCAGTAATAAGAGAAGCTAAAGATTAACCATTAAGTTAAATAACTCCGTAGTTAATTTATATGGAAATATCAAATAGCTCTGTGGGCTAGGCTGACAAATACATGATATAAAGGCAGAAGTTTTGTGACAGTATTTTAAAAAGTGATACATCTAGTTAATGAAACTAGATGGAGGGGGATTTTTTTAAACATACTAAAATAAATCCTAAATAAAATGAGGGCCCAAACACTTTTGCCATATATCTGCACCTCATTCATTTATGCTACATTTGGCCTTCGTTACACGTTGCACATTCAGGGGTCATAAAAATACATTATTAAAAACATCATGAAATTGAGAAAATTAGCCTGAACTTGCCAGGTACTGAATCTCCTGAAAAGTGCTGAATATCTCTAGTCGCCTTTGACTTCAGTGGCAATTGAGGGTGCTCCAAACTCTTCAGGTTCAGGCCATGAGATGGCAGCATCTGGCAAAAATTTTTTGCAATAGCTTGTGTATGTACATTCAGTACTTTTACCTTTCAACTTTTCCCAGCATTTGCAGGAGAGCCACTACTGAGTTCTATGGAGATGCTTTTTTTCTTTTCTTTGCACTCGCTGTAGAAGGGAAATGTGTGATATGCACTTGGCTATTTTAAGGTATGTGAAAACAGTTTTTTAAAAATGACAGAGCTGAAGGATTAAAGCAGAAATTAGAAAGGAAGTGGCATTTCCCCTTGACTCTGGCCCCAATTTTTGAGCTCTGTCAGCATGAACAGTTTCTCAGTCAGTTTTGTTGAACCAAAAAGCTCACTTAAAAGCTCTCTTTTTCCAGTAAGAAAATGTCCAAGCCTTTTATCATGTCCTTGGTCCTAGGATCTATCTTGCAGCACTATGTTATACCTTCCCCATGGCCACATATACTTCCTGCAGGATGGTGATCAGTGCATCACAAAGTATTCAACTAGGGTCTAAGTACCACCAGGGCCTAACAATATAACTCCTTTGGTGTTATCGTCAGTCCCTGTGTTAATACAACTCAAGACCTCATTTGCTCATTTTATGGCTGCTGTATGCTGGTCTGTCTCTATTTCCAAAACCCCAAAATTTTCCATTTAAATAGCATAATACTGCTGCCCACTTGGCCCAGACAATTAGCCAATATTCAGGACCTTGGAGGTTTGTTTCAGTTAGAAGGATAAATTGGTAATATGAGTCAGGAATATTTTTTGGTGCAATCTTGTTTCATTACAGAGACTGAACACAAAGTCCTGTTTCCCTAAACACAGTAGAAATAAACAGGCAGATTCTTTATTAACAATTTCCAAGTCTTCCTCTGCAGCAAGCTCTCTCTCTTCTCCCGCCCTGGGCTCTCCTCGCTTTCTTTTTGAACACATACACAGCTTGCCAAATAATCTTCATGAACCAAGACTGTATAAAAAGAAGTTCAGGTCAGTTATTAGGAAGACTGTTTTTCACCCAGAATGTGCAGTAGGCCACTGAATATACTACTTCCTGGTTAGTTCTGCTGAGAAGCAGGTGGGAATGGCTCTCTTCTCCCTTCTTATGTGTATGTCATTTAAATGCTGTTCAGCTCCATTTGCCAGAGTGAGATTTCACAGAGACTGGACAGGGGCTTGCCCCCAATCAGGAGCAGCGTATCAGGATGGTTGGTAACTGCCATGCTCCTAGGTCTCTCAGGCTGACAGTCAGTTCCTCTCCTGTTTTTTGTAACTTCAGCGGCAGTGAGAGCTTGTTCTTGGGAAGCGATGAGGTGGGAGAGATGCTCATTTTTGGAAAATATGCTCTGTGCTTTGTCTGCGCACAGTTCTGCCTCTGAAGAGGTTTGGAATGAGCAAAAGCCCAATGGCTCCAGAGGCTGGCTAAAGGTTTTCATTTCTATCTCGTTGCCATCGTCGTTGCTGAATGGTTGGTGTACAGGCTGCTGGCGAAAGTAGCCATGAAAATGGGCACACTGCTTTGAGACCGCCGCCAACTTTTGAGGCTCTTTCCCCTTTGGACACCAGTGATTGATGGGGGATACCCCAGAGAAACCTGGCGTCAGTTGGAAACCAACACCAATTCCCAGGATGCGGTGATACCTTTTAGAAGAAAGAATTACCTCTGTTGTACTAGCTAGTTTTTCCCATATCTGGGAACTGAAATGGTACTTCCACAGGCTGTTGTTAGGCCTAGAGTTTGAAATCCCTCCGCCAAAAGTCAGCATGGAGTCTTGAAAGACCACAGAAGAGTGTCCCACCACTTTTGGAGGACGTTGGCTAAACACAAGGACAGGCAACATTTAGTGCTTATAAGAACAACAAGAATATTCATTATTGCAGTTGGAAAAGAAAATGGTCATAACACTTCTGCCTGCCCTGGGGCATCAAAACTTTGTCCAGCTAAGAGCTGCCTTGCCAACTTACCCAAAGATCAAGGATATTTTCCTGACATAAAATGCAGCAGACTGCAGCCACCTTCATCTTTATATGGAAGGGTGATCCACAGAGACAAGAGGTCCCAGGATGCAATGCTCCTTCTCAATCTGGACAGTTTTTACTTCGATTAAAATCGCAACATCACACCCTGGGCCCAGTAGTCTCTGCAGCCTGCCTCTTCCTGTTAAAGATAAGGGCAACCAGAAGCCACACCATTTCCATCCTTGCTGTATTTCCCTGTGTCTCAAACTCAAATCCAAGGAACAGTGAAACCTGATCCAATGCAGTTAGCTAAAATCCCTAAGAAATCCTAGAAATTGCAAAGATTTTCTTGTGTGTTACAAGGGTGAACAATTGTTCCAGGTGTTCTATTCCTTAGTCCTCTGTCTAATTTTCAAAGATTCAAATACTTCCACTACTTTAAGCGCCGTTTGCCTGGATACAGTGCCATGGGTGGGGCCTCACTCTTCTCTCGCTAATTTATTTAGTATGACAAAGAATGAGGTTTACCTTGTTCTGATAGTGGACCACTTGCAGCTTGTAAAGTCCCACTTCCATAGGTCCCTCTGTTCACTCAGCCCCATCAGTCCTCCGAACAGGTACATGCCCGTGCCGTAAACCACAGCTGAGTGACCATGCCGGGGTCCTGGACCAGCGTCACAAGACAGTGGAGATACCTGTGACCACTCTCCTGTATCTGAAAGCAAAAGGTAACATTACAGAGATATCAAAAATGTTTGATAACTGAGAAAAACCGTATTTAAAGAACAAAACAACATGTAGCTATGAGGATAGTTTCATTTCCTCTCCATTCCCTAAAGTTAATCTGGCATGAGATGCCATGGTAATATATGAAATCAAAAGTATAGTGGTTAAAAAAAACCAAAACCTATTTTGAAGTGTAAATGTTAATGAAAGTTCCAGATAGGCAACCCTGGAGACTGGAGGCATTTATTTACAGAGCAAGTACTGCAGGCTTCCTAACACTGCCCTGCCCTGCTCTGCGCTTCAACTCTGAGCTGGAAAGACTGCTTTGCTCTCCAGGGATGAGAGGATACATCAGTCATCATGCACACTTACTCATTAGTGCCTCTGCTGGCAATGGATAGGAGGAACCCAGGATGATACAGATACACCAATTCATTCCAAACAAGCCATTGAACAGCCATTAGATGACACATGCTTTCAGTCACTCTGAGCCTGGGATTTTCTGGTTTGCAAACCAGGATAATAGAGACTGGTGATGAAATATGCAGATGAAACCATCCCCTGCCAATGCAGGATTTTGGTCCCTATGGTATTTTATACTGAGTCCGAGCAATTAGAGATGCTTAAAATTCTGCAGTAAAACACACTTTGTCAGAGCAGACCCTGTTCTGTTGAACAGCTTTTAGACACATGACTGAGAATAGCTGTCTTCCTTTGCAGTTTAAGACTCCAGTTGAAAAGCCAGTTGCAACAGCACCAATTTACGGTAAAGGGTGGCAGATTAAAAGTAGGGTTCTAATTCAGGAATTGAATTCTGTTTACAGAGTGGATGTTTATGGGGATGTAGATAAGGGTTCACTTCTAACAAGCATTGAGGCCTTGCCCTGAATATTAACACCAGTAACAAGCCATTGGTATTGCTGCACCTCTACAAACCCCTAATGTAGACACGCAAAGCCACTGAAACAGGGATAAAATGCACCAATGCAAATTGCAACTTATCCAGTCTACATGAGAGGTTTGAATGAGTGCAGTTATAGTGGAGAGTGACCACTGAATCGTGGAATCAGGGAAGATCACCATTGTAGCTGAGGCTTAAGGTTTTCAGTAGTCCTGTTTGAAAACTTGAAAAATATGACAGTAGACAGCAAAAGCTATCAGCTGATCTCTGAACAGTGGACTCTCTGAAATTGTGTTGGAGACCTCAGCCCAAAGGACTAGTGCAGAACAGGCAGACTCCTTCAGAACTACGTTGCCCTGCTAGCATTAATTCCAGCCTAAAATGGGTGTTCTCTGCAATCAGAGTGTGAGGGGGAAAAAACTTTTTAAAATGAAGGATTAAATTCTGCCCACCATAGCAAAATCTGAGGCTTTACACAGGTTTCTATACCATCCCTGTTGATAAAGGGTTTCTTAAGAGGCCGATCCACATCCCACTGAAGTCATGATGGAGGCTCTCCATTAACTTTACTGGGCGTTGGATCAGATCCTAAGAGAAGCTTTAACTTACCAAAACGTAAAGCCCAAAACTCTTGTGAAATCCCTTTGATGTCGAAGTATCCCCCATAGATGTACATGCTGGAATTGTACACTACTGCGCTGTGGCCCTTTCTGTTAGCTGGAGCAGTGCTCTGAAAACATTTTAGTAATGAAATGAAAAATCATTTTAACAAACTTTGACATATAGACATCCTGGATTTATGTAGGTTTATCTCAGCACCACTTTCTGCCCCCAATTAAGAAAAGAAAATCTAGTGATATCTGGCTGAAAATCTTAGCCATTTTGATTTGGGTGATTCCATTTTCCGAATTTTATGAAATATGAATTTTTGTACAGAAACATGAAAGTTCAAATCTTCAGATGTGCTGATGTGAAAACTCATCCCATAGCTGAACAAAAAGTCAATATTTACATTTTGAGGTTTTTATTCAAAAACAGGAGTGGGTTTTTTGTTTTTGTGTGTACTGATTCACTTTCATCCAAATAAGTCTCTAATTTAGACTGAAGAAATGAAAAAATTGCTAGATTTTTGTGAAAACAGTGCACATCAAACTTTGAGGTTTATGAATATCGTCAATATTTTTAAACAATCCTAGTTTTAAGAGAATAAGCCTCTTGTAAAGTGGCAACCCAGGCTTAATATTGGCCCTCTTGATTGAAGTGTTTTAAAAGAACAGTAGAGGTAACAACATTCAGCATTTACATCCTAGGATCAAAGTGTTTTGCAAAGGTAGGTAGTATCCCAGTTTTTCAGAAGGGGGAAACCTCAGCTATTAAAATTGAAGGGAAAGAAAGCAGTGTACTTTACAGCAACATATCCCTGAGGAGTCTAGACTGGAACTGTTTTGGGGAACCCATTTTAAAGCAATCAACCTGCATTTGATTCACGCATTCTCTGGCTCCCCTTACCTCAATCTCCACTGCTGTGTGCCTGCACTTAGTCCATCTTGCTGAATCTAAAAGGATTTTAACAAAGTGTAGTTTATATCTAAGACCACAAGAGGACACTGTTTCTTTAAAAAAAAAAAAAAATCTGAATAGCAATTTAAAAGTGGCATCCTGGTGTATTTGCCATATAGCAAGGATGAAACACATAACACTAACATAGCAGTGTCGTGAGCTACCAAAGGGCGTATTGTAATCGCCTTTATCTTAGTTGTCTTTTCATACTCTGAGCTAAGAAAATATTAGACTGTATTATAGACTTCCTACTTAGGTGACCAGATGTCCCGATTTTATAGGGACAGTCCCGATTTTTGGGTCTCTTTCTTGTATAGGCTCCTATTACCCCCCCACCCCGGTCCCGATTTTTCACATTTGCTTTCTGGTCACCCTACTTCCTATACCAAGGTTTCTCAATGTAAATATCACCATCGGCTATTCTGTATATTATACTTTAAAAGTTTGTGTTTTCTGTTGGGGAATGCTCTTCTTTTGTAACATCGTAATGTAGTCTAGATGTGCAAAAGTTCCATTTACCTTGAGATCTTGGTAGTGAATATTTTTAATAAGGGGAATTTTTAAAAAGTCAATCTTTAACTGATACTATATAGAGTCCAATTTTTACTGATGGGCAATTTAGTACTATGACGCAGGGAAGCCTATTTCATGTGATGCTTTACACTTTGATAGGAGTTTTCATCCGAGGATCTCAACATTCATTAATTCAGGCAGCTGAGTGAGTATTTCTACTTTACATGATGGGAAACTGGGGCAGAGATAGGCAAGAACTTGCCTAAGATCACATCGTGAAATCAGAAGAGAATAGTAGCAAGGGGGCTTCACTCCCAGTTTTCGCCTCTAGCCACTAGCCATACTGCCCCTCGTGGGAAAATATATATATTACGCTTATGTAATGTTACATTGAACTATTAATAGTAAATTATTTAACAGCATATAAAATTAAATACTGTAATATTTCCCAGGGAAAATATATAAAATATTATTGGCTATAATATTAATGTCCCATTGCCTTTATTAGAGCTAAATCACTGATAAAACAAACAAAAATTTGGTCTTTCAAGACAGTCAGGAAAAATTTTAAGAAATGCAGTTCTCATTTTTCCCTTTTCTTCATCTCAAGTAGTTTTCTACTTTATTTGACCTTTTTAGGGCATGTCTACACTTACCGGGGTTCGACGCTGCTGCGATCGATGCACCGGGTGTTGATTTAGCAGGTCTAGTGAATACCTGCTAAATCGACCGCAGATCACTCTCCCGTCGACTCCAGTACTCCACCGGAACAAGAAGCGTAAGGTAAGTTGACGGAAGAGCATCTCGCGTCGACGCAGCGCGGTGTAGACACCACCATAAGCTGACCTAAGCTACATGGACTTAACTTAGGTCGACTTACCCCCGTAGTGTAGACAAGGCCCTAGTGCCAGCCTTTCTATGTGTTTCTCAGAATGCAAAATATGTTACTATTTTTCTCCCATAATAGACAAAAACTTGTGTTTACCATTGGACGTAACTGAGAAAAAAAAAATCTCCTCATCTCTAAGCCTGCTATTTCACTGCTAAATAACTTTTTAAAGATCAACTTATAAAACTCTAAAAGTAAGGAGTCTAATGAAAATGCTGAAAACCTTGAGTACAGAAATGTTGCTACAAAATATTTCCCAGTGGAAAGGAAAATTGATTGTTTGGCAGTTTCACAGCCTAATTTTTAAGACAAAATTCTATCTGTGGTTTTGCGTGTAAAACTCCCAATGAAGCCAAAGGGAAATGTGAGCATGTGTACATACACGTACATCAGAGGACACAACTGGGCCCTTACTATTTATTACCCTCTGTGGAATTACTGTGTATTTGAGCAAGCCTGTTTTGTTGCCTCTTGGAAGCAAACTGGTTATCTTGTTCCATACCAATGTCATACATCCAGAGAGGGATCTTCGCCTGTGTAAAAGCAGAATCCAACATCCCACCGAAAATATAGAGGATGCCCTGCAAGCACAATGATATTAGTGTATCACCCAGAGGCGGCCAAGTGCAGTACAAAAATCTAAAAATAATTGTAAAAGGACAAAGCCTCCATCACCAAATAAAGAACCCCAAAATGCACAGCCAATCTTAACCAGTGAACAGGAGTGCGACTAAGCAATTTTTTTTATTATTTGAGTGCTATAAGGGTAGCAAAAAAAAATCATCCAGTGATACAGTTAGTGATAATATAGTAATTCTTATTTATCACCTTTATCAAAACATTTTACAAACGACATACAGATATCACCACTGAAATGCAGCCACATCTGGGGGGGAAGGTGACAACTATTTCACAGGGCACAGCAACACGCCTCAACAGTTTGTGCCACAGCACCAAAGAAAAACATCTATTAGGAACAGGACTAATTTAAACTCACCTGATAAGCCACCATTGAATGTTCTTCCAGTTCTTCTGGGCCATCTTCTGAACAATCCAGTTTTTCCCATTTGTTGCTTGCTAGGAAACAAAAGGGGAGCTAAAATGGATACACACAAACCACATGGAAGTCAGCAGTAGGGTGAAAATGAGATGCTTTGAAGGAGGCGTCTTTGGTTCTGCCTGCACTTCCAAAATGAGCCAAGATTGATATTGGGATCAAACACAGTTTTCCCCTTGACTGGTGTGGGAAGGTGAAAATGTAAACAACTTTAACTGGATTGATCATTCTCCATTTTTTTTTCTATTAGCATGGAAGGTTGAATTAGTTCCTCCCACAAAATAGGTTTGTACTTTTCTATTTGGCAAACAATTTTATCTCTCTCTTGGTTTGAACAGAGTTAAAATTGTTACTGTTTTTTATATATTGTACAACAAAGCCTTGGTATCCCACAAGCATCAATTTCAGCGTAACATTGGGATTCATGCTAGTTAACTGATACTATCTGGGCCAGAATGGGGAGCCCAAAACACTGAGGTGTTAAATGAACTTCACAAAAAAAGTGTTTATTTTAATTTCTTTGTAATGGAAATTGCAAATTTGATGATTCAGCCTTACAATATCCAGCTATTTCTGTTTCTGTACTAAAACGTTGCAGTCATTGTCTGTATTTTTAATATGTAACTTGAATCAGAGTATTTTAAGGAAAGCATTATTTTTGGCTTAAAATAACTCAGGGAAAACAAATCCCATGCTTCGGTGTGTAATGACAACAGGAACATATGTGCACCGCATTGCATAATTATCTAGGCGCGTTATGGGCTTTTCACCTACACCACAACCATTCAGCACTGGCACTTGCAAGAAGCAGAATACCAGCTTCAATGGATCAATATGGCAAATCCTGCCATTCCCAAACTGTGGAATGTGAACTTGATATTCCATCTATTCACTTTACAATTTAAGAAGGTAGCAGGTGAACCATTAAAGTTTGGGAGCCGGTGGCCTAGAGACTTCTTATGCCATGGAGTGGCTCCGATTTCACAAGGATCCATGTGTGAATCTGCATCCAGTCATACAGTGGAGGGACAGGCTTACCTATATTGTACCGCCAGAAGTCACTTAGGCTGCTGTTGCACCGACCCCCGTAAAGATAAACAAACCCTCTGCAGATGCTGCAGGCATGTTTGAACCGATCGCATGGAAAAGGCTTGCTCTGTGGTACAGGTTTCCATAGGCACATTGCGGTGTTCCTTTTCATCCCTACATCTGGGTTCTTGCCAAATCCATTGTCTTCTGTAAAGGGCAGCAGTACTAGGGAGATCCCCCGAAAAAGTCAGGGACCCAATCTCATCTTGGTACGGTCTGCGAATGAGAGTGAGGGAGGATTGAAAATAGTGTCAGAACTTTGATGCAGCCCTATGATACAAAATGTTCCTGATTTCTTCCTATCCCACCAAAACTTACACCATTTAAATTGTCAGTCAATGAACTCCACAGCAACATCACTTCTTTGGTCAATTGGGGTAACACACTGATTATAATACATTTGGACTTCAGTAAAGCATTTGATACATTGACTCAGAAAATCTTCCTTTCCTAACCCAGCGTTTTTCAAAGTTCGGGTCGTGACCCTGTACTGGATCGCAGCATGTAAGGCACTGGGTCGCCTTGCTCAGCACCCAGGGACCTTAGCGGTTCTGGTCAGCACTACTGACTAGGACGTTAAAAGTCCCGTCGGTGGTGCTGCCCACCTAAGGCAGGCTAGTGCCTACCTGTTCCAACACGGCACTGCGCCCCAGAAGCGGCCAGCAGTGGGTCCAGCTTCCAGGCAGGGGGGCAACAGGGCTCTGCACGTTGCCTCTGCCCCGAGCACCAGCTCCACATTCCCATTGGCTGGGAACCGGCCAATGGGAGCTGGGGGGGTGCCTGTGGGTGAGAGACACGCGGAGCCACTTGCATGCTTCGGCCTAGGAGCCGGACCTGCTGCGGCTGCTTCTGGGGCGCAGTGCGGTCTACGGTGCCAGGAGAGGCGGGAAGTCTGCCTTAGCACCCTGGCTGCGCCGCTGACCGGGAGCCACCAGAGGTAAGTCCGCGCCTCAATCCCCTGCCCCAGCCCTGAGCCCCGCCAAACCCGGAGCCCCTTCCTGCACCCTAAATCCTCATTCTCGGCCCCATCCCAGAGCCCTGACCCCCTCCCGCACCTCAACCCCCTGCCCCAGCCCAGAGCCCCCTCCCTCACCCTGAATTCCTCATTCCCAGCCCCACCCTGCAGCCTGCACTCCAACCCTCTGCCCCAGTCCACAGCCCCCTCCCGTACCCCAAATCCCTGTGCCCCAGCTCCGTTGGGTTGCAGGCATCAACAATTTTCTTCAACTGGGTCCCCAGAAAAAAAGTTTGAAAACCACTGTTTGAATTTAAGACTTCTGTGAATTGAAAAGTGGGTGAAAGATTGCAAATAAAGGGCAGTAACAGACAATGGGCTTAGTCTGGGAAAGGTTACAGAAATAAAACCACAGGGACTGTGGCTAGGTCTGTTTTACATCCTCTTGTAATCTGTGTCTGATACCAGATTGGAAGGATAAAATATAGAGATGAAAGTGGGGCACAAGAAGTAACCCAGACTGAATTTAGACTGGCACACTCAAAGGCATCTGGAGTCAAGGTAGATCTGGAGAAAACAAAATAATACTTTAACCTAATTTGCCACAAGATGTCACTGTATTCGGTGCAAAAACAGCAACAGCAAGAGCATTCATCTACCATTTTTTTAAAGGTTTAACCCTTTTCTTGTTGGGGCATGGCTAATGCTTAAGGCTGCTTATTTTATGGTAGCACAGATAATTTTAATAGTGGCAGCCGTTCAGTTTAAAAGACACACCGTTGTGAAACTGATTGTGCCACTCTTGGTGTTGGCCAGAGTCCAGAATGACAAGAATTGAGAAAGAGGCTAACGGTGGAAATCTAAGGTTACAGATTACAGACTAGCAGGCAAAGCACAGTTGAAAATATCAGTCAGTAGTCAGAGGTGTGCATGTGTACTAAATAGCTAGTGCTCTAGGGAGCCATCTGACCTGCTGCAGGACTAAGTGAAATCTACTCATGGGGCATCTGCTTTGACTAGAATAATTACAAAGCAAAAAAGAGGATGTGTTATCACTCTCTTCAATGACTGAGGATTTGGAAATATCCTTAAGCTAACTAGATGAATGGGACTGAAACCCTTCATTTGCCAAGATAAACATGCCAAGCCAAAAACAAACAAAAACCCCACTCATATGCAAAAGTTTGCCCTTACCTTTACATTAAATCTAAGTGGAAAGTAAAGGATTATGGAAGAGGCGAGCTGCCACTACGGAAAAAGAAAAATCTTTGGAAAGAATAAGTCAGTGGTTAATAAGATTCCTCTCCTTGTTAAGTGTTGTAGGGAGGAGATGTCTGCTTGGTTGAGAGTTAAAGACAGCAGAATCCATGGCTAACGCAGGTAGGGGCCTGGTGAAGCTCATTTATGTGGATAATTTTTGGACTTTTAACTACTGCTATGTTGTGGATATTCTTGGATTTATCACTTCACACTTTGAGGAACTGAATGTGTGTTGTGATGCTATAAATAACCTTGGGTTTTAAAATTGCTCTATCAGTTCTCTTTTATACTACTGCTTCTGTGGACACAGGTATTCTGTACTATCCTGTAGACGGGAAGATGCTAGCCATATTTCTGACCACTTCTGCTCCTGAAAATTATCATGGCAGGGTTTTTTTTTTTTTTTTTAAAGGTATAAAAACAGTGGTGTTTTGCTAAAGGACAGTTCTTATTAATAGTACATGCTGCTAATCTCTCATCCTCTTTATAGTCTTAAGGGACTGTGGCTACACTTCACTTCCTGTCCACTATTATTGTCACTGTTACTATGTGCTGTGAAACAGTTGCTGCATCTTAGTGGTGAGAGAGGCTATTCCCGTGTACAGTATGTGAAGCACTTTGGCATCCCAATGGATCAGAGGTGCAATTTAAATCTGAATGTGGTTTGCATATAAAGCAATTACATCATCTGAGTCTGTAGCCAGAAAGCTCCATTGCCTCCATTGCTGCTCACAGCTTTCCTAAGCGGCAGCAAAGTGAAATTAACAAGAGTGGAAACTTTCAATGGAACTATTCCTAACTCTGTGCCCAGTAGTGAAACTGTCACTAAACCTGTCAGTTTCATGCTTGGCAGCAAACAGTAGTAAAAGCAGGTACTGGAATTGCATATCTACTTCTAGCTTAGTGATTTAGTTCTCTAGCTATGGGGTTCTCGCAAAAAAAAATTTGATGGCCTCAGAGTACAGCTAGCAACTTTTGCTAGTGGCCGCTCTGACAATTTTTCCTAAAATACTTAATTAACTTTAGGAAAAACAAATAAATATGCATGTATACAGGTCCAAATCATTGCAATTCATTTACGTAGTGTGTTTTGCGGCCTCAATAGTAAAAATAATGCACAGTTGTCTCTGTTCTTTACTGGACCTAAACAGAATAGCAGCACAAATAAGGTCCTTTGCACATTCTTCTTTTTGTTGTTGTTGTGGTTTCTTTTCTTTTTTCTTTCTTTTTCTTTCTTTTTTTTTTTTTTTTTTTTTTAAGACTTGCTAGCTAGTAAGTCTGTTGTTGTGGAAAGTGATACTTGTCTATTAATATAACTTTTCACAGCCTCCCAGCTAGCTACTAACTCTGCTGTGAAAAGTGATATTAAACAGCATACAAATATCAGATTTTCACAGTAGATTTGCTCAGCCCCAGCAAGCCAGGGGACAAATTAAGCCCTGGGTAGGGAGGAGGGGGGACCAGGGGCGGGGTGTGTGTGTGTGAGGAGTCAGGGGAGGCGGCTGGGGCAATGGGGGGGAAGAGGCAGTGGAACCCACGGTCGAAGCCAAAGCCTGCCGCCGGGCGGCCACAGCCCAAGGCTGGAGGAGGCAGCGGTGGCCAGGGGTGATGGGGAGAGGTGGTGAGCCCGGGGACAGAGCCCACTGCCATGCGGTGGAGCCTGCCACTCATCACCCCAGGGCTGAAGCCTGCCCCTGGAAAGTGGGGAACTCACTGGGTGGCTGCTCCTCTGGTATTTGTCTCCAAAGGGGAGCAGGGCCCAACCCCTGCTGGCAGCCCCAGGGGAGAGACCAGTGGTTTGTCTTCTCTCCCCCCACCCCCACAAAATCACTGCTCAGCAGGATGTGGCCACAAAAAAAGCCCCTGATGGCCGCAGAAACACTGCTCTAGCTAATAGGTGCTTAGTACGTTTTTCGAACCTGCTTAGTAAGTTTTTGAGCCTCACTCAAACTATACAGCTGTTGTAGTACCATTCAAGATCATTTTAGCAATAGGACTTATTCTTTATATCTTCCTGTTTGCAGAACTAACAGAGGCGTCCAGTATTGCTTCACGGGCAACATAATCAAACAGGCTCATGTGTTGTTAGCTACAATTCTACTAGAGGCTTCAAGGAAATCCCATAAAAAGCAGCACCATAACAAGCAAAGTGAAAATAACGGGTACATTCGGGAAAATATATTTTAAATGGCGAAGGACAAACCATATTAAACTCCTCTTTCAATCAGAGCAGTGATAAAGCTGGCAATGCATTTATCCAAATTACCTCACATTGCAAGAGTTTCTTCTTTAGATTTATTTCTCTCCTAAACTTGGGATGAGCCATCTCTTGAAGTGGAATGAGGCTTGTGAGGATCTGTTCCAAAAAAAAAAAATACTTTGCGCTATCGAAGCAAGGTATCTTCTCTTAATATCAGCTTTCTGTTCAACTATTATCATATATAGACATGAAGTTCATCCATGAAGGTGAGGTCACAAGGACACAATGTAAGTGGCAACACATTGTTACACACAATTTTCTTTGATTAGAAGCCACTTTCCAGAACAGGATTTGATAAACTGAGCTTGCTCTGGGCCAAGATGGCACTTTGCAAACACAGTGATTAGATTCTAAAGGGCCAGTTTCTCAGACCTACATTTAGGTATTTCTATCGTGCTCATCCACATAGTATAACATAGGTGCCTGATATTTAGCCATACTTAAGTCAATGAGGCTCTGCACAGGCACACAGGTCTGCTCCCATAGCTGTGATTACAGGACCAGTGCCATACAGTGACACAGAAACTACAAAAGAACTTGGACCTCTGTCAAGTTGCCGTTTGTTCCTATGTTGTTATAAAAGGAAAACTGATGCTGCACTAGATTCAAGGATTAATGAACTCTTTAATCCACAAGAAAATCCTGATCACAGAAGGATCCTGTAAGACTGGCTCTCTATGTTCGTAAACACGCTGGCTGAGTAATAGCGGTCAGGAATGATCCAATTGCATAATCCTTTGTTTGTTCTTACAACCTCCTATAATCAACCTACCCTCTTTGTTTTCCCCTCTGAAATGCTACAGAATATCTTAGATTTCACTACCATGTTGGAACCCAAGCTCTTGTTTAGTAGCGTTCTAAGTATTCAATCACTATATGCCAGCCTCCCTCATTCAGAGAGGGTCTCACACACAAGGAACAGTACAACCAGACTTTTTCAAACATTGGGTCCCCTATTCATTTCCAAAACCCATTAAAAATGGCTGTCCTGGCTTTAAAAAACCTCCATGGATTTATTCCAGGAAACCTCGTGGCCCTTATTTGTCTTTACTTCTTTCTGCTCCTTCCCTCTACTCATTAAGCACTACCTTCTTCTTTGCCCCTTCAAACAATCTCTCCGCTGTTAGTGCAATAGCTTCCTTCTCTGCAGCTCCTGTCACCACCTTCCTATATCTCTTCAGCTCACACCAACCGTCCATCTTGCCTTACATTTCATATTAAAAAAAAAAAAAAAAGTTTCCTCCTTTGCCTATACTTCAATCTCTCTCTTCCTCTGCTGTTACTGATCTCTCTTCATACCTTCATTAGTTACACATGTAAAATAGTTCAGGATACAGTTTGTAACAAGTATGGTCCACAAAGTGAATCTATGCAGCACAGCATAAGGCATTACCAGGACTCTGGAGATCACAATAGCTCATGCTCAGTGTTTGGAATAAAAAAAATCATTTTTGATTTTTTGAATATTCTATATGCAACAAATATTCTATTTGCAACAAAAACCAGCAGTGTAGTGTAGGGGCCTGAACTACTATACTAGTGAGCATAGTGCTGCCTATTAAAGAACACCACTGCAGTCCATGGGACTAAACTCACCAGTACTGTAAATGCAATTTTGATAGCTAGTGTTATTAGAATGTGCTAATCTGTTTTATACAAAGTAAGCTGAATTTTATAGCTACATTGCAATCTAGTTTCCTTATTAATATTTTTAAACACTCCTCGAACACAAAGTTTAAGGACGCTGCTTAAGAATGAGTGTGTCTTTTCTTTCTAGCAAGGCCACACCAGCAGGTTTCACTTTGAAGGACTAACCAACTCGATGCTTGTTTAGAGTTCCTAATGTTTTATGGTGTAATGTGGCCTACTGGATAAAGCACTGAATTGGCACTTAGGAGACCTGAGTTCTATTCCTGGCTTGGCTATTGGCTTTTGGGTAACCTTGGGCAAGTCCCTTCGCCTCTCTATGCATCAGTTCATGTGTCTTTAAAATGGGGACAGTTATACTTACCTATTTTGCAAATTGTTTTGAGATCTACTGATGAAAAATGCTATATGACAGCTACATTTCTTCCATATGTTAGTGCAAACATTCAGAAAGGAAGACATCCCGGTACCTATGTGGTCAATTATGGATCAAATCCTCCTTGCCATACTTGAGTCCTATTCTCGTCATTGGAACTACTTATGTGAATATAGTAAGGCTAAAAATGGAAAACTGGGGCTGAACTGAATTCATGCCTTCTACAATTTTGTTTCTTGTGCACTATTTCAGGGGTGCCCAACCTACAGCTTGCGGGCCGTACACAGCCCACCAGAGCATTTCATAAGGCCCGCAGCTTGCTTCAATACAATATACTAACCGTCGATTCATTAGCTTTTTGTTGTCATGTTTACATCATTGTAGTTTACACAAGGAAGTATCAGAAAATGTGATAAAGAATGGGTTTAATTTAAAAAAAAGTGTCACGTTTCATATAAGCGCAAACCTGTAAATAATAACTCTGTTCGCAGCTCAGATATAGGCTAACCAGACCAATACTTCCTTGGTCATTGTTGCTATAAAAATTCAGGAAGACGCCTTTGGACACGAGCGTATTAGCTATAGCCTGTCCCAGATGCAATACATTTGATGGGCGATGCGAAAATGCCTCCAACAAAAAACAGAACATGGACATTGAATGTTGTTTTTTTCAAGGTAAGTGGACCAATCAATTCTTTTTTGTGCCCCATTAGGACAAATCAGTAGGTCTGATTTGTAAAGAAACAGCTGCAGTATGGAAGGAATATAACATCAAGAGACACTACGACATGAAACACAGGGAAAGTATGATGACTACAAAGGTGCACACTGAACTGCAAAGATCACGTCTTTGGGAAAAAAAGAAGTTGGAAGTTTACAGCAAATGCTAAGAAGAAAATGCAGCAGCAGTGAAGGCAAGCTACTGTGTTACGTATTTACTAAGTGTAAATCTTTTTCTGACAAGGAGTTCATAAAAAAGTGTATGAATGTGGTTATGGAGGAAATGTGTCCTGACAAAAGGAAACTTATGGAAGCAGTAAGTCCGTCTCGCCAGATCATTACTTGAAGAAGATGATATTGGTGCAGATTTAAAAGAACAGCTCTGCGATTTTGAGATTTTTTTTCAGTGGCTTTGCATGAAAGCAATGACATTACTGACAGTGCTTAGCTGCTAATTTTCATTCATGGAATAGACAAGGCATTTCAAATCACCGAGGAGCTTGCAGCACTCCAGACACTTCATGGGAAAACTACAGGTGAAGACTTGTTTTGGAGATTTGCCAACACTATTAGGGAACTCGGTCTGTCTTGGAATCAACATGGTAGACCACAAGACTGGACTGACTGGGCTGGTGCATAAGGAGATTGATTTGTGCAATGCTGAAAGGCCAATGGCGTTGCATGGTATTAATCACCAACCTGCTCTGTGAGGCAAAGTTCTAAACTTGGAAAATGTAATGAAAACTGTGGTGCCACTGTAAACTTGATCAGGGCACATAGGTTGAATCACCACTCTTTTCAAGCATTCCTGAAGGAAACTGATTCAGAATAATGAGGTATGTTGGCTTAGTCACGGAAATGTGCTCAAACATTTCTTCGCCTTGCAGAATTAAATCAATATGTTCATGAATTTAAAAGTCTAAAAATGTACCTAAACACTCAGATCCAATGTGGTTGTAGGATTTGGCAATTCTAACAGATTTAACACGCCATTTGACCTATCTCAGATTGAAGTTGCAAGGTAAAGAAAGGCTTGTTTCCCAGTTATACTCAGATGTGAAAGCCTTTCAAGCAAAACTGAAACTCTTGTGACAACACTCAGAGAGGGGAACACTATCTCACTTTCCTTCTTGTGAAGAACTCAGGATGAAAATGTCAGTGTTCCGGTTCCATGTGCCCAAATGGTAAAATTACTAGACCTCTTGGATGAGAATTTTGAAGTCAGATTTTCCAAATTCAAGTCATATGCAAGTGACATCCGTCTGTTTGAAAACTGTTTTGTTTCTAACGTGGATAATGTCCTTGTCTCTCTGCAAATGGAATTGACTGAACTGTAATTTAACTCCTATTTAAAAGACATGTTTCACAAAAAGAAACTGGTGGAGTTTTCCTCACTGCTGCCCAATGATCATTTCCAAAATCTGTGCAAATTTGCTAGATGAATGTGTACAATTTTTGGCAGCACATACATCTGCGAACAAATTTTCTCAGTTATGAAGCAGAATAAGTCTAAGCTGCGGTACCTCCTAACAGACGACCACCTGCATGCTGTACTTCAAATGAGTGTCTCTGACTTTGAGCCAAACTTCAACAAACTGGTTGCTGAGAAACCACCTTACACTTCTCACTAACTCAGAAAGTGCACTCTTTGTTTGTGATTAGGGAGACGGTTATTTGTTCTTTACTGGTTTATTCCTGTTTTCTGTCATCCTGATACACATTTTATTCACTGATTTCTTTGTTTTTTAAATAGACAACACTGTACATAGAAACAACCTGTCTAAATATATACAAAACAGGCTGAACTTAAATATAAATCAATACAGGTGACTTTAAATCTTACGAAAATATGTAGATCTGTTTGATCCACACAAGGTTGTGCTTAGGGTTATGTGGACCTCTCGTGTAGAAAGGTTGAGCACCACTGCTAAATGACCTTGCAATCTCAATGCATCTGGCCCCTTAATCTCCTAATTCAAATAATTTCTGAGGACTCTGACAACAGGCCCACAAGCCGTTAACTGAGCTCTCCATCCCATGATTTTTAAGGAAGAGTGTAAGAAGGGAAAGAAAGTTTGATTAGAAAATATATGTAATGCTCTAACCACTTTCTCTTCTGGGTCTCCCAGTGAGTCTTGCCTTATCAGTGTCTGCATTTTAAACTGTAAACTTCTTAGGCATGCATTGTCTGCAAGTGTGCCTTTGTACTGTACCCATCACAAGTGCTTAATAATCTCCATTTACAGTGCTGATTCCAAAGGAAAACTGCTACATTTCTGAAATTAATGGCTATAGTGGAAACATTGCTGAGCAACAGTTATTGTCCCTAGGATTAAATACTGATCTCCGTTTTACCTTTGTGTAAATATTCACTTCTCAAAAATAAATCTGGATAACAAAACCTGCTGAGCTGAATGTTGGTTATTATTTGAAAGAAGGAAAGAGGGACCTATACAAGTTACTTCTGATACTTTCCCATCTCTAAATAGCAGAAGTTTATTCAAGTAAAAAAAACCCAAAAACCAGACATACTTGCAGTTGGCAACACACACAGAATGCACATGCAGATCTGCATAAAATCTTCTCTCCAAAAGAAAGTGCCACCTTTTTTGCCCAAGTGCCAAGTAAAAAAATAAATTCAGTATCTTTTCAAATGACTGTTTCCAAAGCAGTAGTAAAGAACAAAAAATGGCTGCTGCTTTTAGAGCGCTTTTGCCCCTTCATTCTTAATACCTATCACACAATCTAACTGCAAGTTAGACAGCTTGGAGTGTGGGGGAAGAGGAGCTTTTTCCCTAGAAGGCAATAATACAAAGTGTTGACCATAGCACAGAATACACTTTTGAATTAATGGTGCCCCATTGGTATTTCATAATAGAAAAATTAAGAAACAATTTCAGGAAATACAGGGGGGGAAATAAATAATTTCAGGAAAGGCATATTACATGATCATTAAATAGCTATTTGTATATTTACTAGAACATGATTTCTCAAGCAGATGAGAAGCTCACGTTTCCTGTAATAAAGTATTAATTAATTGAACTATACAATCTGATTTCCCAGCACCGGTCTTCTGATTAATTTTCCTCTGTTTTTAATATGCTGTTCAGAAAAGTTTCAGATTTTAAGAGAATCAAAAGCTTTAGAACTGTAGCAATTTCTCATCCCAACATGTATGTTTCATGTGCACAGAAACAAAGAAAATTTCTGTTAAAGTTTTTCCTACTTGTTATTTTTTTAAATAATATTCAACATCTTATGCATGCAATCCTGCAGCCTTTCCACCCAGAACTCCCATTGCAAATGGTACTGTTTGTGTGTTTTTCACATTGGGCAGCCAGATGTTATAGTGGTGGCACTGTTTAGAAGTGTATATATACACATTACAGCTTTTGGTGAAACCTCATGAGAGAACTTGTGCTGCGAGCCCTTTCTCCAGTGAATAGTCTTATTCATGCAAATATTGCTGTTGGGTTCCTTGCATGAGAAAGGATGACACTATGAACATTGGTTTGCAGGGGGGATTAGGAAGTATTACCCTTAAAAAAAACCCACCTATTTAGAATTAATTGATAGTCCCTACAGAGGTTTGGTTCCACTAAATCACATTTGCTTGCAGTGCCAGAATACTTCTGTTACAAATTTCAATGTTCTTAGGATGCAATTTTAGTTGTTCTTAAATTGTGGCTCTATTAAACTCATACCACATTTCCCAGGATACAAGGCCTAATTTTCAGAGCTGCTGAAAATTCAAAATGAAGTCTGATGGGGCTCTTGGTACTAAGCACTTCATAAGCACAGGCCTGTATTTCTTACGTACATTTTGATTCTTTATTTATATCAGAGTCACGCCTAGAGGCCCCAGCCAAAGTCAGGGCTCCCTTGTGTTTAGGTGCTGTGACAGTCTCTACTTTGATGAGTTTACAGTCTAAACAGACAAGACAAAGGGTGGAAGAAGGAACTACTGTTATCCCTATTTTACAGATGGGGAAAGAGGCATCATGAGAGAGTGACTTGCCCAAGGTCACAGGGGAAGTCTGTGACAAAGCCAAAAATGTAACCCAGAGCTCAATTCCAATCCAACTCCTTATTTAGACTAGCTTTACAATACGGGTGAAAAATAAAAGATGAAGTTTTAATATTAAATACTATAATTTGTTCTGGGCTTTTTTTTTTAAACAAAATAAGGTTTCAAATATACTCTTTTTACATAGTGGAATAAATATTTTACTATAGAGTTCAGAGTACACTTAGTGGTCATGAAGATCAACCATTCAGTCCCCTTAAAACAGTGGTCCCCAAACTTTTCAGGGTCACGCCCTCCCTTACCCTGTCTGCGCCTCCCCTCCCCCCCCACGGAGTTGGGCCAGGAGCTGGGCCGCAGATCTGGGTGGGGGGAGAGATGCGGACGGGGTAAAGGGGCTGAGGCATGAGCCACAGCTGGGGGCGGGCGTGGAGCTGGCAGCCAGGGCCCTAGGCGCAGAGCCAGCAGCTGGGTCCAAGAGCAGAGTTGGGTGGCGCTCCCTCCCAGCCCCGCATGGGGGCTGGCCCAGGCCTCAGCCACACACCCCTCAACGTTCGTCCATGCCCTTTGGCATGACATCTCATCAAGATTAAGCCACTGCAAATCCAAAATGCTAATACAAGGTTATTAAAGAATCTTTAAAAAAAAAAAAAATGGGAGTCCAGACAAGGAAATTCCATAAGGCTATGTGCTGCAAAGTTTGTTACTAATATAATTGTTACACCAGCTCTCTTACAGAACTCAACAATAGCAGAGTGTACACACAACAAGCAAAAGAAGTTGTCAGAATTATGGCTGTGCCACTTCCTGTATAAGGTAAGCACTGAAAAGTTGTTTGCTTAGTTTTGCAGGACTTTAGCATAATGTTATGTGTTGAATGGGTAATTTTGCTGTGTTCTAAATGTGGTGGGAGGGAAAAAAAGACTCACAATCCTACTGCTTCAAGATTAAAGGAATCCCTCTGTGAAATCAAGAAGAGATTCTCTCTTGCACAATTAGGTGCATTCTCAGGTTTTTGCACCTTCCTTTGAAGCATACAGCATTTCCCACTATTAGAGGCAGGATACCTAAGTAACTGAATCATTGGCCTTTTGGGAGATGGGCAATTTTTGGTTCCTAGATTTCATTCAGGGATGTCACAATAACTGCAAGCAACTTAACCACTAGTCCTATTCCTCCAAGCTACAATAGGTTAAATGCCCTAGAGATTGAGTGCCGTAAATCTGCAATCAGTTGTGATTGCACATAGCTTCTTAATAGTGCACGAGGTGCTGTGAAGTAACTTCCAAACACTTTATCTCCTAAGGGAGACTCTGCTTATTGCAACTTCCAAAATCTTCAAGGCTCCAGTGAGATCAATAGATTTATTATAGAAATTAATGGCTATTATTCCCCTGCCATCAAAAAATTAGGCCAAAGTTCATAGAATGTGTGTGTACTTTGCAGCTGAACACGTACTGTACTTCTATCTTCTGTAGAGTGCACAGTGGAATAGAATCTTGTAATACATTTAGCGACAATCACTAATTTATGCAGCACTCTATAGAAGATATAATGTGCATTCCTTGCCCCCAAAGAGCTTTCAATCTAAATAAAACATAGGGCAGTGGCATACAGCATGGAGCATCAGTGAAGGTATTAATTATGATAATAGAAATAGGGTTACTTGAAGGGGAGTTTTAAGCAGGGATTTGAAAGTGGAGAGAAAGGACACTTGACCATGAAGTCAAGAACCAAAACCAGATGGCAGAAACTAAAGCGCTCAAATGGGATGTAGATGGATGTATAAATGTAAATAGGCATTGGGGCTAGTATGGGGAAAGTACTGAAAGAGAATGGGGGAAAGGAGCTGCATGGCGTAACGGGGAAGAGTGTAGGGAATGAGTAGAGAACAAAATGAGAGCTAAGACATAGCCTGGGACAATATTCAGTAGTAAGGACATTACAGAGGAAGATGAGTTTAAATATTACAAAGTAAGAGACAAAAGCAACAAAGAGTCCTGTGGCACCTTATAGACTAACAGATGTATTGGAGCATACACTTTCGTGGGTGAATACCCACTTCATCAGACGCATGACAGAAGTAAGAAAGAGACAGAAGCCAAATGGGAGATTCAAGCGGGGAGGGAGGTGACAGGTTGGACTGGTGAGAGAAACGGATGGATTTTGGTCTGACTTGACTGGAGAGACCCGAGAGGCAGGGAGAGAGGCCAGGTAGGAGAAGGCTACAGTTATCAAAATGACAAGGGCTATTGTTTGAGTGCACCAGCAATTTAAAAAAATCTTTAGTTGATTAGCTTATCCTTACCCTGAACTACAAGGGCTGCATTTAAGGATGTTGCTGTTTTCCTTTGACCCTTGGGCTGCATTATGTGCATCTCTGTAATAGAGCCTGCAGCTGCAGACACTTAGGGCATGGATGTGTGTGACATTTACTCAGAAAAATAATCCCAACAACTTCAGTGGGATTACTCATGTGAATGAAGTTGGTGATGTGGTGGTGTGCATGTATTTGTAGGTTCTGACAAACGACCTTGCTAGAGGGCTAGAAGAAAGGGTGGCAAGTTGTTCTCACATCAGATAAGGACCAGAAAGAGAGGGTCTTTATTATCAAGCATGAGCCTAACTTTCTGAAAAATTCTCATTTACAACTAAAGTTGTCCAAGCTTCACCTCAGGCAAGAGGTAGCTGGGGCAGGGCAGGGCAGTAAGAGGAAGTAAGCAAAATGGTCTTGAAGTGAAGGCACTAAACTGAGACTCAGAGATATGGGTTCAATTGCTGGCTTTGCCATAGACTTTCTGTGTATTTTGGGTAAGTCACTTGGTGTCTCTTTTCTTCAGCTCCCCATCTGTAAAGTGGAAATAACACTTCCCTTCTCTCACCTTTTGTCTAGCTTTTGTAAGCTTTTAGGAGCAAAGACTGTTGCTTACTATGTATCAATACTGTACCTAGCACAGTATGCCCTGATCTCAGTTGGAGCTTCTGGACATTGTCAATTCTGATAATCTCATCTATTTTTGACCCCTATGAAGATGTGGAAGAGAATGTACTTTTCTACTGTAAGAAAACATCAAGACGCTACTTTGGCTTACATGTACTAGGTGGCAGTTACCACCTGAAATGCTCATGTTGACTATCCCTTAGCAGGGTCTAAATGCCAAACTCTTCTCACAGTATGAATGGAAATGCTGTAGCCTCATTGATTCTACACAGGGTGGGATAGGATGGCTTGCCCCTTTAAAGGCTGGAGGTCTGGAATCTGGATGGCCTTACTCCTGCCTGTCACACCTGAGATGAGGAGTGGGGTTGAACCAGCTGAACATTTAGGAGCTGATTCCCCAATGAAGAGCAACAGAAAGCTACAGAGTGAGAAATGCTTAAGGAGACTAACCACCACTATGAAGTGGGAGTGAAATACACCTCTACCCCGATATAACGCAACCCAATATAACACGAATTCGGATATAATGCGGTAAAGCAGCGCTCCAGGGGGGTGGGGCTGCACACTCCAGCGGCTCAAAGCAAGTTCGATATAACGCGGTTTCACCTATAATGCGGTAAGATTTTTTGGCTCCCGAGGACGGCGTTATATCGGGGTAGAGGTGTACTATAGAAACTGCTAGGAATGAACAGAACACAGTAGCAAACCTTGAATCTTCAGGGGAAAGTTTTCAAGCAGGAAAGGCCTAGGAGTATGGTCTTGAGGGGGATTCTGAGAACTTAATTTTGGGAACTGTTTTATGTTAATAATTTTAGCTCTGAGCTGGAGTGTTGATGAATCAGAGATAAGTTTGTGCTTATAATCTGAGTTCAGGGGCCCTGAATTAAAGACAAGAGAAACGGAGGCAGGGGCCTGCAAAGCAACCTCAGACCATGACAGGAACAGGGGGCACTTGGGAGGCAGCCAGTCGGTTCACATGTGATCTGGCAAATTAAGGGATGGGGATTGTTGTTCTGAGAGAATTAATATAAGGGATGAGTTAATGCAGTCTACATCATTCCCCCACCCTTTTTTTTATTACACCATATTTCCGCAACCGTGACAACTGGACCCTTGATAAGCTGCCAACCCAATGCACTAATCAAGCAGTTCAGACCCCTTTGCAAAAGCAGAAGAGCTCTGGTGTTCTCCCATAGCACAAACTGGCTCTATTGTGCTCTCTCCCAAAACATATCCTCAAAGCAGGGGATCCAACCCCATCCCCCAAAGTCAAAGACTCCAGTGCCCACAGACCTGTGTAACTTTTGGCCAAGATGGAGTCTGCTCTGCATCAGGAAAAATCCCTTCCACCCTAGGGACATCTGTTCCAAACCCCCCAGAGTGAACACACACACACACTGGAATAGTACAGTGAATATAGGAAAGGGAAATATTTATTCACAGAGGGATGAATGGAGAAAAAGAACAGGGGGAAAGACATGGAGAGCGGTAAAACAGAATTGCATTCAACACCAGGCCCCACAGGCCCAGTGGTAGCACAGTCTGAAAGGGCAGACACTGAGCAATGCGTCTGCACTCAGAGTTCGGGAGTCCTGGGCAAAGTTCCAGTCCAGTGGTGAGTCTTGGGTGCTCCTGGTCGTCTTTGGTGCTAGTGAACTTTCCCCAACAAACCCCTCCGGGGCCCTTTTCTGCCGCTCTTGCAAAGCCACACAGAGCGACCACCTCCCCACTTAACTAGCTAACTGCCTCCCTCCTTATCCCCAGTGCAAGGCCACAAGCTCCAATACTCACAGCCCCATGCAGCTCTGGGCAGCAGTGATACTGGGTCCAGCTCCGGCCTGTCCTCGGGCGATTCCTCCCTGGCCCAGTGCTCCCCCTGGCTCCTGTCCTGGGGTGTCCCGGTCGCTGCTCTGTCCCTCACACACTCCGGGCAGCTTCTCGGCTGCTGCTTTCTGTGAGGGCCCCGCTGGCTGCAGCCCTTCTGTCTGGAGCTCCAGACACACACCCTGTCGCTCTTCCCCCACCCCCCTGCACTTCCTCCTTCAGGCACAATCAGCACTCCCCCCCCTCAGGACAAAGATTTAAAGGGCCATGCTCTCTAAACCCCAAAGGGGTTACACACAGGTGGTGGAGCTCTCCACTACACGCAAACTGGAGCCTCAATCTCTACCCACCTCACACAAGGCCTTGGTGCCCATAAAAAAAAACACACTGGAGGGACTAGGCACAGAGAAAATCCCCCCTCCAATCTACACAACCACTGAGAGGCTGGGACAGAGCCCACTCTGAACAGACACACTTGGGAGGGGGGGGGATGGCCAGGGACAGAGCCCCCTTCACCAAAACACTGGGGGGGGGCAGGTTAGGAGCAGAGCACACCCCACAGAACGGGGGTGAGGGGAGGCAAAGCCCCCTCCCCAACCCAAACAGTGGGGGGAGGAGGAGAGGGAGGGACAAAGGCCCCTCTCACAGCTGCAGGAAAGGGGGGGAACCAAAGCTCCCCCAAATAGCCAGCAGTGGGGGGAGACAGCAGCCTCCTCAACTAACAGCCGGGGGGAACAGCCACCCGCTCTCTCTCACACATGGGACGGTCCCCGCCCGCACCAGCCCTGCACCACCTGCCCTGCCGCTGCCCGCAGCCAGCCCCACACACACCGCTGCCCGCACCAGCCTTGCACCCCCTGCCCTGCCTGTAGCCAGCACCGCACCCCCTGCCCTGTCTCCAGCCAACCCCTGCCGCACCCCCCTGCCTGAAGCCAGCCAGTCATGCACTCCTCTGTCTCCAGCCCTGCCAATCCATGCCGCACCCCCCTGCGGCCCTGCCTGAAGCCAGCCAGCCCACCCCACACACCCCTGTCTCCAGCCATCCCCGGACCCCTTGCCCTGCCTGCAGCCAGACCCTACCTCCAGTCAGCCCCTGCCCTGCCTGCAGCCAGCCCCATGTCCCATGGTGCCCTAGAGTTCCCAGGGCAGTAACCCTGCACACCTGCTTCAATGAGGGGGGCAGGGAGCAGCTGGGACCCACACGTGCACACCCTAGGGTGACCAGACAGCAAGTGTGAAAAATCGGGACAGGGGGTGGGGGTAATAGGATCCTATATAAGAAAAAGACCCCAAAATCGGGACTGTCCCTATAAAATCAGGACATCTGGTCACCCTAGCACACCCCCAGGGAGTGGTGGGGACCCACACATGTGAAACGGAGCTCATTTCTAGTTCAGGCCCATCTTTTTGAAAAAGAACTTTAGGTAGGGTTAACATACATCCGTATTTTCCCAGACATGTCAGGCTTTTTGGTTCTTAAATCGCCGTCCGGGAAAATACGGACGTATGGTAACCCTATTGGTACAAAAAATACATACTGTGGCACATCCCTTAAATCAGAACTTTTTATAGGGAACCGGTTGCTAAGAAATTAAAGGCTTTTTTTTACACTTTTTTTTTTTTTAGTCATCCCTGCTGGGGCCCCGCCGAAAATGTTCGAATTGGGCCCCGCACTTCCTAAAGCCGGCCTTGCTTGGGGCCCCCTCACTTCCCATTGGCCCTTGGGCAGCAGCTCCCCTCCGGGGAAGGGTTCACCCGACGCAGCAGTGAGTGCGGGGCGTGCCTGCAGGTGGAAGGCACACACCTGGCCGGAGCGTGGGTCAGGGCTGTTGTGTATGGGTCACCTCAGGTGAGCAACTGGGCACATGGGGGAGGCAGGGGCCCTGCTGCCCATCGGGGATGGAGGTGAACGTGGTAGCACATGCCAGACAGGTTTGCAAGGCACATGCTATAATTAATGTAACCAGTGCAGGGTGTAATAAGTAGGAATGGGTTAATAAATCTACAGCAATATACTAGTACAGCTGTTCCCATTTTAATCCTTGCTAGCAAACAAATGCTGGAAAATTCAGCCCTGATAGTGTGGCTGCAATAGTGCAATGCAGTAACCTTATCATTGTCAATAATAATTAAACCCTGAACTGATAAGCCCAATGGAGTGGCTTTAATGGTGCATGCAGTAATGTTACAATCATTAATAATCAACTGGTAAAATGATAACCCCAATAGCTGCTGTAATAGTGTGTGCAATAATGTCAAACTCATCGTTAATAATCAAATGCTGGAACAATAAACCCAATAGTAGCTGTAATAGTGCATGCAATCGTGTTATAATCATTAATAGTCAAATGCTGCTAGAATGATAAACCTCATAGCAACTGTAATAGTGCATGCAATAATGTGAAAATCATCATTAATAATCAAACACTGGAACAATAAACCCAGTAGTATGGCAGTAATGTTATAATTAATAATCAAACCCTAGAATAATAAACCCAGTAGCAGCTGTAATAGTGCATGCAAAAATGTTATAATCATTACTAATCAAATGCTAGAATGATAAACCCAATAGCAGCTGTAATAGTGCATGTGATAATATGAAAATCATCATTAATAATCAAATGCTGGGACAGTAAACCCAATAGTATGACAGTAAGGTGTGCAGTAAAATTATCGTCATTGATAATCAAACAGTAGAGCCAATAGAGGGGCTGTAATAGTGCACTCCATAATGTCGTAATCATAATGAATAATTAAAGGCTAGAATGATAAAACCAATAGAGCAGCTGTAATTGTGCCTGCAGTGATGTAATAATCAGTCTGATTAATCAAATGCTAGAACAATATTTCCAATCACTAGAGCCCTGCGCAGATGCAAAATTTGTATCCAAAGACATGGTCCGCAGATGTAAAACAGATATCTGCAGATTTGCAGGGCTCTACCAGTCACACACTTCAGTCCTTAGGCTCCTCCCTGTGCTCACTGCCTTGACTTATGACAGTATAACCCCAATTTCTTTTTTTATTTCCTAGTGGTCAGCCAAAAACATTACTTGCTGTAATTACAGCTGCTGTTTCTACCTGCTCTCAGAAAAGGTAGCAGTACAGAGCAGTGGCTCTCAACCTTTTCAGACTACTGTACCACTTTCAGGAGTGTGATTTGTCTTGTGTACCCCCAAGTTTCACCTCACTTAAAAACTACTTGCTTATAAAATCAGATAAAAATACAGAAGTGTCACAGCACACTATTACTGAAAAATTGCTTACTTTTTCATTTTTATCATATAATTATAAAATAAATCCATTGGAATATAAATATTGGACTTACATTTCAGTGTATAGTATATAGAGCAGTATAAACAAGTCATTGTCCATATGAAATTTTTGTTTGTACTGTCTTTGCTAGTACTTTTTATGTAACCCGTTGTAAAACCAGGCAAATATCTAGATGAGTCAATGTACTCCCTAGAAGACCTCTGCAAACCCCCAGGAGTATGTGTAACCCTGGTTGAGAACCACTGGTATAGAGCATTGAGTGACTGCAAAAAAAGTAGTTGCTATGTCAGCACAGTAGAGGAAGTGGGTAACCATGCTCAATAGCTGTTTTGAATAGGGTTGCCAGGTGTCCGGCAGTGGTTTTCGACCAGAATGTCTAGTCAAAAAGGGACCCGGCCTCTAAAAGTCCGGTCGGCGGCTCATCAGGGCCAAGGCAGGCTTCCTGTGGCTCCCAGAAGCGGCAATATGTCCTGTGGCTCCTAGATGCAGGGGCTCCACGTGCTGCCCCCAGCTCCGCAGCTCCCATTGGCTGGGAACTGCGGCCAGTGGGAGCTGCGGGGGCGGCACGTAGAGTCGTCTGGCCGCACCTCTGCTTAGCAGCCGCCCGGAGGCATATGCCGCCACTTCCGGAAGCCGCCTGAGGTAAGCGCTGCCTAGACACGGCACCACGCACCCTAACTCCCAGCCCTGAGCCCCCTCCTACACCCAAACTCCCTCCCACACTCCAGAGCCCCCTCCTGCACCCTAAATGCCTCATCCCTGGCACCACATAAGAGCCCGCCCCCGCATCCCAACGCATGGCCTTAGCCCGGAGCCCAATCCCACACCCCAAACCCCTTATTTCTGGCCCCAGCCCAGAGCCCACACCTCAGCCTGGAGCCCCCTCCCACACTCTGAACCCCTCGGCCCCAGCCTGGAGTCCCCCAGCCTCATCCCGGAGCTCTCACCCCCTCCTGCACTCCAACCCCGTGCCCCAACCTGGTGAAAATGAGGGAAGGTGAGGGAGAGCGAGCGACAGAGGAAGGGGAGATGGAGTGAGGGTGCGGGGCCTCGGGGCAGGGAGTGGGGCAAGGGTGTTGGGTTGCCAACTTTCTAATCGCAGAAAACCATAGTTTTAAAGCTGATGTAGAAGGCTTTATTAAGGGCAGACATTCCTGCATGTATACATATAACTCCCCACCACTTAGTCAGAAGCTGGAAGCTCCTGGGCAATCAATAATGATTTCTGTCAGGGGTACAAAACTGGCAGCCAGGTTGAGCACTGATCAGATCCAGCCCAGCTTGCATGGAGAAGATAAGAGCTGCCAGGGGTAACCCAGACTAATTTGAGAATTGGATCTCAATACAGTTTCCTGTAATTTTACAAATTAGTTGGACATTATTGGTCTGCAGCAGTTATGTGTTAAGGTGTCTTTACCGTCCTTAGTCCCAAGAAGGAAAATAAGTATTTTTTTATATAGCTGTGGATTATAGTTAAGGGGATAGGGAAGTTTGCTACTTGCCTAAAAGGCTGCTACCTTATTCTGGTTATTCCAAGAAGTACGCTTAGAATTAAGTAAGTAGGGCAATTACATTTGTGTGATATATCTATTGTTGAGATGCAAGGTATGGCCCTGTGCCCTGACTAGTAGAGCACCAGTCAGATCTAGCCCATTGCTGCAGGGAGAAGATAGAGCTGCCATGGGTAACCCAGACTGATCTGTGGTTTGGATCACAGCAGCTTCCTGTAATTTTACAGAATTCAGTGGAATTGAGACAGGGAAAACACCATAAAGAAGCAATTACAGACTGGAGGCCAAATGTCTTTGGGAGGTGTACTACATCACTGAACCAGACAGTGTGTGAGCATAACAGCTACAGTCAGTGTAAAGGTTTTTTTCTTTCTTCTTTGAAGTTGTGTACATCCTTAATTATGTGGCTGCTGAAACAACTGGTTATGCAGAACAGCTAAATGTTTTATTTAATTGTCAATATAATACCCAGTGTGGGCCTATATGAAAGCAGACTCTCTCTGATTGTCAGAAATGCCAATCCCTATATTGATTTTGTAAGGTATTATATTAGGGGGTTAGGGCCTGTGTTATATTCTTTATTTTAAAGGAAAAATAACAAATCTTTAGTTAGTGATGTTAGTCTAACTAGGGTACATTGTAACTGCTGTGCTGTAACGGTTGATCTTTGGCATGTTATAAAAGAAATCTGAAATTATTACTTGTGAATGGGTAAAGACTGGTACTGGATTCCTAGGAAGAGAAAAAAAGTGAATCCTATTATAATTTTCACTTCTAGTATTTGGAAAGGATCCTACAAAAAAATCCTTGTAATCTCTTGCAAGGATAGAAATTCTTGGTCTGTGCAAATACTTGAAGTCAGAGAGAAGAACTATGTAGCAGAGAATTGGTAAGTAAATTGACTTACCTCCCCTCTAATAGGTTACAGTAGTTTTGCTTCATTGTGTGTCTCCGTTGTTGTCACCCCCACACAAGGTAATTTGGAAAGCATTTTATGATAGTGGTCTGACAGATAAGGAAAATGGGGTTTGCAAACCTGCTTCAGCTATTTCCTTCCCCATCCCAACAAAGACTGACAATCTCAGGTGATTTTCAAACTTTTCCATACTCTGACCTTATGTTAAAAAGTTTAGGAAACCCCTTCCTGTTTAGCTATAAAGAAAGGGAGGGTGGTCTCAATCCGCTGGTCATGACCCCAGGTTGAGATCTATCCAGCCTTTGCAACTAACTACGCACCCTAGCACCTTCCCTTCTGTTCATTCAAATTGTTCAGTAAAACACATATGAGCTAAGTCCAGTTCTGCTGGTTCTCACCTATTTAGACAAACCAGCATGTCCTTTGTCATGCCCCACACTCTAGACTGTTCTTGACATGTTCTAGTCTACAGCACACAAAAGGGCTGGAAAAATCTTCCTACTGCTCGCCATGCACTAAAGGAACTGTAGAATATGAGGTGACTTTTTATGGCCATCTTGTGGGTTACAGATCAAAACATGAAGGTAGAGGGCCAAGAGGGTGTAGCAATATTACTGCTAAACCTACCATCTATGTGTCTGTCTCTCTCTTTGTTTCACTCTAGAATGTCGGCCCAGAACCTTCACCTGACCCTCTGCCTGGCTTCCTGCTATTGGTTCAAAACAACAAACCACTCCTCACACAATGGGAATTCTGAGGCCATTTGATAACATGAGGGAAGCCCTCAACTCATCATTCATGGAGGACTCCTGACTCTGGCCAAACACCCACTGACTTCAGTGACAGCAGCAGTCCCTTAGGCAAGATGCTAAAGCAGAAGCTCCCTCAGACGGTATTAGCAATATGACCATGCATGTGAGGGGATACTACATGGCCCCAGTGGATAGAGGACTGGACTGGACTGAGACTCAAGAGACCTGTCCAAGCTCTGCCACTGGCCTGCTGAGTGACCTTGGGTGAGCCATTTGCCTCGCTCCGTGCCTCGGTTTCTCCATCATAAAAATGGGGATAATGATACTGATGTCTTTTGTAAGCGCTTTGAGATCTAATGATGAAAATTGCTGTATGAGAACTAGGCTTTTCTTGCTATTGATGAATCAGTATTTATTTTTACCATTTCTTAAACACTTTATTTAAATAAGACTAAATGATAGTTTCAGTCATCTTGGTGGGATGCTACATTGCCCTCACTAGAAACAGAAGGTGACCGTTAAATCGGTCCAGCTACATACCACATCACTGTGGGAGCTAAGCACCTCTGCTATTCTGTATGGGCTGATCCAAGTGTCCTGAACTGATGCACTACTGACTGACTGGCCTTTTTGTGGACTCTGTAAAGATTCTGTCTCTCTTACCCTCAAAGTTGGGCCTCTGTGCAGCAAGATTTTATTTTTATTTCTAAACATTAAGCATTAGCTGGGTTTAGAAGATCATAATCACCAAGTAGCATTTCAGGCAGAGCAGCTTGGTTTGCTCTATCCCCCATCTGTGTTCCAAAGCTCCTTCTGAAAAAAACATTAACCCTGTCTCCGCTGCTAGCAACTGCAGTCTCTCAGCTGCAACCGAATATCTGCATTTCAGAAGAGATATGTCACATGGGGCAGCAGTTTGCCCCATGTGACATAGCCCTATTTAAGGGCTTAGTCCAATAAACTCATCTAGACAAGGGATACTCACCTGAGTAAGGATTTGCAGGACTGGGCCTTTCTTAGGCAGATGTAATGTAGTTAGTTACAATTCTTCCAATCAAACATTAAATTATCTTTGGAATTAGTGTAATAGATTTTATTTTTTTAAGCATGAGACTAAATGTGATCTTCTGAAGGTTTGAAAAAGTCATGGTTTTCACTGTCGTTTGCATGAGCATAGCTTGAGCCCCCCATTAGTAATGTCTGCGTTGATTTAAAAAAAGTTTTAATTTTTTTTCTGTAATATGCCTGGTCTCAGGAAATGTACAAAGAGCTTAACCTATTGATCAAACTGTACAGTAAATCAAATTGATTATACTATGCTATCATGCTTAGGTCAGATTGTATTAATTTTAGTCCAGAGAAACTAAACAAATTTTCAATGTTGAAAGTACTTGTTCTTCCGTGGAGAATGTATTTTTTTTTAACCCTCCCCAACATTTTAGAGATGTTTGGATCTGAGAATTTAGTTTGGATCTAACTCTCGTTAAAATACGATCAAACAAGTTTAGTGTAATTTGGTGCATAATTCGGCATCCCCTAGAACAGAGTAAAATGTGATGCTGAGAAATCTGGGGCCCTGCCAGTCATGACAAACGTACAAGTGCTCAAACACAACCAACTAAATTCTTCTCTCTGAATATGATCCTGCTCCCACTGAATTCTGGCAAAAATGCCATCATTTTGAAGCCAGTGGCAGCAGGGTGGGATCCTTGTTTGCTGGGTTCCAAACTGAATTATTATCCGTGCAGAAAATAAAATGGGTTTTACATAGATGCAAGACTCCTCTTTCACCAGCTTTTTCTAGCTACTGAGAGGGTCCACTGCAGAAACTGTTGGTCTCTGGGAAGCAACTCTTTGCCCTACAAGGATTATCTGCAGCTCTGACCTCAGAACCCCAGGTAATTGAATTTCAGTTCAAACTAAGATGAATGTGGAACACTAACAGGAACACTGCACAAAATGATTTAATCAGTGTGCAATCAGGCCAAACAAATCCATGAATCATTTTAATGCAGCTGTACTGCATGAGATGCCGATAACTACAAAGGGAAGCATTACAGACTGGAGAGAAAAATGTAAGTGGATCATTACCTTCCACATCAAATGAGTGGCTATTACCAGAATTGTTTTGAAGCTGGGCAAACTTACTTTAATGGACCAAATTCACATTGATGGAGGAACTCCGTTGACTCAAATGGAGTTCCAACTGGGAGGAACTGGAACCGATGGCCCTCTGTTGTACCCTGTGGTGGTACTCAATAGAAGTTTGCAAATCGAGTAGTTGGGCATCTAAATGGGTGCAGAGTGCCATTCTTTGTCACAATTTAGCATTCATGCGCAAGTGCAGAAGAAAAATTTGCACCTGCAGTATTGGAGGCCCTTCATTTTTAAAATGTAGGTCAATGACTTTAACAGGGAAGGATGGGTAGTTAAGAGAAACTTTACGTTTTCTCCTGTCCTCTGAATTGTCAGCTATGTAGAGGGGAATTTGCATTGACTTTTTTTTTTTTTGAGGTTCTCACATTTTCAGATAAATATTTCTTCACATTTGGTTTCTGGCCAGCACTAGAAGCAGAAAGATCAGGAATCTCATACCCAAGCTTGTTCTTATGGGACTTCCAGCCCAGTTTTGCAGACCAAATAAATTCCGATTATTCTCAGAACAGCATTTATACATCAGGATAACAATTCCACTGAACCCAAATTCTGAGCCTTTTGCTTCACCCGTTTCTAATCTTCATAGTTATTTTTAAACAAACAGCAAATTTAAATTTTGTGTCTAAGCCACTTCATTATGGAAAAATGACTAAAAACAGTCACCTTTGCCCAAGATGATCATCTTGACTCAGGCAGTAGATGCCCAGATTAGTTCTGATTATCAGCTTTAAAGAGCAGTCTTTGGCTACTGATAACTTCCCTTGGGACGATTTCTGTAATGCACATTTTGGAATAGCCGCTGGATGGCACTGTTGTGCTATAGAGTATACAATTGTATGTGATTTTATTTGGCCGTAAATATAGAGTTCCTTTAAAGACAAAAGACCAACTTCATCTTTTGTATGCATCATAAATTTGAAGTAACTTAATCGAGGGCAGTGATGTTATATTAGATTTACACCAGTGTACTAAGAGCAGAATTTGAACCAGATGACGGAAAGCAATATTTTGGATTTTTTGTCAGTAATGTTTATGGAAACAAAATATGTGCACCTTAAATATATACAGCAGTCACAGAAATAGGTGCAAAAGAGAGAACATCCAGTCCCAACTCCACCCATGGTGATAAATGCTAATCCTTACATTGAATCTAATAATCTCACCACGATGGGGCTGGAACTCTCAAACATTTTTTTAGGTGGTCACAATGGTTTATCCTTTAGACCACTGGAGCTATGAAATCAATTACATTACAATTCAAAACAGACTCATCTTTCTTTTTTAAATCATAATTTGAATTTTTTATGGAAAACATTAATGAAGTTTTAAATTTACCAATGAAAATTTTTGATAATGTTTTTGATTAAAGAAATTGAAAAATGGCATGACATTTTTCACCCAAAATGTGTGTGGTTTTTTTTTTTCACAAAGAGATTTCATTTTCAAATGAGAGGCCAATTTCTGATGAAACTTTTAATTCAAAAAACTTTGACCAGCTTTGATCTCTAGTAGGGTGAAAAATAGAATCATGAATATAACAATTTATTGTTCATGTGAACCTATTCTGATTAACACACCCTGCATGTGTTCTGTATCAGTATGGGATATGGAAGAATGTCAGAGATGTTCTGTAGATATATTTGAAGAACAGGGAAGTAAATTTATGCCATGTTGTGATTCTTTTCCTTTTCTTACGGTGATGGTGGGCAGGGTGGTGGAATTCCTTTCAATCTTATGAGCATGGCTGCCCTCCACTGCTAACCAGTCCATATGGCACCCTGAAGATCACGGATGGCTGAATCAGTCCAGGAACTCCTTCACCATACTCAGCGGAAAAAACCCTGTCTTTTTTCATTTTAGGGCTGTTTCTTTACTTCTGGGTTCCAGCCAGGGCTGGAAGTAGAAGAGCCCGAGCACTGTGTGGGAGGTTGTTCTCATGATCTTTCTGCCTAATCAGTAGCAGAAAGTATGGTGAATCTCGGGAGAAGTCTGTTATGCTGATCCAAGAATTTGGGTTCTATTCCTGGATATCACTGATTTGCTGCCACTTTTCTGTTCCTCTGCTTATCTATTTGTAGAATGAGTATAGTTTTGATAATATTTGCAAACCTCATGAGTTCTATGGTGCTTGATTATTTAATGTCTGTAAGTGCTGTATGTGTATAGAAGCACAGAACGGAACTCGTAGCCCCTGGGAAAGGCAGGCGAAGGTGGCTCAAAGCCAGCTTCGGTGCCCTCCTGATTCTGGGCTGCTTTGGGGGTCAGAATGGCCCCCTGCATAATTTAGAGCAGCTCTGGGAGACTTGCCTGGACTGCTTATGAATAGTTCTACATCTTGGATTTACTTAGAATGGCGTTAGCATTGGAAGGTAGGACCCTGCTCCAAACACTCCCCTTATATTTCTGCAGTCCCACCCTTATATTGTGGCTTACAGGGTTGGGAGGCTCATAGGGCAATCTGCAGCTGACTTACCCAGTGACTCTACCAGGGGAGTTCTCCTCTCCTCCAGCTCATCAAGGGGCTCTTACAGCTCTTTACACTGTTTCCACCACCACCTGAATAACTGGTAGTGAACTTATTTTTATTACTTCTTTACAGTAGCATCTTGGGGCCCTGATCTCAGCTAAGGCCTCTTTGTGCTAGGCCCTGTACATACACATAGCCAGACATTCGCTGCCCTGAAGAGTTTACAAGCTAAATAGATAAGGCAGATATAGGAGGTATTATTATCCTCATTTTACAGATGGGGAACTGAGGGCAAATGAATTACAAGTTAAAGTAGAAGACTTTGAGTCAGGGTTCCTGCTTTGTATTCCCAGAACTGATGCTTACTCTGTAGCCTTTTCTACTCTAGGCCTTTTTCCACTGCTACAATTTCCCATTATTGCTATCATCAGTTGAGTTCCAGGTGGTAGCACTTTTGGGAGCATTAGTGTATACAATGCGCCAGCAGCCCCTGGCTCTCCAATCACTGTGTCTTCTAGACCTACTCTGAGAAGGGTTAGAAAACACAGTGATTAATACCCTGGAACCTACCATACACTAGTTCACCCACCATTTAAGGCCAAATCCAAAACCCACTGAAGCCAATGGGAGTCTTTCCATTGACTTCAGTGGGCTTTGGATCAGGCTGTTTATTCCTGCTGATGTAAGAGGAAGTACCATTGGGCTCTAAATCTCCTGTCTTCCTGCACTCATCAGTATTCTTCCTAGTGCTCAATAAGCCAGCTCAGATGAGTTTTCAGACTCTTTGGCCTACAGTTAACTGTTTTGTTTCCCTTGGAAATATGTTTACGTTACATAGCAGCTTCACTCCACTTCTTCTTACTATTATTGTTTGCCATCTTTTTCATAGGAAGCTGACAAACAGAGAGAGCAGAACGACCTATTGATGAACTGCTTTACTCTGCACCAGAGCTGGCAGGAAAAAGGCTGTTTTAGCTCAGTGTTTTGGGAATGGAAAAACAGATGGTCCTTGGTCACATTTTCAGATGTTATTCCAGTTTTCACTGAAAATTACAAAATGTGGATCCCAGGAGTTTATACATTTCCAAAGTATTCTAGGAATGGGAAAGTGGAAATTTCTTGCTGTGGTGCTCAAGGCTTCAGCAGTGCCATGCATTTCACTCTTTTTTTTGTTTGTTTGTTTGTTTTTTTCATATGGAGCCTCTACAGCTTTAACGCACCTACAACTGATTCATTTGTCCAGTGCAGTTCATACACCAGAGGTACATGTGCTGGTGCCTAGATACTACAGCATGGCTACATTAGATTAAATAGTCATGTGGTTATGGCGCTGGAGTGGGACTCAGGCGATCTGGATTCAGTTCTTAGCTCTGCCACAGACTGTTGGTGTGACCTTGTGCAAATCACTTAGTTTTTTTGGTCCTCAGTTCCCTGGTATCTTTGTAGCTCTGGGGGATCAGCAGTGTTGAAGGGGCAGAACCCCTTGTTTGTACTATGAGGTGTGGGGGCAAACCCAATCTCCCAGGAACAATCTGGGGGAAATGGGGCAAGAGAATGCTTATCATCTTCTCCTGAGTATTTTGGTCAGAGTAGTAGGCTACTGAGGCCCTGATTCTATAACAGGAATCCCTCAAGCAGACCCCTGCACCCATGTGGAATCCTATTGATTCCATACAGGCACAGGGATCACCCGGTACACATGTAGTTGCAGGATCAGGCCCTGAGTTTGTTCAGTGTTACTGAAAAGCCAATGTAATTGGGGGGTAGCATTTGTCTGGGTGGTTTTTTTTGTTTGTTTGTTTTTTTTTAAGCTGTGATCTTTTCCTTCCCGATCCATTCATGTCAAAGCAGGGAGGAAGTGGCTCCTAATCTGGGAAAGAATTTCCGAAATGGAAGCAGAGACGCAGCATTTTACATAGCAGGGCCCTGGAAAATGCTGATGGGTTTGGCTGTAAATTTCCGAAAGGTCAGGTGTGCATGCATAGAGGAAGCTTGCTGAACGCAGATAGATTGCTGGAAGGGAAAAGGGAGTCCGGCTGCCTGTTGGCAGCTGCAAGGAGTTTCCTGACCCTGCTTGTTTACTTGCTGAAGAGTTTGATCCCTTTTGAATGAAATCCCTGTAAAGTCTTTTCCCAGGGCATAAAGGGGTTGGCTTGATTATTGGTTATTTAATGTCTTTGGGACAGATTCTCTTCTCAGTAATATCAGTGTAACTCCATTGACTTCAATGGTGTTGTTCCTATCCTCCACCAGTGTGAGTGGTCAGAGCCCTTCATTCTTGGCCCGCAAGATGGAACTACTTCAGATTTGTATTGGTATGGCCAGTACACTGCCCCATTCAAGGTCATGGTTACAATATATGCTTTAATTAAATAAGACCTGCTCTGCCTCTCAGGGTAGTGTGAGCATTAGCTCCTGATTGGTGCGCAGCACTTTAAGCTCCTCTGAAGTCAGATACTATATACATACAGAGTATTATTATCAGTGAGTGGTTTGGAATGGGATAGTTCAGTTCCTGAGGGTTTTTTGGTGAATGTTGTCTTCGCTTGCACTAAATTGCCCTGAGCGGGCCAAACACTACAGCAGCCCACCCTACGTTCTGTTTTTCTTTGCCTCCTTCTTTCCTGAGCTAGCTAGTATCTTCTCAATGCCCAGATTGTTTTTGTGCACCTCATCTACTGGCACAGTATCATGATGGTCTCCGATGGTAGTTTGTTGTCTGGGAGTGAGCCTCGGCCGTTAACTTTGTCTGGGGCCCAATACTGGTGCCCCAAAATACATGGTGGGTTGAAATTACCCTCCCTCTCAGCACTGAGGGCATGACAAGAGTTGTGGTCTAGGGTTTCAGCAAGGCATGTTGGGAGAAAGGACAATTTTAACGGTATTGGATACATTCAGAACTGAACAGCTGTATGTCATAGTGCCTATACTGTTAGAAGTCAGTGGAGATTCTCCTTTAGCAAAAGTGCTTTTGGAGCAGGAGGCTGTAAATTATGTAGTCATTGCAGTCATCATGAGTTCTGAGGGGGTCATGGTGTGTGGTACAGTGACATCCTAGGTGTCCATGGATTCGATACAACAATACCGTGCCAAAAAAAAAGGAAATTACAGTGAAGGGAGTTTCCAGACGGGCTTTTCTTTTGTGGCCTCTCACTTGTGGTCTCTTTACCCACTGTGCACAGAAATTACAAAATCCTCTTTCTGACTGGCAGAACAGTGAAACTACAGTTACCAGTACAGGAGGAAGTTGGATTGGGTTTGTTTTAATTGTGAGGTAATCAAATTATTTCAACTAAAGAGATTTGGGGAATGCCTTTGGGCAAAACCAGTGCAGCAATGACCATGTTAGTTAGTTGATGCTGGCCGTACGGTTAACAGTCCGAAAGGCAACATGGTCTTATAACTGACCACGGGGTTAGGAGCTAAGGAACTCCTGAAATCTATACCTGGCTTGGCCACTGCATGGCCCTGGCTACTTTGGGCCAGATGATTGATTACTTAGGGCAGCACAAAGTGAATTTAAAGCTGCTGCAGATTTGGACCAGAGAATTTTCCGCTGCGTAAAGGGAATATCCATTGATGGCAAGCTGATCACAGAATTAGGAGCTAAGAATACCTGACACTTTTACCAACTGCTTCCCCCACCCCTGTGGTAAGGGCAAAGAGGGGATTTGATGGAAGCAGGCTGAGGGCATGTCTGGGATGGGGCGTGAGTGGGAGCGGGGAGTGGAGGAGCAGAGTTCCACTACACCTGATTCTCTGCAGGCATAGGCTCCATTAGAGCGGAGGGGCTAGTCTAATTTTCACTGCTGTAACTTCCACTGGGGCTCGGCTAGCAAGGATCAGGTAGCTATAATCAACTCCCTGAGGCTCCCACTCACCCAGCAATAAATTGCAGCTCAGACAATGTGGAGAATTGGGGGCCTTAACCTTTTACAATAGATTCACTGAACCTGGCACAGGAACGTGTAAGTTGCACCTCTTGGACCAACCTCCCAACCAAAGGCTCTTGCATAAATTAAGTTGTCATGGGATAAAAGGGAAGGTCCTTTCATGGATTGAGAACTGGTTAAAAGACAGGGAACAAAGGGTAGGAATTAGTGGTAAATTCTCAGAATGGAGAGGGGTAACGAGTGGTGTTCCCCAAGGGTCAGTCCTAGGACCAATCCTATTCAACTTATTCATAAATGATCTGGAGAAAGGGGTAAAAAGTGAGGTGGCAAAATTTGCAGATGATACTAAACTGCTCAAGATAGTTAAGACCAAAGCAGACTGTGAAGAACTTCAAAAAGATCTCACAAAACTAAGTGATTGGGCAACAAAATGGCAAATGAAATTTAATGTGGATAAATGTAAAGTAATGCACATTGGAAAAAATAAGCCCAACTATACACACAATATGATGGGGGGTAATTTAGCTACAACAAATCAGGAAAAAGATCTTGGAGTCATCGTGGATAGTTCTCTGAAGATGTCCACGTAGTGTGCAGAGGCAGTCAAAAAAGCAAACAGGATGTTAGGAATCATTAAAAAGGGGATGGAGAATAAGATGGAGAATATATTATTGCCCTTATATAAATCAATGGTACACCCAGATCTTGAATACTGCGTACAGATGTGGTCTCCTCAGCTCAAAAAAGATATACTGGCACTAGAAAAGGTTCAGAGAAGGGCAACTAAAATGATTAGGGGTTTGGAGAGGGTCCCATATGAGGTGAGATTAAAGAGGCTAGGACTTTTCAGCTTGGAAAAGAGGAGACTAAGGGGGGATATGATAGAGGTATATAAAATTATGAGTGATGTGGATAAGGAAAAGTTATTTACTTATTCCCATAATACAAGAACTAGGGGTCACCAAATGAAATTAATAGGCAGCAGGTTTAAAACAAATAAAAGGAAGTTCTTCTTCACACAGCGCACAGTCAGCTTGTGGAACTCCTTACCTGAGGAGGTTGTGAAGGCTAGGACTATAACAGCGTTTAAAAGAGAACTGGATAAATTCATGGAGGTTAAATCCATTAATGGCTATTAGCCATGATGGGTAAGGAATGGTGTGCCTAGCCTCTGTTTATCAGAGGGTGGAGATGGATGGCAGGAGAGAGATCACTTGATCATTACCTGTTAGGTTCACTCCCTCTGGGGCACCTGGCATTGGCCACTGTCGGTAGACAGGATACTGGGCTAGATGGACCTTTGGTCTGACCCAGTATGGCTGTTCTTATGTTCTTGTTCTGGAGGGTGGGGCAGGAGATTCATCCCAAAGAGGGGGACAGGTTGGGTTGCTGCTGCCTGCCCTCCACTGGGTGGGGACATCTTTAAAATCCGCTGGAGGCTTCACAGAGGTAATGCTAGCATGGCCCAGTTCTGCAACAGATCTGACCTTCTTTCCCTCCCCATGGTAGTAGAGGGAAAGGTTCGGTGTTCTCTCCAGCTTCAGGCTTTCTTCCATCAGAAACTACTCTGGGAAAGTTGGCATGGAGTGTGATATGAATGTAGCCCTTTCTAGCTGTGTTTCTCCATCTGTCAAATAGACACAGTCCTTTCCTACTTCACAAGGGTATTGTAAGGATTAATTAGTTAATGTGTTTATAGCACTAAGTATGATTTATTATTCAAATATCCGTAACCATAGCATTTCCCCCTCCTGCTCTAAACCTCTTGGGATTTAGCTCCGAGAGACCATATGCTCGCTGCAGGACGTAAGGCTAAGTCCTCTGTGCTATTTTCCGGCATCTGCATCACACTTAACTTTTTCTGCTGACTCTGTTGCCTCTGGGTGCCTGGAAGTAATTGTAACACAGTCGCACTGAATTCTCCTGAGTGCAGAAATAGCAAGTAAAGGCAGAGGATTCCTTTTCCAATTTATGCTTTTTTGTTTGTTGGTTTCAGTGTTGGGAAATTAACACTACCTCCCATTGCTCACTACTAAATATTTAGAATTTTTAATTACTGCAGTAACTCATGATGTCATAAAATAACAATCTCAGTATACATTTGAAAAGCATGCTTCAACTAGAAGGACTTCAATAGAGTTATTCCTGATTTGCAGAGGAATGAAAGGAGAATCAGATCCTCTGTGTGTATGTGTGTTGTAGGAATCACATCACCGAGTACTGAAATGCAGCTACTTCTGGGGTGGAACACAGCAGCTGTTCAATAGTTCACAGCAACTCTTTGCAGTAATTTAAGAGCAAAGAATGCAGTATACACTTGAATTTATCTAGAAACCTAAGGAAGTAGAATGAACTTCAGACTTTTATAAATCGATTTATATGCCAGCCACCGTCAAGAAACTGTAGAGATTTCATTTAGGAATGTGACAGGTACCTAAGCAATAACTAATTTTTACATGGTGGCCATTTTAATTATAGTCCTGCTGCCTCAAGGTGATTTCCTGATGCCACTCGCTGTCTGTCCCCAACTCCTGAGAATCTCCTTCCTTCTCGCCTCTATGGAGGCTTCCTCCCTCCCATGATCATTTCCCTCTACCTCCTACTCACCATTGCTCTCTCCTGCTGCCCTCCACAACACTAAAGTCTCCTTTCTTCCATTCTCACCAGCTGCGGTTCCCTCTCATGGCCTTCTCCAGCACCTAAGACCCATCACTTCCCAGAGTATCCAGATCAATGTTCACTGTCTGATAATGAGAGAAGACACCCTGAATCCAGAGAAGGGAGGCTCTTTTTGTATGAACTGGCCTCAAACACTCTTGAATCACTATATAGGAAGCACCTTCTCAAGTACCTGTAGCGCCATATAAATAACACCACGATATGTCAAATCCATGCGGTGCCTCAGTGCTTTACAATGAAGGAGTCAGAAGGTTAAATGAAACTCAGCTCCTAAATTAAGGCAAGGTCCAGCTCTGAAGATCAAGGCCCTGGATAGGCAGAGCTCAATGGACTGAGCCTTTGAGAATCAAAGAAAATGGCAAACATTTAGGAGAAGGAGGCCCTTCTGACAGAGAAAAGAGCATGAGAGCCCCCAAGGAATGCATGCAAGGGACAAGCAGAAATTGGTAGCATAATAAAAGTGGAGCAGAATTTTACATCATAGGCCTTATTCTAATCATGTTTACACTGGGGTCAATCAGGTCACACACAGGTGAAAAATCAGTGTGTAACTGAGAACAGAATTGGGTCCAATGTGTTTGGAGCTACTCTGGGGCAGCTTCTTAAGATAGGAGGTTGCTTAATAAGGGTGATCTCTTGTAGAGGTTTCAAGGTGGAGGAAAGAGAAACAAAAATTTGTGCGTGTTTTTTGTGGGGGCAAACTTCATAGTCTCCAAGAGGGGATGCGTGTGTCTATTGATCTAGAGTCCTACACCATACTCACCACCCTAGTATCGGAGGGCCTGACTTCATCAGATTTGTCTGCCCAATTTCAGATGCCACCAGCCTCCACTGCTCAAAGCCCCCATAGTAATTAGAGATGTTTAACCATCCATTCTGAAGTGGAATCAATTAGAAAAGCCCCAAAATGTGACCATAAAAGCTTTACAACCAAAATGTTTGTGTGTTTCAATTTATTCTGTTGGTGGTTTGCTCTTTTGGGAGGTTTCTTTGGGAACCTTAACGTTGGATAAATAAGCATTTTACCAGCTGCTGATATTAGGCGGTAAACTATTATTCTTTATTCTCTTCTTAAATAACAGAGCCTAGTTCCTGAAAGTGAAAGGCTGTGACCTCCACTGGCAAAGAGCACAAGCAGAATAAGAACACTGGCACCTAAGGACTTGTTTAAACACTGGAACTGAAAAAGCAACACTGCTGCGTGGATCAGAGTGGAGGGTTTTTCTAACACATCTGAAATATCCCAAGGACCCAGCTACTGAAATGCCTTGAAAGTCATAAGCCAGGTTCTAAAAATCAACACAGATTGCGACCGAAGGCCGATGCAAGAGTACGGAAATAGGAGTTACTGTATCGTTTGCTGTGGAGGCCCAGTCCCGGTGAGTAGCCTCGATGGTGAATCCTGAATTGAGCTGAAGCCAGGAGATCAACTAGAGAGGAAGTCCAGCAAATGGGGAATTGTAAACTTGGGAAGGAGATTTGGAAGGCGTGTGCAGTGCAGTGACGCAATAGTTGGCCACAGCAAACAGCATGGAAAACATTTTTATGTGCTCAAAGATTGTGTAATGAAATTATATTGCCTTTTCTTGACTGCTATTTGAGGTCATTGTATAAACAAGGGGTATCCAGACAATGTGAGGGGGGGAAATGGGTGACAGTTAATTTAGAACATCTGCTTTGCTCCAAAGACTTACTCATTCCTATTTTAAAGAATATAAATGGTAATCTGAGAAACAGACTATAGTGACATGGCCTGGATTATTTTTACAAGGGATTACAATTAGAGATTGTCTTGAGACACAAAGTCTGGAGCTGGATCCAAACCTGCACAAAGTGTGGATCTGAACTTGCACATTGACTTTCAATGAAATTTAGGAACCCAAGTGCCTAAGTCACTTCTGAAAATGGGGTTTAGGCTCCCCAGTTACTGAGGTGCTTTTGAAAATTGTACCCATGGTTTCTTCACTGAAGAATTTAAAAGATAAGGTCCTGGTCCTGCTATTAGATCTATGCAAGTGGACTCTTGTGCCTGCATGAGCTCTGCCGGAGTCAATGGAGCCCTGAGCAGGTACAAGGATCTCCCTGCATGGATCAGATCACAAGATCAGGGCCTACTCCTCATAAAATGATGAATGAGGGCAACAAACAAAGGAAGCAGGAAAGGAGGACAAAGAGCTTAGCAGCAAGTCCATGATGTTGCTGGGCTGTTGATATCTTAAATACTGTTTTATAAGTAGTCATCTCTGTTTATTGTAACTTTTATTGAGAGGGGGAGGAGGGCCAGAGATATTGTCCATCCCATGGCTCGGAAAAGTTGACATTTCAGTTCTCTCTGTTTCCTGGTGTTTAGAACGAGTGTATGATATCACATCCTGAGCCCTTCCCCTTTCTCCTTGCCCTGTGAAGCACTAGGAGGAGTCCAGCCGCAGTCACTGTGAACTGGCCTGGAACGCTGTAGCTGATTGTGTGGGGCTGCTTTTGCCACTGCCTGCCTGCTTCATGCGTGCTCTCTAAGAAATAGCAGCTAGAAGACTAACAGCCCTTCTGAGCACAGTGAGTATCAGCTAATTAAGCTAACAATTTCTCTAAATCAGAAAGCAGTATCAAGAAAACTGTGCGTGCACCCTGGGATAGTTAATAAAACCCAAAGGACAACACCCCACTTTCACTTTCCATCAGTGAAGCAAACAAGGAACAGCTGAGTTTCCTGATAGAGCTGGAGTGAAAGGGGCAGCGGATGGGCTGTCTAGAGTACAGAAATTAGACCACTGGTGGGTGCCAGTGGCAGGGGAGGAACGAGGCATACTCATTGTATGAGGCAATGTAGCACTCGCTATGGAGATACGGGAAAAAAACTACTACTTTGTTTACATGTGACTGAACGAAAACTTGACATTGCCATAATGTTGTATGACAAGCACCTCTTACTTTTGTTGCATCTCCTTTGACTTAAATGAGCTTCAGAGTATTAGATGGCAGTAAACTTAATATAAAGGGAATCAAAAGGCCATTTTCCTCTGCTAATCTCGGTTCATCCCTAAAGCTCACAGACTGAGCAAACTTATCAAGAGTGAGTCATTGACGCTCCTTAGCATAACTACCAAATGTTATTGCTCCTTCTGCATTAATCTATATCTGTTTCTAGCTCTGACATTTAGAGCAAAGGAAGATCTAAATGTAAAGAGTTCTACTATTCTTGGTGGTGCAAGGACTGGACCTTCTTGTATTCGTTGGCTATGTAATGCTAGAATATCTTAGAAGTACAATGTGCAGCCACTTCCAGTATAAGGAGTTTTATAGTGAAGACAAATCTTCAGCTTGCCTTCTGCAATGTGGTTCTGTAGATACAAGCTAAGTTATTCATTAACACAGAAAGCGGATTTATTTTAAAAGGATACTGTTCAATTTCACATTTCACTTACTTTAACAGCCTCTTAAACATAACGCCAGATTCTGCCACTCTTTACTCACATTGAGTATTACCTTATTCTGACTTTAATGGGACTGCTCGCAGAATAAGGCACTACTTGATAAGAGTGGCAGAATCCGACCCTTAGATTTTATGTCACTCATACACTTCATAAAATTTAAAATATCAACATTCAGTATAACATTTATAACTGCCATATAAAACACTCAAATCAATCCCCATATCTAGTTCATGAAGCAACCCCCTTCCTAGCTGCTTGCAAAAGATGTGCTGTTATAGTAGCAAATGCCAGTCTGATTCCAAAGTGTTCCTTTCAAAACAAAAAAGAATTGCTACACTTTGTATAAGATACACACAAGCTAGTAACGTGCTCCGACTGTGGTTTACATGCATGCACTTCATTTTGAGTCGGACCTACAGATAGCATGGTGATATTTTTGTGAATGAAAGGGAGGGACCAATAATTGTGGCTTGACTTGCTAACAATATAGGCATAGTTTAGCCTATCAGAGTTTAGCAGGAGCTGCACATCTTTCATTATGTGGTGCCTGAGTGCATCCTCCAATACCTTCCTGTTGTGCTTCTTATCCACCTTTTCTCTGCTTACTGCAGTTCTATCAGCAGTTTTATAGGGCCGCCTGAGCAGGAGAACAGTAGAGAGGATCATCTTTGTCTACTGTCATCTCCTCTGTCTTGTGAGTTTTCCAGTGAAGACTCAGAAGGTAAAGGGTTTAGAATTGTCTTGGAAGTTAAGGCAGCTGACTACTGGACACTCATCCATTGCAAACAGTTATTTCTCTGGCTCCTCCTCCATTTTGATAGTTCCACTCAGATCTAGAAGGTGAGGGATACCTCTTACATGCTTGTTCTTCACTCAAAAAGGTCTGCTTCTCCAGTGCAGCTAGGATACCAGTGGAAAGAAACCCAGGAGAAAAAATAAAGACTTCTCTGCATGAAACAAAGCATGCTGGTAAAGATGTGGGAGCACGGTGCATCCAGTTCCATGATGTCTGTCTAATGTCCTCCTATGTGCTGCTGGATCTAGACTTAGGAATATAGGCGTAGTTGTACCAGATCAACTCAGTGGTCCACCTAGTGCAGAATCCTGTATCGGATGCTTCAGAGGAAAATGCAAGAAATCCTGTAGTGGAAAATGTATGGAATAAATTGTTCATAGAGGAATCTTCTCTCTAATATCCATGTGTTAATGGCTGACATGTCCTGAAGCATGAGGATTTATATCCCTTTTATCTCATCTGATGTAACTGTGGATATTCTCATTACCATATAAATGTTCAATCCCTTTTTTGAATCCTACTAAGCTCTTAGTCTCAGTGATATCTTATCATAGAATCATAGAAATGTAGAAGTGGAAGGGACCTTGAGAAATCATCATCTCCAGCCCCCTAAACTGAGGCAGGATCAAGTAAACTTAGACCATCCCTGACAGGTGTTTGTCCAACCTGTTCTTCAAACCCTCCAATGATGGGGATTCCATAACCTCGTTGGTAATCTATTCCGGTATTTAACTATCCTATAGTTAGAAAGTTTTTCCTAATAGCTAACCTAAATCTGCCTTGCTGCAGATTAAGCCCATTACTTCCTGTCCTACCTTCAGTGGACGTGGAGAACAATTGATCACAGTTGTCTTTCTAGCAGCCCTTAACATATTTAAGTCCCCCCTCAATCTTCTTTTCTCAAGAGTAACCATGCCCAGTTTTTTTGGCCTTTCCTCATAGGTCAGGTTTTCTAAACCCTTTATAATTTTTGTTGCTGTTCTTTGGACACTCTCCAGTTTGTCCATATCTTTCCTAAAGTGTGGCACCCAGAATTGGACACACTACTCCAGCTGAGGCCTCACCAGTGCTGAGCAGAGCAGGACAGTTTCCTCCCGTGTCTTACATATAACACTCCTGATAATACACCCCAGAATATTTAGCCTTTTTCGCAACTGCATCACATTTTTGTGATTCACTATAACCCGCAGATGCTTTTCAACAGCACTACTACCTAGCCAGTTATTCCCCATTTTTTAGTTGTAGATTTGATTTTTCCTTCCTAAGTTAAGTATTTGGCTCTTATCTTTATTGAATTTCATCTTACTGATTCAGATCAATTGTCTAATTTGTCATGGTCCTTGTGAAGTCTAATTCTGTCCTCCGAAGTGCTTATAACCCCTCCCAGTTTGGTGTCATCTGTAAACTTTATAAGCATACTCTCCACTCCATTATCCAAGGCATTAATGAAAATATTGACTAGTATCGGACCCAGGACTGACGCCTGCGGGACACCTCTAGATCCACCCTCTCATTTTGACAGCAAACCATTGATAACTGTCTAAGTATGGTCTTTGAACCGGCTGTGCGTCCACCTTATAGTAAATTCATGTAGAATGCATTTCCGTAGTTTGTTCATGAAAATGTCATGTGGAGACTGTCAAAAGCCTTACTAAATTGAGATATACTATATCTACTGCTTCTCCCCTGTCCACTAGGCCAGTAACCTTGTGACTATGAGTTCCAAAGATTATGATTTTGATAAAAACAATTTCACATTACCAGATTTAAACTTGATGCCTTTCAATTGCATTGGATATCACCTTGTTTCTGAATAACTAGAGAGGACAACTCATTTTACCTTCTTATAATATACCATTCATCCTTACTCCATTTGCTATAGCCTAGCCATGACTGCCAAGTTTCTTTAAATAGCCTTTTCTGAGAGCCTTTGTTGACTGGTTCTCCTGTTGTGCACTATTTTATTGTCTAATAGATTGGAGAGACCTGACTTTCCTTTATAGATGCCATGCTGGTGTGACCCTATAATATCATGTTCATCTCTGTGTTTAATAATTTCTGCAGTGCCTTCCATCCAAGAACCTATAAGTGTGTCACAAACATTAATTAATTAATTAAGTCTCACAGAGAACTTGCGAGGTAGGTCAGTATCATTTCCCCATCCCCCATTTTACAGAGTGGAATGGGGAAACTGAGGCACAATTAAGATTTGCCCAACATCACACACTGAGTCAGTGCCAGAGCTGCAATTGGAATCCAGTCTCATCTCCCTGTCCTGTGCTCTACTCAACAGACCACACTTATCCCCTATATAGCTTAAGATAGATCTCTAAGATGATGAAAACCATTGTTTTGAAATTGCATGCTTGATTATTATATTTTAATTTCTCCTAAGTAAGGAGAAATTTTAGCAACATGGTTGGTTGGTGTTTTGTTTGCTCAGTTAAGAAGTCATTTTTACTTATCAGTTTGCCATATTTTGCTCATAGTAGCACTGACTGTCCCCAGATAACTATTCTCAAAGAGATCTCTGCTGAAAAACAAGAGACACACTTAAAACACATGTTGGTCTCTTTACTGACAACATGGCAATGCCCTTTTTCATGCTCTGCAGCAGTTACACATAATAACGCACATAACTTTAACAAATAGAGCATAACAATGTTATTGCCCCCTGGTGCCTAAAAGATCTTGCTGCTGGCTATGTTCTGCTCTCTAAATGAAAATGTAGCCTTAGGCATGTGAGAATAATTGCATCTTTAAGAAGTATCTGCTTGGATATGCAGATACTGTGTATTATGTGTATTGTATTATGTGTTGTGTCATCTCTGAATAAAACAGTGCACAAAGAGATACAATCTTTGAAAACAGGTTTAAATTAATACTGCCTAGGTACAGGCTTATAGCAAGTCACAACAAGCTTTATAGATGTACTGAGCATACTCTGCATATTTGTCTGGGTTCATGTGATCCATAGACTTTCCTATTGCACTGCTAACAAGGGATTGCATACTTCACTTTGTTGTCTAATAGCAGGAAGAATAAATGGGCCAAAAACATGTTTAGGTTGGGGTACGGGGAGGGAATAGTGTCACCTTGGCATGTTCCCAAGCCCCGGAGACTGTGGAAGCTGTTAGACTGAACATGCATGCCTGAATCAGAACTAATTTGAATCCTTTGGTTGCTCAATTAATATTAAGTGCCAAGCACGTCTTACTAGGTATAGGATTCTGCTTTCAGTTACACTAGTCAAGTGTAAATCAATGGCCCTGCATAGTTTTTACCCACGAAAGCTTATGCCCAAATAAATCTGTTAGTCTTTAAGGTGCCACCGGACTCCTTGTTGTTTTTGTAGATACAGACTAACACGGCTACCCCGAGACCTGCATAGTATTGAGTATCATGAGGCATGCCTGTGATGTGGAATTCAGTGCAAGGCAGATGGCACCAAGGGTGTTATCAACAACAGCGGTGTTGACCTACAGGACACCAATACAAGCCAAACTACCTCTTGACTCTCCCCCCCCTCCGCCAAAGGTGTATATAACATCACACATACAGAGCAAGGCTTTGCAAACAACCTGCTAAACTAATTGTAAGTAAATCAGAAAAATAAACTAAAAGTTTAGCTGCTTCACCACTGAATGCAATTCAGATCCTGTGTGGTGGGTGGAGGCATTCAGAAATGTTCTTTTAAGGGTTGGCATTCCATGGTATGTAGACAATTCAAAAGGAACTCACCATATTATGAATATAATGCAGAAGCGGAGGTGTATTTTATCCCATGTATAGGAGGTTAGGTAAAGCCAAGCAGCATTCAAGTGGTTCATTCAGTTCTGGTGAGGGGAAGTTATATCAGAAAGCTAATGCCATTCTGTCTCCTCCTTTGAGTTAACATATCTAACCCACCGTCTTTTTTTTTTTTCTTCTGAATGATTTTCAAATTTTAATAATGAGCATATTCTGCATGCATCATTATGGCTCAGTCAACAGCACTCACCTTTGGGTGAGAAAATCATTGGTTCAAGTACTGCACCAGGGGTCTGATGGAGCTACCATTAAAGTCCAGGGGAGTCTTTTCACAGACTTCAGTGTTGAATCAGAATCTAGAAAATGGTCTGATGCCAAATGATGACAGTACGCAAGGCAGTACTACAGAGATGTGCATCTAACAGTGGTTGGAGGTTCTGTCTTTTGGAGATGATGGGCTCTATTGTCTAATGCTCATTACTGGGCAGATGGTATTTAATGGCCTGATCCAAAGCCCATTGAAGTCAATGGAAAGATTCCTTTTGACTTTAGTGGATTTTGGATCAGATACAAATAAAGCTGAGTAAATAACTAAAAAAAAATGCCATGAATATTCACTATGCTCCCTTTGTGTACAGTTTCTATCAGCAATCTAGCAAACAAGTTTACCAGCAGGAACGTTTGTGGAAACTGTAAATTTTAATCAAACACTTGAGAATATTTGCGCAAAGCAAACTTGGGAATCATAAATGTGAGTATTCTGACAGAAACCCAGGTCTGAGTTACTCATCTAATCCAGAAATGGAAACACTATGTGGCCGATATGTCTGATAAAAACTAATGAGAACAGCGAGAATGTTGCCAACTGAATATTCACAAAGAGCTATGCATGAAGAGTCTATAGACTAAGAAATATATTCGCAGAAACTATTCAGCAAATATCTTTGAATAATGAATGACTTTGAGAAAATTGCCCATGGACAGTCTGAATGAGAAGAAGGGTGTTTAATTTATTATTATTATTAGGTGGAGAAAGCTCTGGGGCTCATATTTTTGTCCTGGAAGCAGTGGAACTTATGGATATTCTCATCTTTTGGGGAACAGAGTTAGGGAGTAGATAACCTACAAGCTTCTATGACTAAGACATCATGTCACTTCACTTTAATCCTCAAATTTATTTTAAAAACGTACAGTGAAAACTCGAGTAATCTTTACTCATGTAGCTCGTCCCATTACTAGTTGATGTTTTTAAATAGGTCCTGAACCGTCTTGTGATAGTGTTTCAGCACAGAAGGGAAGCATTCAGGGGACAGTAGTTCCTAGAAGTGATGGGAGTTGTAGACATGGCAGCAGTGCGTGCTTGGAAAAGGATATAAAAGAGATCCCTTTTCCCCTGTTGGAGAGTGAGCAAGAAACTGAGGTACAGCCACATCTTTGCTCAGAGAAGTACGCCAAAGTATTCATCATGCAAGGCTTGCAGAAAGGGTCCTTGAACTCTCCCTGCAGAATTAAGAATGCAAATGCAACACTGTGTTGCCAGTGCATCAGAAACAGAAAGTGAAATTGAGAAGAAACCGAGAATAAATGAAAGTGAATTGACTGGTCTGTTTTCATTGTGCAAGTTGAGTGAAAGGCACAAAGTAAACAAACAGCATAGATGTTGAAAAATGAATTACCTCATTATCTTAAATTATATTACTTATCTAACGTGGTGTTTGCAAGGTAGGCAAGGTACAATTTTCCCCCAGCATTCCATCATCATGTGCTAATCATAGCACCATAAGGAAAGATTTTAAAATATCTTGGCTCTTTCAACATACAAATACCAATAGGAATGTTTCTTGCAGAAACTGGGTTCAGTTAGACAAATACAAGATGAAACTATTAATCTTGGGGGAAAGCCTTTTGTGTTTGTTGCAGAAATGAGTTTCAACGGAAACTATTTTGCTTGAGGACTAGCTTCTGTTTCCAACTATGGCTGGGTTTCAACAATGACAGTTTAGAAGACTAGCTTTGGGCCACAGAGCAGTGTTTGCACCTTGCTTTAATGGGCGGATGTGTTTAATTAACCTTTATCTCTGAAGTAGCAGACATTCTGGCAGTATCAAGGAATGTTTAAGGGAAGACAGTCGTCATAGCAATAAACCTAGACACATTCTATACATCCAATAACACTATTAGTACTGTTAATATATTTGTTTATGTTTAGCCATGGCAGTTCCCTGGAGATATGCCTATTAGTTAGGGTTGCCACCCATCTGGGTTTTACCGAGACAGTCTGGGTTTTGGCTTCTGTGTCCGGGTGCCATTTAGGGTTGCCAGGTGCCTGGTTTTCAACTGGAAAGTCTGGTCGAAAAGGGGACCTGGCAACCCTAAATGGCACTCGAACCAAAAGTCAGGTTACTGCAGGGTAATATGAGGTGCCGGTTTATTAAGCTGTGCCAGCTCCTGCTCAGCCGAGACCACCTCTTACCTGCAGGCAGGCTCCTTGAGATGATCCAGCAATCGACAAGGGGAGGAGTGCATGCAATGGGGGTGGGGTCTCGAAGGAAGAGGTAGAGAAGGGGGCGGGGCCTTGAGGGAAGAGGTGGAGCAGGGGCAGGGCCTTGGGGAAAGAGGCATGGTCAGGGCAGGCCTCAGGGGTCCGGTTACCAGCAATTAGAAGGGTGGCAAGCCTACTATTAGTAATAATACTAAGTAGTTATATCTCCATAGCGCTCTACAACCATTAATTTGTGAATCCTCACAAGATCCCTGAGGATTAGGTAAAAAAAAAATTATCCCCTTTCTACAGATGGATAAACTGAGAGGTTAAGTGACAGGCCAGGTATACTCTAAAAAGTTAGGTCAACCTATCCACATCTCTCGGGGGCATGAAAAATCTACACTCTTGAATGACGTAGTTAAGCCGAGCTAACCCCTGGTGTAGACCGTGCTAAGTCGACGGAAGAACTTCTCGGGGAGGTGGTTTACCTACTTGAACCCCTCCCATCAGCATAGGGAGTGTCTATACTGAAGCGCTACAGCTGCAGCTTTTTAATTGTAGACATGTCCACAGTGTAAATAATCAGCAGTGCTAAGATTGGAATTCAGTTCTTGGCTTCTAGTTCTGTACTCTGGCTGCTTGACCTATGTTTTAGCAGATAAAGAGTCATAATAACAAATTTGATTTCTTCTGATAACTGAGGAATAAGATAACTGATTAAACTTAATTGCCGGATTAAGAGTTTGCATTACAAATCTTCAGATGGTTCTGACTCATCTCCGTTGGTTTTTACTGGAGGCCAATAGCTCCAGCATCATGCAGACCATGGGTGTTAACCCATTCTGGGCAAGAGCCAATAACATTTTTATTACTGCCCATTGGTCAACATTACAAAGCTAGGCTCATGTAGGCTCCTCTACCAACAGTGGATTTCCCACTGATGACGGAAGGATTGCATAAAGATTGAGGTTGGAATAAAACCCTTATGTAGTGATTTAGGGTGGGATTTTCAAATATTGGCCTAAATCTGCAGTAATTAGGCCATGCTGACTGCTTTTGAAAATCCCACCCTAGACTTTTAGTGAATAAAATTACTGTTCCATTCAGTATCACTCAGTGAGAAAACAAAATCTGCAGCATACTTTCAGGACAACAGATGTTCCTTCCCTTTCTTTAGCCATTTGCATGTACCTGCTTTCCACACACAACTGCAGTAATTATGAGTGCATAACTCCCATGAAAATAAATGGAAATCTTGCATATGCATGGTCTGCAGGATCAGATTATGGATTGATTCTGCAAACCTTTTACTTGTATGAATAATCTCATCAGTTTCAATGGGTTTGGTAGTTTGGGCCATGTGTATTGTTGATAATAGAGGCTGAGCAGTGAGGAGAGAAGGTGAGCAAGGCTAGAGCTTGTTCCCATTGAAATTTATGGCAAAGCTCTAATTGATGCCACTTGGACCAGGATCAGGTATAAATTACTGCACATCCTGAGCTAGTCCAAAAATTAAGAGTTGTTGAGAAGAATATTACTTGAACTAGCAGTGTAAATCTTATTACGATTTAGGTATAAATTACCAAACTGAACATAGTCACAGAAATACAAGTTGAAACAATTACTTTATCTTCAGGGAAACTCTTTTGTTAATTGATTGAGATGGATGGAGTTTCAGCTGAAACTCCTGCTTAAGCACAATTGATACTGGATTCATCCCTGGCTCAGTTTCAATGCAGGCAGCCAGTTAACACACAGTGGAAAACTACAAAAACTCTCAGTTATGAAGTTCATCTCCTTACTTAGATGGATGGGAGCTAATTACATTTTTGCTCTTTGGACAAAGAACGCGTTTCTGGTTTTGTCAGCGTGTCTGATAATGGCAGGGGATTTTCTGAAGGTAATCCTGTAATGAAACTGCAGCCAGAGTTTGCTAATGTCACTCCAGGTGCTGTGTCTAAGAGCACTCTTTGATAATAATAAAAATATACTATAGGAAAAGCTGCTTTATTTCTTATACTCTCATTCCTCAGGAAGTAACTTTTGGTGTAAAAGAGTGTAAGTTATTTTATCTGGTGTAAATCTTTACGGAGAAGTCTTTCTGAACAAATACACCTTTCTGTCTTCATTCAAATCCCTTCTTAAAATGCATTTCTGCTATAAAGCATTTCTGTGCGTATCCACCAGGCGTTGCTATCTACTTCTTAACAAAAAAAACCTAACTCTGTCTGGTTACAGATGATGAGTTACTAATGCATGTTCAGTCAGGTCTTTGGAAAAGCACACTCCCTGGGCTGGATTCCCTTGCTCATTGGCAGCCGCTGTTCTTTTTACTGTGCATTTATTCATTTTTTATTGCAATCTTCACAGGGAAGGGCCGTGTGTTTTTCTGCACCTCTAGGCACCATGCATGTCTATGATTTGATGTAAATCAATAAAAATGAACCAGGAAACAAAAAGGCTCCCTTACAATGGAGGACAGGTCCATCAGTGGCTATTAGCCAGGATGGGCAGGAATGGTTACCCTAGCCTCTGTTTGCCAGAAGCTGGGAATGAGCGAATGGATCACTTGATGATTACCTGTCCTGTTCATTCCCTCTGGAGCACCTGGCACTGGCCACTGTTGGAAGACAGAATACTGGGCTAGATGGACCTTTGGTCTGACCCAGTAGGGCCAGTCTTATCTTAATGCAAATGAGCCTTACAGGAACAGCTGGCAAATTCCGGTTATACAGGTGAAAATCCAGAGCAGAACGTGACCGTGAGTCTCGATATAGAGAAGATGCTAATGGCGAGCACAGTAATGCCCTCTCTGCCACATGTATGTGCCTACTGTAATAATACTTAGCATTTTATATCTTAGAAGTGCTGTACAAATATTAAATAATCAGGACAACACCCTGTGAAATAGAAAGGTAAACGCTATCCTCATTTTACAGATTGGGAAGCTGAGTTATTGAATGCTAAGTGAGGCCACAGAGTGAGTCATTGTCAGAACCAGGATGAATACTGCAGGCTCCTAGTCTGGTGTTCAATCCATTAGACTACGCTGCCCCTATACTGCCTGCTGCAGTATGGTGCTAAGAATTGTCATGCGTAAGGAGCATGCATGTTTCTCACCTAATAGCAATGTTTAGAGTTTGTAAAAGGGTGGGTGAAGACTCCATTTTCTCTTAGTCAATAGGGGAAAATGTCCATAGCTAAAGGGGCCAGACATGTACAAGTGTCACAATTGGGATAAAAAAAACCCCACAGATTGTAAGCACATACCGTGTTAGTAATGAAAATTAAGAAAATATCTTACATTAACATAGCTCCTTCCAAGCCAAAAAGTGCCAAAGCACTTTACAAACTAATATAGGTGCCCAGCATGCTTAGGTGCCATAATCATCATCAACATAATACAATTATATGGTGATCACTTCTCCCACAATTGAAATGCATCCACTGCTGGGATGAAACATGGCAGTTGTTTAACAGCACTACACAACAGCTTGTGAGAGGGAAGTAGTAAGACGACGCTATCCATCTGAAACTGCAGGGAAATTTTCAGGAAGGCAAAATGTAATTACTTGCACTGGAATTTGGTTGGGATATCTTGCCAGCAAAGGCAGGGGCTGTTGTGGAGGCAGCAAGCTGAGACCGTGGAAGGAAGAGAGTGCATCCTGTTGCTTCATAGCTACCCCAGAGGAAAGAGGGGGCATCCTGCCCACTCATGCTAATCAATCAGCAAGGCGAGGCTAGCATTAGTTGTGGAAAAAGTGCATGTACCTTCCTCATTGATGTAGGCGCGTGGGCAGTACCTGCCAGAAAATGGAAGCAGTGCTCTGTTATAAAAAGATGTGCAATGCTTCGCACTAATTCACTGGGAATTAACTATTCAGAGGAAATGCAAAACTGAGGTTTTGACCACTTATGTTCATCAGAGATCCCATAGTACTTTTTGCAGGTACAGGGTTGTTAGCCATGGTGTCCTGGGCAAATTCCAACTTGCATAATTATTGTCCTGCCTCCACAAAATGCTTCAACTGAAGTAGTCCTTACTTCCTTTTCTAGAGAGGTATAGTAGAGTGTTTTTGCCCACTGTTAAACAGCTGCTGCATTTTGTTAGATCATTTGAAGTATATTGAGTTTTGGTCATAGGTGGCAGTGCTTGGAAACTGAAAGCCTATATTTATCCACAGAACAGGCAGTAGCAGTGTAAACTTCCCCCACTATGCCATGCCAATATGCTTTAATTCTGACCTGAGAGCAGAGAGCGTTGTTCAGTTTCCAGAGCCCACTCAATCCTTTGCCTCTGCTGAGACTTCACAAGCTACTCAAAAGAGAGCTGCAGCAGCAGGTGGTCACATTGCTTAGGCTTTGCAAAGAGAAAGTTAAAAGGGTGGGATTGCATCAAGTTGGGGAGATGTACATGGTTAGGCTCTGCAAAGAAAAGTGAAAAAGGTGGGTTTGCAGGGATGTGACATGGTTACTCCATTTGGCATCTGCCTGCATGTCTCATGCCACATTGGCAAAAATTTGGTTTCCAAAGTGCATGTGAGGACGCACTTTGTGGGGAAGGAAGTGACAGCTGCCTCCACTCTGCAATAAGCTCTCAGGCTTGTTTTATTTAAAGACCCTTTCTGAATTTACAAGGGAGTAACCTGATGAGTTAATACACTTATATAAGAAAAAATCCATCTTTTAAAATATGGGTCTACCTATCTGCCTCTCTTGCCCATTCCCAACTCTGTACATGCTTCGGAGCCATCCAGTATGCCTGGAATATCTGCCCCTATTCATATCCCCACTAAGCTTCCCATGGGAAGCAGCCCGAAACCAACATTTGCTATGTGCCACCAAACATCTATTGGTAATGATTTTTGATCACTACTGTGCTGGGTTCAGCATTATCAGCTAGTGTTGAAGACCTCTAGATTCTCCTTCCTGAGCCATCATTCCACTTTTGAAGAGAGGTACCCTTTCACTCATTTTTGATCAGAAAAGTAATGCCAATTTGATTGTCAGAAGATACCAGCACATGAGAATGAGGTGTAAATATAGATTACAGCAAGTAAAACTGACTGAAAATCTAGCACTCACTAATATGGAAGTGTTTGGATGCTGCACATTAATTAACCACTTCTGGGCTACATTTGCATTTTCTGGCCTGACTTTAATGAACTTTGGATCAGTCTGTAGAGCTTAATGCATACATTATGGCCCCAATTCCCCACTGTCTTGCACTTTCTATGTCATTTTCACCAGTACAAGGTGTCATTTTGATCTGGTAGCATTTTACATCCACTTTCTACAGATATAAAAGACTACAAAAGATGCAAGGCAGCAGAAAGACAGGTCTTATGTGTTCAGATGCTTGGCTTTAATCTTACTAAAACTATTAGAGGCGCATATATAAAGGGTAAAGCCCTGGTTTGGGTTATGAAAGGAATGTAGCTATATGTGACAGTTCAGATGCATTAGTGTTCTGGTATTAATAGTCTGATCAGACAAATGAAGCCAAAGTTTCTAGAGTTGTCCTTCACAAAATCTGGCTTGAGGATGAATTGCAGGTCTGAATAGATTTGAGCAATTTACAATCAGAAATGTCAAATTTTGATTAATTGTCCCCTAAAAGCTTGTGTAAAGCTACCTAATAAACATGATCCCAAAGGTGATTGTATGATTAAAGTAAAATCATAGTTCTCAAGCCTCTTAATAGGTACAGACATGTCTTGGGCACATTTTTTTCCATTTAGGTGTACAGACAGCACCTCCTGAAAGGTATTTGTTGGCAGTCTTCAGTACAGATACATGGGGCCAGATTCTGGCCTCAGTTACACTAGTGTAAATCTAGAGTAATGTCAATGGGCTAAAACTGAGATTGGATTCTGGCCTAGGGTTACCATCAAGACTTTAAACTTGGTTTGATCAAGGAATGGCCAAAGAGGCCAAGGGATGCTGGGCAGTCCTAAAATGTTAATCCCAGGGACAGGACAAGATCTGCAAGGCCAGATGTGTTATACTACAAATCAGACAAATTTAGGATTACTGGCATTTATTTTTGAAAAAAAATTGTTAACATATAAAGCCAGATCCTCAGCTGCTGTAAATCAATGTAGCTCCACTGAAGTCAATGGTGCTATGCTGAATTACACCAGCTAAAGAACTGGCCCTACACGGTACAGTGTATACAAGTTCGGTGAATCCCATCAGCAGTCCTCAGGTTTGCAAAATTTGGGCACCTCTACTTCAATTTAAAGTGTCGTTTGAAATAACTTGTCAGCATATTTCTCTTCTAGTTAACTTGGGTATTAATTTGTTTCCTAATAAAACTTACCACCCTCACTAAATCAAATATAGAACCCTATTCAATGCAAAATAGACATATTATCTAGAGTGAAGGTTCTTGACTTCTTCTTTGGTGCCTAAGACTCACATTGTATGTTGTGTGTAACATTATGCGCTAGCCCTGGGCTAAGAATCATTTATGGTTTAATAAGTTCTTACTGAGAATTTCCTGGCTCTTGTTAATTGTTCCTCCTTCAATAGTATTTTAATGTAGAATTTTATGCGTTTGTGCTTTACATTTTTATGTTTATGCAAAAAAAGAAATCCATCATGGAAATCCGGAAAGCATTAAATTTCAGGACTGGAGAGAGAGAGAATGTCCTGCTGTACTCAAATTATTTTTTATTTCCATACCACATGGAGGCTGAGGACTGTTACACAGAAGTTCAATAATCCATTCCATACTTTTTTTTAAAGGAATATCATCCCTGAGTTTTAATAGTATCTCAATATAGCAGCAGGACATACATCAGAGGAATGAAACAGAAATAAGGGATGTCACTTAGAAGATATATATTTTGTGACCATAGGCACTTAAGTATTCATTCATTATCTGAGCTAATTAATAGGATGAGTAAGGCCTGTATAAGTAGGAGGAGCACTAGTAATTTATACTAACATAATTAGCTTCTAGCAGTTAGGGTTGTAATGAAAAGTTAATTTCAACCCCTTTTGTCAGGCCCATAACTGTAGGCTATAGTTGATTGAGAAGATAGGGATGCTGGAGGAGCTGTTATACAATACTGTTGTGGTACAAGGTACATTCATTTTTAAATCACTTTCCTTAATCATCAAACCTAAAGTAATCATACTTTTTAATCACTTTAGTCAAAGGGAAATGAGAAGCTGTTTGTAGGTATATTGGCTTCCCCACCACAAGAAACATGTTGTTTCTATAGAAGAATACTGTGTAAATGAACATATGAATACTGAACAGCATTACTGGTAAATGTCCCCTCCACTGTTCCCTCTAAGCTCTGCACGTGCACACAGATCTTAAACCCCACACACACGGCAAAACACCGTGCACAGAAGAAATTTTTTGCGCACATGGCCTGTCAAAAATTAGAGGGAACATTGGTCCCCTCTGTAGTAAAAATGTTCTGAAGCCCAGAAGATTATCATGCAGGTTGTTTCTCCAGTACTACTTTGAACAACTGAATGATGTAAGATGATTAGAAATTATGTCACAATGATACTACATTTATGTAGCACCTTTCAGCTACTTGGATCTCCTTATCAACTTTACTAATTGGACAAACTATAGAAAGGAACCACTTTACCCACTGCTGAAGGGCTGTCACCTCTGGGGTGAAATGCAACAGCTGATTAACAGTGCACAACACATTACACAAGCTTATCAGGGGAAGAATCTATACCAAAGCAAATTTACAGGAGGAAATTAAGTATGCAAAATATAACTATACAAACTGGAATGTGCTCAGTACACCTGGGTTAACACTTTCCCCTTGGTAAAAGTTAAGGACTACAGCTTACTGGTACTTGGATTCACAGCTCATGCAAAAGGCTGCATAGTTGGGAGTATGGTGCTTTCTTGAAACCTTGTTGGGATGATGATTCAGAAATGACTTAGAGAAAAGCACATCATTTACTTAATCACCAGAATCACTTCCTGCAGCATCTGGATTTTCAGGGGAGCTCCCTCAGTCAAGTATTGACCAACCCTTAGACTGGGAGATTTAATACACCTCTACCCCAATATAACGCTGTCCTCGGGAGCCAAAAAATCTTACTGCATTATAGGTGAAACCGCATTATATCGAACTTGCTTTGATCCGCCGGAGTGCGCAGCCCCGCCCCTCCGGAGCACTGCTTTACCACGTTATATCCGAATTTGTGTTATATCGGGTCGCGTTATATTGGGGTAGAGGTGTAATATAGTGCAGAGTGGTATTGTTGCAAGTGCAGTGAAAGCTATAGAATATCAGGGTTGGAAGGGACCTCAGGAGGTCATCTAGTCCAACCCCCTGCTCAAAGCAGGACCAATCCCCAACTAAATCATCCCAGCCAGGGCTTTGTCAAGCCTGACCTTAAAAACCTCTACGGAAGGAGATTCCACCACCTCCCTAGATAACCCATTCCAGTGCTTCACCACCCTCCTAGTGAAAAAGTTTTTCCTAATATCCAACCTAAACCTCCCCCACTGCAACTTGAGATCATTACTCTTTGTTCTGTCATCTGCTACCACTGATCCATCCTCTTTGGAACCCCCTTTCAGGTAGTTGAAAGCCGCTATCAAATCCCCCCTCATTCTTCTCTTCTGCAGACTAAACAATCCCAGTTTCACTCCTGCATGCCTGAGCAATATTTTAATACTCCTCGCTGGTCATTTGTCCAAGCTTCCACTTCTTGTAAGCTTCTTTTTTGTGTTTAAGATCAGCAAGGATTTCACTGTTAAGCCAAGCTGGTCGCCTGCCATATTTACCATTCTTTCTACACATTGGGATGGTTTGTTCCTGCAAAGGATTCTTTAAAATATAGCCAGCTCTTCTGGACTCCTTTCCCCCTCATGTTATTCTCCCAGGGGATCCTGCCCATCAGTTCCCTGAGGGAGTCGAAGTCTGCTTTTCTGAAGTCCAGGGTCCGTATTCTGCTGCTCTCACTTCTTCCTTGTGTCAGGATCCTTAACTCGACCATCTCATGGTCACTGCCTCCCAGGTTCCCATCCGCTTTTGCTTCCCCTACTAATTCTTCCCTGTTTGTGAGCAGCAGGTCAAGAAGAGTTCTGCCCTTAGTTGGTTCCTCCAGCATTTGCATCAGGAAATTGTCCCCTACACTTTCCAAAAACTTCCTGGATTGTCTGTGCACTCCTGTATTGCTCTCCCAGCAGATATCGGGGTGACTGAAGTCCCCCATGAGAACCAGGGCCTGTGATCTAGTAACTTTTGTTAGTTGCCTGAAGAAAGCCTCGTCCACCTGATCCCCCTGCTTCCTTTTGACTTTTAGAAAGAGTTGTAAACATCACATATGCTTTCAGGCACTGTCAGAGTAACTCTGTGAAGGTATTATAATGAGACATGAATAATACAATGAGAGAAACTAACTACCGTAACTAAATTTAGATCCAAAAATCTATCTTGTGTAAAATACAGTGCTTGGAAAAAAGTCCTACTCGGTTTAATTGGATAAAAGGCCTCCAGGCCTCACAATATTTGCAATACCTGTTTATAAAATTAAAAAGAGAAACCTGCATTAAACATAAATAATGACATTAGAGCCAAATATGCAGGTCTCTCTTTAATGGATAACAATAATAATGGTTTTTATTTCTAGAAGAGGATATTGACCTGGTCTCTTTGTAAGAGAATAAATCAGTTTAATTAAAAACTATATATACAGAAACAGATATTTTGAGATTTCTTAATGTATTTTGTATTGACAAGGCTTCATTTTGAAATATTGATCACCTCATATTCGATGTCTGGTTGCTATCACATCCAGTTACTCATGTTATTAACTGATACATATATCAATAATGTGATCTGGACAATTTAATTTTAGTTCCTTATTATAGAGACTTATGAATAAGTGACAATTGAGATTTGATCCTCTCCCAGCATGCAACATTTTCCATACTGGTTCAAATCCCTATCCTACATCCCTTACTCAACTGAGTCGTACCAATTAACTCAGTAAGCCACATTCTCAATATTGTCTGCTCCACTGTTACTGAGGAAAAATTCTCCCTGCCTTCTATAGGAGTTTTTCCTAAGCAAGCCCCACTTTCATGGAAATTGATAGCTAAATGCTATTTGGCTTCAATGGGATCAGGATCAGGCCCTGATTAAGGGGATTAGGATCAGGCTCAGTGGAACTGCAAGTTTGAGTAAAGACAGCTCATGTGAGGTTGCTAGATCCAGCCCTAAATTTGTCATGTTACTGATTACTATGCTGACCAGCAGGTGCAGGACTCTCAAACCACTTGGAATGTGAAATCCCTTGCCTCACAAGCTAGGAGAGGTCATTAAGAATCTTCCTCTTACAAATTACCTTGGGGTTTTATCCTGTCACAAATCTCCGCTTTAGCTGAAGCTGCAAGATGATTTTCCATTGAAAGTCTGTTTCACTGCGATGACTTCTGCTGTCTGTGGCAAAGAGGAAATGGCTGAGGAAAACAAACTGCCATTAACTCCTCGGAGGCCAAAAACAGTTATATTTCATATACTATGAGTTGTTTCCCACATGTAGCCACTATTTCAGTTTACTCCACCTGGGTTTTTTGAATCCTGAAGTTCGTAGAGCATGACAGAGCCAGACCCAACCTTTTAAAGGTCCAAAATCATCTTTACAGTATGGTTGGTGTTATGCTTCTCCATGCACAAAGACCAAACAGATCTTTGTGTTGTTTTTCATTGAGAGAACAACAAAGTAAGAAAGAATAAACTGGATGACAAAATCTGCACATGGGAGGTGTGCTTTTAAATGTAAGGTCTAATACTCTGAAAACAAAGAGCATCAAAGTTTCATAGCGACATGCAGCACAGTTCTATTCTGAAAAGTGATTCTGCTAAAAAATAAATGGCATTCCAAATGTATTCTTTATCAATCCGCCTCATTCTGATCTCACCAGTTCTATACTAGTGTAACTTCCTTGACTTACAGCCGCATTAATTAAATTATCCTGTATGTGGGATCAGAATCAAGCTATGACTTTTGCTAATTAATAAATAAAAAGTGATGGGCCTGATTCTCTCCCCTGATCCACTCAGATACACACATAGCCAATTGTGAATACCCTCAGTGAGTGGAAGGAAACTCTGTGCAGATGTAGCCAACACCCCTTCACCCACACCCCAACTCCAGTGTAGAGGACATCCTGGGAATGTAGACGGATCACAGCTAGTGTGTTCCTTCACTTCTCAGATGTCCTGTAGTCCCTTAGGAATTGTTGCCAGCTAGCATAGGTCAGAGCAGCCCCTAGGTCATTCTACCCTATGCCAGAGTTGGGGCTGGAGTTGTGCAAGGCAGAGAATCAGGGAGTTGTAACTGACTCCCACAACCTGCTGTCCCTTGCACTGAGCAGATCTCAGCAGAGGAAAGAATCTTGCCCTGTTTTTCTAACTTCCGGTGCCACAAACTACAACTGGGCTCTGCAAATCAAACTTCCTCAATTATAAAGGTTTTGCTGTTCCTGCTTAGCTGACAGCTACACTGATAATACTCAAGGCAAGGACGATTACAAACTGATTCTTCCTAACTTGTACAATCTTCAGTGGAAACAGTGGCAAAAATTTGTTCATATCAGTAAAACAAGTATCTATGACTCAAAGTCAAACCGGGATGAATCCTGAAGCCCTTATGTTGGCAAACTCCTACAGCCATCAATGGGATTTTTGCCTGAGCTGGAGCTTCAGAATGAAGTTTAGATCCAAGCCAAGAACGTCAGGAAAACTCCAATACCTCTATGTGGCACTCAAGAATTTAACTCCTGGAAGGACAGTTGTTTCTGAACTTTCTAGGTGGAAGCCCTTGGTATGAAAATGTCATATGAACTGTTCCTTTCACAACCGATCTATTCTTACAAAATCCCAGGTTCCACAAACCAAAAACTAATAATGGCTTTTAAGATGTCAGCAATAAACGGAAATATGGAAGGAAGTTTTCTGAGGGACCTTGCAGCACTGATCCACCCAACCAATATTGCCAGTAATCCACTATAAGGGATAATTCCAGATGATCCCAGCTAGTGAAGAGAAACTGGAATGAGACAGAAGGGCATTCATTCTCAACACTATGGAACATTATCATTAAACTCTGCATGTAAGGAGTTCTGTATTAAACACAATGGTCCAAATTGAGAATTGGTATGAGTGGCTGGCATGCCCACTGAAGCCAATGGACTTGATTCTCCACTTACGGTCTCCTTGTGTAGTCATTTGCACTTGTCCAAAGTGAGGGCCAAAGGGGTGTAAAACATTGCCAAATCAGAATTCTCCACTCACATAGGTGCTGAAATTTCATGCCCATTTTCTGCAAGTGTAAATGACAACACTGGGTGGGGAGAGTAAGGCAATGGAGAATCAGGCTCAATATATTGTGTGTCTTCTCATTCTGCCTCCTCTACCTGGAACGTCCTCCCTGAACCCATGTGCTACCCAATCTCTCCTTCAAATCCCTACTTAAAACCCACTTCTTTTGGTCAACTCATTTCACTACTAGCAAATCTAACTTACCTATCATGTTCATCACCATGATTTCTAAGTTCCTTCATGCCAGTTGACATTCTCCCCAGATTTTAGTTTTACACTTATAAAATGTAGCTGTTGTTCCAAGATGTCTATATATATCTTATTCTTCCTTTGTAAAAAAAACAAACAAACAAAAACATTTACTGCTCACTCACACAGGCTATTGTTGTTAATTATTATTGCTGTAGCACAAAAAGCAAACTATCTAGCATAATGGGAACCTGACTGGGTATGCACCTATAAGAAATACAGTCCCTGCCCCAAGGAACTCGCAATCTAAACATATGATGAGAGAGAACAGTTGGAGATAAATAAACCTCCATCTGTTTGAATGTTATCTATGATTTTAACCCCTCTGAGGCAGGGAATTTGTCATCTTACTGTCTGTAAAGCATTTGGGATACAGTTGGTGCAATGCAAATAATAATACAAAGGAACTTATTCTCCTCTAAATTGATGTGTAAAATTCTTTCCCAAAGTATTGAGGCAAAAATACACCCTATAATGACTATGGTAACCATGCACATAATACTGGTCACAACGCATACTGATTCAAATCATTATAGCAAACAATATGCTTTGATATGCCAGGATTACTTTACAAGTCTACATTTCCCCTTCACCTGTGTCCAATAAATAGAGGATAGATATAGATGTGGTTAAAGGTCACACTAGCATGTAAAAATAGCAGTGTGGATGTTGCAACTCTGATGGAGAGTGGGGCTAGTCACCAGCACTACGGGTGGGCTTGAGAGCCTAAGCTGCCGCCCAAGCTGCAACATCCACATTACTATTTTTAGCAGCTAGCCCGACTATACCCAGGCTGGAAGACTTGATCCCAGCTGGAGTGCAGACACATCCGAAGTCTCCACAAGGCAGGCGATGCTCGGGTTAAGCCAGTGTGACATACTGCAAACTGTCTCCATAGGCTACTTCTTTAGATTAAATATGTAGGCAGCTGTAGACTGCACTGAAAAACTTTGCAAGCTGCTATTTGGTTGCTTATCTGATTCATTAGGTGAGGATGGGACTCCTAAAAAGAGAGAGAACTTTGGGCCTTGAGCAACTCTGTCCCCTCACAACAAAACTATCTCCTCCCATGTCATCACCCATCCATCCCTATCCTCTTACTACCCCAATTCAAATAAAATATATTTTATTGGCATCTTACGATGTATGAGAGAGAGAGACAAACACAGACTCTGGGTGTGTGTCAGCAGCATTCGCCCAAGACAAGGCCTCACAGCTTATTGTTTGATCCCCCTCGCCATTCCTGATGGGCAGCTGGCTGCTGTGCTGAGCAGTGGTATTGCTGCCATCTTTCCCTGCCCGCCCCCCAACCCCAGCACATTTTTCTTCCTCATTTGTAGTGTGTCTTTAAACTGGGACAGTCTGAGGGAGAGTTCATGTCGCACTCCTTGATATCTCAGATGGTGAAGTAAAAAGTATCTCTGGGTTTCAATCTCTAGCATGCTGGATCCAAAAATTCCCTTCCCCTCCTTCTTCTTGCCAACTCCTTCCCTTCCCAACACCAGCCCTCCCTCAGCCACCTCCCTATACAATCCTCCCATACCAATACCAACCCTTACCCACCCCCTCCCAACACCAGCCCTGCCCCTATCATCCCACCACCCCTCCACGCCATCCCAACACCACCCCTCACCACCCCTCCCTCACCTATCCCAGCACCATCCCTCCCCCTCCCCCACCTATCCCAACACCAGCCTCCCCCACTCCTCCCATTGCCATCCCCCCCTCCCAACACCAACCCGCCCCTGTCATCCCAACACCACCTTTCCCTCACCTATCCCAGCACCATCCCTCCCCCACCCATATCAATACCGCCCATCACCCCTCCCCCTCCAGCGGGCGGCTCTGTTTTTGCCGCCCCAAGCACGGCAGTCAGGCGGCCTTCGGACGCGTTTCTGCGGGTGATCTGCTGGTCCCCCGGCTTCGGCCACCGAACCCGCGGGACCTCCCGCAGGCGCCCCGCCGAAGGCCGCCTGACTGCCGCCCCCGCGGCTTGCCGCCCCAGGCCTGCGCTTGCTGCGCTGGTGCCTGGAGCCGCCGCGCCTCACCAACCCTCCACTCCCACCCCGACCTCACCTACCGCTGGCCTCCGCGGTTCTCCCGAGCCCCCGCCAGGCCCCGCCCTTTCCAGCGGCTGCGTTGCGATTGACCAGAGGGCGCCACGTGACCCGGAAGCGGGCCCGCCTCCACGCCGTGGGCGGTTGTGCGGAGTGACTGAGAAGGGAGGGGGCCGCGCGCGCGGCCGGAAGTGCCCCGCGGCGGGAGCGCGCAGCGGAACCCCAATGCAAGGGAGCGCATCGGAGAGGGGAGGCGCTGCGCTCAGAGCCGCGGCGGAGCGGGGGCAGGCAGGAAGGATCCGGGTGTCAGCCCCAGGTAAGGGGCGGGCCAGGACTGTCCCCTCGCCCATGGGAGCCGGGGCTTCCCTGGGGTCCGGGACCCTGTCACTCCTCAGGGACTGGGAGCTCCGGACCCAGCGGATTGTCCCCGCGGGGTTAGGGGGACCCCCCTTGCCGGGTCTGGCCCAGGCCCCCTCTCCAGTGGGGGGGTGTCTCTTGCTCCCGCTCCCTCTCGTACAGAGTTCCTGAGCCCGCCACCGCCTCTCATTGGCTGCCCGCAAGAAGGGGTCTCCCGGGTCCCCCCTTCTCCTCAGAGTGCCCTGGGGGAGGGGGCCCCAGCTGTGCTCACCATGGGGGAATCCCTGGCTGGAGAGAGTATTGGGGCAGCCTTGTGTGTGGGAGCGAGGTGGTGCGCCCTGCCCAGCCAGGTGGAGTTGAAGGCGGGGCTGTAAGTAAGGGTGTGCTTCAGAAGATTCATAGCGTCCTAGAGTCCCGCGCCAGAAGGGACCATTGTGATCAATTAGTCTGATCTCCTGTATAACACAGGCCACCTTTGGAGAAGTCATTGGCTGGAAATCCCTGCCCTGGCATGTGTGTTTGGGGCTGTCCCTGCGCTTTGGAATGGGGCCCTTTGAGACCATACCCCAGGGGTTCTCAAACTGGGGGTTGGGACCCCTGAGGGGGTCGTGAGGTTATTACATGGGGGGTCGCGAGTGGTCAGCCTCCACCGCAAACCCCGCTTTGTCTTCAGCATTTATAATGGTGTTAAACATATAAAAAAAGTGTTTTTTAATTTATAAGAGCGGGGTCGTACTCAGAGGCTTGCTATGTGAAAGGGGTCACCAGTACAAAAGTTTAAGAAGTACTGCCATACCCTGTCTGGAATCCAGGTGGGGATGACCTTTGTCCATGTATAGGAGGTTGCTCCCTCAGTTTAATTCAGAGAACCTGTGTCCCTTGCGCCTGTATGAAATTCAGAATTTCTGCCATATGTTTATGAATACGACACTTGCTTTAATGGCTGATGCTGCTTCTTTTGAGTCCCCTGGGAATTGTGGATTGTGTTTTAGGCTGCCACTCCCACCCTGATGTGTGCAGAGATCTTTATTTTTCCCAAACTACTGTGGGTAGGCAAGAGAAAACACTTCAGAAAACTGGGCAAGATGATGTGGGAGTTTGAGAGGGTATCGTCCTTACCTGAGTTGGACATCCCCTGAAGTACCTTGTCTTATATGGCTGAGTTCTCTTTACCTGTTGCAGATTTCTAAATATGCTTTCTTTCTCCCTGAACCTTACTGGTATAGATGTTGAAAGAGGAAACGGCAGTGCCCAAATGTAGTGTTACTATAAAGGGGAGGGTGAGATGTGGGGCAAACTAACCAGCCAAATTATGCAATTTAAGGGGGGAGGCTAGGCTAGATTTTACCATTTTTCCAAGGGGTGGGACCTGAGGTCCTGTGGGGCCACTTGCAAGAATTAAAATAGATATAGTCAAGCCCTGCTTCCTAGGCACCGACTCTGTGGGTGCTCTGGGGCTGGAGCACCCATGGGGAAAAAATGGTGGGTGCTAAGCAACCACCAGCAGCCCTCCTATCACCTCCCCCACCCCCCCAGCACTTCCCACCTACCAGCAGGCCCCGCAGATCAGCACCTCCCCCCCCACTGCAATTCGCTGTTTGGCGGCATGCAGGAGGCTGGGGGAGGAGTGAGGATGCAGTGCACTTGGGGGAGGGGGCAGAACTGGGCACGAAGAGGCGGAGCTGGGTGGACTGGGGGCAGTAAAAGGTGGGGTGAAGGTGGGGCCTTGGAGGACGGGGTGGGGGCGGGGCAGGGTCTGGGGCAGAGCCAGGGGTCGAGCACCCCCTGGAACTTTGGAAAGTCAGCATCTGTGCCCTGCTTCCTTTTTGGGTCATGTATGTTTGGGTGGTGGAAGAGAGGCATACAGATTCAACAAGTGTTTAGGACCATCCCTGTTCTTTCTAATTTAAAGCCCAGATTTTAGATCCTTCCTGCAAATATGCATAAACGTCGCATGTGGGGTTTTTGTTTAATAAAACCTTGGAAATATTTAATATGTCCTGCTCCTTAAGCATCTGCTACTGTGAGAAAGGCCTATTTTTTTCCCCCTTCACCAGAAGATTGGGAAGTTGTGACTAGTATTCTGAAATTTTGGAGATTGACTGTATTCAGAAAGCACACTGTCTGATGTTCTCTTAAATTTTCCCATATCGGTAGTTAAAGCTGTAGGAGGAACTAAGAGGTGCAGACTGGATTGTAATTGTAGATATTTCTGTAAATGGATTGACTACCTTGCTTGGCTGATAAATGAGGCTATGTCTACATTACCGGCTAAATCGGCATTGCTGGGATCAATGCAGCGGTGTCGATTTAGTGGGTCTGCTGAAGACATGCTAAGTTGATGGGAGAGCGCTCTCCTGTTGATGTCTATACTCCGCTTCCCTGAGAGGCGGAAGCTATGTTGACAGGAGAGGGTCTCCCGTCAATATAGGTTGACTTACAGTGGTGTCTACACTGCAGTAAGTTACATGGACTTCAGTTACGTAATTTATGTAACTGAACTAGCCAGGGTGGATTTGATTTAAATCATTAGTCAGGAAGACTCGATTTAATCATGGATTTCTACATAAAAGTGCATTCTTGTTGGTTGTTATAACCTTAATACATATTCTTCACAACTCAGAGATAGATGGTTTCATTTTTAGAAGGTATACACTATATATTTAAGTGATTTATTTTGAAAACTTTTCAGATTACTTTTACAGCTATATCAGAAAATGAATGATTGTTTAGTAGTTGAAGCAGATATTTATGAAGTCATTGGGAGGTGAACGATCTCCAATTCAACAGGTTAATCATTAATATTTGGAGGATTTTCTTCCCATGCTGTATTTGGAGGAGAGCATCACCAGACAGACATTTTAATTGTTTTATTTAACTAAAACAACAGCATTATGTATTCTGGATTTTTTCCTTCAACAGCAAACCTATAATATTTTAACAAAACAAGCATATGAATTTTTGAATTTAGTTAAACATTCAAGTTTTTAAAATCAGGTTTGCTTTTGTTAAATTGTTTTTAACTAAAATAGTTAAATGAAATATTTTTTAAAAATCGACTGTCAGCCACATCAACACGAGAAACTTAAAATTTTGGATTCTGCAGCTAACTCAGTCGTCTTCACATTCATTTTCCTGTTTGTTCATAATCTGGAAGAGAAAAACAAGCTTTCCTGCCTTTTCAGGTCCCAAACAATTTCTCAATTTGGAATGAATTTGTTCAAAGGAAGAAAATATTCTTTCTACACTGGGAGAAGAAGCTACTGCTGTTAAAGTGAGATTATTACTTCAACAGTCTCAAGTGCTTAAGTGACTTCCACCAGTTCACTGGTGTGACTTTTTTTAAAACATCATCAGCAAACATATTTGTTGAATGGTTCTTATTCCCAAACTAGCTCTCTTTTATGGCTTGCTGCCATTATAGGGTTTCCCTTCCAGTGAGAGATTGGTATGGTAGATCTCAAATCAATGAAGGCTACACTCAGAAAAACCTCAAGACTTCTAGAATATGCTGCTCAAACAGTTTAACTTTGGTTTCTACTCCTGTCCCTTCCTTCTCACATTTATGTCCAGACTTCTCCTTGTCGAGATCTATTCCGTCCCCAACAATCTTCTATTCATTGAACTTTTTGAAACTTTGCACTTTTAGAGAGGGGTAAGGGATTGACTCTGTGTACACAAATTTGCAGAGGGACAGTAGGGTAGAGGTCTGTTATTTCTCACCTCTATATATTATTTATTTCTTTATTTAAAAACATTTTTGCTGTTAACAAGCATGTTATCTCTGGAGACACAAATCCACAGTTTGAGAACTGCAAAACTAAGCATCTCCGATGGTATCTTCTAGACCGAGCACTGAGTCCCATTGGGTAGATAGATTATTTAGGTTAATCTTTCTATACAGAAGCCCCTGGAACCGCATAAAATTGGGTTCCTAATCCATGAACTATTGGAACTCATTTACAAAACTTTTCTTAAACATTACATGAATATATTGTCTCATACTCTAGAATTAGAATTTACAATCCCTATTCTATGATGAGATATCTTTGAGCTATAATGTATCTTAATTAAAACTATCTTTAGAGATGCTTTTTGAGGAAAAAACCTTTTATCAAAAAAATCCAGTTTAAATAAAAATCTGTTTTTTTTCCTTTTTTTTATTTATTTTTTTTAAAAATCATTGATTTTTATCCACCCTGAAACTAGCGTAACTTAGATCGATTTACAGTGTTAGTGTGGACCAGCCCTGAATAATGGTGTTAGAAGACTGAAGTGCAACGATTCCAAATCTGTTTTCTTTATGCTAATACCATATAGAAGACAATATTTACTTTCCACTTTATTCATTTGTGCTGGATTGGTCAAGGACAGTGTTGATGTAAACAACTTGTAATCCTGAATCATGATCATCTATCACGATCATAAAGGGAATCGTTAGCACAAACAAGGCATTTATGACATAAATTCCTGTAAGACAGTTGCTTGCCTCTTCTTGTTTTAAATATTTAATGAGAGTTGATTGAATATTTACTTACCTGTATTACAAATAATACCTTGGATTATTTAAACTAATTAAATATAATTTACCCTTTTTTATTAGTTTTTAATACTTTCTACATTTCTCTTATACAATGAAAATAGGTCAGTTTCACATTTTTTCCTCTAAGTATTATCTTATCAACTTAAATTTCTCATACAATAGCATGTTTGTTTCATGCATACAGCAGGGGAATTTTTTAAAATATTTTCTGTGGGAATAAAAAATTTGCATTTCTACTAGTCTTGGTTTTGTAAAAGATTATTTTTACAAAACCCCAGTTTGGAGCATAATTTGACCGGACAGTACCCTTTTTTGAGTATTTCATTTGCTAATTGATATGTCAGATTTTTAACATCAGTTCAGGTGTACAGTACTGGGTGTCTGCTTAAAAGAACAGTCAGCTACAGGCACTTCAGTTCTGTGCAAGGCAGTAATGAACTGGTATATCTCAAGGGATGACTACTTATATGTACATCTAAGTGGCATTTCATGGCTGAAATGTTGATTCTGCTATCTACATTGTACTTTAGCTTTGTGAAGAGACCAGTCTTTCAAATGAAAGCAATATGCTGCAATCATTTGTTTGAGAGTCTGTGGGCTCGTTGCTATGTGAAATGCTGCATAAAAATTGTCCCTTCCTTGTGAGACTTACACTCTAGCCAGGCAGTGCAGAGGAGATGCTGTGCAAACAGGGCACAGAGTGGCCTAATAATTGAAAAAAACAGACTGGGAATAAAATTCTAATCCTGGTTCTAATATCCTCTGTGGCATTTGGTGAAGCATGTGATCTTACACTACCATTAAATGGGAATAACAACATCTATTTCATATGGGTGTTGTGAGCTAAACTAGAGAAGGCTTGTAAACATTTTTGAGCACTAAATGCTAAATACTATAATGTTGTTATTGTGCCTCAATCTTGACCAGTAAGAACAGCTTCCGGGGTGAGAGCATAGTTCAAGTTCCATGTCGATTCAGATCTTGGCATATATGAATCTGCGAACAAGGGGGGCAGTTGAGATGGCTTTTGAATGGGAACACCTGTCCACTGGTAAGTGTGCTAAAACCAGTCCACCACATCTCTGAATTAAAGGAAATTCAGAATGGTAGCTCAAAACATAATATAATAGAGTCAAAGCATTTCAGACACTTCTTGTGCTGACTCTACTGAATTTTGGACCAAGTGTTGCAGAATAGTAATCTCCTAAATATTAGGGTTTCAATAAAAACTTTTTTTGGATCCTTAAATATAACAGCATTACTGAGTTACTCAGATTTCTCCAGTGATTCTCAAATTGCTTGTTTTGATGAAACACATTGTGGTTTCCCTGATTCTGTGTCCTATCTGCCTAGGGCAGAGCTAGACTTGTACTAACAAAGGCCAGATAGATGTGCTTTTAAAACTAATAAATGATTGCCTAATAACTAGTTTTCATCAAACCAGTTTCTGTGTCAAACTTGTGATCCTCCTCAAATATCTGTTCTCTTACACGCCTTTGGATTTTGCAAGGTTAAAGAAATGGAATACAGGGGCTTTTGGGAGGATGGAGTGGCAGTGAATGAAATGCTTGTAAACCGCACTACATTGAAAACTACTGATGTTAAACACAGGAAAGTTCCTCCCTCTCTAAGGGAAATGTCTATGCTAGGGAATATTACCAAAACAAACCCAAAAAATCCTTTCTAGTGTGTGGTTGAGAACATTGTATCTGAACCTTGATCCATAAAAGCTAGTAACTCAAAAATCAAAACTATATAGAAGTACAGTACATAAGTGACAGAAATAATGCTGGTATTAAATGAGTGTTGAGTATTTTTTATTTGGATTTAAATGTCAAGAGCGCATGGATAGGCAATCTTTAAGTGCCTTTGATATTAACTAAAAATACAACTGATTTCCAAACATAACTAGAGAATAGCAGCAATCCAATATAACCACACCAACTTAATCTTAATCTTGCTTTAAACTCCACACTCGTGTGTCTGCACACGAGTGCAGTAAACCAGGAATTTATATTGTATAATGGAGGTCACAGCCCCAATACAGTTTTCAGGATTCAGATTAGTGGGTTATGAGATACTTTGGCGGTTGGGGAGAAACAAAAAATGCATTGATTATTTATTACAGATGTTAGGTCCCAGGCTGGGCTTTCAGTAACCTTCTGAAATGCATATATGTACAGTACATAGTATTATATCAGTCTCCACTGATGAAATTACTACATGATTGACCCTCAGGTGGTGATAAGTTGAAAAACATGGAGCTAAATGCCTCTCTGATGTAAATCAGAGTAAGCCTGTCAGTCAGAAAACAGATTATTCATCAAAATACAGTGTAATTCAGTGTACTTCTGTGACTTTAAACTCTCACTTCCAGTGATCTGAAGAAGGAGCTTCCTCCCCAAGATTTTAAGGAAGGATAGAGACCAAGCAGGAATTGGTTTCAGTGCTCCCCAAATATGAGGATTTGGTGAAGAATCATAAAAATGACCGTTTTGTTTTTTTATTTTATTTATTTATTTATCTGCTGCTATTTCAGACCAAATTGAAAGGTGGGATAAACTTTCAGGGATGGGATTAGAAAGTATAAGCAGGTGGAATCTGCCACCCTAAGGGAAAACTCTGTAAAGCGCAGGCTGCAGTGGTATTACTTGGGATGTCGGTGTACAATGTGGTCTGACGTGACCATTTATGCTAACAAGAAATCAAGTTTTCAATAATGTCACTTCATTGTGATGATGGACATAGGTAAGAGGCTTTCTGGTTACCTCTTAACAAATGTTTTTATAATGAAACCCTTTGGAAATATGTCCATCCCCCCATCTCTTTTAAAACTGGCTTCCTATGGGTATTTCTGCTACAGCAAGAGACTCTTCCTCACTGTCCTGTTTTGCTGCTATTAAGCTTTTAGCTTACTGCAAGAGCCCACTGTAAGTTAATGAGAATTCCACACTTATCCAGTTACCCCTGACAACAGGACTTTTTGGTGGTTAGTTGACTCTCCCAGCAGCTTCACTCTCTTGTTTATTACATAGTCAAATGCTTTTGCTGAGTATGTATCCTTATGGGATTACCAGAAATGTGTCTTCCAAAAGCATAATATTGATGGGACATTGCTTTGTTTTTCTCTTCCACTCTAAGGCACTATGCTCCATCTGATTTCTCCTATTCGTTTCAGACTGCCTTTTGACCAGACTAGATTTTCTAACAAAATATACAACTTTCAAGCTTGTACGAATAGGTGGGAAGCTTTAGGGGACTAAGTAGCATGGAGCTAGAAGGCTCGTGCTTATGGGAGCACAATTTAGGCCTAATACTGCTCACTTTACTTGCATGAGTAGTCCCATCTATCACCTTTGGACAATCATGTGAGTAAAGTGAGCAGAGTTTTGCCCTTCATCTTTGTGCTCTTCTCATAGCATCTTGGGAACCTTTCCTCTTATGGCTTTTTAGGTAGAGATCAAATGCTTAATCAACTCTGAAATCTAGTAGAAAAAATACTGTTCATTAAAAGCCGCTTCAGTTGGTTGTCCCACTTTTTGACCGTAGTTACATGAGAAATCTAGTGTAAGGAAACCACAGTGGTATGTGCCTTATAATTTAACTTGGAAGGATAGAGAAATCATGCAGTAACTTCTATTAAGATATTGTCGTCATGCACTGGTTGCTTTTATTGTAAAATCTCTACTTGAGGTATCTAGTCTTCCTTGATGTTTAATATTGTATCTCATTGGATTACTGTCACAAAGCCATTGTACTGTGCAGGTAGGAGTATGCATGGAGTTACAATCTGTGAAACTTTGTAGGAACATCAGTTCCAAACTTTTTTACCTCCGAAGTACCACCTATGTTCTAAGTGTTTTTATTAGAATAATGTTGGTCATGATGCATTAGTTTGGGGTTCTTAATATTATAACCAGGAATGTTAGATTTCAAAAAAGTAACACTGATGTAAAATATTGCTCTGCGTAGAAACTTAGATAAAAGCTTTGAAGACTACCTGCAGCTATTTTTTTAAAGACCCCCCCCTCCCTCCCACTTTCCATGCACCCCAAGTATACCACCAGCCCACTTCCAAAAATGCATTTAATACAAATAAAGCATGTATGAATTTATTATTTTTAGTGCATAAACATTAATCCAGTGATCTTTAGCTCTGTTAAAAATTGATTTTTTTTTTCTCATATGGAACGTATCAGAGCCTTTAAGGTTTAAAACAGCAGCATTTCCAAAAGAGTGCATACCCCAAAATATGTATTTAACTAATGCTAGTGCTCACCTAAATACATGATGTGCATATACTGTGAAACTAAAATAACTCCAAATAAATCACTCTTGGTTTTATTTAGCAGCAGGAGACTATTATCCAGTGATGATTTTATATTTCACTGATACTATCTCTTAAGTAATCTTGATACTTTTGTAGCAATATTCAAACTAGAAATCTTAATACTTTACTTCCCATAAAACAAATAGGAGTCAATTAAGTTGGGCAACTTCCAAGGTAGAAAAATGAGATTTCAAATGCATTTGTTCAATTTAGCTTCAGATAATCAAGAAGTGTAAATTTAGTAAATTATTTAAAGATGATGTATATCACAAGTGACAGGTGTAATAGGCAAAAACCCTAGCTCCAAACATCTGCATTTTAAAAAGTGTTAACATTCAGTTTTCCATGATCATGTTCTCCTGGAAAGTAATATGGAAGCAATAGCTTGGAAATACACAGCATGAATAGATATTGCCACTGGATGGTGGGACTAAAATAATGCAAGTTCCATGCAATAGGTAGGTCTGAGTAGGTGTTTAACAGTGTTCCTGAACTGTTTAAAAGCAGTTCCCAGTGTTCCATTTAATATGATTCTGAACGGAGAACTTTAAAAACATTGTAGCCAAATAAAGTGACAGAGTGAACATAGATATTGGTTAATACTGAACATTAATGTTTCCGTTTTTTTGTTTAGAACATTTACATGAAAGTGTTTCCTTTGCATTGGTTGGAAGAAAAATAAATCCAAGTATGTCTGCAGAGTAAGATGATAGCCAGCATTTGATGCTGCACTGAGTTTCTGCTTGATGCAGTGGAGTGTGAGGTAGGCCCATCAGGGAGCTTGGTCCCAGTCTGTGATTCTTAGGGCAGACTTGTGGATGTAAACTGTGCCAGCTGGCAGTGGTCCCCAGGGGACTGTGCCAGTTGAGGATACCCAGACAGTAGTGTGCTCCTGCCACCCCAAAATGTCCCTTGTGCTGCACCCAGGTCTGGGGGGGTGAGGCGGAGGGTGATGTAGAAACCTGGTGTGCTGGCACCATCAGCAGAATTCTCCTCCATGCCAGAGGAATCCTTAGCAGGCTATATATGCCTGCTTTCTGGCCCCTTTTTACTTCTAGAATGAACTAGAGAATCTTGCCCCATAATACCAGTGCTATTTGTGGTTCAAGCCCTTTAAAATAATCACTAACTATTCTTGCTTCACCTCTGTTATCCCCGTTTCACAGATAGGGTGACTCAGGTAGAGACGGTGATTTGTCTCAAGTCCCACAATCAGTAGTAGAGTGAGTGAATCATGCTCAAGTCATTTAATGTTGATAAATATCATGGAATTGAGAGAGAAGTTATGTGAATGAACCTAATACATCAAGAATAAGTCCAATTGCAAAACTATCATTAGAATCATAGAATTGCAAGACTGGAAGGGACCTCAAAAGGTTATCTAGTCCAGTTCCCTGCACTCATGGCAGGACTAAGTATTATCTAGACCATCCCTGAGAGGCGTTTGTCTAACCTGCTCTTAAAAATGTCCAATGATAGAGATTCCACAACCTCCCTGAGTATTTTATTCTAGTGCTTATCCACCCTGACAGTTAGGAAGGTTTTTTCCTAATGTCCAACCTAAACTGCCCTTGCTGCAATTTAAGCCCATTGCTTCTTGTCCTATCCTCAGAGGTTAAGGAGAATAATTTTTCTCCCTCCTCCTTGTAACTTGAAAACTGTTATCCTGTCCCCCCTCAGTCTCTTCTTCTCCAGACTAAACAAAGCCAATTTTTTCAATCTTCCCTCATAGGTCATGTTTTCTCGACCTTGAATCATGTTTGTTGCTCTTCTCTAGACCAGTGGTCTCTAAAGTGGGGTGCGCAAGAGGATCCTTCGGGGTGCGCGGCGGGAGGAGCGCCGCCGGAGCAGCGCCGCTTTTTTTTTTTTCCCCTCCCTCGGCAATTTTTTACTGATGGGGTGCGCGATCAAAAAAGTTTGGATACCACTGCTCTAGACTTTCTGCAATTTGTCCACATCTTTCCTGAAATGTGGTGCCCAGAAATGGACACAATACTCCAGTTGAGTCCGAATCAGCGCAGAGTAGAGTAGAAGAATTACTTCTTGTGTCTTGCTTACAACACTCCTGCTAATACATCCTGGAATGATGGGTTTTTTTGACAGTGTTACACTGTTGCCTCATATTTAGTTGGTGATACGCTATGACCCCTAGATCCCGTCCTGCAGTACTCCTTCCTAGGCAGTCATTTCCCATTTTGTATGTGTGCAATTAATTGTTCATTCCTAAGTGGAGTACTTTGAATTTGTCCTTATTGAATTTCATCCTGTTTTTTTCAGACCATTTCTCCAGTTTGTCCAGATCATTTTGAATTTTACCCTATCCTCCAAGCATAGCTTGGTATTGTCCGCAAACTTTATAAGTGTACTCTCTATCCTATTATCTAAATAATTGAGAAAGACATTGAACAGAACCAGACCCAGAACTGATCCCTATGGGACTGCACTCGATATGCCTTTCCAACTTGACTGTGAACCACTGAAAACTATTTTCTGGGAACGGTTTTCCAATCAGGTATACATCCACCCTATAGTATCTCCATCTAGGTTGTATTTCCCTAGTTTGTTTATGAGAGGGTTATGCGAGACAGCATCAAAAGCCTTACTAAAGTCAAGATATACCACATCTACTGCTTCCTCCCCTTATTCACAAGGTTTGTTGGTTTGACGTGATTTGCTCTTGACAAATCCATGCTGACTGTTACTTATCACTTTATCTTTTAGGTGTTTGCAAATTGATTGCTTAAGTATTCGCTCCATTATCTTCCCTGGTACTGAAGTTAAGCTGACTGGTCTGTAGTTTCCCAGGTTGTCATTATTTCCCTTTTTATAGATGGGCACTATATTTGCCCTTTCCCAGGCCTCTGGAATCTCTCCCACCGTATGTGACTTTTCGAAGATAATCGCTAATGGCTCAGATACCTCATCAGTCAGCTCCTTGAGTATTCTAGGATGTATTTCATCAGGCCCTGGTGACTTGAAGACATCTAACTTGTCTAAGTATTTTTTGTCTATCTGAGTATGTCTAAGAACATAAAAATGGTGATACTGGGTCAGACTGATTGTCAATCTAGCTCAGTATCATGTCTTCTGGCAGCCAAATGCTTCAGAGGGAATGAACAGAGCAGGGCAATTATGGAGTGATCCATCTCCTGTTGTCCAGTTGCAGCATCTGGCAGTTGGAGGTTTAGGGGTTCCCAGAGCATGGGGTTGTGTCCCTAACCATCTTGGCTAATAGCCATTGAACTTCTCTAAATATCCATTCACTAAAATAAGATTTAAATAAATCGGGATCAATATCAGGCACCCTTGCATGCAAAAACAATGGGGGCATCAAGACCCCCCATGGAAGAAGGAAAAGGCCTATAGTAATTTTAGTAGCTTTCACTATATGTATGTATGTATGTATGTTGAATAATCACAATACAACATATCAAATCAGAAATGTTACACTTCAAGAACTAGGGTGTCTCTCATTTTTATTTAAGTGATAAGAGCAGCCATGCTGGGTCATACCAAAGGTTCATCTAGCCTAGTACCCTGTCTTCCGACAGTGGCCAATGCCAGGTGCCCCAGAACAGGTAATCATCAAGTGGTGATAAGGCTACTAATCACCAATTCTTGACTTGTAAATTAATGGCAGCTCTGTTTAATGAGACAGTGATAAATTAACTGTACTTGGAAGAGTAATTGCAGTATATCAGTCATTAAAATTTGTTTTGTAACTTCTGTGTGGGTGGGGGAAAATGTAACTGAATTTGGAGTAACCTGGTAAATTGTGGTTAGTCGAAATGTTAATGACAATGTCCTAGTGCTTCTTACAGACGTATACAATCCACTGAAATATTTGCAACTATATTCTCAACTCAATGTATGTTATAATATGAATACATATAGAAAATCTAGAACTCACCAACACGCAGCTCTTAGGGCTTTTTAAGCTAATGAAAACAAATTACTCTAATGATGTGCACATACAGGTGTAGGGTTATTAAAGTGAAATTCCAAGAGAGTTTATAAAAGCTTGTGTTTGATTAAAACCACATCTTTGAAGTACACATTAATTTCTCATAGCACCAGTCTATGTACATCTGTAATTTGGGGAGTCGGTGGTAACAAGGCTCCATTACGGCTATGTTGCTAGAGAGCTGTAAGGAGGAAGGGGGTTCAGGAATTGATGTCAAGGCACAGAGCCTCCAAGCACATGGTCCTATGCAGATCACCTGGAATACCTGGTGCTGGAAATCTGGCTTCATTGCTGTTCCAAAAGGGAAGTGTGCAACATCAATTCTATCACCTCCACTGAAGGATGAGTCTGGAGAGGGAGTACTTCAGCAGGAAGAACTTATGGGAGGTGGTCAGGAGACCAAGTTTCTCCATCTGTAAAATAGGGCTAATTGTACTTGCCCTCCTTTTGTAAATTACTTTGACGTCTGTGGGTGAGAAGCTAAATGAAAGTTTAGTAGTATTGAATTCAAACATTCCTCAGATGTGAATCTTGAAGATTACAAAAGGATGTATGTGCATCTGTTATATAATTCATACAACATAAAGATTCACTTCCAGATTCAAGAAAACAGATCAAAGAACAGTGACTTAGAATTGCTCATATTAAAGACCATGTGAGATGACAAACAGATCCTAAAAATACCTCTGGTGACTATGCTAACAAAGTCTCAATTGATATGGAACCCTCCTTCAGACCTGTATCAAATCTCTTTTGGATACTTTGTATGACTGTAGTTTTCATAGGCTGTTGTTGTAATTTACTTTCAAGATTATACTCTGAAACTGCTGCTCATAACTTAAAGTCACATCTATTTTTTGATGTCTTAGATGATTAACTATTATAACAGCGGGAATGGGAGATTTTCTAATGTTTTGATTTCTTATGAATCTGTTTCCGTAAGTAAATGCCTGCTGTTATCAGTTCTATATTTTGCTGAATTTTAATGGCACTCCTGCTTAGAGAAAGATTCAGTCATCTGTATTTCAGCACATGATTTCTAAAGAAATCTGGCTTGCATTCAGGGTGGGGAAATGCACTGATTGAATATATATTGTGTGCTTTTTAATGCTCCAGTTTAATGCAGAAAGTGTAAAATAATTAACTGATCTATTTTTGGGTGCAATCATGGAATGTTAAGCAACTGGATTTAAATAGTTCCAGTAAAATTCAAGAGTACTGCTGGGTAAAAAGTAAAACAGTGTAGTCAATTCATTAACTGTGTTGTAAATTTCTTGCCTAGATAAAGAAAATTTACTTTCAGTCTGTCAAGGGTAGATGTTACCTACATATCCCAGCATTTTAATGCCTGTACTTACAGGAGGTTTTCTTTCATGACCCAAACTTGGGGATCCATGTTGGCTAACTAAGATTATCTGTTGTATCCATGTAATGAAGCTCTTTCTGGAAAGACTAGATGACTGCATCTTCATAAGTCAATATGCCAATATAACAATCTGATATAGAATAAGATATAAGGAAAGCAGCTTCTTGGAGTCCATGAGTCATCTGGGACTGTCACAGTTGTTACATGGCTATAAAAAGCAATGGAACTTACTATCTCCTACTATATACTGTTATTAAAATATAGGTGTGGGGACAAGAGCCCTCAGGATAATTGGCTTAACTTGCATATTTGCCATTGAGCAGGACATATATTGGTGTTAGTGGGGAGTCTTTTGACAGAGGCTGTCTCTGAAGGATTCCCAGCTGATTTAGTATCAGTAATATTACGGAAAGAGAAACTGGATGCCATCCAACTGTTAGACAACAGAATTCATTTTGTTGACTGTCTTACAAAGATGTTAGTTCTAGGGTCCGACACAGGAGATTGAGTTCACCCTTAAAGGTGTACTGAATTTCTGTATATTGCATAAGATTCCAAATCACTGATGGAATATACACCTCTACCTCGAAATAACGCTGTCCTCGGGAGCCAAAAAAATCTTACTGCGTTATAGGTGAAACCGTGTTATATCGAACTTGCTTTGATCCACCGGAGTGTGCAGCCCCGTCCCCCCGGAGCACTGCTTTACCGCGTTACATCCGAATTCGTGTTATATCGGGTCGCGTTATATCGGGGTAGAGGTGTATGTGGATAAATTAAAAAAATAGATATCTATAAAATGCAGTCTGCAGGACAGCAAGATAGAACAGAGATAATCCCATGTGATCGTAGTGAGACCACAATAGTGATAAGATCATAAATTTATATAAAATATTTTTAAAGTATTAATGTACTCTAGCTTTTGTTTTCTCTTTTTTTAAAAAAAGAAAAGAAAACAGAGAGATTGAATACTTTAACTTGGGCTGTGCTGATACTTTCCTTTAATGGTGGCCTTTTTAAAATCATTCTTCCTCCTGAACCAGCACCTGCTTAAATGAACTAAGTTGATTAACGCATAAATCCTAAACTATAGCTTTCTGACAGTTTGTATGTTCTATCCTTCTGCTATAAACAATGTCTCACGGTACAAAAGATATCTGCCCAACATGTAAAGATAACTTCTTCAAGCATGTTCTAAAACTGCTTTAGAATGCACTGTACATTGTGATTGCAGGGCATATAGATAATTCTTGTATGGTAGAGGCATTTCAGCTTTGGCCTTGTGCTTCATGCAAAGTCAAGACTTGCGTGTCTCTCATTAAGAGTGTGTATTGAGTTACAGCTTTTGGCATACTTAACCTGTGAATGACCCACCAACTGGAGGTACTACACAGTCTGATTACTCTAATGTAACTAAGGGCATGTCTACACTGGCAGAGTTACAGCGCCGCTCGGAGAGTGTTGAAGGGAAACCGCTGTTGTGTGTTCACGCTGTCAGCTGCCTGCGCAATAGCGTGTTCACACTTGGGGCACTTGCAGTATTCGGAGCGGTGCACTCTGGGCAGCTATCCCACAGAGCACCTCTTTCTCTTCTGCCACTAAGAGTTGTGGGAAGGCGGAGGGGGTCGCGGGGCATCCTGGGTCCGGTCCCAGTGCCCCGTGATGCATTGCTTCACATCCCAGCAATCCCTGTGCTTCCGTCCGCATTTGGTGTGATCTTTCAATGGTTTGTGTACTGCGCACCCTGCCTCTTTGGGCTGCAGGAATGGATCCCGAACTGTTGACCAGTATGCTGCTTGCTCTGACCAACACGTCACGAGTGGCAGTGGAGTTATTCCTTAAACTACAAAGGCAAGAGGAGTGTGACATTGATGTCGCCACGCGTAGTAGCTACGACATGAGATTGCTTGGGGCATTCATGGAGGTGCTGACCACAGTGGAATGCCACTTTTGGACTTGAGAAACAAGCACTGAGTGGTGGGATCACATCGTGATGCACGTCTGGGATGACAAGTAGTGGCTGCAGAACTTTCAGATGAGGAAAGCCACATTCATAGGACTGTGTGGTGAGCTCGTCCCAGCCCTGCGGCGAAAGGACACAAGAATGAGAGCTGCCCTGTCACTGGAGAAGTGCGTAGCGAATGCACTGTGGAAGCTGGCTACTCCAGACTGCTATCAATCGGTCACTAACCAGTTCGGAGTGGGAAAGTCTACCATTGGACTCATGTTGATGGAAGTCGGCAGGGCCATTAATCGCATCCTGCTCCGAAAGACCGTGGCTCTGGGCAACGTGCGTGACATTGTAGATGGCTTTGCACAAATGGGCTTCCCTAACTGCGGAGGGGCGATAGATGGCATACATATTCCAATTCTGACACCAGACCACCTCGCCACCGAGTTCATTAATCGCAAGGGGTATTTCTCAATGGTTCTCCAGGCACTTGTGGATCACTGTGGGCGTTTCACAGACATTAACGCAGGTTGGTCCAGAAAGGTGCATGACGCATACATCTTTCGGAACACTGGCCTGTTCAGGAAGCTGCAAGCAGGGACTTTCTTCCCAGACCAGAAGACCACCATAGGGGAAGTTGAAATGCCCATTGTGATTCTGGGAGACCCCACATACCCCTTAATGACATGGCTTATGAAGCTGAAAGCCACTAATATTTGTTGCTCTGCTCAGGAGTGCAGTGCTTGTAATGCTAGGAGGTGATTGTGATTGGCGCAGATGATGCAATATGAAGGCTTAACAGAACTGTCTGTTGCTTTGCAGGGCTCTGTTTGCTTTCAATTAATAGAATAAAGATTGCTTTCAAAGCAACACAATTCTTTTATTTAAAAAAACAACCACCAGAGGAGAGAGTCAAACAAAAAAAACCCCATAAGCACTGAGCAGGATGGTAGAAGGGAAGGTCCCAGGAGGAGGTGGGGTCCTGGGGTGGCTCAAGATTTGTGTATGTCCAGGGATCATATCCAACCTTCTCCTTTGGAATACAATGCAGCGGGTACTATACTTCAGCAGAGCCAAACTGGAGAGGGATGGGTGTTGAGTGCAGTGGGTAGTGGGAGTCCGCAGTGCTGGACTGTGAGGGGGGAGGAGTGGAATGCCGCGCATATAGACTGGAGTCAGGAGGTTGATAAGAGCGTGTTGGTAGCTGCTCGGTTTGAAGAGCTAGTATTGCCTCGAGCATGTCTGCTTGGCACTCCATAACCTTTAAGAGCCGCTCCATGGCTTCATTCTGGCATGCCGCATTCTCCTTTCAGTCCCTCTTCTCACTGTCCCGCCACTCCTTCCATTCCGGTTTCTTGGTGGCGGAGTGCATCATAACATCACACAGAAAGTCCTCCTTAGTTCTTCTTGGCCGCTTTCTAATTCTGCGCAGCCGTTCAGCCACCGATAACAAAGAGGGAGGCTGGGCTCCCAAGGTCATCTCTGTGAAGTTTAAACACGACATTTTACAGAAGCAGTATTATTTGCAACACAGAGAACACTGATTCAGTGATTTTAAAACACAGCCAGTACTCCCACACCTGTCACTAACTGGCTGACCCCAGGCAAGCACACATGAGCCACAAGACCCCCAAAATGGTGAGTAGCCACAGGGGCAGGGTAAATCACTCTTCCCGGACCCTGCTGTACACTGGGCACATGGCTCTTGGGGAGAACCAGCACTATGGGGGGGCCTGATAATCATTCCTGTTCCCACACTTTCCACAAGATATGATCATTTTGGAAGATATCTTGCTGCTGAGGGTGAGCAAGGAATCAAGGGAGAGTCTTCTCCAAGACTGCGGCTTCCGCCCTTCCCCCATGCGGCTCGCCTGTGTGCAGCAATGGTTTCACACACACCCCGGGACGGCACAGTGGCATGGGAAAGTTACCATTAATGGGGCAAGAAACAAAGCAGCTCTGCCGAAGAACCTGCGGCAGCAGATTACCCAGTATCTACACGAGAGTTTCCTGGAGATCTCTGAGGGAGATTCCCTTGAAGTGAGGGAGTCAATCAACAGCCTGTTCCACCACTCAGACGAGGCATGCGGTGGGAGACAAGCCTGCTTTCTGCAACCCTCCTTCCCCCAGCAACTCGCTTCAGCAATTCCCAAAATCAAATCCACTTACCAGAGGCCTTCTCTCCTGTTTGCGCTTTGCCAACATTCGATAGCTGTGACTGGCTAGCCTCCTCTGGGGTAGAAAAGAGCTCCTGGCTGCATGCATCTCTGATCTCCGAGTCATCCTCTGCCTCTGGGTCCCTCTCCCCTCCACATCCTCATCCAAGCTTTCCTCCTCCTGGCGCGGTCCACTTTCGACTGGCAGGCGAGCCACCAAAATATCCACAGTGGTCTTCGCAGTGGAGGTGGGGTCGCCACCGAGTATCACGTCCAGCTCCTTGTAGAACCGACAGCTCGTGGGCGCAGCACCAGAACGGCGGTTTGCCTCCTGCACCTTGTGGTAGGTGTTCCGCAGCTCCTTCATTTTGACCCTGCACTGCAATGTGTCCAGGTCATGGCCCCTTTCTGTCATGCATCGTGAAATCTGTCCGTAGGTATCATCATTCCTACAGCTGGAGCGCAGCTGGGACTGGACAGCCTCCTCTCCCCAAATGCTGATGAGGTCTAGCAACTGAGCATTGCTCCAAGCGGGGGATCGCCTGGTGCATGGAGCAGGCATGGCCACCTGGAAAGATGCGCTGAGATCACTGCGCGCATCACCGCACAAACAGGAAGGGGACTTTCAAAATTCCAAAGGAATTTACGGGGTGGGGATGACGGTTGGTCACCTGAGGGCAGGGCAGTAGAGTTCACACCAATGACCAGAGAGGCGAGAACAGGCATTATGGGGCACCTCCCGGAGGCCAGTCACAGCGTTGTAATCAACCACGGTGTCTACACTGGCACCGCGGCAGTGTAACTCCGGCGCAGAAAGCTGTATGCCTCTCGTTGGGGTGGGATTTTATTTTTTTTTAAGCACTACAACTGCACAGTTTCTGCGCACTAAGTGGCTTGGCAGTGTGTACACCTCGGGAGTTACAGCACAGAAAGCTGCTTTACTGCACAGAAACTTGCCTGTGTAGACAGGACCTAAGTATTATAATTGCTGCAGAGGTCTGATCACTGAAACATTGCAGTAGTGGAAAGTGAGGATTTCTTGCTGAACTTGCTTTTGATGTCATGAAATCTTTATTCTTGGAGCTAATGGGTTAAACGTATCTTCAAATAGGAGATGCAGGTATTTGAACAGAAGTGCTTTGTTAAATCCTTCCGTCATTAGCCATGCAATTCCAGATTCCCATTTAAAAAAAAAAACAACAACCATAGAATAGCTGCTTTCAGTGGCGGGGTAGCAACAAAAAGAAACATTCAAGGGTATCAGTTGCACAGCAAGAATACAAGAACAAGATTAATCTTGACAGTTTCTGCCACTGCATTCAGAGGCTAAAAGTAGAATTTTAGAGCGGTACCCAAGTTTTTGTTCTACTTGCAAAATTCTAAGTTTTTTTTTTTTTCTTGTCTGTTCAAACTATTTGGGTGTATTTATATGAATGTATGGACTTATGAGTCACAAAAGAAAAGTTAAAATGAACAAAAGCTAAGATTTTGTTTAGTGAGGCTATAAAAGTGTTTGAAATGGTCTGTGGTGTAAATTCCTTATCCAGTAAAACATAGGGCAGTTACTGTAACAGTTGGTGATGCTTGCAGTATCCTTTTTTTGTACTCATCTTATTTTCTGCTAAGTATTTGGGAAGAAAATATTTTGCAGTTGTATTGCTTTTGTATTTCTGGAAGGTTGTTAATGTTTATGGAACAGTACGTGAATCTTTCAGTAAAGATAAACTAAAAGGGATGCTGCATGTTAAAATCTGGCTCAAAATGTAGGCTCTCACAAAATGGTCTCTACAGATCTATACAGTAGGAGCTGAACTGAATGCTGTGCCTCACAATCTAAGAGCCACTCTGAAGCCATTTAATCATTTTGGAGAAAGGGTGGCGAGACTTGTTCTCTAGTCTGCGGATCTGGTGTTCCAACAACTGTTGAAAAAGGCCTTACTCCCATAACTGCCCTCGTTTTTTCTTTCTGCTGTTTATATTACAGTAGTTCTTAGGGGGCATCTTAGAATGGAGCCCTGTTGTGCTAGGCTCTGTACAAAGATGTGTAATAGACAGTCCTTATCCCAAAGAGTTTACAATCCAAATAGACAAGACAAGGGGTAGCAGAAAGGGGTGTAATTTATGAGCAGAGGGATGGTTTGCAAATGTCACAGTTGTTCTGTGATTTGTAGTTTCTTTTTTTGTTTTACTTCTTAGGGTTGGGTTTAGTTAGGAAACTCTGCAAGCAGTCTTGGAATATTAACCTCCCATTGATTGCCCAGTTGGTTTAACTTACTTTTTAAAAAAGTGATCTGGCAAGAATTTTTGGAAGACCAGTAATGGAATCCAGTAGATCTTGTGCAGCAAGCACTATGGGCTGCTCTACACTAACGCTGTAAGTTGACCTAAGTTACGCCAGTTCAGTTACGAAAGTTACGTAACTGAGTTCAATGTAACTTATGTTGATTTACAGTGGTGTCTACACTGTGCTATGTCGACGGGAGATGCTTTCCCGCCAACTTACCTTCCACCTCTCAGGGAGGTGGAGTACAGACTTTGATGGGAGAGTGTTCTGCCATCGATTTAGCTTGTCTTCACCAGACTCGCTAAATCGACACCGCTGCATTCATCGCAGCAGTGCCAATTTAGCCAGAAGTATAGCTGTGAGAAGTTTCATGTGAGACTATAATGTCCCCTATGGACTAGCACCCCCTTTGATGGTCTTTTGTTTGAACAGCTCTTTTATTTTCAGAGCAGGGAAGCAAGTGGGAGAGGCCCCTTAGGGTCCTTTTCCTGGGCAAAGTCTTGTTTGTGCCACCTACTGTAATTTAATCAGAGTTTTCAAATGAAAAGCTTCAGATCATCACAGAAAAAAATTCTACCTGCCTATTCGCTTCCGCTCACAGATGGTTAGTCTTTCCCTACCTAACAATTGGTTATTCAAAGAGGTTTCCTCTTTGTGTGCAATTTAAGCTCTACATGTCATTTGCTGTGTTTCAGAGCATTGGGTTAAAGGTAAACTGAGATCAACCTGAAATGTACTTGCAGTGAACTTAAGTTTCTCTTAAGTACCTTTGGGTCTATCAGAGACTCACTTATTTAGTGGTCCAAACTTCACAATATACTTAGTTAGCTGTCCCCAAATCAAAGGACAGATATACCCATAAGACTAGTCCTCTACTCACCTGTCAGTAACGGAACCATCATTTGCTTATGGGAAAACATGGCTGGTAGGTACTATCCAGCCCAGCAAGGGGTGGCGGGATTTGTTCTCACTAGGAGATGGTTTGTGGGAATATTCATTCAGAACAGTGCCCTTAATACCATTCTTCACCCTGTTAGCAAGGCAAATTTCTTGGCAGATGACTTAAACTGCAAGGTTCAGGACCAACGCAAGTGCTTCCTGAGGATGCTGTGTTGATTTCCCCCTCTTCCAGGGGAGGTTGATTTAATTGCATTTCAGAATAATGTGTCTGTTTTAGAGAACACTGCTTTTCACTCATTTGTATATTGTTTTGTGAAATGGCTCTTGCATTTGTACCCTGTATCTGATTTAGTTCCTATGACTTCATTTATCTTTTTTCTAAGGTGTTGTCATCTTGGAGTGTAAGTAACTCAGAAACCCTGTTACTGTAATAAATGCTTTTAGTATGTTTGTTTTTACTCTTTATCAAAGCAAAACCTGTTTATATGCTATTAGATTAGAAACTTAACAGTATTGGGGAGAAATTGCACTAATAGCACAAGAGGTTAATGCTAGACTTTGTGGTAACCGTGCAGAGTGGACGATGTGTTAGACTGCTTCAGGCAAAGGTCTCTTTAAGCTGTCTACTCTAGGTGCTACAAAAACAAGATTAGTGAACCTAATTCCATAGCAAATGTTTCCTATTAAAACAGAGAATTGGAGGTTTAATTTTCTTTTTGAAAGGAATTCAAAATCTGCTTTTTCTAATTCTTATGGCCTTAACCTAGAGTCAAACAAGTTTTAAAGACAACAATCCGAAGATCTTGTCTGTAAGTACAAATGTTTCTCATGATGGAGGCTGCTGACATTCCCCTACACTTCAACCAAATGATAAAGTGGGTAGAGATTTTGAAACAAAACAAATTGCCCCAGACAAATTAAAGAGGGGTGAGGAGAAAACCATTCTGTCTCCTATCCACTAAAGGATGGCTCCCTGTTGCACAACTTGCAGTGTGTTATGCAGTCTTGTTTTAACTGACACTGCACATGTGCTGTCACTGTGTCTGTGGCATTTCGAATTCTGCTAAGCCTTTCAACATTAATCTGCTGTTTGGGATGGAGAGTTATTGAGGGTGGAACAAAATGATGTATTGCATTAAAAAAGAGGAAACTGCAAAGCAAATGACGTTTGCTGCCTTCTTTGGGAGTAGTTTTCTGCAGAAAGAGCAGTATTCCCACTTTTGTGTATTTTTTTGGTGGTCTAAGCCCTGTGGGCAAGGGCCCAGTATTCATATTTGGGTATAAAGAGCCATACATACACTGGCTCCCAATAATTGGCTTTCTTAAGTAACATGCACATAATTGTGTGGGCAGCTGTATGCAGTGTGCAAATGTCTGTGGCAATAAATACATTGATTTTGATTGTAAATAACCAGTTACTCATCTTACTGGCCACTTGTAATCGCCCAGCTGTAGCCGGGAGCGCCGCCAGCTTTTTTGCCGCCCTAGGCGGCGGAAGGTCCCGCCCCTGAAATACCACCACTGACAGAGGCGGCGGAAGGTCCCGCCCCCGAAATACCGACGACGACCGGGGCGGCCGAAGATCCGGTCGCTGCCCCCCAAATGTTAGCGTCCTAGGCGTCCGCCTAGGTCACCTGATGGGTTGCGCCGGCCCTGGCTGTAGCTGCACAGTTGTAGAAATTCCATGCACAGAGCAGGAATCCAGTTCTTAAAAGCTTGTGTGACTTGCTTGAGATGGGCAGCCAGGAACAGGAGGGATTTAGTTGTAGATCTCTATGAAGCTTTAATATGATGCGTCTTCTTGGCTCACGCTGCCCTGACTTGGAGCTGCATGTACTGGATTTTGGAGTGTGCAGCAGATATGTTGAGAGACTGTATGAAATCCAAAACCTTATTTGACACTTTTCTTAGCATAAATTGCCAAGTTAATTGAGCAAACATTTTAATGAACCCTTCTCTCACATGAGTGAGTATTAAATTGTCATTTAATACTTAAGCAGGGTTGTATTTTTAGTTTTGTGCAGAGGAGGACTCTTCTCTAGTGCTGAGCAACTTAAAAACATTTATATCTCTATAAGGACATAATGTGTGGTACCTTACTGCAGAAATAGCAGAGGCACACTGGCATTTCGCAGTCTCTCACGTTAGTGATTGTATGTTAAAACTCTGATTAAAAATAAGGCTTTTTTATAAAAGCCACCTTCCTTTCTAGTATCCAGTATTTATCGAAAGCCTAATTAACTCCTGTAATTGGGCAAAAGGGAATTCTTTAAGACTACTTCTGTTGAAACACTTTCAAATAAGGGCCATTGTTTACTGCCCACTCTTTCCTGTTTTCTCTCACACATTGTACAGCTAGCTTCTTTCTTCCTCATATCTAATATAGGCATATGTAAAAACATCTAAACAAGCCACTGTATACTGCATAAGATAAATCCTTTCCCCTACACAAGCCAAACAAATGTGGTGTGCAAGAGATTTTCTTCACATTTCTAAGAACTCCTCAGTGCCAACTGGCAAAGGGTTCACTGTTCTGTAACAGTGACTCCTGACAGGTGACAAACTCACTACACCCAATAAATTTCTTTCATAGTAGTTATCCAAAGAGGGCCAAGTGAGAGCTCTAATAAAAGCTTGTCATACTGATGCTCATAATCATTGTGAGATGTATGTACTGATAACATTTAAGGAGCGCTGTGTGTGTGTGTGTGTATATATATAGAGAGAGAGAGAGAGAGATTTTAAAGTCTGAATCAAAGCAGAGTTGACAAGGAGGTTTTGACCAGATAAAGGATGCATATTCACCTGTCTGCCTTGGTTCACATGTAAAATAAGGATTGTAAGCCTATTTGCATATGACGTCAGCATGAGGATATGAAGTCAGCATGAAGTCAGCACCTAATTTCCCTGTAAGCTGTGCGGCCGTGCAGCACCCTGTTTAGCACCACGCAGACACTCAGGGAACCCGCCCGGCCAGGACCTGCCGGGGAAGGGGCAGCCTGAACCCAGCCACGGCCTGGGCCTGTCAGGGCCAGGGCGCCCCTCCCCCGGCCCGGACTGGCCAGGGGAAGGGGCACCTCTCCCGGGGCCCCAGCCCCAAAGCTGCTGCGGTGGTGCTGGGGCACCTCCTTCCCCCTCCGCGCCCCCCCCCCCCCCGTCAGCCCAGGTGCTGCTGCAGGGAGAGAGAGGTGGGAGGAGTCCTCTCTCCCCACCTAAGCACCCTCCTGCACCCCAAACCCCTCATCCCTTGCCCCACCCCCGAGCCCTCACCCCCTGCACCCCAACCCTCTGCCCCAGCCCAGAGCCCCTCTGCCCCAGCCCCAGCTCTGAGCCCTCACCCCAACCCTCTGCCCCAGCCCTGAGCCCCTCAGTCCCGGCCCCACCCCAGAGCCTGCACCCCCAGCCGGAGCCCTCACCCCCTGCACCCCAACCCTCTGCCCCAGCCCTGAGGCCCCCCCGACACTCCGAACCCCTCAGCCTCACCCCCACCAGACGAATTTTAGTATGTGCCCCAATATGAAGGTGATGTGTCACACATCACCTCCATATTGGTGCACATAACAAAATTAATTCGTGTAGGGGGGAAATTAGAGGGAACACTGGTCAGCACCCCAGGAATAAACCACAGGGGTCATCTTGACCCTAGGGACAAAATAACTAACTCTGGGGATACAGTGAGGCAAAAGAACTCCTCTCTGTGCTTCATCGAGGAAGCAAAAGGGACAGCACTTTCATGAATGCAGTAAGAGGAATCCCAGCTTTGTTGGTTGGAGACTCTGGGTGACTGCTTTAGGTGAGAAACTACTTTAGACAAAGGTTTTAGCATGTTAAAGTTTAGATTCTGGGAAGCACTTTGTACTTTTTTGTTTTACATGTAAGAATTTGTTCCTATCATCATCCTTATTCATGATCTCTTAAATCTTAGCTTTTGATGATAATCTTATGATTGTTTTCACTGTAGATATATCTCAGTGCTGTGATGTTATATTGGCGCTAATCGTCAGTTGACTCAAACAAGCTGGTGTATGCACTGTTTCCTTGTAATTTCTGAGAGTCTTGACACTGCAGGGGAATGCTTCAAGGCAGCTCGGGGATTGGGGTACACCTATTGTTGTCCTGCAAGGCAAAGTAAGGGCTGGCAGAGCACAGAGGAGATTGTTTGGGTAGCAAACAGACTGGTGGTGTCAGGGAGCTGACATCAAGTGGAACACAAGCAGATCTTCCTTTCGTTGGAGGCAAGGGGGAAAAAAGGTGAGACTAAGTCCTGAGCACCCCGATTTCCTATTGCATTAACATAAAGTTTGATAGTCTGTCCCGTTACATGCTATTTTGCTGCATGCTGGTCTTCTTGGAACTCATTTTTCTACAGTCTTGGATATGCCATTCTGAAATTGTTTGATCAGTGACTTTTATCTGGTTGGAGATTGGTCCTATTTCTTGCAAAAGCGGTGTTTCCAAACTTCTTGGAATGAAGTTGGCTACACCAGCCTCATTTTGGTGGAGCTACTTTCCATTGAAATCTCCCTTCTCTGTCAATATTCTTTTTCTCCTTCCCTTCTTCCATTGTATGCCATTGCTTATGTCTTTTCACTTAGGGCCTGGCCCTGCAGCCACTACTCAAGTGAGTGATTTCGTTGACTTTAAGGATCAAGCCCTTAATTTTAAAGTCCTCATGATAAGGACCCTGTTGTCCTTGTATATCTGTATTGCGCTGTATATGTCTTTTGGACCATATAAATATTTATTCCATTAACCTGGTGGTTCCTAGTTTGTGAGCAACTTATTCATCCTGGACTCTAAATCAGCATGTCCCTGTCTCCCAAATGGTTCAAAGTGGAGTCTATCAGAACTGTGATTCTGTCAGCCGACTTACGAGATGCTTACCTCCACAGGCTGACAGCCAATGCTAAAAATATCTAGGATTTTCTCTGAGTTGTATCTGCACACTATCATTGGGCCATCAGATCCCTGCATTTTCATGAAGCTGATGATGTTGGTTACATCCTGTTTAAGAAAATGGAGCCACTAAACCTTATCTCTTCTCTCCCCCCTGCCCCCACCTTTGCCCCATGGTAACCTGGCGACATCTGAGTCAGGAGATAGTGGGGCTTAGTTTCTTCCCTTCCTCCGGCTAGTCTGTGATAGAATAGGATTAATTGAAAGAACATCTGTCACAAGTGAAAGTCTTAAACATTCAGTTTGCCCTACACACAGTACTTACTTTGCTTGTAGTTTTGTGTCTGGGGGTAACTTTTTCCATGTTCAAGTATGGAGGTTTGTTACGGGTTTATTTTAGCCAGTCACTTTAGAAAAGGAATGCAAATTGTGATTAGCATTTCCTCCTTCTTGTTTACAAGAGAGACCTGGGAATGAAGAACTAGACTTGCAACATCAAACAAGCAAAGAGATTATCAAAAAGAGACGGCAGAACTACATAAAACCAATAGTGTTATGTCATAACTAATAGAGATGTTCAGTTAAATGTATTTTTCTGTCTTGTCTGCCAAGATTTGCTATTGATCGTTGGCTGCTTTTAATTTGTCTGTAGACAATAACAGCAAAAGTAATCCCATTATTTTTAGGGAGATCTAAGGCATAGCACTACTGTCCGATTATAGGTTTTAAAGAGCAAAACATTGAGAGAGAAATACTTTAGGAAGGTGTTAATAATGTCATCATAATATCTTTATAGTTTATTATAAGCATGATCTTGACCATTCTTCTACCTTTTAGGTGGAAGGGGAAGAGGCAGAAGTCTCCTCTCCACAGAAAATGTCTCCTGTGTAGTCCCTGTCCAGAAGATACGTTTTTTTGATTAAACTCTTTTGAATTGAGACTTTAATCACCACCTCTTGAAAGTTGTTCTTTTCAGACTTTGAGTCTATTTTTCAACAGGCCTATAATACTGGTTCCTATTTCTGACAACACGAACAGTTAAAAAGTATGCTTACAATAAATGGCAATGGGTTATCCTAAATGAAATGTAGTGTGGCAAGAAAACATGCAAAATGGTTCAGCCATACCATGTGCAGACTCTTCCAATGTGATAACTTTTTTTTTTTGATTGCTAGAGGTGTTTAGCAGTGTTTTTGTCTCTGTAACACCAAGGATGCTGTTATATTCCATGTACAGACTTACAAAATATTGTATACTTCATTTATGTGACTACTTCTATCTTTTTTTCCTGCAGCTGTTGGCACTTGACAACTGTAGATAACCAAGACGATGGCTGCCAGCAAGAACAAGAACCAGAGTTCTATGGCCCTGCACAAAGTAATCATGGTTGGCAGTGGAGGTGTGGGCAAATCAGCACTTACACTTCAGTTCATGTATGATGAGGTAAGAAGAGTTAGCACAAATTGCTTGTTAAGCTCCATGAATAATTGACAGTCATTCTGCTGGATTTTCCTTGTGCAATGAGTAAAATTCTTCTAAAGATGTTTGGCACATCAAGAAAGTCTGATGCTGTCTATCCAGGGATTAAATGCAGTTTTCGTAAGTTTTAAAGACAAAGTGCAAAGAGTGCGTTGAATAGGGAATGCAGGCTATTTTAAGCAGCTATTTCAGTCCACCACACTGTCTCAAGTGGTGATGGTGCAGTTAAACTGTGAGGTTTTTTGAGACAAGTTAGGATTCAAGTAGAAGTAAGCGTTCTTCTTCTTACCTATTTTTGAGGCAGATGTTGATGAAGAAACAATACAAAGAAGATTGCAGGCTCCCTTTGTGCTAGTTCTTTAGTACTAATATACTGAGCTCAAGCCTGCTTTCAGGTTGCAGATGGATGTCTTGTAAATCAGTTTGTTCTGTAGCTAATTTTGCAAGGTGTACTCAGGGAAGTCATGTGCATCTGTTAAAAGGCAGGATCACAACTCCAGTGAATATGTGAAAAATGCAATCTATAGTTCTGTTTTAAATAGCCTATGCCCCTACTCTAGGCACTCTGACAACTCTTTGTGATAACAGTCATTACAAGAAAAAAACACACACTAAAATACACCCCACTAAAAAACCCCAAGAGGTATATCGATGGATGGTCTTGGGAGTCTGTCCTAAAGATCAACAGATGTGGACTATTTTGTACCAAGTTAGGGGAGTAAGTTCCAGAATCAAGCTGCTCTCATAGTAAACATTCTGGTGGCAACTCTTTCTCTTTCTCTATGTGTAGTGACCCCGGCTGGAGCACCTCAGACCACAGTTGGTACAAAGATGTGCCTGGAACAGTATGGTTGCCTGGCACTGCGTATCTGAGTCGCTTATGTTTTTGTAGATCGGAACCAATACCATAAACCCCACCTAGAATTCATTCACCATTTAGTGCAGATTACAGAGCACTGATGTACGTACTCATAACAATATGCATCACTTAATAGTTGAGCTGCTGTGTTCTGCACCTGCTTCAGCTTCTGAATTGATTTAAGGTGCATCTCCATGCAGAGGGCACTTCAGCATTCTAACTGTGAGGTGACAAAGACTATAACCGTACCAAGGTCTACATCTGAGAGAGAAGGTCAGAACTTCTTGAGCTATATCAGTTTACACTGGCTGAGCATCTAGCCCTTAGCTTATTCTGGAATAAACTCATAGTTTACCAGTTACCATGTAGCAATGGCTTCTTCTGTTGGCTACATTCTGTTGGTATGCAGACTCTCTCTCATAGTTAAAAATACTAAAGCCATAAAACTGTCATTAAATAGTTGACAATGATTAAAATAAAAAGGCCCTTCGGGAGTATATATACAGCTTACGATGGCCATTAAAAGTGGAGAGGAATGCGCTGAAGCAAATATCCAAAGGGAGGAGTGCCACATCGGAAAGAGTCAGGGGTACTGTAGATTTTATTCTCCCCCCCCCCCCCTTCTTATGTTCCTCAGTTTGTAGAAGACTATGAACCTACGAAGGCTGACAGTTATAGAAAGAAAGTAGTTCTGGATGGGGATGAATTCCAGATAGACATTCTGGATACAGCGGGACAGGAGGATTATGCAGCTATTCGAGACAACTACTTCCGCAGTGGGGAGGGGTTTCTCCTTGTCTTCTCAATAACCGAATATGAATCCTTTACAGCAACAGCAGAGTTAAGGTAAGCACAGTAGTTGGATGGGGGGGGGGAGAATTCAATTCCTCAAGCTGCTTTTTGATATTTTGCGTGTATTTACATAGATCTGAGTAGGTTTGATAACATGAATATGGAATGTTTGTTTGAAGCTCAGTAATGGGTAAAGGAATGAAAGGTAAACTTACGGCTCATGATTTGCATAAACAAAACAGAACGTTGAGTGTAAGACATCAGAAATCTTGTATCTGAGCCAACCCATTTTCCCTATTTAACTTCAGTTTCTATATTAGGACAGTAAGCAACTCTTCACAATTCTTTAATTTTGGTTTGTGTAATTCTCCATTTTCCCCTGCCAAGTAGCTTGAAAATGTTTTTCTTTTGTCTTCGGTACTAGTTCAGTTACTTGGGCAAGTTTTTCACAGCCAGCAGATGGCTTAGTGTTCAGTCTCTATTTGCCACTCTCTTCCCCATTCCCCACATACACACACTACAAAAGAGGTATAACCATCTCTGATGTCAGTTGTATCCCAAAGGCATGCTGCCCAAAGGAAAGCAAAACAGGCCTAGTAGTCTTTGCACATGTCTGTGCATGCAGACATTGTAACAGCTTGCATGAAGTGCCAGTGGCCTTGTCAAGAGGTGCAGACCTGGGTCCCATGCTGGGGTAGGCACGTTCAGATGCAGTGGGGCCTGGCACTTTTTCCACAAACTGTAGTGCTGTAGATTCTGAAGAAGGGGCTTCTCTTGAGGAGTCCATCCAAGGCAAGAGGTCACCCATAGCATCATTCCCAGGAAGGACTCCTCATGCCACTTTCAAGCATTTTTTTCCATTCCTCCTTTCAACAACACTCCTTCAGACTGTAACTCTCTCACCTACATGCACCCATGGTAGCCCTCCTAACTCTTCCCTATCCACTGTCTCTGGTTTTTGGTACCTGGCTCTCCCTTTTCGAACAATCAGCTACTCTTATCCTTCAGTGTTCAAGTCACTGACATCCTATGCATCCCTCTTAGTCTATCTGCCTGTTTTCTTGCCCTCGCTTGCTTGCAAGTCCATTAACAAACAGTGAATTCAAGCAAGTTCCTCTGATCCATGGACCTGCAAAATGTACATACACATTGATACTCTGTACCTCAAAATATATTCACCACTGTGATATGATTGTGATATGTTTTGAACAATGTATGCCTTGAGAGGTGGTATTTAAAAAGTCTTGGTCTATTGAACATTAATTCCTGTTGAATTGTATGTGAAGTAATGAAGTATTACTATATATTTGTTACTGAAATATGTGATAAGTGGGAAATGCCCACAGCCAGCCATTTAGTGGCAACAAAGGAGCAACTAACACTGACAAAACAGATTTACATCAAGATTGGCTAGACAGGTGTTGATGGCCCATTAAGGAGAATCCAACTCTCCCAGTAGCCCTCTGAGACTCCTCAGAGGGCACATACAGAATGGAGGCAGACTAAGCCCTGTGACACAGCAAGGGTCTTTCTAGCAGCTGGAAGAAAGTATAAAAGAGGACAGTGACCTCACCACTTGTCCTCTCTCCTCCCCATCTCAACACCTGGAAGATCAATTGGAAGACAAAAACTTTGAACTAGGGAGATTGGTCCCAGGCTGAGAAGAACATTCAGCCTGTGTATTAACTGTAAACTGCCTGGAACATTCAGTGGGTTGAGAGAAACTGATTGATTGAAATCTTACTCAGTCTGATAAATTGAGGATTTAGATTGCAATTTTATTTTTATTTCTTATGTAACCAACTTTGACCTCTGTGCCTAATCTCTTAAAATCTCTTTCTGTAGTTAATAAACTTATTTTAATGCTTTATCCTTACCAGTGAATTTGTCTAAAGTGCTTGGGGAATCTGCTCAGATTACATAGGCTGGGTGCATGTTCACTATTCTTTGACAAAGTGGCAAACTGCCGTATATACTCGTTCATTAGCCCGTTCATTTATAAGCTGACCCCCCCAAGATGGTTAGGTAAAAATAGCAAAAAACTGTATGACCCTTTCATAAGCCGACCCTATATTTCAGGGGTTGGCAAACTTTGGCTCCTGGCCTGTTAGGGTAAGCCGCTAGCGGGCCTGGACGTTTTGTTTACCTGGAGCGTTCACAGGCCTGGAGCCCCTCAGCTCCCAGTGTCCACGGTTTGCCATTCCCAGCCAATGGGAGCTGTGGGAAGTGGCGTGCCACTTCCTGCAGCTCCCATTGGCTGGGAACGGCGAACCGCGGACACTGATAGCTGAGGGGCTCTATGCCTGCAGACGCTCCAGGTAAACAAAATGACAATGTATTAGATATTCAATTCAATGATTCCATAGAGTTTAAAATCATCAAATTTTGGTGTAGACCCGTTTATAAGCCAGCCCCCGCTGTTTGATGCGTCACCAAAAATATTCGGCTTATGAATGAGTATATACGATAATTAATGAGCTTGCATTGTTCAAGAGAATGTCTTGAGCAGTGCAGGATGGTACATTACTATAGTGCAAGAACATAGAACAGCCATACTGGGTCAGACCAAAGGTCCATCTAGCCCAGTATCCTGTCTTCTGATAGTGGCCAATGCCAGGTGCCCCGGCGGGAATGAACAGAACAGGTAATCATCAAGTGATCCATTCTCTGTTGCCCATTTCCAGCTTCTGGCAAACAGGCTGGGGGGAATTAGCTAGATTCTCCCTGTATATAATTCATGTATGACTTAGAGAGCATTCCAGCTGGGTGTGTGTAGGCCCTCTTTCTACTACATCTGCCTATCCTAGTAACAGATACTCTTCATTGACAGTGTATATGCTACAGTAATGGCACTGTTAATCTTCATTCTGACACCTCATTTTCCTCTGAAAAGTCTCACTGCCTTGATCTAAAGACCTGTTTATAGGCCATTTTGTTTCAGCTAGTGTCCATCATCCCTGAATCACTCATGATCCAAGCATCCAGCCAAAGTAACACTCCACCCCTGGAGTGCAGAGTTGAGATGAGGGCACCCATACCATACCATAGATCTGTGAACTTGCTTGTGTTCCCACCCTGGGATGTGCTGTGCAAGCCCAGAAGATCACATTAAAGAGGAGGCCATGATTATTGAACATGTCCATGGACAGTCTAGTTCAGCTGTTATCAACAGTATTAATGACAACACGGTAGGATTTACCCTTACAGCCTGACAGTTGTGTGCATGAGCCTGAAGACGAGGTCTGGCAGACAAAGATACCAGCTATATTATAGTCTAGGCAATAATTAGTTTCACAGGAGTACTTGAAGAGCCTTCTCTCTCTGGTGTGATAAGGTAAAGGTAGACCCTGTGGTCCTGGTATCCTGGAATTTTTTCAGGCTGGGCTAACTGTACCAACTAAACCAAAGTCACAGAATTCAGAGAAAAGGTAAATTCAAAACCTAATAGGATACTGAGGTTTCTGAAAGCCATGGAAATCTGAGCCCATGAAGGCAACACCGTCTTCTGCCCTTGTTCCTGCTTGGGACTTTGATCTTGGTGTTTAATTCTCTTGCGCCCCTTCCAGCTGAGCCTAGGGAAAGGATTATGTTGCATTTTTTTTATTACAGAATTTGTTTTTCATCACAAAATGATGGGCCAGAAGGAGGCTTGGGGATAGAATTAAGGGTAAAAACAGGGCTGGAGATGACAGACAAGACATTCTATCAAATGTTATCGGGAGACCCATTGACTTCAATAGGAGTCGGATCAGGCAAATTATGAACTTAGCTAATGGTAGTGTTTAATTGGGCTGGTAACTGAAAGATTCTGATAACCCCCATATTTTCAAATTGAGGGAGTTTTCCCCTTTCACCATTGGAAAGAAGGATTACCTACCCATCTCATTGGCCAAAACACAGAACAAATTTAAATCTTATGCTAACAACCACTTAACTTCTTTAATCTTTTGAGTTTTTGCAAATTGTATAGAAAAGCCCTGACATGACAAAATTCATGTAAATGATTATTAGATTTTCTGTAATCAGATTCTTTATCACAGCTATTTCAAGTCAGGCTAGAAATCCTGCTGATATTCAGATTTTGATAGTTAATTTGTATATTTGCTGTTTTGTCATTTTACCTGCCTGTGTGACTCTCAAAAGCTTAACAGTTAGTATCTTGTGATTCTAATAGCTGGTTGTGTTCAAGTGCATAATTTTTCAGTTTTGTATAACATTGTGCACTTGAAGTGACCCTAATTGAAGCATCTGTTAAATACAATCAGCTATTAATGGGAAATAAACTGCAAGCAGCTACTTGTACTAGCTTCTCTGCCTAATCTTGATAGATTGGATATTGTATTAATTTGATTGCATGAAAAAACACGTTTGTGTGTGTTTATTATATATTGTTTCATCACATAAGGAAATGATATGAAAAATGAGCTAAAAAGAACTATACACTTCATTTCTTAGAAGAATAAAGAGACTGCAAGTTGACGCCAGCATATGCTTCTAACACAAGATTTCCTAGTTTTGGCAGGAATTCGTAACAAACTAGTTTCCTGGATGTTTACACAATATCTTTGAAAATTATGCAGCTTGCTATTGTCTTAAGCTCTTCTTTTTATTAATTAAAAAGGTTAGATTTTTCTTAAAGTAAATCAGCTTGAAGTGGTAACAAAAGATGCCTTCAGATATCGAACTGTAACCTCCCATACATATTTCATTGGGCCTTAAAGTGCTCTAGTCAGTCTTTTAGTAGAAGCAAACATACTTCCTTGTGACGGAAGGGATAGCTGTGTGGTTAGGTCCCAGGTCCTTGAGCCAGGGAGCAGGGTTTTGCTTTGTCACAATGTGACCTTCCACAAATCCGTGAACTCCCCCACCCCCTCTGTTTTCCCTTCTGTAAAATGGGGATACTACCCAATTCAGAGGGAGACTTACTTATTTATAAAGCCTTCTGAGATTCACCAGTGGAAGGTGCTATAGAAATGTAAAATGGTATTTTTTTTATATAAAGTTTAGTTTATTCTTCTATTTGTGTAGGATGGAAAAATAAAAATATACATTAGATGTCTGACAGATCTTACTAATCCTAGCACAATTTTTCTGTTTAGCACTTGTCTATACAAAGACAGTGCATGGCAAGCCGGGGTGTAAATCTAGAGCGCTCTAGTCTGCTGTGCATTGAGTTGCTGTGTGGACGAGCCCTTAGATTTATCAACCAAATGAGTATAAATATATTGTACAAGACTTTTTTTGTTTCAAAAGCCATTTGTACTCCACTATAGAAGCTCTCCTTTATTGGAGTCGGAGGAAGTGACAGATATGGTGGTCAGCTACACACAGCAAAATGTAACCTTTTCCAAGTGCTGCTTCCTATGCGTATCCCGCATGCAACTGAGCCTGGAAATCCTTGCAACTAGTGTCCATTGGTCCACTCCTGTGCTCTGGATCTCCTTGTGCTCACTACCGAGCGTATATAAGGAGGTGCGGGCTGACTGCCTCTCCAATTGCTTCTTGCCACTGCATGTGCTGAGTCGGAATCCTCTGTGTCCGGAGTTATCCCTGCATTGTCTTCATCTCTGTAAATATAATTGTATATAGTTTTAGTTTTTCATAGTGTTTTTATAGCATCTGCAGAGTTAGCTTAGTTTCTCCTCCCCAGGGATCATCTCTGTCCCCACTTTCAGGAAAAGGACTTTTCCTAGAATCTCAGGATTTAAACACTGCATCTCCTGTCCTCACTCCTTCTCAGTCAGCAATGACACCAGTGCTGCCTTTACTGCCTTGGGGAGGCGCATATCCCTGCCAAGTGCAGGATTTGTCACTCCTCCTCACCCCAGACCCAAGAGGGATGAGGGTTCTGACTGAGAGAATACCTCATGGAGAAAGCCGGGAGATCCTCCTGTATACTGGCAGCAAACCTCTAGCAGCGTGTCTGTGAGCACAAGCTCTGCAGCAGAGGCTAGAGGAGACAAAGACCCATTACCTCTAGCTTCTCTTGAGAGTAAGGAACACTCTTAGACACACAAACTGATTCCCCTTTAAGTCTGCTTCCAAGAGAAGGTTTCCCTCTCTAACGCCATCCAAGTTGGGTGAGTCTTCACATACAGGCCCCAAGGACTTAGGTCTACCTAAGCCTACCAACCACAAAAAGAAAGCAGGGAGCATGTAGGAGCAAAGCTCCAACAGTTCCAGCCCCCATACTGACACCAGTGCCAACCGGGATTTCTGCCAAAGCGAAGGATCAGCATCCACCATTGACAGCCAAAAGTTCCAGGAAGGACTCTCTCTAATGATACCGGCCAGGCCCCATAAGGATCTGCCAACTACTAAGTTATTGTGGCACAGAATCTGGCATAACCAGTAACCGGGACCCCTCATAATCTGGGACAGGCTGAGACATATACTACCCCAAGGGGATATCATCTTCTTCCCAGACCCACAATCTCCTTCACTTTCAGACCCAGTTCTTCTGAGGAACGTTCTAACCCCAGAAGAGGATACTACTGGAAGGAGGAGGATGTTATCTCACCCACCCTTCTCTCTCTAATGTTCGGATAATGTACATAACCTGACTGTCTTCTATATAAATAAACAAGGCGGGGGCAAGGCTCCTCCCACTGTGCATAGAGGTGGTCAACTTATGGAATTGGTGTATCCAAAATCACTGTAACGTACCTACCTGGTGCTCAGACACTTTTTCACCAATCATGAGTGGGATTTACACCATGCAGTGCCGGGCAGCATTTTCCCCTCAGTGGGGAACACCATCTTGGGAGCTATTCACCTCACAGAAAAACAAGAAGCTCAATGTACATTGTACCAGAGCAGTTCAAGGTCTGGACTCCAGGCGCGATGCCCTTCTCCTGTCCTGGACAGGCTACATGAGATACACCTTCCCTCCAATCCCACTATTACCCCAGATTCTCTAGAAGATTTGTCACAACAAAACACAAGTCATTCTCATCTGACCCAATTAGCCCAGACAATTCTGGTTTCTGGACCCTGCTACAAATTTCAACCCAGCAACCTGTCAGCATTCAGTCCTTCCCAGACCTGCTAATTCAGGAGACTGGCAGGATCAGACATCCCAACCTGGATTCACTTCACCTCATGCTTTGGTATTTGGATGGGTGTCAGACCTAGAGCGTTCATGTTCAGAGGCCATTCAAACTATTCTTAATCACAGCAGGAAAGATTCTACCAGAAAATGTTAACTAGTCAAATTGAGGCATTTCTCTACCAGGGCGCCTCAGTTATCAGGACCAACAGGTATTCCTGCTGCCTTAGACTTACCTCCTCACTCTCACTCGGGTCTTTCTAGTAGCTCTCTACAGGTCCACCTAGCAGCAATCAGTGTTCCACCTTCTGGTGGGTAGCTATTCTGTTGTTCACCCAGTAATAACCAGTTTTGTAAGTGGTCTGACTAGGACCTTCCCACTAGTAGCGAAGCCAACGCCCCAGTGAGACCTTAATCCTCATACTGGCCACCTTTTGAACCATTCGCCATGTGCTCAATGTCTCATTTATCCATGAAGGCCGTCTTCCTGGTTGCCATTATGTTTGCCAGGAAGGTGGGTGAAGGAAAAGCCTTTGTGGCAGACTCACCATATGCTACATTTCATAAAGAGACGGTACCCCTTCACTCCACCCAAAGTTCATCGCAAAGGTATCTTCCAAGTTCCACATAAGCCAATCAGTTCACTTACTGTGCACTTATTCACTCCAGGTTCTTTTCAGAGCCTCCTGCCTCCATCCAGCAAGAAGAGGAAACTTCACTCTGTCGATGTCAGATGAGCATTGCCATTCTACCTGCAAAGGATGAAACCATTTAGAAAATCTCCTAGACTATTTGTCGCTATAGTAGAGCAAGCATGGGGACAAACGATATGTGCTCAGGCTCTCTAAGTGGATTCCTAGCTATATCCTCCTTTGCTATCCGTTAGTGTATTTCCCTCCCCCGGATGGGGTGAGGGCTCATTCTGCTAGAGCACTGGCAACCTCAGTAGCATCTCTTCAGGAAGTACCTGTGCTGGACACTTGTAAGATAGCAACCTGGAGCACTATCTGTACTTTCATGAAGCCCTATGCTTTAGTCCAAGTCTCTTCTGTCAGCACAGCCTTTGGAATTGCAGTGTTAGATCTGTACCACCTGCATCCTTCCTCCCCCCCCCTCCATTTGATCACTGCTTGACATTCACCCATATGTGAATGCACACCAGGATTAGAACTCAGAGTAGGAATGGAGGTTATTTAGCTGCAACTGGAGATTCTTTGAGATGTGTGGTCTGAATCTGAATTCTACTACCCAACCACCTTCCCCTCTGGTTTTCCTCATGACTGGATTTGCGGTAGAGAAGTGGTCAGTCTGCATCTCCCCTTACATTCTCGGTACTGAGCACAAGGAGATCCAGGGCACAGGCACGGACAAACAGACAATACTTGCAAGAATTTCCAGTCTCAGTCACGTAGTCCACATGCATATCCCGCCTATGAAATACACATTGGGATCACACATCTGAAAGAAATTCCAGTTACAAATAAGTAACCTCCATTTTCTGTAACTTACAATTTGGGTTCCTATATTCCTTGGGCAATATTGGCTCTGAGCTTGCAATGTTACCACTCTAAATTTGGAATCCTTTACCCATTAGTGATGGCATGAGGCCATCCTGAAATGGCTTTTTAGAAGTACAATACGATACTCCTTGGCACAGTGTGAAGAAGGCTGCTTGCTTATTCCTGGTGTCAAGTGTTTTATTTTTGATGCTCTCAGGAAGCTAACTCAGCTGTTCTGTTTTTAATATCTGATGAATTAGGGAACAGATCCTGCGTGTGAAGGCTGAAGAGGACAAAATCCCTTTGCTTGTGGTGGGAAATAAATCTGATCTGGAGGAGCGGAGGCAGGTGCCTGTAGAGGAGGCCAGAAGTAAAGCAGAGGAGTGGGGTGTGCAGTATGTAGAAACTTCTGCCAAAACTAGAGCAAATGTAGATAAGGTAAGGCAACTAGCTTAAATTTTTACTGCAGTAGAATCTGTCATTCAGTACTGAGAATGACTGACTAATTCTTACTACTTTCTGGGACAGGCACAATTCATGGTTGGGTTTTTGTTCCTCTTACAATAGTCTACACTTGTAACGTTTGAATGTTTCAGTTAATGAATATCTTGCAAATTAAAGCGAACATTTGGTTTTTGTTGCCGTCTATGTAACATGTCAAGAAAATCCCATTAATTTACTTTATTATAGATACAAGTGTGGTGAGTCCTTGTACAATGGCAAACTTTCAGATGATGGTTTGAAGTATAGTAGATTTATTAGCTCTGAGAATTCACTGAAGTGCAGGGTTTGATTTAAATTATAGCTTGAAATGCTTAGTAGTGATATATATTAACTGTAGTTCAGCCCATCATAAAATGAGGATAATTAAAATGAGGATAATTTCAGCACTTCTGAATTTTGGTTCTTCCCTCTTTTGTCTCCTCAATTCACATGTGGTGCAGCTGATATTTTGTTAAATATCTGCCAAAACACTGACTAACTCTGTTCTTTGCTTTCTGATTATTGAGATTATCTTCAGTTTCTGAAAAACGGATATACATTTTTTACTTCATACCTATCCTGTAACGTGATTCCCCACACCCTCCATACCTGCCTTTCCGAAAACTCAGTATTCTCCAGCTTGATGTCACTTGTAGTGTTTTTGGATTGAAATTGCTTTTTAATTTCTGAACAGATGGATTCTCATAACCCTTCTAGCAAGTGAACATACATATGTGCTTCCTGAAGTGTCTTGGATATCGGGATTCTCTTCCTTTTTCTGTGGGGAATATGAAAATGCGCATCCCCTTACACATCCACAGAAGATGACTTGCAATGTTGGGAGAAGTTTGAACAAATATAATAAAGGACCCTTAGTGGATCCATAGTGTTTGAATTTTAGTTGAATTGCTTACAATCTACAGTCTGAAAACAAATCTTCTATGGCTCTTCTTCTAGGGGTGAACGTTTTGAAGCTTAACTGTACCTGAGGGCTGGTTTTGACTTTTATGTTCAGTAAACTGCTTCCTGTTCAGTCTGTTAGAAAGTCCATATAAATCATGAGGCATATTCACTGTGGCAGCATCTGTACTATAGCTTTTTAGACTAAATTAACATTCCCATCCAAATACATATACACTCGCTAGGTAATGTTTTCAGATTTCTTGATGAGCAAGCTAAAATAATCCATATCTTCCTAGTTTGGCTTAACAATGGTCTAGTTATCAAGGTGGCAGCACAGTTAGGCAGCACAGTTAGAGTTAGAGCAAGGGTTATGAGAAGGCAAGCCAAGAAATCTGGATTCTAAGACCAGCTCTGACTTGCAGCATGACTTGTGTGTTTCAGTTTTCTAATCTGGAAAATGAGAGTTAATATCGCAGATTTTAAGCGGTTTGGGTCAGACACTCGTCTGTGTTTGGAAAGTGCCTAGCACACTGTACTTGCCTTGTAAATTCACCCTGGATCTTAATTTTTAAGTCTTAACTTTCTCCAAACATGTTATTGATATCTTTCGGCATCTGTATAGTCTGAAAATAGGCATGTGTTGGCCATGTTACTTGTTACTACACTCTGTCTAGACGGAAAATGACATCTGTGCAGACAACCCAAATCTAATCCCTCCCAAATCCATTCAAATTAGGGGCACTCCTGCAGCAGCAGTGGCTTAAATCTAAACAGTTTTATATTTGCCACATAAAGAACATCTTTGAAATGTGTCCTTGGCAACACATGTGCAGGTTAGGAATCGCTAGGTCTTATTTTACATCTCCTCGTCTGGAGCAGTGTGAAGCATTTTCTTCTTCTTTTAGGGAAGACCTTGTACTTGTGCTTTCCAGATGCAGTATCTGAAGGCCTCGTTTTTGCTATGTCTCAATTACTTTGTTCCTTGTCTATTAAATCCAATAAAATATCTACTTCTTGGAAGTACAAGACCTACCTGTCACACAAATCTTAACTCTTAAGGATTATTCCAGTAGACTTCTATAATCCTGAGAATTCCATTTTCCTAGCCATAAGTGGTAGACTAGTCATAGACCAGCTTTTAACAGTTCAGCTGGTAATTTTGTCCATCTAAACATTGAAATTGAGTAAAATTACACTTTGTTAAAAAGCATATTCTTGTGTGTCTAGAATTTTTTGTACACAGTGGAGATAAAAACCCAAGTTTGACTCTGGCAATCTTTTAAAATGTTGTTTTTTCCCTTCTGTGTTCTGATTATAGTTGAGGAAGGATGTTTTTTTCCAGATACCATATGGGCTTAGCCTTAGGGGTTGGGAGAAGTGGATTCTACTTGACATGTGACCTTTGTTTATTCACTTAAATTCTCTGCACCTAAGTTCTTCATTCCATAAAATAAGGTTAATATTTCCTGGTGATGTTGTATTAATTCATTAATGTGTTGAAGGTGCTATACCAAGGCTTTTATTGTCTCCTGGTTTCATTTTTCATGAGTTAATTGTAAATGTTCTCCTATGATTAGTATAAATCTCATAGATCCCTATAAAAACCCTGCATGCCACTGCATATTGCTTTGCTACAATTAATAGTGATACTCATTAAAAAAGGCTTTTATCATTTTGAAACAGGCTGCCGAATGACTTAGTAGCTAGGTAAGTCCTTCTCCCTTCCCCTGATTCATTTACTGCATAAACACAGGTGTTGAATTTGTAGCATTGGGATCTATGTTTAGACGACTCATTTTTATTTTGTTAGGTGCTTTGTTCTTGTGTTACATTTTTGTTTGCCAAATACTCTAGTTTATACATCAATATACCAATTTATTTTCTGCTGGCAGAACTGTTGTTTTAATCTCCCATATGTTTAACTTTCCAGGTATTCTTTGATCTAATGAGGGAAATCAGAGCAAAGAAAATGTCAGAAAACAAAGACAAGAATGGGAAGAAAAGTGGCAAGAACAAGAAAAGTTTTAAAGAAAGATGTTGTTTACTGTGATCCTTAGGACCTGTAAATATCTACAGATGGAATGAATAAGACTTACTACTAAGGATATAGGGCTGGATTCATGAAAGGAAATTTGTATTGATTCCCTTATGATATTTGTATTCACTTATCGCCTTTTTAAAATGAAAAAATGTAATTTGTGAACCATTAGTCAACCGAAATATGAGCCCATGTACACTGAAATGGACTCACCTTGCCAGCAACTTTCAAAGCTAGAATTTTACCAGCAAATATGGTTCTTTGGGCATTTTATTTCTGTCTGATTGCAGGAAATAATCTCATGTCAATTTCAAAGTAGTGGCTTCTTGCTGTCTTCTCAAATCTGATCTCCCCCACCCACCCAAAAAAACCCCAAAAAAACACACAAACAAAACACACACACACACCTGTATTGGCCTCACCAAACATCTCGGTTGTCTTTTAAGTTCAACCACATTTTTCAGTGTCTGTGCACTCACTGACTTTAAGTCATTTTTGTATTAATAATAATTCTAGACAAACCAATATCTGGCAAAAACTTTGAGGTTTTCATAGTCTTTAAGTGACTGTTGATATTTTCTCAGACTGTTAGAAGTCTACTTAGATGCCAACATTTGAAGATTTTGGAGTTGTTACTCAAAAGCAAATTAGCTGTGTCTGTTCTATTATTAGTCAACGCAGTATTCATGAATCAAGCCTACTGACTGAAATCGGACTTTGTTTGGTAATGCAATATTTAGTATTTAAATACTGGTTAGTTGTATTCCCAATTGGCTTGTTTCCTCTTCTTTTTTTTTCTTTTTTTTAAAAGCAAAAAACAATTATTTTTTGGGTGGGGAACTGACCTACAACAATACTGTTTATTTTTTTTAGAAAGGAAACAAATTGGCACTGATTAAAAAAAAAAACCACAAAATTTGTATTATTCTGTATTGAGTCTAGACTCATACAGCTGCTTCTATTTCATCTGCTCTTCACTCCCCTTCCTCAAAATCATTATCTTAACTGTTTAAAGTGCAGATTGTCTATTTTGTAATACATGTATTCATGCCATGGAGATGTGAAAACTGCATCTCTGCTTTCCATTTTGTTTAAGATAAACTTTTTTTTCTTTTTGAGAAAGGACATAGGCCACTGATCGCAAAACTATGCGAGTGGAACCAGTGTGAGGCTTTTGTGCTACCTCGCAACTTGACACAGTTACTTGGCTAGTAAGTAAGTTGCTAAATGTCAGAAACAAAGCTGAACTGAAGTTAGGCAACTGTCATTATGGCTATTTGCTGTTAATTTTTACTGTACTATTCTTCTGCACATTTATTTAAAATAGGAGACTTTTTTTGCTGAGTTTTGCTGTCAAAGCTGCAGTTGAACTTACAGTCCTGAACGATCAGCTACATTCAAATAGAAATGGGGAAAATATATGGGAAACATCAGTATTTAGCAGTTCTTGTCTCTGTGTCAGATGTATTTCACTTAAATACCTTTTTCAACTTAATGGTGTCAATCAAGTACCGTTGCCAAAAATATGTATTTCCATCTTGTTGCTGTAGCAGAGATTGTCAACCTTTATAATTATCCTGCTTCTGGAATACATTTTGTATAGTTTCCCAATGAATCATAGAAAAACTCCCTTTTGAATTTTAAAAAAGTAGACAAATATATTATCTGAAAACTAATCATTTTTCAACTTGTCATCTGATTTGTGACTTCAAATACAGCTACAATGAGAAAGGAATAAGATGTAGAAAGGAGCAGTGTAGTGAAGGGTGTTTAAGCGCTAAACAAACTAGTATTGTTAGCTCAATCTTTAAATGGGTGGGAGCAGTGCAGAGGCAGGAAGGGCTTAATTCAAAATTTAATCAAGTATCTAGGCTTGGCAGAATTTTTTTATAATTTTGACAAATCAATTATTCTTAAGCATTGTTTTTTATTTTTATCGATTTTAAATTTTTGCAGTTTATGGGGAGGGGGTCAGGCACTAGCAGTTTAGTGACACTGATTCAAAAAAAGTTAGTTTTTTTAACCAGACGACACAAATTGTCAACATCACGTTAAAATTTACAAAATAAATCCTTATGTCACATTCTAATAAGTTCTGAAGCAGCATTTTTCTTTGTCTGCCTCTCTGTAAATGTTGATGATCATCAATGGAAATATTTTTTCATTTGTTTGTGCTTGTGTCGGGACATCAACATTTACTAATAAAAATCGAATTCTTCCAAGCCTGAACATAAGAATGTTTCGGTAATCCTAGATATTAGTTATCAAATGTGCTAGATTGCTGCTCTACTGCATTCCACTTAGAGATTTGAAAAGGAAAACAAAGTTCAGTATGCAGTGGATCTTAGGAGGCTGAGGTCCTGCATGGACTTCTGAGTTTCCTATCCCATTAATTCATTGTCTTCCACATCTTGATTTTACTTCTTGTCAAACGACATATCGGAGTGGGAGAATCATGTATTAAATCAAGGTTGCTGTAATCCGTTTTATTGTCAGGTTAAATTCATATATATTTTTTAGGCTGACCATTTTTTCTAGCCATAAAAGTTTGAAAATGTTAGCCTTTAGAATGGGACAGTAAGGGTAGAATGGCATTACAAAGCGAGCTTGATTATAGAGCATAGAAACATGAAAATGTAGGAGCCATTTGGCTCTTAAAAAACAACCACCTTGTTTACCGATATTTTATCTAAACCCTGTGCAAGAGCACTGGGTGCAGTTAGATATTACATAACTAAAGGGATGCAGTTGGGTGAGATGTTTATAACATTTCTTTATAGTGTCACTCAGTGCGTTAATGCTTAAACTTTTCATTTTTAATAGTCTGACTTTTTCATTGACTATCCACTCTTTGCATTTCTTGATCTGAAAAATGGATATAGGCTAGTCCAGTTTTACTTCTGTTTATAGTCTCTCCATACAAGTCCCTTTCCAGTTTTCATGGGTAAGCACAATGCTTCTGTGTTTGTACTGAAAATATAGCAGGTAAATCTTCATTCTTGGAATAAACTGTTCTCACTGGAGTTTTAGAAAGATTGATGCGAACACTGGTATTGGTAAGCTGTTTAAGTAACTTATGTATTTTTGGTCCAAATCTCTCTTCCTAACCTCACTTTAAAATCTTAGCTGTACTTAGACTTATAAGAATGTATCATGCTGACCTCTGGTTTTCTTGAATAGCATTGAGAGTAAAACAAGCGCATAAAATATGCCTAATCAAGGTTTACTGGAGTGTAAGATTTAATTAAAAAGTGATTTAAGTTGTTCACAAAACAGAGTGCACTGGGCAAGGGTCTGAAACAGGAAGCTCACTTAGAACTGATGTAGAAACGAGTATGTATGTTGAGCTAATACCCAAAGATCCCATTAATCTTTTTAGAAATTTTGCAGTATTTGATAGGAGAGACTTTTAAAAACAAAAAAGATGAATTGTTATTGCACAAGTCATACCTGTGTGTGTTGTAATCCCCCATCAGACTCACTGGGGAGAGTAGCAGCACTTATTCTTAACGTAGAATGAGGACAGTGCACTCCAGGTGACTTTCAACAGTAGTAAGAAATTATTGTCCTTTTGAGTTAGACTTGCTTGTGAGGAAGATGCTTAGCAGTTTTATGTTCTTTACTCACTACTCATTAACGCTTTTTTCTAAACATCACAGCATTTGCATCAGTGGGGCAGAAGGCTTGAGAGCACATTCGGTTAGAGCTTTCAATGTGTTCTCTCTTTTCCAAAACCAAAAAGTAACTTAAGAACTTGACACGGCAGCTTTTCCGTTTTACCTTTCAGTTATGACAAATGCAGAAAAGAGAACTTTCGTGGAAGTCTTTTCTCAGTTCAGTGGCTGTGAACAAGGTAGCTACCTTGGTTCAAACAAAATTTCATAAGTGAGCAACATTTCTCTTCAGAAATACTTGTGTGAAGAACTACTAGTCTGATTTTAATATACCAGCCAGGCAATAAACTGTACCCCTGGCCTGGAAGTTGCGTGGAGGTGATGCATTCAACCCCTTGTCTTGGGAAGTGCCTTACACTTCAGCTGTTCTCTGCAAGCAGAGGGAGTACCAGAGTGGCCTCAACTTTTTTCCTTTTCTGTTTGGCTGGAGGTACATTGACTCAACAGGGGATTGTTGAGACTGCAGTAGTAATTTAGGGGTGGAGGAAAGAAATATGGCTTCTTGTCATGGGGCTTTAAGAAGAGGCTGAAGGAAACTAATTTCTGAACTGTTCCTAGTCTAGATGGGCAATCATAATTCAAGTGGGGAAAGTGAAGCGAACTTGGTAGGCTAGCAAACAAGTGTATCCTCCTACCTGTGTGAATTAAAGCAATTGAAGGTTATACACCTGCAGGTTTTGAAGGTCAGGTTTAAGCAGGGTTGGGATCACAGAAAAAACTCCCATCAGATTAGAATGGCAGAGCTTTCCAGTGATTATCTGCTCTCCTTAAAATATGGATGCATAGAACAAGTATTTATGAAATCGATAGGAGCCTGATAGTCAAGCAGGACTAGAATGCCAGAAGAACTTGAGTATATTACTATTGGAAAATGTGATTTAAATATTAAAATGGGGGGGGGGGGGAAGGGCGCGTAACTCAATGGCATGTGAATGGGAAATACACAATCTTTCCTTTGCTGGCAGTCCCAATACAGTCCACTTCAATAGAGAACGTGGTTACACTCTGAAGGCTGTCTACCATGTCAGAGGTTTCATTTCTAGTCTGTGTAGACAGTTATCCACGAGGCAACCCACCAGCATCCTTGGATCCTGTCTCTGAAAGGTGCCAAGAATTAAATGTGTATGGAAACTGACCTGACCCCTCATCCTTGGAAGGAGTCTCTCCAGGTCAGGTTGAGATACATTGATAAGACAGTGTGGAGAGAAGCTTTCACTGTTGCTATCCATTACATACTTGTTCTGTGGATGGATGTATATCAGATATGTTAATCCAACATATGACAGAGCCCTGGATAAATTCACATGGGGTTTGTTTGAGTCTGTGCGAAGAAGCACATCTATGTATTTACTGGGCATTATATGTTGGAATGACTTCAATGGCAGCCAATTAAAGTTCCAATTCTAGCCTGTAAAGCTGTTTGCTATGCATTTTAGAATAGAATCAAATTAAAATAACCTTGGATATTAAAATTACAAAACATGAATCTTTTTTTCAAATGTAATAAAGAGGGTAATTCCTCGTCATACCAAACTACACAACACACCATGTCAAATCCATTGTGAAAAGAAAGTTTAACAAAATTATGAGTTAGTGGTTTTGACAAGAGCCAATAGAATTACGTTACACTACCTAATGTTCTCCCCCCACCCCCAATGAATGGCTATCCAACACATTAAAGCCGTGAGGAAAGTGGGTTTGTTTGGTTTTTTATAATAGCAATTGATTTATGGGACTTGATTCTGTTACATAGTTTGTTTGGGCTTTTAAATCAAGGTTCAGCCCTATGGTTCATTCTAAGAGCACTTCCACTGAAAACGTCAGACTGCACAGGAATAGCAGGAGTTAACTTTGGGGTGAAAAAGGAAAGCGTCTCCTTTTTATTGGAGCCCCAAGAGCTATGTTTACCATAATGAAGTGATACAAATGACAGGAAGGATTAAAAAGAAATTGCCTTTTTAAATTATGTATGTTGTGCTACACCGTGTAAGTTCTACTTTTCTTCTGTAGATCAAGAAAAGCTTTGCTCTCAAATGTTGCACAAACATTTCTTTAAATGTTCATAAAAATGTATTTGTCATTTTGTATTCATTATCATGCTAATCCAACTGATTTGTATTACTATTGTTAATAAAAAAGAGAAATAGGTACAATACTCTGTATCTTGGGCTTGTTTTGATGGTTATTTGTATTAGTGTAGCACAGGGGTAGGCAACCTATGGCACGTGTGCCAAAGGTGGCACACAAGCTGATTTTCAGTGTCACTCACACTGCCCAGGTCCTGGCCACCGGTCCGGGGGGCTCTGCATTTTAATTTAATTTTAAATGAAGCTTCTTAAACATTTTTAAAACCTTATTTACTTTACATACAACAATAGTTTAGTTATATATTATAAACTTTTAGAAAGATCTTCTAAAAATGTTAATGTATGACTGGCACACGAATGCTTAAATCAGAGTGAATAAATGAAGACTTGGCCCACCACTTCTGAAAGGTTGCCGACCCCTGGTGTAGCGCCTTCACTCATCCTTATTGGACTATAAGGTCACAGAACTATGTAACTGTTTACGGTTATCTTGGCAAACACGTATCCCACAGTTATCAATTTGGTTGCTTGCCCTAGGCTAGAGTCTTTCAAGACCATTTTTTCCCCCATAGTAACCTGGCTAAAAGCAACTGTTGATTAAGTAAACGTGGCACAATAGGAACTTGTGGAGACGTTCCTCTCTGGTCTTCCAGACATGCAAGAATCCTCTTGAGTCTATCCTAAAGTACGGGGCCTCAAAAACTGTGGGTGCCATTTGTTGACAGAAGGGCTGTAATGCAGGTCTTGGGCCAAAGTACTGCAAAGACAAACTGAACAGTTTTAAAAAGCAATTGATTTTTCTGTCACATGAAGACAACATAGGGTTGGAGAGTCAGGTGGTGATCAGGATTCATTCCAAACTCTGCCCCTTGCAGAGAAATTTAAGTTAGTCTCCTGTTTGGGCTTTTTTTAATGCTGGGGATGAGGACTTCCTGGATACTAGAGCAGGGTACTGGAGGGGTCCCTGAAGGTGGGATTGGATCGCAGATTCCCTGGGGAGAGGCAGGGCAGCACTCTAACCACAGAGGCTACCACAGTTGTGACACTGCAGTAGTGGCCATAGAGCAGCTCTGCTTTCTTCAGGGGTTGGTGTACTGAGGTGAGACTCACCGGTGCAGCACCTCTTGCTGGTCATCCTGGGAATTAGCTCTTCACCAGCTTCAGAGCACCCTCAGCAGGCCAGTGTCCCACCTGGACCCCAGGCAGTCCCCATGCTCTGGGTCTCCCCTCCCAGGGGAACCCCAACGCTCTATTCCCACCTTGCCTCAGTGACTACTGCCAGTCATGATCCAGCCCCTGCTCACTGGGGCAGACTGCAGTCTGTAAACCACTCATCATTGGCAAGGGGGGGTTGGACCGGCTGCCCAGTACTTCTCTTTAGGCCGTAAGCAGGGCCTGCAGCCTGGGGAGTTGCCAGGCTGGAGCTCCCCAGCTCCTCTTGCCTTTCCCCAGCACTTCTCTATCTCTGGTACCTTGTTCCCAGGCAGCTAGGTCCTTCTCTCTCCACCACTAGAGAGAGACTGACTTAACTCTGGCTCACAGCCCTTTCATAGGGCCAGCTGTGGCCTGATTGGGGCGTGGCCCCAGCTGTGGCTGCTTCCCCAATCAGCCTAGCCTTTTCTCTCAGGAGCGGGGTAACTGCCCCGCTACAGTTGGATTCTAGCCCCTGTGGATTTCACTAGCACACAGCCTATTTATTTGAGCTTTGCTCAGAGTCCCGTCTGGTCTGCAAAGTGGCTTTTTCCTCGTGGATTAAACAAACGTCTTCCTTAATTGAAGAAAAACATCTATTGACCTAGCAATATAGATGTGACAATCAGAATATGAGAGGCCTTGGGGGGAGGGAGTGAGAGGGGAACCTGCTATTAGTACTGCAGTGGTTTCCAGAGCCTCGTTCAGGATCAAGGCCCTGTTGCCCTAGGTACTGTCCAGACACGTGGTGTAATTCAAGAGTTTACAAGCTAAGACAAGATGTGACTAGGTCCAATTTTGGATGCACATGTTAGGAAATATGTGGACAAATTGAACAGTCCAGAGGACAACAGCAAAAATATAAAAGGTTTAGAAAACCTGACAGATGATGATAGGTTAAAAGAAACTGGACACGTTTAGTCTTGATAAAAGAAGGCTGAGGACCTGATAAGTCTTCAGATATGCTAAGGCTATTATAAAGAGGATGGTGATCAATTGTTCTCTATGTCCACTGAAGGTAGGACAAGAAGTAATATACTGAATCGGCAGCAAGGGAGACTTGTGTTAGATGTTTGTAACTGTAAGGACAGTTGAGCTCTGGAATAGGCTTCCAAGGGAGGTTGTGGAATCCTTGTCATTGAAAGTTTTTAAGAATAGGTTGGACAGACACCTGTCAGGGATGCTCTAGGTTTTCTTGGTCCTGCCACAGCACAGGGGGATGAACTTGATGACTTCTCAAGGTCCCTTCCAGCTCTGATTAAGTGAGTGTCAAACAATTGGAGGTAATGAAGGAGGATGGAAAGTGGGAACAGGAACACTTAGCTACATAGACCAGCTGTGTATATGGTATATGGGTCTGAGGCATTTAAAGTTCTAATCTGTACACAAAGTAGATAGCAGAAATTTCTACTATACATCTTCCTCCCTTCATCTTTAGGCATGTCTTCTGTAAGCTAGGCACAGCAGAGCAAAACCTTATAGAATCAGAGAATATCAGGGTTGGAAGGGACCTCAAGAAATCATCTAGTCCAACCCCCTGCTCAAAGCAGGGCCAATCCCCAGACATATTTTTGCCCTAGATCCCTAAGTGGCCCCCTCAAGGATTGAACTCACAACCCTGGGTTTAGCAGGCCAATGCTCAAACTACTGAGCTATCCCTCCCCCTGAGCACTTCATATGCCCTGTTGTATCTTCCACTATCAGCACATTGTGCATATCTTATCCTGGCCCCAGCCTTCCTATTTGTACTGTATTCTCTCCCAACTTTAACATTGTATTCTGTTGTGTGATTATTTTTCCTGCATGCAAAGTGCTGTCTATTTCTGTGGTACTGTAGGAAACACTGTCTACAGTTCCTGAAAAGAGCTGGCTCCACCTTGTGGCCTCAAAGGTGAACTTGGATGTGAAAATACCATGGAGAGAGACTATTTGAAATTGCTTTTGTGAGCATGTGTATATAATATGTTACCTGAATCATCCATAAAGAGCCATACACATGGGATTCTTTTTATTCTGGTTGTTCTGCTTTATGATTACTCTTATGCAGTAAAAGTCCTTGTTCTAATTTCAGTTTCCTTTTTCATACAAACACTAAACTGAATTCCTGCTGAAGTATTTCAGTGTGCATCAGAATCTCCAGATTCTCATGAGGATAGTGGCTTTAGTAAGATTTCTAAGGCATTAAACTAGTTTGTGGGGCAAAGTGGAGACTGGTGCTGCTTACTGAGCACCGATGGATTTGCATGGCAGTGAAGAGGGAAGTCTGTTCACTAGGACCCTGCAATATTTCACAAACATTTGTTTCTAGGGGTAATTCAAGGTGCTAATTTTAATTCACCATATAAAAACCTAAATGGTGGGGATGATGGTATCTTCCATTTAAAAACTATCAGGTACCATTCTTGTAGCAAAGAACAGCAAGGAAATGGCAGCTAATGGCCCTGAGACTTTTAACTCTAGAGGACTGGAGGCAGAATGTTGGGGTGAAATTGGGGCCATCTGCTCTGGGATTTGCTTTTGTTCTGCTAAAGCTAGTTTGGCTTTAAGAATCCACTATATAGCTCCTTCAGTGAATGGACTGTTCTTTGGGGGTTGAGAGTTCTGTTCTTGTGTAGGCAATTTTCATTCATGGGTTGCTTTTAATAGCTCATAAAAGCACTCACTACTGAAGGCTGTTTATTTAACAAATCAGTGTAAATACTGGTGTTTATTGGCCTATAAATTCTGGATGCACCAGAAACTTGCATGTATTTGCGTGTACCCTCAACACAGTGGAAGATGGTGTGATAGACTAGATCTCTCTTAGGATAGGACCCAGATTTATTTACGCACACACAAAAAGACCCTGATGGTCTTTGCCTTAGTAACATAACTCACTGACAATTAAAAAGAACAGGAGTACTTGTGGCACCTTAGAGACTAACAAATTTATTTGAGCATAAGCTTTCGTGGGCTACAGTCCACTTCATCGGATGCATAGAATGGAACATATAGTAAGAAGATATATATACATACAGAGAACATGAAAAGGTGGAAGTTGCCATACCAATTCTAAGAGGCTAATTAATTAAGATTAGCTATTATCAGCAGGAGAAAAAAAAACTTTTGTAGTGATAATCAAGATGGCCCATTTCAGACAGTTGACAAGAAGGTGAGAGGATACTTAACATGGGGCAATAAGTACTCCTGTTCTTTTTGCGGATACAGACTAACACAGTGGCTACTCTGAAACCTGGCAACTAAAGGTGATGCTAGTTCAGTTCCTGGAATGTGGTTCAGAGCTCTTTGGTATCCAAACCAAAAGTTAGACTTTTACTTATTTTTATTTCTTACACAGATTAAAGGGGAAGTTTCCCTCAAGTCAATGCATGGAAGGTCCTCAAGCAGTGAGGATCTATTCATTAATCAATACCACATGTCACCTTGTAGAGTGCTGAGGCCAAAGAGGTGGGGGTGGGATGTAAAATATTAAATCTCAGTTTGACTTCTCATTCTGTTAAGAGGCTATCTAGAGTTTAGAGGAACAATCCAAACTACTGTGGACCTCAAACATTTGGGACAAGCTCCCTCTGTCCAGGGGAAGTGTGTAAGCCACTGCTCACTGTTGTTTCCATTTGTGCTCCATCCATAGAGGATGTTAGGATATGGCCCTTCCTACAAAGCCTGCCGCTTCAGCTGAAGCAACTCATTCTTTCAGCTCTGGACGTCTCTGTTTCAATCCCTGGTGTCAGCAGTCGCAAAAGCACTTTGGGAATTTCGTGGTTTGTCCCAAAGAAGCAGCTGAGGATGAAGATTCCTGGTCTCCTTACTCCACATGAGTTGCATGCCACTGGAATCAGTGGGACTACTCTAGTGAGTAAGGAAGGCATGTTTGGTCCTGGGACTAGAAATGGAGGGACAGGCTTATACTGTAAACAGTTTCCACACTTGAAAGGGACTTCTGGCTGATCCTTGTGGAGGGATAATATTTGCATCTTAAGGAACAAGAAGGACAGCTTACATTTGTATTTAAAATATTAGTTGTTTAAATGGTGCAAGCATTTTTGTGGAGTGGTAGTGAACTGCTTGAAAGCCCTTGCAGGTGATGTGTGAAGGATAACTACATGGGTTCAGAACCCTCAAAATCCATTGCATCCCAGATTTCATTTAAGCCATGGTGTAATATGTTGTCTTAGTTCTGCGACTCTAGCTATACTCTCACATTCTGCTTAGTTTCAAATAGCTTTGTTAGGACTTAGCCCCTCTTTCCTTTGTGACTTTGGCACTTCTGTCAGATTTGTGACTTGGACAGCCAATCTCTAATCAGACTGTAGGGACAAAATCACATGGAAAGACAAACAGGATACCATTCACTTGTCAAGATGTAGCTGGCACCCTTAACTCCAGCCATCTGGGCTGCATGAGAGTGAAAGCTGAATACTTGATCAGACTGCTGGAAGGAAGTTACCCAGCCATGCCTTATTAGTGACTTGGGGAAGTCTGAACGGTCTAGCCCCTCCGTGAGAGCTGCATCTTTCTGCTAGGCTCTATCTTCACCCATGTTTCCATTCTACAGAGGAGGATGTCTTCAGCGAGCAGGTGGTGAGGTAGGCTGCCTACTGAAGTTGTGGTGTGACTTCTTCGAACAGGAAAGGTCAAGAAAGCATGAGAGGACTCATGGATGGGACTACTGGCGAGAGATACAGGTCACATTTGCACTATTGCCAACATCAAGATTTCAAAAGCATGAGTCAAGTTCCTAAGAGCGATTGGCTTAAAAACATGAAGATGTTAGAGTTCTTTTGCTTTTCCTTCTGATTTCTAAGCTTTTTGGGTACATCTGCTTCATGTTTCTAAACTTTTCTCTGCAACCATGAGGGCTAGAAATTTTTTAAAGTGAAAGTGGAGCTTCTCTTGCAGTCTCTTTATTCCAGCATAAAATTTATTTATAAATAAAACCACCAAATATCATGGGAGTTGGTAACATTGCGTTTGGAGAGATGGGAGGGGGAGGAGGGAGGAAATCCAGGGTACCCAGAATGCTCTGGCCCCATTTTCTCTGGGTAGATGTCCTTGCCCTTGGAGTCCTGAGGGTTAAAAACATTGAAGTGAGGGCCTGCATTGGCAGTCCTGATGACTGCCTTAGCAGTTTGCCAGGAGCCCAAGGAGTGCACTTTATTTCTCGACAAATTTGCACATTTTTAATCAAATGCACCTCACTGATGTTTGCACCCATCGCTCCCAGGAGCTGCAAACAGAAGTAGCTCAGTGCTTGAGTGCACCAGCTTCTGCACGCTGCAGTTCATCAGCGCTCCTCTCCCCCAGTGGTTACAGCAAGAGAGTAGCAGGGGATTGTGTTTAGCCCTTCAGCTGCACCTTGTGTTGGCCTCTGATTAAATCAAAGTCTTGGCTTTTCCTTATAAAGTGAAAACCTATAACAAGTCAGTGATATAGGGCCTAATTCTGGCTGTTGCCTGGGAGGTGAAGGTGGGGTTAGCTGCTATTGACTCTTCTCTACCTTTAGTTAAATGGATATTCTAAAGTTAACATATGTTAACTTCCAAGTGATCACTGGAAGCAGGTTTAATGTCCAGAGCTAAATTCCACTGCTATGATGAGCTTTCAAAAGACTTTACACCTGGTTTAATAAGTTTTTTTTTAATGTTCTTCATTTTGTCACCTGTAACCTACCTTCATACTTATCATGATGCCAACCCGCCTCTGAGCAGGCACGGAAAAGGCTGTGGCTTCGAGATCAAGTTCACACTTGTAGCTGAGACGTGTCTTGCCTTGTTGTTCCTTGTCTCTGGATTATGCAGAACAAGAGCTGAGTAAAAATTACATTTCACGTTTTTTACATGAGCTTTCAAAGTGGGGTTGGTTACACAGAGCTGGGTGGGGTGAATGTTGATGCAACACTAAGTTAGAACTTTGTCATGGTGACTTTTTTGGGGCAGGGAGAGGAAATAGCTTTTATCAGGCCAAAAGATAGTAAAGCCAAGTGTATTAAATTAGGTTTGAAGTGTTCCAACTACCAGTAAATAAGCAGTACTGGGGGAAATACTTTCTTTGAACACGTAGCATGACTTTGTAGCAAGAATCTCTGTGGAATCAATCCACCTGCCTTGATATAAAAATCAGAGTGGGCTTGGAGCTTTCTCACCCTTGTAAAACTAATGGGGGAAGGCTCTCGCCCTGTCTAGGCCCACTTCCAACCACACACCTTCCTATAGCCCCTCCCCGTTGCACAAAGTGCTAACCGAAGTAGAACTAATGAGAGGCACTCACTCCCTTATTTCATCTCTAGACTCTTTTTGTTTTCTATTTAGATCACAAGCTCCCTTCGGCAGAGATCTTGATGTTTATGCTTGCCTGTAAAGGGCCTAGTGCACTACTGGTAATATCAATTTTGGGGGGGAGAAGATTTTGGGTGCCCAGATTGAGACCTCTCTCACTTCTCGAAATTAAAGACCTTTCTAACTGTCTCAAGTTAGGCACTGAAAATCAGTAGTCACTTTTGAAAATCTTGACCATAACTTACCTAAGCAAGGCAATCCCAAAATGGGGGTTGCCCTGGTGCCATTAATATCCCCAGCTATAGACCATGTAGGGTAGACTATGTTGAGCCGTGATCCCTTTTACTTATAGTTTCTGGAAGTTAAAAGTTCATAGTGAGAACAGAATTATCTGCACTGCTGGATTACGGTCCAGCAACGGCCTTTTCTTGATGCAAAGGGCAGAATTCCAGCCTGACCAGTGCCGGCAATTAATTTATGCTCTGAAGCATGCAATTGGATTCCTCCTTATCATTATTCTACGTTAGATAGCTACAGTCATTGTTAGCGGTTGAAATTATCCTGCTTTCCCCACCCCCTTTAATATTTTTCTTCCTCCATTGTGGGAAATGCCTCCGTCAAAGCCCCTCTAACTCTGGTTTCCTTGCCAGGCTAAATAACTCTAATTTGTGATCGGATGCCATGTGTAAATACACCATACATTTAATCATGTTTGCCCTTCGTGTGCCCTTTAACAGCCACTGAATGTGAGGGACAAATTCAGCCCTGGTGCATACACTGTAGATAAGGGAGTTACATCGGCTGAATTTTACCCCAAGGTTCAATCCTGCAAGGTGCCAAGTGCCTCCAACACCCCATCACTTCTTAGTGGGAGTTTTGACCTATTCAACCCTGGCACATACTTGGGCACCCATTGGCAGGTACAAATTAATGCTTATGGTGGTATAAATGATTACATTTAATGCTGAGCTATTTAGACACCAGAGGAGTTCTGTCTGCTGTTATGCAAAATAACTGTGGCTGTAGTTTGTTAGAGAACTTGTTCTGAAACCAGAAAAAGAGCCTTAGTCTTCGGCGCTAGAGATTTTTTAAAGCATATTTAATTCTTGGCATATGGGCATTCAGCATCAACTAGAAACAATGATTCTCACTATTCGGAGCTTAAGAAGTGCAAATAGTTTTGAAGGGGAAGAAAGAGACTCCTGTTACCCCAAGTTCATTCCTGATCAGTACCCATAAGAGAGTTTATCCTGGAAAGTGTGTGTGACAGGGGGATCCACCTTACACACATTTGACAGGGAGAACAGTACATAATCACCTAGACTTCCACCAGGCTAGTCTGGAGGGAGGCGTGACCTCAAGTCACACTCATCTGCTATGGAGCATCTCACCTTCCTAAAGATGAAGGTAATACATGTATTGCACCACTTCTTCAGAAGCTATTGGACAATATATTCTCCCATGTCTGCCTCACCACTTGCACTCTTCAGTGTCTGTATCGGGTGAGATCAGTAGTACCATGGGAAATGCGCTATGCAGAGAGGTAATTTAAATGCAGAGGAGCCCTTTGGAAATATAGTATGAACCAACTTGTGCTTGCCTTATTCACACTGTTTATGTCAATGGGTGAGTCCATGTGACTAGGATTAGGCTCTGCATTGGTAAAGGTTTGTCAGAGCATCTCGTCGCTCCTGAGTTAGCAGGGAGAAGCAGCATGGTCTAGTGGTTAAAAGCCCAGGACTTGGTCTGCTCTTGGACTCTGCTACTTTGTGCTGTGAGAGTGGGCACGTCTCTTCACCTTAGTTTCCTCCTACGTAAAGTGGGGAGGATAATACACCCATGCCTCACTGGGAAACAGTGCTGGGATGCTGAAGTCATCATTGATGATTTTAAAGCTCCTCTGACAGTCACAGCTGGAATGTGCTATAGCTATGCAAAGTGCCATCTAAGACTAATTCTTTACACAGCCATAGCACCTCTCATCCTGAAGGACCAGACCTCCATGAACTCTAGACCATGGACTATATCCCAGTTCCCTGCACAAGGCTGCCATAAATGAGGCCTATTTGGAGAAGCCCAGCTGTGTAATAGCAGCTGCTGGCCTTGTGTTCCCCTACAGGGGAAATACAGGCCTGGCTAACGGTATTATGGGGAACCAGTGGCCACAATCCTGCATTTACTCCACCTCAGTGCCTTTGCTACTGCCAGAGGGACTGTGCATTTTGCAGAGTGCATTATTTCACCCAGCACCCAAATCCAGTCTCTGCTGGGGTGCAATATGTGTAGCACTCACTGCAGAATGGGTACTTGCACTAGTTATTGTAGAGAGGGGAAGTGAGGAGTCATGTAACTAATTGGATCTGAGATGGGATACCCATGTTGGAATCTGGCCAAGAAAACAAAGCTCACACCTTTATTGTTACAAATAAACAAATCATTATATCCCTGGGATCTCTTAACAACCAGAAATGGTGAGGATTTGTCATACATAATGTCCAAAAGTTTGAATGCACCTGGTTACAGTATGGGATCATTTTTATATGCCATTTTCATTTTCAGCTGGAAATTACTGACATGACCAGGTCCGCTTTCCCTCCCTCTTCCTCCCTCCCTGAGGTCTGACCATCTGGAAATCCTCCACCACCTCTTTCTCATGTGTGAATTTCCACCTAGGGCTGAAAGTATCACTGTACTAAAGTTGATGCATTAACACATTGAGGCAGAGAGGAGTCAGGGATTATATCACTTCATGGACCCACTCCACAGTCCTTGTATGTTTTAATCATCTTTATCTGCTTGTCCACACACTCTTCCCTCCCCGATGGTTACTGAAAAAGAATCGCTATGATTTAAGAAAAGAAAAGAAAAACATACCACATCCAACTGAGAAAGCCCGAGGAATAATAAGGATATTAAAAAAATAATAATTGCTAGCTAGTAAACTAAAAACAGTCCCAATCCTTCACTGCCTGATGTAAACATAGGATCTGCTCCTGTCACCTTTTTACTCATGTGAGTAGATGCACTATAGCTTTTTTTAAGAATACGCATTAATGTTTTTGACATTGTTGCAGAATATAGGAATGTTCTTTTCTGTGGAAAAGAAACCAAAAAAAAAAAAAAAGTGCGTTGTGTTGATTTGCTTTTTGGGCAAACAATTTAACTTACACTAATAATAGAAAATGCAACTTACATGGAAGCCAGCCAGCTGCCCAGCCTCCTCCTAACCAAACACTGAGGTCTAGTATGTTTAAGCATAATTTTCTCATGGCTTGGCTACTTTAATCATTTAAAGTCTTCCAGCCCTTTGAAGGGAGCAAAACCCATCTGAAGTCACCCAAAAATGTCAAACTTGCCCTTTATAGTTCTCCTGTGGCCCCCTCCCAAAGGCAATCACACTCATCTTCACCCTAGAGGCAACCAAACTACTGCAATGCACGTTTTTTGCGGCCCTGATCCTGCCAGTACTTAAATAACGTTAGCCATGTATGTAAGTGTTGGCCAATCAGGGTCTTGGTTTGTTTTCATATACAACAGTATAGTGCTATAGTATTTCATAGTAATGGTCCTAAATACTACAATTTACCCTTTAAAATACTATAGTAATGATCTAAACCACTGCAAGAATGCTATTTTAAGATTTTGACCATTACTCTGAAATATTGCAGGGAGTTTTTGGGTTCTTCCTAGATTAATTAACCAATCCAGTACTGAGTAGATAAAAGCCAGGTAAATAACAGAACAAGAAGAACTAGCTGTCACTTGGAGATTGCAAAATTCATACAATTTTTACAACATGTTTTTGAGGACCTTTTCAGTTAAAGGGACAGCCCAGGGTGGGGCGTGTATGATAACTTAGGTTTTTGGTACTAAGGAACACATGGCGGATTTCAGCACTCATCATATACAGTCCGCAACTTGGTCTTTAATCCCATTGTGTATTCTAGTTAATCCCTCATAAGGCTGGAGCAAAAGGGGGCAAATAGTTCTGGTGTATAAATCATATACATAGTACAGGGCAAAAGGCATTTCAAAACACTATTAATAAACTATTTGACATGATTTAGTGGTATGGGAAGGTTAGTGATGGGTGGTGGTAGAAAAACTTGCTTGTAGCTAATCTGGCTGTAGAAAATAGGAAGGGTGAGGTAGGTTAAACATATTTGCTAGAAATTTAAGATGACAAAACAGGGTCAGACAAGTGTCTATTAGTACCAGATCTTTAGCTAGTATAAATTGGCATAACTGCATTAACTGCATAACTGCTATGCTGCTTTGTACTAGCAGAGGATATGGCTCCTATATCTCTGTAATTTGTACCCATTTAAAGTGACTGTTTTGGGCACTACTGTATTCAAATAACCCAAACTAACCAAAGGCCATCTGGTAGGCTCTCTCTACATATACTCCTGTCTCCAATAATGAACACATTACTAAAATATATTGTGTTAGATCTGTTGCCTTATGGTACTAAAAAGCCTTTGCTAAAAAATGTTGTTTAAGTACCTGATGTGTAGAATAGTTTTGACCTGATGTAAAACAAATGAACAAAATAGGGAAATTTAAAGGTGAAAAAGAGCATGAACTATGTTAGGGATGCATGACATTACATTAGTTAGTTGGGGAAGAAGAGAGTAAAATTTGTGTGTGAACAATAATTAAGACTCTTTAGCTCTTATGTAGTGCATTTCATCTGTAGATTTCAAAATGCTTTACCAAGGATGTCAATATCATTTAAAGCTGGGTGAAAATTTTTAGTGGAAACTTTTTTCATCAAAAAATAATGCAGGTTGATCAAAAATTTCACACATTTGTCCAATTGTTTCAGTCAAGAAAAACCTGGAAAACAAATTAAACGCTTTTGAAATGAAACATTTTGATTTATCTCTTCAAAAAGACTTTGTACTTCAAAATGCACTTCACTTTTATTTAAAAAATAAATTTTTAAAAGTACTGTAAAAAATTCAGAACTGAAACAAAAGATTTTGTTTTGGATTCAGCTACATGTGTTGTCTGAACCAAAAATATATATATATTTTTTGGTGCAATGAAAAATTTGAAAAACTTGTGTTTTGGGTTGACCTGAAATGACCCCTCCTCCCAATTTTGTAGAGCAGCCAACGAACTGGCAAATCAGCTAGTCACACACTTTAGTATCACCCCCCATTCTATGGATGGGGAAACTGAGGCACAGAGAGGGGGAATGCAGCAGTGGCTACAGGTTGTCTGGCCACACAATACATACACGCAGCAGCAGTGCAGGATCCTCCACCAAAACACTTCCTCAATCTTTGCCTGGAGATAGAAATTTAGAGGAGAGAGGATAGTTCAGTCTCCATGGTTCATTCAGTCCTTTCTGCTGAGACTAGGTGCCAGTTTTCGACAGCTGTCCATCAGGACTTACCAACACATTTCACATAAGCCTTTGCAGAGATGGTAGCAATTGTTAGTTTCTTCTGAGGTGGGCTAGCTTTAAAATTAAAGGAGAGAAGTGCCGTATCCTGCTCCCACTTCCCAGAATCATCCATTTCATTCAGGACAATTAATGTTAATACTGAACCATCAGCCCTACTGTTGAATTTCCTGACTTGTTAGCTGTGTCATAGCCTCAGTATGGCTAAAGTATCGTGGGGTTGCATTTTTAATAATCCCCCCTTGTTTAAATTACACAAGGGCAAGTTTAGCTTGTGTGCTTAGCTCTTAAATGCAGATTATCCCTCTTCACTTCCCCTGGAAGCATTTCCCGTGAACCTGAATTAATACAACCGCCATGTTCTTTGACAGTGTATTTAGAAAGTCCAGCACAAGCAAGCTCTTCTTCTAACACACAGCATGCACAGCTTCTCATGCCATCTGAGTCATCTCTCCTCCTTGACCTACTTGAGGCCTGGTGCTGCAGTTTGGGGGGGGGGAAAAATCAGATTGAAAATTGATTGTGTCTTTGGCCCATATTCCAAATGTGATACGTGGCCCATCCACAAAACCAGGCAAGGGTGTGGGAATGGCTGCTTTTTTGAGTGTCATAAATGGCAGCTGTCCAGAGGCATTCCCAAGGGTAACAATCCCAGTCATTTAGGGATCCTAACAGATCAATGAGTCCAATCTCCCTGTCAAGGCAGAATGTAGGGCTCACTGCTGCCCTGCTTACTTAGTCCAAACACCTATTTACTTTACTGAGAGGTTTTTTTTTCTGAGCAATAACAGCAGGATCAAGCTGTCTATAGCAAACACAGGGAGCTGTGATTCTAGCCTAATTGGGAGCACTTGCCAAAGTAAAGTGATGGTATTTTTACCTTCTCAAAACTCGGTAATGCCCAGATTTAAGTGTTTCCCCTTGGCTTTTCTTCCACATCAGTCAGTCTCATTACACCTGCTTGTTCTGAGCTGCAGGAAAGACATCCCCCTTTTTATCTCTTGGGTTTCTGTTACTTCAAAGATGAGCAACAGAAAGTGTAAGATGTTCCGGATGTGATGCCTCCTTTTGGAAGGAAGGAAGGAATGTCTGTGTTAATACTGTCCAGTGTTCTGTCAGGAGTCCCCTGAGAGCTGCACTGTCACTCTGAGGAGGCACCTGTTTAGGCACATGAGCTTTTATTATCTGTTTGTCATTCAGTTCTCTCTCTCTGACAAATCAGAAAATTCCCAGGTCATTGAGGGTGGCATTTTCAGAAGTGCCTCAATGATTTTCAACGTGGCTCATGCTCCTAAATCATTCAGATGCTTTAGTTTAGAAAATCCCACCAGTGTTGCTTTTTAAAGGGCTGTGTGTAATTGGGGATCAGAAGGCTGATGGCTAAGTATACAATTTAACGTGAGGAGAGAGAAAGGCAGGAATCAAGTTGCCCTCCTCTCCTAGGTACCATGTAACACCACCAGCCCCTCCGCCATCTCAGTTTCTCAAACTGTACAGCAAGATCATCATAACCATCTTGGTTAAATGCTTTAAGCGCCGGTCTACACTAGAAGCTTTTGCCAGTATAATAATGTCAGTTAGGAGCATAACTTCTTTTTTGTGACATTTCTATACTTGTAAAATCCCTAACATAGATGCAGTTATACTAGCAAAAAGGTGCTTTTGTCAACATAGTTTATTTCATTCAGAAAAAAATGATACCTGCAAGAACACTTTTTTTTGCCAGGGTATAGCTATATTGGAAAACCTTTCCCAGTGTAAACAAGGCCTGCAATATGAAGTATTATCCATTCTTAACCTCCGTGCCTCAGTTTACCCATCTGTACAATGAGCTAAACACCTACTTCAAAGGGAGTTAGGAGAGTCAATTAATGAATATTAGTGCTTTGAGAGCCTTGGCATGAAAGGTATGCTAAGACTACATGGAGCAGATTCTCACTTGCTGTAAATTGTCACAGCTCCACAATTTTAGCTATGACAATTTCACACAGCCTGAGGATCTCCCCTGTGATGGTATCTGTTCTCTGAACCTCCTACTGATTCAGAAAGGTGAAAAATTGCCCTCAATCTGCCTTTATTTATATATATTTTTATTTTTTCCAAATACAATGAATAGACCAAAGTACTGGATTCATAATCCTACACAAAGGAAGTAAAGAAGGTTAGGATAAAGTGTGGGGAGGCGAAGCAACATCTCTCTCTTAAGGAGCTACATTAATCATGGACCTCTAAAAAGTCAGCCCAAATTGCTTTCAGTTGTTTGGGCATTCCCGTTCTGTGGAATGCCAGGTGTTCACTAGCTGCAAGGTCAACCATAGCACTGAGCCAGCCATCAATGTTTGGTGGGCATTGACTTTTCCATTTTTGCAGGATTCATTTTTTAAGTGACTAAAGTTGCACATTGGAACCACGCTGCCCTGTTACCAGGTAACTTCCAGTTATCAGGAATATAACCAGGAATGAAACTTAAGGGGGAGGGCTCCAGATTTGCATCCAGTATCAAATTGCTCCTTTAACCCACCTCATACCAGAAATTATTGATACCTGGGCACTTAATCAGCCTTTATAAATGTGATTTTTATGTTTGCCACCGCCTGAGGAAAATGTCCATAAACTGATTCATATGCAGGCTATCAAAATACATCAATAGTAGCTTACTGCCATAGAGACAGATCTTCAGCAGATGTAAATCAACATGGCTCCATTGACATCAGTATTGATTTATACCCACTGAGGAGCCAGTCCGTAATCATCAGCAATATATAGGAACTAAGATCCACCTGTGATCTTGAAATCCCCACAAAAAGTGTCCTTTCATAGGATAACACATTTTACCCTCTCAAGGTAGGTTTCCCTCATTAGATACAAATTTCCCCATCAGGAACAAATCTTATCCTTTTCAGTTAATGTTTTCTTGCATTTCAATTTGAATTTAATGTATGGGAAAGCATGACTCTGAATGAGCTGGATTCAAGCCAGTTGGAGAAGGTGTGTGTGAAAATTCATCCTTGTTCAGATTAGCTCAGAACAAATAGCATATAAGGAAAGAGAGAGAAAACTCAGCAGTGTGAAGAAACCATCCTGCTGATAGTTCAGCTTCTGTGCATATGCAACAAGTTTATGCCCAAGGGAAAGTGCTGAAAACTGAGAAGACTTGAAATTAACAGAGCTTTATGAATCAATCAGTAGGCATTGCTCTCTGAGTGGGATTAGGAGTCTAATGACACTTTTCTTTCTATAACCCCGATTGCTTCCCCTGCAGGGTTTTCTTCACTCATGTGACTGACTGCATCCATGATTCAATTACATTCTTATCTAGAAGGAAACCCAGAGGATGTGGATTGTTCAAGGCCCTGTATTCAAGATTATTTATTGTTCAACATATTTTAAATGATTATATTGTTTATTAACATATAGAAAGTAATTCCCATATATTATGGATCTTTTCAATATTAAAATAAGCAAAATATCCTCAACTGATAAAACAAGCAAACAACAAACACCATCACACACCACCAAGGTGAGAGAGAGATTACTGGGTTAAAAATAATACCTTTGAATGTCATTATTTCCACTGCCATTATTTCCTTTTTTGCATTTCATTTCCACTTAGGCCAATGACAATAGTAAATTTTCAAACTGTGAGGGATTGTGATTGCAACCTTCAACTATTGCAAATGTGAAATGGAGCCTTCTAAAAATGTTTACACATTTTACATTTGAAAATGATCTCTGTGAACCAGCCATTACTGCTGGGTCTGTTGTTTTCTCCTTAGCTCCACCGTAATTAATTTGACAGGAGAAGGACTAAGCTTATTGCATTCATGTTCTCTTATTAGCTTACAGAATGTTAAAGTGATTGGATTTTTAACATTATTTCTTTTTTTACATTCTAGGTTTTCCATTAAAAAACTGATGGGGTAGGGAGGAGACACCTGATTTGGATCTCAAACCAGTTTTACACTGGTATAATTCCAGTTCTGTTGATGGATTTACTCCTAGTTTTCAATCCTCTGAGTGAAATCAGACTATATTAACATTAAATACATGATGAACAAAGTGGTCAAGGTTGCAATATGAGTCTGAATTATAGAATCAAGACCCTCTTAATTTATGGTATGTGTTACAACAAAAATATCCTCTAAATTCTAAAAAATTGTTATTGTAGTACAGTAGCATATGGACCCACCAACCAGCCCCAGTTATGGCACTATTGTGCATTGTACATAGTAAACAGTTCCCGCCCGGAATACTCAAGACATACACAGGAAGTTTTGTTATTCCCCTTTTACAAATAGGAAACTGAGGCACAAAGAGTTTAAGCGACTTGCCCAAGGTCACACAAGAAACCTGTGGCAGAGTCGTGAACTTAGCTCTCCTGTGTCCCAGTGCTGTGCTTGAATCTAGGGCTGGCTGACAAACAAGAATTCCACTTTGTGAACTACAGACATTTCCAAATGTTTTTCAAACAAAGCAAGAGTCTAGACTAGGCAGTAGCCCAGTGGTTAAGGCATTCGTGTTAGAGACCTGGGTTCAAATCCCCGCTCCAAATCTGGGACTTTCTCTGGCCTACTTGATCTATAATTATTTATTCAAAGCTGAACAATTCCAACAGGAGAGATTGAGAGAGAGACTCTCTCAGACCGAGTGGTTAGGGCATTTGCCTGGAATGTGGGAGACTTAAGTGCTCTGAATTAATCAGGGAGCAGGGACTTGAATCTAGATCTCCCACAATTCAGGTGAGTGCCAAAACCACTGGGATGGGATGAGTCTCTCTGACCAGAAATTCCACTGTAGATGTGAAAGACATGCTGGCTGTCAAAATGGATTTCAAAATTTCAGTTTCAATGAAATGGCATTTTGAAAAAAGTTGACTTGAAAAATTCCTGATCAGCTCTTTCTTTAATGACAAGACTACCCTTCCTCCTTATAGCTTAAAACATTAATAGTCTGTAGTAGGTCAGTATTTTGCCAGTCCAAGTATTAAAAAAAAATGTGGACTAAAACATTAACATTTGTATTTGTAATATGAACAGCAAAGGAGATTATCAAGTTATTGATTTTGTTAATACTTAAGAACATGTTGAGCAAAATATTCCCAAATCCCCCAGAAACAGACTATAGAATTAAAACAAATGGTTTGCTAGTCATTAACTAGCTGCAGGGGTTAGCTGTCCATGCAGTAATATGTAACAGCACTCTGAGAGCCCCAACATCCATCCCCTGGCAATGAGTATGGTGTTCAGATGTGATCTAATATGTTTGTGTCAACTGAGCAAACTCAGTGCTGGGCAGAGATTAGCCCAGATTGTAACAGGGAGGGCAACTACACTTGACCCAATTACCTCATGACACATACCTGGCATTTCTTGTATCACTGGCAAAATGACAACAAAGCTCCTTTAGCGAAGAAAAAATCTGCTCTGGGGTGTGCTGCTACTTCCCAGCCTTTAAATGTTAGATGGATTCTTCCCCACCATGGGACAGGCTTGCAAGAAGCTCCCTCCTGTACAGCCCCCAGGTGTCTCAAATTGATCACCCACATTGAGAGACCACGTCTGGACATGGGGGGAGGGGGAGCCTCCCCTCGCCTCCTCTGTATTTCAGTTTCTTCATCTAGAAAAATAATTGTTTTGAGCCCTTTAGATGAACAGCGCTAATTGGCCGAGTGAAGGATAAGCTACGAGCAAGACACTAATTAACTGAAATGTAACACTTACTGTGTGCTATTATTATTTATCATCATCACCACCACCCTCTGTCCCCTTGATGCAACCTGAGACACCGTCACAAAGCTGCTAAGCAGAAAGCTGCCTTGGGCCAGCTGGCCCGTTTCCAGCCGCGAGCGACAGGCGGCGCCCTTTCCCCAGCGTTCCCACGCCGGAGGCTGCAGCCTACCCCTACACTGGAGGTGCCAGTGCCCAGCGGCGCTGCTTTTACCTGCTCCACCAGCCTTCACCCCGCCCTGGCACGGCGTGAAACCCACCGGGCAGCAGCCAGCGGGGGGAAAGCACCTGCCCTGTCCACCACAGGTGAGCCCTTGGCGGATGCGCTAGGATCGCACCGCCCAAGGTCAGCAGTGTGGTGTGGCGCGCGCGGGTGCGGTGTGTGACTGCTGGGGATGTGTGTTACCCAGGTGTGGAGCCGTGCTGTCGGGCGGGGTGCTGGGTGGGAGCGTAGCTCTGGTGTGCCCTGCTGGTGGTGTGCACTCAGGGTGTATGTTGTGTTGTTTTTCCTGTGGGGTTGTGTGGGAGAGTACATGCCGTGCGCCTGTTTGTGTGGCGCGCGGGGGGGCGTTGTGTGTCTGTGAGTGTGTGCAGCCGGGGGAGCTTATGTCGGTGGGGGTGGCGGGCAGTGTGTGCGGTGTGTCATTCGCACGGGCTTTGGGCATGTGGGGGCGCTTTGGGCTGGCGAGCGAGGGCTGGGTTTGTTTCGCTGTGTGGACGCGGCAGGTGGTTAATAGTCGTGTGCGTGCGCTCGGCTTGGTGCCGGGTCCCGTGGAGCGCCTGTTGCTGTGTGATATGCTGGTTGGTGGGTCCCCTTTGCTGAGCCAAAGAAGAGACCCTCTGCGTCTAGTCTCCTCCCAGCCGCCCGGTGCACCCCCCGCGCCCCCAGCTAGTGGGACCCGAGTTTGTGTCAGGTGCTGAGAGTTGGCGGGGAGTCTCTGTGCATTGCAGCGAGAGCGGTCCCCGTCCTGCCCTCCAGGGCACCGGCCGGAGACCTAAGCCAGGGGGTTCCCCGAGGAGACTCGCTCCGTACGAGCGCGTCCCTAGAGCGCAGGGCGAGGGGAGGCGGGCGGCTGCAGCAGGCAGCGCAGGGCTCTCTCCGAGGCGCTGAGCAGGGTTAGGGGGACCAGATTGCCGTTATCCCCCCCGAGCTCCCGCCGGAGCCTCAGCAGCGCTGCCTGCCTGACACTTGCCCGCCACGGGGTCCCCCTTATCGCCGGCCACAGCCCCTGGAGCGCTGCCTGTGTGACACCCCCCCCAGTGCTGCAGGGTCCCCGCGTGTCCGGCTCTTCTCCGTGTGTGTGTGTGTGTGGGGGGGGGGTAATTGCAGCAAACTGGCCATGGGGGGGGGGGGCATTGCTTTAAAGGCATATGGAAGGGGGGGGGTGTTAAGAACCGGCATAGCGAATATTTCCACATCAGGAAGTGGCTGCACTAGCCTAGGGGGCCGGAGGCTTAATCTGCTCACGAGCGAGGAGCCTATGGCGTCCCTGGTGTACGTTGAAAAGTCCCCACGTGGTTTTCACTCCTGTATAAAAGTTTCAGTAGAAAGTGGCACAATGTCGTGATTTTTCGGGGGGGGGGGGGTGAGCAGGCGGAGACCAGCGGCAGATAAGTGAGGAGCGAGCCGCTTCCCCCCAGCCCCAGCAAGCCTTTCCCCCACCCCCCGCAGGCTGCGGCTCGGAGCCGGACCGACAGGCGCGTTAAAAGCCATCCAGCCCCCGGGCCAGGCAGAGCGCGAGCGCACGCGGAGCCGGAGCGTAACCCCGCTGCGGGGGAGCCGCGCGGACCATGAAGACGCGGGAGAGGCGGCCGGACAGGCGAGCAGAGGCGCTGCTCTGAGCCCGTGGATTTGCTCGGCTCTCGTTTTGTTCCCCGGGGGCCCGAGGGAAGCGCAGCCTGGCAGGACGCTAGAGCCGAGCCGGGACCGACAGCAGGGCGGGAAGGGGTTGCATGTGTGGATCTGGTTTCCCACTCCCGTGAGCTGGCTGCAGGGGAGCTGCCCAGCGAGAGGACCGAGCGGAGCCGCCCTGCACCCAGCGCCCGTGGCGTGGCTTTGCCGGGCGGGGTGCGGGGCACCAGCCTGGTTTCCTTCCCGCCGGGTATCAGTTGGATTGCACGTAACCCGGCCGGGTCCCTCTCCCCGCTCAGCCCCGATGACGCCAGACTGAGAGCTCGCCCCCGGCTCGGCGGGACCTGGAGAACTGAGAGCCTCCGCCAAGGGACAGGCAGCCGCGCGGCTCGGCTCGCCCTGGGGATGTCCGCTGGGGAGTGAGCCGGCCGCAGGACTTGCTCCGCCTGCCCTGTGCTTGGAGCTCCGTCTGCTCCCCCGCCCCACGGGGGCGGCTGCTGTCCCCTACAGCCAGCCTCCCTCCTCCTCGGCCGGTGCCCCCTGCAACCTGCCTGCTGCTTCTACCCCTAACCGGGCTCCCCCGGCACCTCCTGTCCCCAGCGGGGCTCCCCCGGCACCTCCTGTCCCCAGCCTGCTGACCCCTAACCGGGCTCCCCCGGCACCTCCTGTCCCCAGCGGGGCTCCCCTGGCCCCTCCTGTCCCCAGCCTGCTCCGCCCAGACCGGGCTCTCCCTGCATCCCCTCTCCTCAGCCTGCTGCCCCTACTTTAGACCTTCGTGCCCCGCCTCTACGCTCCGCTGCCCCCCAATTTGGCTCTCGCCCCCCTAGTGGCGCTGCTACCCTTCCTCCCCCCCGCTTGGCTGCCCCCGCCCCCCTGCCCCGGGCGCTGCTGCCGGGGAGCGACCTGAGCGGAGCTGCCGGCGGCCGGGACTGAGCTGGGCTCCCTGCAGCGGATCGGGACGGCCCCCAGCTCTGCCCCCCGCGACAGCGCCCGCTGCCCGCCATGGACGGGGCGGCTTGGAGCGGGGTCCTGGCCGCGTTGGTGGCTTGCTGGTTGGCGGTGGGCGCCGGGAGTTCCCCGACGCCGCCACCCCCCGCGGGGGGCGCCCCCCAGGACACCTGCACGTCCTGCGGCTTCCGGCGGCCCGAGGAGCCGGGCAAGGTGGACGGGGATTTCCTGGAGGCGGTGAAGCGGCACATCCTGAGCCGGCTGCAGCTGCGGGACCGGCCCAACATCACCCACGCCGTGCCCAAGGCGGCCATGGTCACGGCGCTGCGCAAGCTGCACGCCGGCAGGGTGCGGGAGGACGGCCGGGTGGAGATCCCCAGCCTGGACGGGCAGGCGAGCGGCGGTCCCCCGCTGCACGAGCAAGTGTCCGAGATCATCAGCTTCGCCGAGACAGGTGGGCACCGCGTTCCCCCGACCCCTCCGCCTCACCCACCCGGCTGTCGGTCCGTCCCAGGCAAGACGTGCCCCCGAGTTACCCCCTTCCACCCCGTCCCCCAGCCATCCATCTCAGCCAACCCCCTGCATTACCCCTTTCCACCCGTCTGCCCTGTGCCAGCCACCCTGTCCCTCCGGCCATCCATCTCAGCCAACCCCCTGCATTACTCCCTTCCACCCGTCTATCCTGTGCCAGCCACCCCGTCCCCCAGCCATCCATCTCAGCCAACCCCTTGCATTACCCCTTACAGCCATCCACCCTGTGCCAGCCACCCCATCCCCCTGGCCATCCGTCTCAGCCACCCCGTCCCCCCAGCCATCCGTCCCAGCCACGCTGCCACATTACCCCCTTCCACCCATCCTCCCTGTGCCAGCCACCACGTCCCCTCAGCCATCCGACCCAGCCACTCCTCTGTGTTACCCCTTCCACCAATCTGCCCTGTGCCAGCTACCCCATCCCCCTGGCCATCTGTCCCAGCCCCTATGTGTCACCCCCTTCCACCTGTCCACCCTGTGCCAGCCACCTCATCCCACCCCCCGCAACCACTCCTCTGCATCACCTCCTTCCATTCGTCCGCCCCGTGCCGGCCACACAGTCCCACCCCCGGCCATCCATCCCAGCCACCTTTCTGCATCACCCCCTTCCATCCGTCCGCCCCATGCCAACCGCCCCATCCCACCCCCGGACATCTGTCCCAGCCACCCCGTCCCCCCAGCCATCCGTCCCAGCCCCTCTGCATCACTGCCTTCCAACTGTCCACCCTGTGCCAGCCACCCCGTCCCCCTGGCCATCTGTCCCAGCCACCTCTCCATGTCACCCCCTTCCATTCACTCTCCCCGTCCCAGCCACCCCTCCATGTCAACCCCCTTCCATCCGTCCACCTTGTCCCAGTCACCCCATCCCACCCCCTTTCCATTCATCTTCCCCATGCCATGAAGTCACCCCTCTGCCTCACCCCCTTCCAGACATCTTCTCCATCCCAGCCACCCCTGTGTCACCCCTTCCATCCATTCACCCTATGTCACCCACCCGTCCGTCGGTCCATCCCCCAGCCATCCGTTTCAGCCCTACCACCATGTCAACCCCCTTCCATTTGTCCGCAACATGCCAACCACCCCTTTGCATCAACCATCCATCCATCGGTCCACCCAGCCACCCCATCCCCCTGGCCATCCATCTCAGCCACCCCTCAGTGTCACCCCCTTCTGGCCATCCACCCCATGCCAGCCACCACTCCGCGTCAACTACCTGTCCAACCATCCATCCATCCATCTATCGATCCATCCCAGCCACCCCTCTGCTTCACCCATCTGTCCGTCCACCCCAGGCTAGCCACCCCTCTGCATCACCCACCCACCTGTCCATACATCCCAGCCACCCCTATGTGTCATCCACCTGTTTGTCCGTCCCACCTACCCACCTATCCCTCCAACCATCTCACGCCAGCCACCCCTCTGCGTCACCCACCCATCTGTCCATCCACCACATGCCAGTCACCATTCCGTGTCACCTACCATCCGTCCCACCCAGCCACTCCTCTGCCTTATCCATCCATTCATCTATCCATCCCATGCCAGCCACCCCTTCCACTTCACTCACCCATCCAATCATCCATCCACCCTATCCCAGCCACCCTTCTGCTTCACCCACCCATCTGTCCACCCCATGCCAGCCACCCCTCCATGTCACCTACCCATCCATCCCACCCAACCACCCTTCTGCTTCACCCAGCCACCCATCCTTCTGTTTGTCCATCTATCCATTCCAGACACCCCTCTGCTTCACACACTTGTCCAATGATCCATCCACTCCATGCCAGTCACCCCTCCACTTCACCCAACCATCCGTCCATCCACCCCAGGCCAGCCATCCCTGCTTCACCCACCCATCTGTCCATCTGCACCCAGCCACTCCTCTGCCTCACTGATCTGTCCATCCACACCATGCCAGCCAGCCCTCTGCCTCACCCATCCATCTGTCCATCCATCCCAGTCACCCCTCCGCTTCACCCGTCCATCCACCTCAGGCCAGCCACTCCTTTATTTCACCCATCTGTCCATCCACCCCTCTGCTTCATCTATCCATCCCATGACAGCCACTCCTGTGCTTCACCCATCTGTCCATCTATCCACCCATCCAAGGCCAGCCACCCTAAGCTTTGGCCATCCATGCATCCTCTTCTCTGCTTCACCCATCCATTTGTCCATCCCATCCCATCCCTCCCTCAGTTTCACCCATCTGTCCATCCATCCATTTCCCTTATGCCAGACACTCCTCTGCTTCATCCATCCATCCTATGGCAGATAACTCTGGGCTTCACCCATCCATCCATTTGTCCATCCACCCCCTGCTTCCCACATCCATCCATGCATCCACCCCATGGCAGCCACCCATCTGCTTCACCCCCCCACACACACACCCCTGTCCGTCCATGCATGCATCCATCCATCCACACCTCTGCTTCACCCATCCCTCCATCCATCCCATGCCTGCCACCCCTCTTCTTCACCCATTCATTCATCCCATGACAGCCACCCCTCTGCTTCACCCATCAGTCCATCCATACATCTGTCTGTCCACCCATCCCTCTTCATCCATCTATCCGCCCACCCCATGCCATCCATTCCTCTGCTACATCATTCCACCCACCCACCTTATGCCATCCACCTGCCCCATGCCATCCACCCTCTGCTACACCACACCATCTGCCCATCCCATGCCATCCACCCATCTGTTACAATATTCCATCTGCCCGCCCCATGCTATCCACCTCTCCGCTACATCATCACATCCACCTGCCCCATGCCATCCACCCCTCTGCCACACCATTGCATCCACCCCTGCCAAGTTCTATTCCATCCATCTATCTATCCTCTTTTCCTCTACTCACATGCCATTCAACCCCCTCTGCTACCTCCATTTCCCCACCTCCTCTTTTACAACCATTCCTCTACTCATGCCATCCAACCCCCTCTGCTATACCCAGCCACCCATCCATCACCTCTGCCTGACTGACAGATTCATCCATCAACCCATCCGTTTCCACTTGTCCTTCAACAATCTCTGCAACCCTCACTTATCCACTCCATCCATCTCTCTATACCCTCTAATTCCTCTGCTACACCAACCATCCATTCACCACATCCACTTTACCCATCTAACCACCATATCATCCACCCCCTTTGCTATACTCATCCATCCACCCACAACCTCCAGCCCCACTGCTATATCCATTCGCCTCCTCCCTCCATATGTCCTCTGCTCGCTCCATCCATCCATCCACCACTCACATGCCTTACAGCCCTGTCTGTTCCATCATCCCGTCTCTGTATGTCCTTCAGCCTCCTCTGTTGCATCCTTCCAGTGTACCCATTGATCCACTGTACACATTCACTGCACACATCCATCTGCCTACCCAGAGGCGGCTCTATGTATTTTGCCGCCCCAAGCATGGCAGTCAGGCAGCCTTTGGTGGCACGCCCGCGGGAGGTCCGCTGGTAACGCGGATTCGGCGGCATGCCTGCAGGAGGTCCGCCGGTTCCACGCCTTCGGCGTACCCGCCGCCGAATTGCCGCCGAAGCCGTGGGACCGGCGGACCTCCCGCAGACATGCCGCCGAAGGCAGCCTGACTGCCACCCTCACGGCGACCGGCAGGCCGCCCCCCGCAGCTTGCCGCCCCAGGCACGCGCTTGGTGCGCTGGTGCCTGGAGCTGCCCCTGTGCCTACCCACCCCATCTATCCATACTTCACCTGCACTCATGTTCTCTATCTGCCAGCCACCTAGCGCATTCATCCATCCACACACTTTATTGATCTATCCACTCACTCTTTCAGTCCATCTTTCCACTTAATCTATCCATCTTCTACTATGTTCCACCTTTTATGTACTATGTTTGTCCATCTGCTCTGGCTGTCATCCATCCATCCATCCATCCACATGTGCACTGTATCCATCCACCCACCCACAATACCTGTCCATCAACCATATCAGTCCTATTCATCCAGCCATTGCACCTGTTCATCCATCTGATCCATTCGCTGTATCTGTCTATCTAACCTGCAGTATCCATCCATCCATCCATTCATCCACTAGATCTATGCCCTTTACATATCCATCTACACTGTCAATCTACCATAGGTACATGCCTGTCTTCCTGCTGTATCCCTCAATCCCTCCAACAATCTGCTGTATCACTAAATTTATTTCTATCTGTCTGGGGTATCTGATTACCCACCCAACTACAAAATCTATTAGTATGTGTACTGCCCATCCATCTACTGCATCTACCCAACTACATATCAAAAGCATATACATTTACAGTATCTGTTGTGTATAAATGAAATAGATACGTGCTTGTCTGTTTATATTCACATAAATATTTATAAGTCTATATATTACTTATGAATATGTATCTCTTAGGTGCTCTTATGCCATATGTATTGATGTAATGATACTATGCTGTTGATTTCCTTTCACTGTGATCACAGTTTATAGAAAAGTTGTGTGTTGACATGTAATAGGATTTTTTTAGCATTGATTTTTATTGCAGTTTATTTTTTTTACCATTTTCTTAAAAGTCTAATGCTATGACATCACTGCTGGGGTTGCAGTTCTATTCAGTACTCAATTGACAATCACTTATTTTTGCAACACCTTCCAAATCTGTTTTATATAAAACATATATAGACACAGCAAAAATGATAAGGTACCAGAAACCTTATATGCACTGCCTGGGCCTAACAGACCTATTTTGAAGGGATCTGGGGTGACACACTAGACTCTGACTATACAAAACCCTCGAAAGATGTATAGGTGGACAAAAAGAACAAAGGTCCCTGGGCAACCGAAAGGGATAAAAATCGGTGTTTGGCAATATACAGAAAGAAATCAGATTGTAACAGATTAGAAATACCTGTTAATCCAATAATTTTAAATAGCAATCAGGAGAATGTAATTAGAACATGTGGGTTAAAGGCATGCTAAAAAGTCTAGACTGGACATTTATCAACTAAAGCATAGCTGTGTGATGCTTGTAGCACATAATTCCAGCAGATACAAGTAGTTCTGGTCAGGAGCGGCGCCAGGGTTTTCGGCGCCCTAGGCGGGGGACCTTCCGCGCTCCTGGTCGTCAGCGGCAATTCTGCGGCGGAGGGGGGGGTGTCCTTTCAAGCTCCCAGTCTTCGGGGCACTTCGGCGGCAGGTCCTGGAGCGAGTGAAGGACCCGCTGCAGAATTGCCGCCGAAGACCCGGAGCGCGGAAGGACCCCCCCGTCGCCGAATTGCTGCCAAGGGCGGCAAAATGCCGCCCCCCCAAATCCTGGCGCCCTAGGTGACCACCTAGGTCGCCTAAATGGAAGCGCCGGCCCTGGTTCTGTTACCTTTCATGCAGTGAACTCTTTTGGTTGCAAATAATGTATTAAAGCTAGACATTGGGTGGAATATCAGTGATGGTTTCACTCATTTAATTCTGACATTAAGAAATACATTAAGACCAGAAGGATATTACAATGACCACGGCTGCTTTATTTGACCTCTTTTTAGAATTTATGGGGGGGGGGGGGGAGGCAGAGATCAAAATCTGATGGCCCTGCTACTTCAGAAGAGTAGATCTAGATTAGTTTAACCCTTTGTACAAGTGGACATGCTTTTGAGAACACTTTCCCTGGTGTTTTGGATGCTATCTGTTAAGTAAGATTAGCATATGGGAAAATTTGTAACAAAATCCTTCATTAGTCACTGAAGCTTCACTGGTTGCTAAAAAGCCTTTCCTGTAAAAACCAAAAGGTATTTGAAAGCTGAACCTTTTCCTAAACTAGTTAGTAGATATTAAGGTACAAATGCTGTACTTTTCAGGGTACTCTGGTACCCTGCTTGAATCTCTCTGGCTCTAAAGAATTTGTGTTGCTTTCTGCAGATCTGACATATTCAGCTATAGCCAGGTTAGATTTTTGCTCTGGGAAGTCATTTTTTAATGTATTTCTCGTACAAATTCTGGACCTTTAATTCAGTGCATTATTCCTGGCTAATAAATTCTCCCAGCAGTTTTGATCAGTTATGTTCTAGCATTGTTTCTGAATCCAGAATTGCTCAAATAGTACATTTTGTTCTTGACTTAATGTTGCTGATCTCTCCTTCTCTTGCAGATGATCTGGCCTCATCTAGAGTCCGCCTCTATTTCTTCATCTCAAATGAAGGGAACCAGAACTTGTTTGTCGTTCAAGCCAGCCTGTGGCTTTACTTGAAGCTGCTTCCATATGTCTTAGAGAAAGGCAGCAGGCGAAAAGTAAGAGTCAAAGTCTATTTCCAAGACCTGGACGCTAGCAACAAGTGGAATGTGGTTGAAAAGAAAGTTGATCTCAAAAGAAGTGGTTGGCACACTTTTCCCATGACAGAGGCGATCCAGGCTCTGTTTGAGAAAGGAGAAAGGAGACTGAACCTGGATGTTCAATGTGAGGGCTGTGAAGAGTATTCAGTGCTGCCAATTTATGTGGACCCCGGGGAGGAATCCCACCGGCCTTTTTTAGTGGTGCAAGCCCGATTAGCTGATAACAAACACAGGATCCGGAAAAGAGGCCTGGAGTGTGATGGCAGGACCAATCTATGTTGCAGGCAACAGTTTTACATTGACTTTAGACTCATTGGGTGGAATGACTGGATCATAGCGCCATCAGGTTACTATGGGAATTACTGTGAAGGGAGCTGCCCAGCCTACCTGGCTGGAGTCCCAGGATCAGCTTCCTCTTTTCACACTGCGGTAGTGAATCAGTACCGCATGCGAGGGCTGAACCCAGGCACCGTGAACTCCTGTTGCATTCCAACCAAACTTAGCACCATGTCAATGCTGTACTTTGATGATGAATACAACATTGTGAAAAGGGACGTTCCCAATATGATTGTGGAAGAATGTGGTTGTGCTTGATTTAAGGTGTGTTTCCGGGGGGAGAAAGAGAACATTCTCATTCTAGATGGTATTGGAGGAAGTTTCACTGTGTATCCAGGCATCGGTGTTAAGTCACTGTGGGAAAGTCTGGCAAAAAAAAAAAAGTTTTACATCGGTGTCAGGACAGTGGCAATTTGTGGATCTTGGACATTTAAATATTCTACCACTTATAAACTAATGCTATGAAATACTTTACACACACACACACACACACACACACACACACACACACACACACACACACACACACACACACACACACACACACGATACAAGTAACAGGAAGTCAATCACCAGTGACAACATAACTAAAATGCCTGCCAGTACAAGTGAATGGCTAAGCAGCTGTTTCCCCACCTGCCTGGGAAGTCAGACTGAAATGAGCTCTATGTGCTCATACAAAAGAACACAAAAAAGAGAGAACATAATATATTCTTGCACGCAGGTGTCAAAATCACCAAACTTAAAAATGACCATCACCTCTTAGGTCCAAAGGGAAGCCGCAGTCCACCTGCCTATGCAGGTTTTAAAAATCTCCTAATATAAACACCACACATATCCTTATCTTCCAACAGCACTTCCAGTAAGTGGTAACATGAGAGAGAGAGGGAGAGATACACATAAGCAGCTACTGTAATTCTGAGACTGTTTCTGTATTCTTCTAAATCACGTTTGGTTGGCATTATTTGATGCTTTAACTGACTGCTAGAAATCCATGGACGGCTGTGTCTGTTGTGCCATTGAAAAGGGGCTTTTCTGTCATATCTGGATTGTGCTGACCATTAGCATCTCACTGTTCTAAGAACAAAAAAAGAACAAAAAATCAAAGTTGCAATCTGTGTGTTTCAGCAGGAGACTCCGGAAGGACATGTAATGTGGGAGAAAAACAAACAAACAAAAACAAATGCTACCACAACTAAACCAATGAACCCTAAAAGGAATTACAGTAACATGGTGGAGACATTCTGAAAAATGCTGTGCATTTAATAACAGGTGAAGAACATTTTAACAAGTCTTGGAAAGGAGGAGAGTGCTTTCAATTTCTTTACCAGGAAGTGTCAAGGATGGCCATAAAGATCAGAAAATAAAAATACAGCATAGCACTTGCAAACTGCTTGAATGCACATATTATAGCACTTGCAGATTTCAATGCCTTGAAAAGTGGTACTTGATAGTGCACTTATCTTTGCTCACTATCTAGGTAAACAGGTGCCGCATGAGCTATGCAATTTAAAGTGTTGACCCATACTAGACAAAACTGGACTTATGATATGACTTTTTTATATTTTTTTATACTTGAAATTAAATCTTTTGCTTCTTTTTTAAAGCGAATGATTGCTTTTAATGTTTGCACTGATTTAGTTGCATGATTAGTCAAAAAAACCTGCCATTTGAAAAAAAAATGTTATTTTTATAGCAGCAAAAATGAATACATTTAAATGTATTATACATAAATTTTGGAACCAAAGAGGCCAACATATTAGTTATAATTTTTATGAGATGGCAAAGCCATCATATATCATGTAGTTGTACTGAGCAATCCCTCACAAGGCCTACCGATTCTTTCAGGGTACAAAATGGATTCTGTTTGTTCTATTCAATGTCTTTTCTATACCGTACGCACATGGAACGTATAGTGAAAAACAACTGTTGTAGAATACATTACAATATGTACATCCTTTAAATCCATTTTTTATGTTTATTTAATAAAGTTCCTTTTAGGTTCTGTTCCATAGTAATTTAAAACCAAACAAGTTTCACTTAGATTTGCTGTTGAAGTATTTTGCATTTGTGTACAGATTAAGTAAATAAAAAGATTGAAAACTGGATGAGGTTTTATGCATGTCCCCTCCTGGGGAGCTTGGTTACATATAATTTACAACTCCGGATTAAGGGTGAGGAGGGTGGGTAAGATGGAGCATGAGACTAGTAGAAGGGTTGCCAATTTTGGTTGGACGTATTCCTGGAGGTTTCCTCACATGACATAATCTTTAATTAAAGATTAACCTTTAATTAGTGGAGACTCCAGGACAATGTTGGAGGTTTAGCAACCCTAGACTGTATTAACATTGCTCACCGCAGCAAAGTCTGGTGTCAGGCCCCAATCCTGGCCTGAAAATCATATATTATGCTTTTCCAGCTTTACAGGCAGGGCCGGTGCTACCATTTAGGCAAACTAGGCGGTTGCCTAGGGCGCCAAGATTTGGGGGTGCCAAAAAGTGGTGCCCCCAATTTTTTTTTACAGTATTCCTACGCCCCCTCCCCAAGCGTGCGGTCGCCGCTCCACTTCTCCCGCCTCCCAGGCTTGCAGCGCCAATCAACTGTTTGGCGCCGCAAGCCTGGGAGGGGAGGAGAATTAGAGCGGGGGTGGTGTGCTCGGGGAGGAGGCAGAGCAGAGGTGAGCTGGGGTGGGGAGCTGCCGCACGGCTCCCCGGGGGGGGGAGGTGCCACGGGGGGGCGCCTCAGGGTGGAGGGGGGGCGAGGCGCTGCCACAGTGCTGGGTTGGGGGCGCAAGGTGGAAGTTTCACCTAGGGCGTGAAACTTCCTTGCACCGGCCCTGTTTACAGGCACCTGAACAGTTGTCAGAGAAGTATTTTCAGTTCATGTGTTTAATTGAATGCTGTGAAATCTGTCTTCAAGCACCACTTAAGGGATGCTCAAAAGTCAGTTGTTAAGCAAGCAGGTTCTATAATTAAGGCATACAAAAATGAGTTGGGCCCAGATCCTCAAAGCTATTTAGGCATCTAAATTGAAATCAGTGGGAGTTAAGCACCTCTGTACCTTTGAGGATCTGGGCCTAGGTCACTTTTGAAAATAAGATTTGGGCTACCAAGTCATGTAAGCACTTTAACATTTTACCCAATGTCTTTCTTTTGCTCTTAGGTGTGGAATGAGTTATTGGTCTTCGCACAAAGCTGGGGCCTAATAAATCATGAGATCTAATCCTGGCTCTGACAATGACCCAGCCCAGGGATCATTTAGACCCACATTTTCAAAAGTGGGCTCTGATTTTGAGTGCCAATTTGAGACACTATGGGCTTAGTTTTCAGAGGTGCTGGAGTTGTAGGGGCTCAGCGCCTCTCAACAGCAGGCCCCAGGTGTCTCAAGTTGAACACCCAGAAAAAGAGGCACCCAGAATGAGAGGCCACTTTTGGAAATGTTGGTTGTCATCTTTTTGCTTCAGGTTGCCCTCGCTATAACATGGGAATAGCACTTATCTGCAGGTATTGCAAAGGTTGCAGGTCACAGCAGGTGTTGTGAAGATTAGTTAATGTTTGCAAAAGTGCACAGTGGGCCAGATCCAAAGCCCATTGAAATCAATGGGAGCCTTTCACATTGACTTCAATGGGCTTTGGCTTAGGCCCTGTAAATGCTAAGTATTATTATTCAGTCCTGCTGGTGCAGTGAGGTTCTGGAGCTGGAAATCCATGCTCCTTCATCATTTAAAATATTCTAACAGAAGTAAAAACTAAGTTCCCTACATGGAACTCCCACTGGTGTTAATGAGCATTCTGTGAAAGGCATGTCGCTATGTGGTGCATCAACAGAACACACGATGGATCAACTTTGCACACTGTGCATTTCCGCTGGTAATAGATAATTGCTCAGAAATCATCCAAGACTCACCTGCTTTTCTTGTGAGAGAGGAGAAGTCAGCAATGGAAATTAACAATGTATTTGCTGCATCGTCTGTTCACACAGCAATAACATGAAGATGAAAATCAGTACAGACAGATCATGAAAAGCAAGGGTTAAACTTCATATACTTTGCCACAACTGGCTACAGATCTATAATATTAGTAAAAAAAAAAAATGCACAGTTGTTCCAAAGGGAGTAAGGTGCCCAACTCCCCTATGGTCCTTTGAAATGCCTAGCTTTATGCTTAATGAATTTATTATTCTTAATAATAACTTATATTTGGACAGTGACTTTCTGCTCAAAAGATTGTGAAGCACTTTACAAAATATTTCAAGATTCTTTCATAGAGCAAAAGATTTTTCTCTGAGAGCAGTTACTGCTCTCACTAATGTTGGTGTCAGCTTGGAGTAACTCCACTGATACACTCTAGTGCAAGTAAGCACAGATTCTCACTAGTCTCTCCTCTCTCTCTATATATATACATGTACTCTGTTCACCATTAAAATGCATCCACCTTTTGGATTGGAATCAGTAACTGCTTAACAGAGTATGACAACATTACACATCAGTTTAGAACTAAGAAGTGAAGGTTGAATATACAGGGGCAATTTACTTACATGCCTTGGTGTTTGGCCAGGAAATAGCACCCGCCTCTTGTGCAAAGTACCACAGGATCTTTAATTATCTTGAGTGGTCAGGATCTCTATTCAAACTATAGATTTCCCTGGTCTCTCACAATTGTAGCAACCACTTTTACATCAGTGTAACTCCATTGATTTCAGTGGAGTTATTCCTGAGTTGTGCCAGCATAGGTGAAAACAGAATTAGGCTCTATCATGGTCTTCCGGTGTAGCTTTTGGAATAACTTTTAGTAAACTGTTGTGTATGTCAGTAATTACCACAATTATATCAAATTACATAATTGGTGTGATTACTTGGACTCACATAACCTCTCTGTCTAACATGCCATATTTTAAAATCTTTGTGAAACATGAGCTGTAGCCTGGTTTTTTTCAGTATCAAATCTAAAGCCTGATCACATGCACAGAACTCCTGTTGTCTTCAATAGAAGGTCTGTGTGCAGAGGGCTTGCAGGCTCAGTCTTACTTATTTCTTATTTCACTCTGGTTTCGCCACTTCTATCCAGCAAGGACCTTCTTTGAATGTACCCAGTTGTAACTGGGCTTCCCTTTGCAAAGTGATGAGCTAAAGTTTTACGGTGTCAGGGCAAACGCAAGCAGCAGCAGTGGCTGAGAACTCTGTAGTGCCTCAAAATCCTGTGTTTTGTTGTCTATATTTCCTCCACCACTCAAAATTTAAAGGCAAAACATCGATCCGATTCATAGACTAAGGCTAAATCTTCACTGGAATTGGAGTTGTGATAGCAGCTCTGGTAAGCATAGCTGTGCTAGCTTTACTCTAGCTGGCACAGCTAAAAATAGCAGTAGGGATGCAGTGGCACGGGCCCCAGTGTGGACTGTACAATGGGAGTTAGGCACCTAAATACTTTTCATGGTCTGGGCCCTAGTGACTGGTGGTAGGAGTGTGTGCTTTGTAGTTGTAGGGTTGAATCCTGCAATGAGCTCAGTGGGGGTACAGGGGTCTACCCAGGCAGGATTAGGGCACTGCTGTTATTATGAAGTATTTGTATCATGGTAGTGCCAACAGGGTCCAACGGCGATCAGGGCCCCATTGTGCTAGGCACTGCACATACACATGGTAAGAGACCACCCCTGCCCTGAAATCTTTACAATCTAAATACATAAACACAGACGACAGGTAGAATGGGAAACTGGTGCACAGAGAGGCGATGTGACTTCCTTTGGCTCACACGGGCTAGCAGAAGATCTGGGACAACAGCCCAGAGCTTCAAAGTCTCAGTCCCGTTCCATGTGGCCTGGAGCATGCTGCGTCTCCCAATTAAGGGCTCACTCCTGCAAGGCGCTGAGCACCTCGCGGAAGTTCAGGTTGCTTCATACCTTGCAGAATCCAGCCCCAATTGAAACAATGTAATGTAAAAATACATCTATGACCCATGTACGCTTCATTATAAATACTTATAATACTGTAATGCCACAGTAAGACACACTGATGCAAAGCTTTTCTTAGCAACTGTTCGGTCCCCACTGCCTCTTACTGTAGGGCTTCCCTCTTTTTCCCAGCATGCCTTTTTGAGGGATAGGCTTTTTAAATCTGGCAGGATGAGGCAGCTGCAGCCCTAAAATGGCCATTTTGTAATTAGCTGCTGCTGGCTGCACATTCCTTGCTTCCTTCCAGCTGGTAAGTAGGCCTGGCCCCTGTTATGTTTGCCCCTAGGTTTTATTTTCTGGTTTTGAGGAGAATTGTCCAATACCATATTGCAGCAAAATGTGATATAAAGTGCTATGAAGGTGACTAATTCATTAGAGGGAAAAGAAGACACTGCAGAAGAGCAAACGTATACATATGTCTAAGAAAGGCAGCACCTTGTGTAGAACTTACATCAGTCAGATGGGTCCAATCCTGCATCCTGTGAGCATTTTTCCTAAGAAGAGAGTGCAGGTTTGAGCTCATTGCCTGTGAGTTTTGTTTCATTGGTATCCGTGGGCATGTGCTAATCCTGCCCCATTTCAGGGAGCGGTGTTTACGCTGAGCACGGAATCAGGGCAGTTAAGACTGGGTTCACTTAGTGCCAAGAAACTGATCGCCTCAGGGGCTCATTATATCCCAGCTCAGGTATGGGGGAAGGGGGAGTCTTGAGACTGGTGGGGCAACATGGGAGGAATGGTGGAAGGGACAGTGGCGCCTGAACTGCATAGCTCAACTAGTCATTCCCTCCAGGAGCAGTGACCCAGGAATCATAAGTGTTCCCTGCAGCCTAGAGGGTGGTTCTCACATCCCTGTGGTATGGAGGTAGAAATGGATTCTTGAACCCCTTATGCCATGAAGACCTCCTCAGCAGGCTCCCCCACCCCCCAGGTGCTCACTGCATACTGTAACCATGTTTTAGTCCTCCCCAGCTAATCTTTGGATTGGATTTTTTTCAGAGGTGCCGTGCACCCAGAGCTCCCACGACTCTGGTTGGGCGGGGCCATGGGCGCTCAGCATTTCTGTAAATCCAGGCCTGGGGATTCCAGTCTCATGTGAAGGCAAGCAAACTACTCTTATCACTTACTAATGGGAGTTATGTATGTGCATTTCAGGTCCATTGGAGTGAATCATCTCCAGTAATGGTATTTTGTAAAACCCTGTAATTTATGAGGTGGTTATTAATGACTCATGAGAATCTGTGTTTGTGTTTTAGATGGGTGTGGGTTTGTGTATTTTGCTTGATCTTCACTTCAGCTGTTCTAGATGGCGTGTTTGTGTATGTAAACACACACAGGTATATAAATTAGCTAATGTTTATAGAGACAGTACCTTGCAGAGTATATGGTATCAAAGGGGTAGCCGTGTTAGTCTGGATCTGTAAAAGCAGCAAATAGTCCTGTGGCACCTTATAGACTAACAGACGTATTGGAGCATGAGCTTTCATGGGATGCATCCGAAGAAGTGGGTATTCACCCATGAAAGCTCATGGTCCAATATGTCTGTTAGTCTATAAGGTGCCACAGGACTCTTTGCTGCTTTTGAAGAGTATATGGTTCTCTATAAGAACTAAGTATATTGTATTCTGTGGTAGCCATCATATGATCTTCTCGTCAGAGGCAATATTATACTAGGTTTTGCTCAAGGGGGCAGAGTTAAAGTTATCCACCTAACCCTTTCTTTAGCATTTCTTGACTCTTGCGTACTCCCCTGTAACACGATATATATATACATATATATAATGTGTACGTGTCCATAAAATAGCTAAAGAGAAGGCAATGGGATGAATTTTCAGGTGTGGCTGAGCTCTAGGCAGCTCAGCACCCAAAGAGGAAGGCAAAGCACTTTGCTTATCCCTCATTTTGAGATGAGTCAGGGTCTGGTTTAGTCTCTAGGGTAGGGTAGAGCAACTTCAAGGTTGTCCTATATTCTCTCTAGGTGCCTATGATCCCAAGAGGCTGTTGCAATGACTGAGAATATCCAGAATACAGTGGTGCTCTGGCCTCACCACCTCTTACCCAGTCCTGTTTCCTATGCCAGGGGATGCTGGTAAGGTTGCCACCTGGCTGGTTTTTAACTGTTCAGGCTGGATTTTATAGTGCTTTGCCAGTTGCAGGTGAAAATGTGCCATTTTTTTTCTTCCCTGCACCTACTTTCCCTCTGTAAGCTGCGCACACAAGCAGTGGCCACCATGCAGCAATCTTGTAATTATTGGTGTGTGCAGGTCATGTGGCTGGGAGGGGGATGTGACTGGCACGGCATGCAGGCATTTTACACCCATTTTGTACAATTGTACATGACTGCACAAGGTGCAGGACATTGGAGAACAAGACCTATAATGTTTTCGGGCAGTTTCAGAGGCTGCAGCTCCATTATCCTCAATTGAGTGGCACCCAGTTAAACCAGGTGTGAATTTATCCCATTGGCTTGAAGGCAAGAACCCTATTTTAAATCAGTCAGCATTAGGATTCCTTGTATTATGTTCCTTTATATCTACATCTCCAATGATAGCTGCTGTTGGTCTATTCTGTAATATCTTCATGGCATTGGGTATTATGAGTGATGCCATAATATCATTGTGAGCGGTTTGTTTACAAGACTATTAGGGTAGTTGTATCATTTCACTATAGCAACATGCTTGTCTCTTTCTATTTTTAACTCCTGTTTTGGGGTGCTTCTACCCATACTCCAGTCTTTAAAATTCTCATGGGGCTAGAAATTGGCATGAGAAGACTGGGTCCACAAATGCTTTATAAAATCAGAATCTGGCAATTAAATCCATTTGGTTATCTCTGAGTAGGAAAGAATGCACAAGAGTAGAATAAAAAATCTTTATTTTGCAGGCAATGGATAGTAATACGGACTAATCACTTCAGCAACACAAAGAAATGAAATGCAAATCCTAGAGTTGCCTGGTTTTTAAAAATGAGTTAAGAAAATTGGTTGAATATTTTTTCTAACTTTGGTGATATATGGAATTTTTGACAAAAAATGAAATATTCTCCCTTTGCCCCTCACAAAGGCAATCCCTCCACTTTTGTTTGTCATTAGCCAACTCTCGTTTGTTTTAGGGCCTGATACATCCAGCCACTGGCACCTTAAGGAACATCTTCCATAAATCCACAGATCTTCTAAGATACTTGTGCATCTTGGTGATCTACAGGAAAGAACGGGCATCTATTCAAAGGACCCATGGCTCAGCACTTCTGCCTAATCCCACTTCTGCAGGAGCTGGTGCCTTTGGTCCAGGGGTCTTCCATTCTGCAGAGAGAGAGAGAAAGAACGCAAGAACAGTAACCTGTGCTCTGGGAGTTTGGGGAAGGAAGTCCCCATCTGAACCCCTTCCCACCTGCAGACATGAACCCATGGAGGCCTTGTGGGGGGAGGGCTTTAGTCTATAAGCATTTTAGGCAGGAACCTTGTCTGATCAGTTGCTTTTGTCTGATCAGTTTAGCACCTAGAATGTGTTGATTGTTGTATAACAATAATAACAACAACGTAAAGTTCTCTTTCTGGTAGTACAAGGATGATTTGAACACAAGTGTGTTACTTGTACATTTTACGCTAGTGTGTACAGTGGCCATAGGTGCTCTGAGTAAATCTTGCCATGATTGACAGAAACAGCTTTAAAATCAAAGCAAAACAGATCATGAAGGTAGAAAGAGCTGATAAAGCCTCTAGTGTCAAGAGTCTACATGTTGAAACATTCTCTAATTATATATGTATCCAATCCAGTTAATACTACAGAGCTTGCAATTCCTCCCCCCCCCCCGCATAATTAGGGGTTATGAAAATATCTACACAGCAATACTATGGTTCCTAAATATAGCACCTTTCTTTCTGAAGTGCTTTACGCAGTTTAAGAGCCAGGGGCTAAATTCACAGCTGGTGTATGCTGGTGCAACTCTACTGATTTCAGTAGAATTGTGCCCATTTCACCGGTGATGAATCTGGATATAAGTAGTATGAGTCTTACCTTTCTTAAGGTTTTGAACTGCTGCTCATCACTGTAGGTTGGCAACAGCAAGCTCTTTGGCTCCTCTCCCTTCTCAGGTTATAGAAAGCTCTGCTTGGGCTGCATTTGCTGTTGGGTTTTTTTGTTTTGTTCTGGGGGTGAAGAGAAGGGAATGGTTGATGCTGTGAGTATCATCTTGGTTATGGTGGAAAAGCTTTATCAAATAGGAAGGTTCTGCAGGTTTCTAAGCATGGTCAGATTGTGGATTCATCTCTGCTGGAAGTTCATTCCACAGGCAGATCCTCACTTCAAAGTTTTTTCTTCTGCTGCTACTAATAGCTCATCTCAGTTGATTGGCCTCTTACAATTGGTATGCGTACTTCCACCTTTTCATGTTCTCTGTATGTATAATTATCTTCTGTCTGTGTGTTCCACTCTATGCATCTGAAGAAGTGAGCTGTAGCCCACGAAAGCTTATGCTGAAATAAATTTGTTAGTCTCTAAGTGCCACAAGTACTCCTGTTCTTTTTGAGGATACAGACTAACACGGCTGCTACTTTGTAACCTCTTGATTGAGAATGCTTTGTGCTTAGCTCTGGTCTGCTTTGTCCTGGGCTTTGTGATCTGCCTTTGTGTGTCTGCACATCTGGGCTTTGTGTCTCTCAGAGGAATGCAGTTGTCTTGGTGGTTCAGAGATGGAGATGGGGTTTCTAATGTTGCTGGGACCTAATTTATTTTGCCCATCAGGTCCCTTCACTCACTGAAGTGCAGTCACCACTGGGATGAAACAGCTGCACTGCAAAATAGCTTAGAACTAGAAGTAAGAGCCACTATACCCATTTGAAACCGCCGCCGAGTGGAATGTATTCACCCAAACGGGAATTTGGCCAAGACGCTGGGGTTAATAGGCTGTGCTGCTTGTAAAGTACTCTAGGAACTTCAATTACCAGAAGATAAGAAGGATGGTCCAGTGGTTAGGGCAGTAGCCTGAGACTTTGGAGACCTGGACTCAATTCCTTGTTTTGTCAAAGACTTCCTGTGGGACCATGGCTCAAGTCACATAGTTTCTCTGTGCCTCTTTGTACCATCTGTGAAATAGGAATAATGGTAACCTCCAGGGGCGGTGTTGAAGATAAATACATTACAGGTTGTGAGCCACTCAAATACTATGGTAATGGGGGGTGGGGGGGCGGGGGTTGTATAAGTACCTAAATTAGATAGAAGCGGTTTAATGTTTCGTCCAAAAGATGGCAACTCTAGTAGCACAGTGCCCTCTAATAACACCAGGCTGGTCTAACTCATGGTTCTGTATGTGTTTCGTGTGCCTGATCTGCAGCTTCTAACTAGGGGATCTAGGGCCAGATTTTTAAAGGTATTTAGATGCCTAACCTCCATGGAAATTGATGGAAATTCGGTGTCTAAATACCTTTAGAAACATGGCCCTTAGTCTCATGCTCTTGGCTCTGGAAGTCCTAGAAGCACAAGATGATGGTTGTTTTACACTGGGACATTAGTTCAATACTGATGCAGGGGACAGGCTGCCACCTATTGATAACCAACCTCACTTCCTGTAATAGCTTGGAGTTTCCCTAGAGATCTCTTATCCAAACACTAACAAGGCGGCTACTCGCTAGATTTAGAGATCTGAAAAGAACTACTGTATAGGGTGATAAACCATTACCAGGAAAAGGGGCTAATGATACTGAGTGACCCTACCCCAACTAGAAAAGAAAAATAATCTCTCCTCTTCCTATAAAATCTGATTGTTGATATTTCAGTGCAGGCATAACAGGGAATTAATGAATGAATTAATCAGCATTTGCCCACTAAGGTGAACTGAGGATAGAACATCAGTCCAGATATCCAGGCTTATCCCTGAATTTCCTGGATTTTATGAGTTTAAGCCTGACTCTGAACAGGTTTTAAGGGCATTTTCTTGGTGGATTAGCAGAGCCTGTGTTTAGACAATCCCATCCACTGTAGCTATGGGACTGTACAAAGCCCTAATTTTACTATTTGTATCTGTTTCTAAATCCTGTTATCCATTTCCCTCTGAATCAAAAAGCTTTTAAACTGGAATTAGAGTAGGGTACATAGCAGGAAGGGAGAGTACATTTCTGGAAAGACTCAACAGCGTTTCATAGACAATGCTGAAACTCTCTCTCTCTCTCTCAAATGTGTTCTGCAGTGCTGATGGATCATCATCTGTATTTCTCTTTCTCTGTTATTTTAACTAGGGGTATTTGGCTGAAACAGGAATGTGTACAACACTGCCCTGTGAGGAGAATGGACTTAAATGGCCCTCTAGGTCTTTTCCATCTCTGAGTTCTATGATTCTGAGTTCCTTGGGTCAGAATATGTCCTCTGCTTCTATGACTGAAGGGAATCTAGACCTGGCCTATCAGGTGGTGATTGATGAGTGCCATCTCTGTACCCGCATCTTCCGTTGAAGCTCAGCAATTTGCAATGAATGGTTTATCTAATGAATTTAAAATTTCCATTTGAGGGTCCTCATGTCGGGAGTGCCCATGGGCTCACCCGGTTAAGGCAACAGAATCCATTCAATGGGATGTACAAAACCAACATTTTGAATACTTGCAGCAAAACATTTGCTGATCAAATTGTAGGAAATTGTCAAATAAATACGACTAATGAAGAGGAATCGCAATCTGCCCATGAGCAGAAAAGGAGGTAGAAATCCTCAGGTAAATAATTTTGTGAATTATTTGCTCCGCTCTGTCTTCAAGGAATGTGGAGGGATACCCATTGCTTGGCAGGTCAAAACGCTAGTGACTGCAGTAGTGAACAAAAAATCTTCCACAGGTAGGGAAAGGAATTAGATGATTTGGCAGATTCCATATCTAGGTTCCATATCACAGACAGGGAGTTGTGCTCTATTTTTGTTGCTTTATGTGGTTCTCATTAGTGTGGTATCTGAGCACCACACAATCTATAATGTAATTATCCTCATAACACCCGTGTGAGGTAGAAAAGTGTGGATATCCCTGTTTTACAGAAGGGGAACTGAGGCTAAGTGACTTGCCCAAAGTCACACAGGGAGTCTGTGGCAGAGCAGGGAATTGTATCCAGATCTCCCAGTTCCCAGGCTAACACTCTAACCACTGGATCATCCTTCCTCTCTATAATATGATCTCAGATGAGGAATAATCATGAGCAGGTGCAGGAGCAGGTGAACTCTTAAGTAAGACAGATGCAGTTTTCATGCAAATATCCCTAGTCTTAAATCAAGAAATCCACTCACATCCCTGAAAACATACAATGCATTGTCTGAGCAGAATTATTTCAGAGGCTTTTCAGCACTGTTAGGCATTGGCAGCTCTTTAAGGGCTGAATCCTGCCTTCCTTAGTTATGTGGCTGACTCACCGGAGTAAACTTAGCAAGGTCTGATCTTTGAAGGAGGCTGGGACTTTTGCCATTGATTTCAATGGGAGTGGAAATGAGCCTGTATTACTATGCTTACAAAATTCAGCTCACTGGCCTCTGATAAATTTCCCCCTGAACACCTTCAGTGCAACCCACTGTGCTGTGCTGAAGGGAATTTTTGATCTTGAAAGATTAATAATTAAAACCCTTGTAATTTCTTTATCTGGGCAATGACCTTTAGGCAAATGTGATGTTTGAGGTTTTGTTTCTGAGTGAGACACGGGTGTGTGATGGGGATTTTACACCATCCAATTTTAAATGCTGCCAAGGTTTTGTGGGTATCTGGACATGAGGTCAGAAAATCCCACTCCATAGTCACGCTCAATTCTATTTCTCAGCAGAGTCCCATATAGTTAGTGTAAGCTGGAGCTTGAAAATCAACCAGGGGAAACCTCAAACTCAGCATTCTAAAAGCTTCCCTGTTTACTGCATCACTCTATTCATACAGGCCAAGATTTTAAAAAACGCAGCACAAGATAAGGACCCCAAGTGCATATTTAGCCACCTAAATAAGTGGGCTGATTTTCAAAAGTGCTGAGTACTTAGTAGCTCACGTTGACTTCAGTGGGAGCAGGATCAAGCCCTATGATAGAACGGACCTGTCCTTTCAAAGGTTTCCCATTTCTATTTTGACAAAATTGTACATACAGCCCCACACCTAAGGGTGGGGGCCTGTACCTATGGTGTGGTTGCTGAGCTCCCATGAGGGGTCTGACAGTGGAGGCCAGCTTTAAATTCTGGCTGAAGGTCTATAGAGTCACAGTGGGAGGGGGGCTGAATTTCTCTAGGAGCTATGCCTGTCACCACTGGTTCCTCTAGGTGGGTGGCTTGCACTGCTGTGGCTCTGTTCCTGAGGGACTTTCTGCTTCTAGTTCGTGATCCTTGGTCCACTGGCAAGTTAGTGAATCCAGCCCCTTGTCTTCAGTATTTGTAGGCTCACTTTGACACACTGATGCCAGCGTATAGCAGACGAAAGGTCGGTTTGTGGAAAATAGCTGAATCACTGAGGATTTTTCATGTGTATGTAAAAGAAGAAAAACTGGAGCTAGGACCTTGGAGCTAGTGTTTTGATATACCATTGTTAGCGCCAAGATATCATGGTGACCAGGTGCTTTATACATTTATAGATTAGATACCATAGGTAGATAATGCCACAAAATCTACTGTTCTGACAACAGATCCAGGCCTAACTTCAGCATTGGTGTAAATGAATGCAACTCTGTCATCTCCAACAGAGATAATTATGTCTGTTTACACTGGGTCTGAATTGGGCCCTACTAGTGTTTGCCAAGGGGTAGCAGAAAAAAAATCCACATAGTACTAGACAGTCCAAGAGATATTAGTCATCTTTATGGGTATGGGCATCTAACACAGAAGGATAGCTCATTGGTTAGGGCACTCACCTGGGATTTAGGAGACCTGGGTTCAGTTCCTGCTTTGCCACAGATTTCCTGTGTGACCTTGGTCAAGTCACTTAGTTTCTTTCTGCCTCAGTTCCCCATCTGTAAAATGAGTATAGTAGTACTCCCTAACCTGCACAGGTGTTTCTAAATACAGTTAAGATTGTACTTAAAGCTGTTCAGATACAATGGTTCTAGGGACCTAAGTTTTCTAGAAGAATAAATGGGTTGTATTATATATTATCATATATAATTTTCTCATTCACCCATTTAATCTGCCTTGAAGCCTTCAAATAAATAAATCACACAGTTGTTTACTGGTGCTTCTTTTCTCTCATTAGCCTAGACCAGATGTGCTGGGGCAAAGTATTTCCCCACATGAGACATGGAAAATGGCTCCTTTACTGTAAAAGTAGGTCTTCGAGAGAAGCCCATGTTAGTTTTACATTGGGCAAAAGCCTGTAGAGGCGGAGTAGCTGCCTTTGATAAAGTCCTCCTGCAGACTTCGATATATTTCTGCATAAAGCTCAAGTCTGAAACAGAGTGGAGGAAACCTGGTGGATACTGATGACAAACTCATAAAGAGCAAGTTTATTTGTAGACCATCTGAAAGAAATCAGGTATATCTATGCAATGCTGGTGCCAAGATGTCCCAGACAAAAAGGCCAGTGTTGTAGAGGGCAGTTAAATAACCTAGGGTGCGAAGTGGAGGTCTGGTGGACTCCCACCAGAACACAAGTGCGCAGGAGCTGTTCAAGCCATTAGACCACCCACTGCTTCAACAGTGTTACTTAGCTTCCCTGGACTCTGTAATTCCGTTTTGCTACATCACTCAGGATAACGTAGAAATATTACACCCATTCCGCATGAACTTGAAGCACTGGGGCTTGTGCAGAGGAAAAAAGACTATGCAGGGGCTAAAAGAGAGAGGGCCTGATTCTAATCCCATTTACACTTGTCTTCCACTGGTTCTGATTCCACTGGAATTACTCCTGTCTGTCACCGGTGTAATGAGAACCAAGCCTCATATAAGAGAAACTATATGCTTTGACTGTCTAAAAAGAGGGAAAGGGATTATCTTGATAGTGGATAATCTGATGGTAGTAGGAGTATGGTAAAGGCAGTGCAATTCACGATGATTATTTCCAATATAGTGAAAACCCAAAGTATCATGGAAAAGAAATACTCAGATGGGATGAAAGCTTTTGTCTGTAAAATTAGGGCAATATGTGTTTGAGCAGCCTCTCCCCATAGGCATGTTATTGCATAATTGGCTATTACTGTTTTGTTTTATACCTTCCTCTAAAGAATCTGCTACAGGCCACTGTTGAAGATAGGATTCCAAGCTAGAGGGTCTGTTGTTCTGATGGCATACGGCTGTTCTTATGTTTCTGAAGGAATGAGGAAAACTGGCATCAATTTGAGGTGTTCGGGGAAGACAGATTAGGGAGGATGGTTGCATGTGTAGTTCCAAGATAGCAGTCTGACATGTTACACTGCAAAAGCTGTCATCAGGTGGTAGAAATGGCTAAGAAACAGGACTTGGACACTGAGCATTTAACCCTTACTGTGCCTTAGTTTTTCCATCTCTAAAAGGGGAATAATCAGATGTACTTATCTCCCAAGGGTGTCGGCAGGTATAATTCATTCACTTGCTTTCAGATCTTTGGTTGAAGGAGCTACAGGAGAGCAAAATGAAGAAAGTTTGAAGTTATGAAGACTGCTTAAAGAAAAAACCCACACCCTCACACCAAACCTCGTTTAACTGATGAGAGAATTGACCGTGTTCCTGCTGGCAAACACCAGAGCCTGATAAAGCTCCTGAATTGGAGACTTACAGAAACCACAGCAATGATAAAGAAATCCGCTAATGTTTACTTAAGGCCCACACAGGGGGCTACAAATTGCACAAGAATGGAAAGTTACTCTCAAGCTCAATTTGGGGAGGGAATATTACATGTGCCCCTACAATATTCCCAGTAATGTTTAGCACTTAATAATTAACACTTGCCTAGTATCTTGATGGGAAGGATGGTCTTGTGTGGTCTAGCTTTCTAAAGATAGCTACAACACTCAACCCAAGGTTTAAGAACCTGAAGTGCCTTCCAAAATTTGAGAGGGACGAGGTGTGGAGCATGCTTTCAGAAGGACTGGGCCTGGGAGATCTCGGTTCAAGTACCTGCTCTTACATAGACTTCCTGCGTGATGATGGGCAAGACACTTAATTTCTGTGTGTCTTGGTTCTCCATCAGTAAAATGGGGATACTACTACAGTAGAACCTCAGAGTAGGGCTGTTGATTAATCTCAGTTAACTCACATGATTAACTCAAAAAAATTAATCATGATTAATCGCAGTGTTAAACAATAGAATACCAATTGAAATTTATTAGAATATCACCATTGGAAGGGATCTCAGGAGGTCATCTAGTCCAACCCTCTGCTCAAAGCAGGACCAATCCCCAGATAGATTTTTGCCCCAAATCGCGCCCTCAAGGATTGAATTTACAACCCTGGGTTTAGGAGGCCAATGCTCAAACCACAGAGATATTCCTCCTGCAAGAACCCAAGGTTCCTGGTTGCAGTTGACTGCCGTTATGAGCTCCAGGTAGTAGTCAGCCCTGAGCTTGCATCGCTCAGTCTGCTGAAGGATTTAGCAATGCTCAGAGCTAAACAGCAAGGATGGTGGCTTTCTACTTGCAGGATAGAGAGCGCACACACACTCTCCACCTACTCTCACACACAACAGGTCTGCTCTTTCAAGTGCTAAGTGCAGAACTGCATATGCTATATATATATATATATATATATATAAAGCATCTGCAATGATCTCAACTGCAATTATCATGATCAAGCATGCACATTGATTATTTGAACATACAACTGCCATAATTGTGAGTGTGCCTTTTTGCACACACAACTGCGCCAAAAATCGTGTGTGTAATGTACTATTCTGCCTCTGTGTGTGAATGATCTGTCTCTCTGTCAGGCCCTTCCCTCCTTCCCCTCTCCATCCTAAGGCTAGCCCCAGCCCAGTAGTCACTACGCAGCTGATAGAATGCCAGCAGTCTAGGAGTTAAGAACTCCCCTCTGCAGGGTTCTGTTTTTCACTTCAATATCGGCCACCCAGGTGAAGTGACAAGACTCTGAGCCCGGGGGTGAGGGGTCTGCAAACTGCCTTCTCACTGACAGGCCGCGGAGATGCGCTCAGGGCCAGGCCAGTGGCTACAGGCACCTCCAGTGCTCTGGGTTAGGCCGCTAGGCCCGTCTCCATGGCGACAGCTATTGTGCGGCACAAGGACCAAACCGTGCAGTCAATGGGCTCCGTTCACAGGGCTCAGTCCGGGATACCCCGGGCAAGGAGCAGCTTCTGGGCCTTGGAACAATTCGACCCCTCCCCACCCTGGCCCCTTGCTCTGTGGACCGGCCCCCAGTGTGCCCTGATTGCCCCGGCCCTAGTCCCTCGCTACGGGGACCAATCCCCCCCCGCCCTGGCCCCTTTCTCTGGGTACTGATTCCCCGCTGTGCCCTGATTGCCCTGGCCCCTCACTATGGGGACCGACCCCTCCCTGCCCCAGCCCCCTGCTCTGGGGACTGACCCCCGCTGTGCCCTGATTGGGCAGGCAGGCAGGCTCCGCGTCAGCTCCTCCCATCCTGGCTCTGCAGGCAGCAGGTGAGTCCTGGAAGAGGGGGGAGTCTGAGGGGGCAGGTGAAGAGCAAGCAACAGAGGGAGGCCGGACAGGACTGAGTGGGGAGTGGGGCCTCGGTGGATGGGCAGGATGGGGGCAGGGCAAGGGTGTTCGGTTTTCAGCAATGAGAAAGTTGGCAACCCTACACATAGTACAATGGGGCCTCAATATTGGTTCAGACTTCTGGGTGGTGTTGTAATACAAATAACAAATACCTTCCCTCCAAATATCAGAGGGGTAGCCGTGTTAGTCTGAATCTGTAAAAAGCAACAGAGGGTCCTGTGGCACCTTTAAGACTAACAGAAGTATTGGGAGCATAAGCTTTTGTGGGTAAGAACCTCACTTCTTCAGATGCAAGTAATGGAAATCTCCAGAGGCAGGTATCTCATACCTGCCTCTGGAGATTTCCATTACTTGCATCTGAAGAAGTGAGGTTCTTACCCACGAAAGCTTATGCTCCCAATACTTCTGTTTAGTCTTAAAGGTGCCACAGGACCCTCTGTTGCTTCCCTCCAAATGCCTTCCTTAGCTGTGTAGCTCCTAAGGTTAGCGGAGTGGGATTCTATCTGGCAGATTTCCTATGATGTGTAGGAGAAATCAGACGGGTGGTGTCTAGCGAGATTGCTTCAGATTCAGGAATTTACATATGCTTTTTTGCAAATCTGTACAATGTCACAGTCCTGGAGAGTGAAACTACTTTTTACTTTATTCCATCTTTTTCCCTTTTTACAAATAACCTGGTAATTCCATAGGGCAAAAATTGAATTAACAGAATATTAAGGTTGCACAATTAAATACACCTCTACCCCGATATAACGCGACCTGATATAACACGAATTCAGATATAACGCGGTAAAGCAGTGCTCCGGGGGGGCAGGGCTGCGCGCTCTGGTAGATCAAAGCAAGTTCGATATAATGCGGTTTCACCTATAACACGGTAAGATTTTTTGGCTCCCAAGGATAGCGTTATATCGGGGTAGAGGTGTACTCAAAAATTTAGCAGGTTGGGGGGATCAAATTACTAAAATGTTATCAATTTTTTTCTCAATTTCCTTTTTCTGAATTACAAAATTTTGTCAAACTTTGAAATTTGAAAAAATGTTGACCTAATCCCAATATTAGTCAATTAACAGTGCCAAAGGTGTGTTAAATGCTTTATTGACAAGCATAAAGACAAAGGGTGAAAATCCCGGCCCTATAGAAGTCAATTGCAAAACTCCCACTGGCTTCAGTGGAATCAGGTTTTCACCTATGCCCCCTTCCAAAGATCTTACAGTCTAAATAGTCAACATGCAGATGAAGTATGGGGAATGGGATGTAACCAAAGCAAAGTGATTTGAGTAGTAAAATCCAGCATGGAGTTTTAGTTACACAGTTTTTGTTTTGAGTTTGTATTGTATCATCTCTCACCTCTGGTGTATTTTGTCAACTCTTTTGAGAGCAGAGCTATGGTAGGGCTTATAGGTGCTTTTGAAGGAGTGTGTTTGAAGGAGGAGGTGGAGAAGAAGTAGCAGAATCAAGTCAGGGAAAGCGTTCAGAGTGGCGGTGGTAGTGATTATTTATTTGTATTAACAAAAGCAACAGAGGACTCAGCTGAGGTCAGGGCCCCTGCACATAGAATCATAGAAACGTAGGGTGAGAAGCGACCTCAAGAGGTCCTTTAGTTCAGCCGCCTACACAGAGAAAAAGCTTAAAATCTGACTAGATAAAGAGTGAGAGAAAGGAAGTCATATTAGCCCCATTTTCAAGATGGGGAACTGAGGCCCAGAGAAATGAAGTGACTTTCTCAAAATCACAGGGTTTATCATTGTGAGAAAGTTGCACCTGAAGGTGTGACTTAAAAAAATCAGTGCAAAAGACTGTGTGAACAGTCTTATTTCAGTTTAAATCAGATTTATTTCAGTTCTGCTAACATCAACTGGAAAAGAGTTTAAGCTACATCAAAATAAGCCTGGTTGGAACCAAAATAAGACCCCACACAGCCTCTTGCAGTAGTTTTAAAAACTGATTTAAGTTAACTCAGTGCAACTTTTGCATGTAAACAGAGGTATGAGTGAGAACTGGCTCCAGCTCTCCTGAGTCCCACTCCAGCATCTTAACCACAAGCCCTTCTTGTATAGTGGAAACATGGGAGTAAAGGCGGAGTCAACAGTGGGAGAAGAACACAGTATAGTATAACTATAGGAAGAGGTTGCCTTTTGGACCATTACAATAGAATATGCAGAACGTGTGGTCGAGGGCGAAACAACAATAGAGCGGCAGGCAGGAGCTAAAACTGAACCTTGAAACAAGGAGTTCAGCTTAATGTGATGCAGAGAGCTGGTACAGCATTATAGACTAGGCCTTGAAATTCTCATAGAGCTTGTGCTTTGGGAAAGCGAACTTTTAAAGTGGAAGCCAGGTCATGTGTCTGTCTCATCTCCATCGGTCTCATCCACTTCATTCAGGTTATATAAATGATATCGTCACATACCTCCACAGAGTGTGTACTCGGTGATGTGCATGACACAAATTCAGGGCACTGCAAGTGTTTTCACTCCTAGAATAAATCTCTGCCCATAACAGGACAATTTCCACCTCTCCACCTTCCCATTCCTGGCCTCTAGTGGTTGGGCCCTGCCTTGAAAAGGCTGAGCAAAGAACCCTTTTAGCTCCATTTGTGTTTTTCCTTGATCAGCTTTTTAGCGCTTCCATCCCCAGACCCAGAACCCACTAGTATAAAGGGGGGGAGCCCTTCATTCTGTGCTGGAAGACAGGAATGCTGATTTTACCAGTTGTTGCCTCAGTTTTCAGGAGATGGAGAGTCCATTTCCCCTCCTTTAGCAGCTGCTCCACTGCTGGGAACGTTTGAAAAACCTAAACCGGCAGGGGGAAATAAATTGTGCTGTAAAGGTTTAATCAGACACAAACTCTGCATCCCTGAAAATGTTGTCCATTCTAAGCGGTACAGTAATGGTCCCAGACAGTGCAGCCTACAACGGTGTCAGTGGTATATTTTTCATGAGGAGTCAGTCCCTGCTGGATTGAAGGAAATATGAGTTAAGGGCTGGAAAGCAAAACTGGTTTTGCTTGCTGGCCAGCATAGATGAGAATAAAAAGGCACAGCTGTACTGTTCCCGCAGATAAATATCCATCTTTGTCTTGTGCTTAATTTAACTTTTATCCTCAGTTCTGGGGAGCTTGGAAGGGGGAAAGACCAATGCTCCCTTTTAGCAGTACTGTGTTCATTGGGAGCCATCACTCTAACTTCGGTGAGTTAATTCTCACATAGCATGGTCTTTACTGCCTTCCTGCTCTGGTGAATACTGATGTTTATTTTTTTCTCTGTCAATATTTATCACCTGGATGAATACATCTTGATATTCACATCAGCAAATGTCAGTATCTTATTATGACCATTCTATGTGAGAGTGGGTTGCAGAGAGAATGTGACTCATTGAAGATTGCACAGTGAGTCATTTAACCAACTGGGACTAGAACCCAGGAACCTGACTCCCAGTCCTCTACTCTCACTAAGGCGGCTTAAATTTAAATCTAACGGAATGATCAGGTTAGCCCCCATGTTCACAGGACTGGGCCTGTCACAAAGACTTCAAGAAGGAATAAACATCGTCTGGCTTACCAGCTGGGTTTACTAGCTACAATGTCCCAATGAAAGATTTAACTTGGTGGCAGACTTATTGCTAAACCATGAGTTTGACTGCTGGGAGATACCTAAGTCTCAAAATACAAATAGACAGAAGGTTTTATGTCACAGGTTAAGTAACCACATTTGCGTGTAGTCTGAGATAAGCGGAACAAGCCCATAGTGAACATTTTACAGTGCTTTTCTTCTCTACCTCTGAAAGAGACTGCAACATGAATCATCCTCTAGTGCTCATGTTAGTAAGTGCAACTACACCAAACTAATTAACTGATTTAATTGGAGAAAGACAAATAGCCTTAACACACTAGCTCTTCTGTATAACAGCAAGGGGAAGCATACGTGTGTCCAGAGTCTTTTCAGACCCTAAATGTCATCAACGGTATGTGGTGTTGTTGTAGCCATGCCGGTCCCAGGATATTAGAGAGACAAGGTGGATGAGGTAAAAGACACTGGATTTATGGCTTATTACAACAATCTGTAACCCACTAACCCCCATTTTTCACCTATGACAACAGGGGTATTAACGGGCCACTTCATGTTGAATGGTCCTTTGGAATATGTAGCATAAGTAATTAGCAAACTATCCGATATTGTATTTTGCTCTCACACTTAGGGCTTGTCTTCACTATTGGGGAGATTGACGCTGCTGCTGCAATCAATGCAGCAGGTGTTGATTTAGCGGATCTAGTGAAGACCCACTAAATTGACGGCAGAGCGCTCTCCGGTCGACTCCGGTACTCCAGCTCCCCGAGAAGAGTAAGGTAAGTTGACCGGAAAGCATCTCCCATCGATGCAGTGCAGTGAAGACACTGGGGTAAGTCAACCTAAGCTACGTCAACTATGTCGAGTAGCGTAACTTAGGTTGACTTACCCCGACAGTGAAGACAAGCCCTCAGAGTACCTTTCCCAGACCTGAAGATGAGCTCTGTGTAGCTTTAAAACTTGTCTCTCTCCCAAACAGAAGTTGGTCCAATTAAAGATATTACCTCACCCACTTTGTCATTTAGGGTGGCATTCACAGAACACTCCAAAGAGTTTGGATAAAGAGTGTTCAAGGAGCAGAAAGCAACCAGGGTTGTGAGGTTCAATCCTTGAGGGGGCCACTTAGGGATCTGGGGCAAAATCAGTACTTGGTCCTGCTAGTGAAGGGGGCTGGACTCAATGACCTTTCAAGGTCCCTTCCAGTTCTAGGAGATGGGATATCTCCATTAATTAATTAATTAACTATAATAAAATAAACCAAAAAAGTACTTTTTATAAATTTTCTCCAATTGGACACTTTTCTAAGGGCTTGTCTATACTTACCGCGCTGGTTCGGCGGCAGGCAATCGAACTTCTGGGTTCGATTTATCGCGTCTTGTCTGGACGCGATAAATCGAACCCAGAAGTGCTCGCTGTCGACTCCGGTAATCCTGCTCGGCGCGAGGAGTACGCGGAGTCGACGGGGGAGCCTGCCTGCCACGTCTGGACCGCGGTAAGTTCGAACTAAGGTACGTCGACTTCAGCTACGTTATTCACGTAGCTGAAGTTGCGTACCTTAGTTCGAATAGGGGGGCTAGTGTAGACCAGGCCTAAGGAATTTCAAAGAGCTCCCCCCCAAGTCTGGTCAGTGGAGAATAGTAAGGGAGTGGGGAGCTCTGTGAGCTGCACTTTAACTGTAAAAGAGCTCGCGAGCCACGGTTTGGTCACGCCTGGTGTAGATGCTTCTTAGAGCGATGGGAAGGGGTTCATCCATAATTGTAGGAACTCCACCTCCCCAAGTAGCTGGGTTGACAGAAGCATTATTCTGTTGACCCAGCTGCATCGACACTGCAGGTTAGGTTGGCATAGTTACGGTGCTCTGGGATGCGGATTTTTCACACCCCTGAGCACCATAGCTATGTTGACCTAACTTTTAAGTGTAGACTAGGCCTTAATATAGTTGGAATTTTCAAAGATTACTAGAGGATTTAGATGCCCAACTCCCATGAAAATGATGGACGTTATATGCCTAAATTCTTAGTGGCTTTAAAAATCTCAGCCTATGTGTTTGTACGGTGCCTAGTGCAATGGAAGCTCAATCTTGATTGGAGTCTTAGGTGCTGCTGTTTTATAAAGAATGTTGGGGGAGAAATTCAAAGCTCTTGCCTATCTCGCTTGATATGTTTTCCATGGCATGAACAATGGCCCTATCTGATAGGGGGTTGGTTAAAAAGTCCTCCTGGATATATTGAGACATAGGTATTCTGTTTTTGTCCCTTGTCCAGTGTTATTCCTGCTTAGATAGAATGGTAGCAGCAAAATTATCTTTGTTATGTCTCTGCTACAGCTCTGCTTGGGTCTGGGTTTCCGACTGTCAGTATTTCCAAATGCTGTTTTAAGGTTAAGCTCTGATTGTTATAGCATTCAAGGTGCAAAACGCAAAACAGTGGGGGCTTGCATGCCTGGTAAGATATTAACTGGAGAAGCCTTCAAGTGAAGGTGATCACAAGTTAGTACGATACATGAGAAAGAACTGCACTGAAAATGTTGAAAAATCAGCACTTTTAAAAAATGGAACACCTGCAAACTGTTTCTGGCCAGCACAGATGAGGGAAAAAAAGGAAGGAAAAAATCACCAATCAAACTAAATTAGATAGGTGCAGAATTCAAAGGAATTTTCACAAGGAGCAAGATTAGATGGTATGTTTTTTCCTAATTCTCAGGGGGCACCTCCATCATGTGGCTTTTGATTCAGTACTGAACATAGAGGTGCTATTGAGAAGAACAAAAACATTATTGGTTTCTTTATATATGTCTCTAGGCCAGGGGTGGCCAACCTGAGCCTGAGAAGGAGCCAGAATTTACTAATGTACATTGCCAAAGAGCCACAGTAATATGTCAGTAGCCCCCCATCAGCTCCTCCACCCTGCTCCCAGCGTCTCCTGCAGCCCCGCCGGTCAGCACCTCCCCCTCCCTCCCCGCACCTCTCGATCAGCTGTTTTGTGGCGTGCAGGAGGCTTTGGGAGGGAGGGGGGAGGAGCGAGGGCACTGCAGGCTCAAGGGAGGGGGCAGGAAGGGGTGGAGTGAGGGCAGAGCCTGTGGCAGAGCCAGGGGTTGAGCAGTGAGCACCCCCCGGCACATTGGAAAGTTGGCGCCTGTAGCTCCAGCCCCGGAGTCGGTGCCTATACGAGGAGCTGCATATTAACTTCTGAAGAGCCGCATGTGGCTCCAGAGCCACAGGTTGGCCACCCCTGCTCTAGACACTGGCAAATATTGTAACAAATGTATGGCTGCCTAGGGCTCCGTTGCTGTCATTGTGCTACACACCATAGCAGCTCAGAACATTCATGATCACAGCAGGGATAGAACTCAGATCCTCAGGTTTCAAAACTCTGCTATTTGAGTTTTAAGTGTATGAGGTTTATGATGCACATTGGAGCTGTTCTGATTCCATACAGAGCCAGGGTTTTGTTCAGTACACCTCACCATATTCTTCAGTAAACAGGTGTTGGCCATGATAGAACTTATTTCAAGCATAGCCTCAATCAGTCTATTGCTGGGTGAAGGTCCTACTGTGGGATCTGTAAGGCTCTCTGTGCTAGGTCAGATGTAATTGTATAGGCCTGGGAAAGGCTTGCAGTTTGCTTTTTCCTTTCACTGGCTGTCCCAGCCATTGGTTTTCTCCATTTTGTGTTTAGTGCAGTTCATGTATTGCATTTCTTCTGATGTGGCTCAGCTCAGTGACTGTCTGTCCACCTTCTCAGCCATTGCCAAGAGATTCTCTGCTGTAGCTTGCTCTCTTGCTAGCCCCCTGCTCATTGTTGTTATATATGGTTAAGAGTAATCGGAGTGCATGGTACCATATTCGCAAGCAAGAAGATATAGGGTGAAACCCTGGCCTCACTGAAGTCAGTGGCAAACCTCCCATCAGCTTCAATGGGGCCAAGATTTCGCCCATGATCCTTGTCCCAAGTTGTTCAGAACCTAAACATAATGAGAACATCAGAGAACAATGTCACAGGGAGATCCTAATGCACGGGGCTAAGGTCTAGCGATCTGTAGCTGTTCTATTTGTTGAATTCCAGATCATGGCACTGAGGCTTTTAAACATTATATTAAATGGTATAATTGGACTTCCTTTAGGAAAGTCAGGCCCTGGGAGAGAGCAGAACAGAGCAGGAGTGGAAAGCTAGCCAAGCAAAGTGGGTTCTGAGGTGGGATTGGAAGGAAGGAGTCGGGCTACCCCTGGCTGCTTAGAAAAAGGAGGCTGCTCCCCATGTAGAGAGTAACATGGGAAAAGTGGAGTTGTGTGGTGCGGGAGAAGTAGGGATCTGCAAAGAAGGAGAAGTAGGCAGAGTGGAGTAGTAAAGAGATCTAGGTGAAACAGAGCTGTGCACAGGCTTGCGGGTGAGAACACGGGGCCTGATATTCCGCTGCCTTGTGTTGTCATTTACTCCTGTGCAAAGTCTGTGTAAATCATTAGCACCCTTCTGATATGGCAACACTTTGCCCTCACTTTGCACAGGTGTAAATACAACACAAAGTACAGGGCAGCGGAGAGTCAGGCTTAAGTACTATTAGCCCCATTTTACAGAGGTAAATTGAGGCACAGAGAGCGTGTGGCTTGCTCGAGATCAATGCAGAAAGTCTGTGGTAGAGATGGCGGTAAAACTCAGATCTCCTGAGTCCCAGTCCAGGCCTTAACCATGAGATGTTACTCTCTAGACTATCAAGCCATTAGGAGACATTTCTGGATACTCAACTGCCATTTTAGTTTGGTTTATGTCACACTATTCTTTCTGGTTCTAGTCCTTCAGTGATCTCAATTCTTGTCTCTCCTTGATGTACCTTCTAGAACTGGCTCAGGGATAGATTTTTGCTTTTTTCCCTTTGCCTTCACACACACCAAAACGTGTTAACATTCCTAAGGGAATTGGAGATGGAGGCAACCTGGGGCCATTTGCAACCCCCCCCCCATGGTGTCCTCATGGCTTTTCCCTCATTCCTTGACCCTGCCCCTCCTTGGGATGGCAACAGGTTTCAGAGTTAAGGTAAGTTCACACCTATTGGAGCTATTGTTTCAGGCTATCCGCACATTCAGATAGGTGTCAGATACACTTGGGTTGCATTTTCAAGCCATTCTCTGCATCCATGAGGGCTAGAAGCATTTAAAAAAAAAGAAAACTGAGAGTCTGATGTGATATGACTCCAGGAGCTGGGGCCCTAGGCACAGGTTTATTATGGCTATGCATTAATCCAGGCATTGTTGAAGGTGGGAAGCCAGAGAAGTAGGAACAAAACAAAAGAAAACAAGCTAGTCTCCAGGTCAGTTTGGCTTTTTTCCTTTTCAAGTCTGAACTGGGCACATGGCTCCTGCCACATGTTGTCTAACCAGCTTGGTTTTACATGCTGTGGTCAGGAAATTAATCTAGAAACAAGATAAGGGAACATGATGCTATCCAAAGTAAATCACTGCCTTGTACATTGCTGCTCCCATTGCTTAGATCAGGGGTCAGCAACCTTTCAGAAGTGGTGTGCCGAGTCTTCATTTATTCACTTTAAGTTAAGGTTTTGCGTGCCAGTCATACATTAACGTTTTTAGAAGGTCTCTTTCTATAAGTCTATAATATATAACTAAACTATTGTTGTATGTAAAGTAAATAAGATTTTTAAAATGTTTAAGAAGCTTCATTTAAAATTAAATTAAAATGCAGAGCCCCCCAGACTGGTGGCCAGGACCCGTGCAGTATGAGTGCCACTGAAAATCAGCTCGCGTTCTGCCTTTGGCACGCGTGTCATAGGTTGCCTACCCCTGGCTTAGATAATGCAGGATAAGAAAATAGGCTGGCCTGAAGGCACGCATCTGATTATCTAGTTAAATTTCCAACCTTTGCAATTCGGCGACAATAACCATGTGGTTAGAATTACTCAGATATGCTGTAACAATCCTGCACTAGCTGGATTCCTGGGATTTGATTTCATCTCTAAATTACATTATTTTAAATTCTTTAATCTTCCTTTTCACACAAGCTACTCACCATTTTCTAAATAGAATAACACAGACCATAAGAAAACAGGAACTGCCAAACTAGCTGAAACCATTCAGTGCAACATCCTATCTCCAACAGTGCCCAGCACTAAACATCTCTGAGGAAAGTCCAAGAAATCTGATAATGGGCATAGAGAAGTTTATTTCCAACTCCAGACAGTTAGCAACTGGCCTATCCCCTGAAGAATGATGACTTCATAACCTTTGTGTTGTCCCAATAGTAATGGCATATCTGGAAATATTAGAAAACGAGTATTGTCATCAAGTGAATTGTAGTTACTGTACAGTCAATTTGTATCATAGTGCTGGTGAGAAACCAGGGAATGCCACTTCAGTAGGAGGAAGCAGCTAGCCTTTTTTTGTCCACATGTTCTGGACACCACCCAAAGTGTACATTGTCAGGCCCTGGCAGCTTCTTATCTTGGGGCTCTGTTGACATGAGCAAACAAGCCACTGTATTAACTCTCTTGTGCTTTATAATGTCATCAAATCCTCCTGATAAAAATACAGCTGCGTGACACATAGCTGGGTACATGTCATTAGATATGTGACACTGTTCAAAGGCTACCCGTTGCTGTGGTCATAATTGTGTAGTGCAGTACAGAAAACCTCAAGGCTCTTATGGTGAGTGGTCTGTTATGTGTGTTAGATAGCACCCAAAATGTGCTAGGTGCTATTCCTAAAGGAATACATGGTCTCTGAGCAGACGAGCTTGCAGTCTATTAAATCAAAATACAGCTGAAGGGTGGGGGAAAGGAAGTGGTTGGGGCAGTGATATGCATAAGCCTTGTTAGTTCCATTTATTTGTTTTGTCTCATGGCTTTAGTAATAATAGTGATTACAGTTGCACCCAGAGGCACCAACAGAATCAAGGCCCCACTGTTCTAGGTGCTATACAAAGACATGGTCCTGGCCCGGATCCTGCAAAGACTTAAGCATGTGTGTCATTTTACCAGTGTAAGTAGTCTTTGCAGGACTGGGGCCTGAGAATGCTATGGTTAAAGATGAGAAGTTGCATTTGTTATTGACTTAGTCTGTGTGCAGAGGTTCTATATGTGAACTCTTTGGCTCTACAAGCCTTCAGTTGTGTTATTTTTACATGCTTAATAGAGCCTCCAAAACCAAGCTGTGGACACCGCTTGTCTAAAGCCCATCCAGCATGCTCTGTTACTCCCTTTTCTTTAATTATATTCTCAACCCTTCTAACTAATAGAAACATCTGATGTTTGAGGTAGACCCACTTTGCCTGGGGGAGAGGTGTTTCTTTTAGACACACACAGTTTGATTTTCAGAGGTGATGAAGACCCACAGCTCAAAGTGGCTAATTCACAATGAATAATTAATTTGCTAAATTAATATTTTGCCTTTTATCTATTTGTGAATTGTCCAGGGGCAAATTGTGAAATTCTAGTGTTTGTCATTTAAAATTATTCACTAATTTCTTCAGTGAATAATTTCTTGATCTGTAAATCAATTGCCATAGGCAATCTTTGTGATAAGTTACATAACTATTGTAATCAACTAACCCACATAAATTTCAACATAAATTTCAAATTGTACATTTGTAATTTTTGCAGTTGGCAATTTATGTTGTATTAATTAATTGTGGTATCCAGTGAGGGAACAGAAACAATACCATGTGATTTATGTAACTAACCAACACTGCACATTAAAAACAATCTGGAATTCACTTTGGGCAAACATTTGTACATTCAAGCTCCGAACATAAGAATATTCACAAGGATGAAGCGTGAGTGCTCAGATATTCACAGAAAATGAATGAGAAGTCAGGAACATGATGAACCAGAAATTCACCTTCAAACTCAAACAAATATCCATAGAAACCTTTTTCTTCCCAGTTCACTCAGTTTCATTCAAAATGTCCTGAAAGCACTAGCTGAATCACAAGTGTGTTGTACTAGGAATGGGCCACGCATGTCTCATTTGTTAATTGGAATTCTAGAGAATCACAGCATCTCACGGTAGGATATCAGATTATAATTAAATGGAGAAAGAGGAGGGAACCAAGAAGAATTCATAAAATCAGAAGGCTTACAGGGAGAGGAGAAGGCATAGAAATGAGCAAAATTAGGTAATATGTGGCTGAACATTGTCTAGTGCGGGACAAACACTTCTCCACATGAACATCTAGTGGGGAGGAACTGGTCAGTGTGGTACGAGAAGGTGTATCTTGGGGAAATGTGATGAAATAGAGAGAAATTCAAGCTGACTATCAGGGAAAGCTTGTCAATTGTGGAATCAGTCTAAGACTCAGGAATAGCCTCGCAGGAGAAGTGGGATGTTGAAGCCAAGCTAGAAACACACTAGGAAATGTGCTGCAGTGAAAAATCATGCAAAGAAGTATGGAGCAGGTGACCCAATGGGTGTTTTCCATACCTGAGTTCTAGAAGGCTCTGAAATCCTCATGCCTCACAATTTCTCAAATGTTTCAGGCACAGCCTTAACTCCCCTCCCCCACAACATCTCCTAGGTACAGAGTGAACTCATCTGTATAATACCAGATCAGGCAATGTGCAACACTGTGTATATATAACAATGCTGGAATATGTGCAATCCATAGCTGCTGCTGATATCAAGGTCTCTGGGAAGAATGAGCAGCTGTCTGCTGTTATACATTATGCTGATACTACAAGAACCATGAATTATCTTTGGTTTGTTCAGGACACATAATTAAACACAGAGGTACATCAGTGACACTGTCCAGTTGCTTCAGTCTAAAAATTTGACCTTACTTGAACTTGTTAAAATCTGATGAGGAAGCTCATCTGGATTCTAATTTTCTGCTTAGAGAGGTAGGGGGAGAACAAAACAAAACAAAAAACCCATCACCCGAACTATTACTCAGAACCACCTCCCCCCACTTACTTGCCAAGAGACTTAAAAGAACCCACAACAATTTATACAGACCACATTTAAATGTTTTTTGCTACACCACTGAATAGCCAGCAGAGGGAGTATAAGTTAATTAAGAACCGCTCTCTCAGCAGCTAGGTATCCTCAGTGATGTTGGTGCACAAACAAGGAAGTAAACAAAAAAGGGTGTTGATTTTAAGCTCCAGAAATTTTAGCACCAGTCCTATAGGGAAGAACCAGAACCAGAGTAAAAACTTCCTGAAAGTGAAATCAACATAACTGTGACAGAGTCTCTTGAGGGAAGTTGGAGAAGTCCCTTCTCTGCAGGCATATAAACCAGATAGGGCAACATACCAGAAAATATAACAACTTTTTCTGGTGAGGTTACTTTACAGTGTTGTCAACTCCCATTATATTAATTATTAGTCTCACAACATTTTGGTTTTTTCCCCGCAAAGGGTCAGCTCCTGACATGATGTTATTACATGAGAATCTCAGCTTTCATTTAAAAAAAGTAAGTTTCTAGCTCTCATAGTTGTGGAGAGAAGCTTGAAAATGTGACCAGAGTTCACCTAGAGGCTCGTATACCAGAAAGCAAAGAAGAAGATCCCACTATTAATTATTTTTGAAGTATGATGATTTAAAGCCAATCTCATGATTTTTTAGTGCCTGACTTATGATAGTTGATTGCTCTGGGTTAGCAAAGCTGTGACTATTCAAAATCATAGTCAAAGACACTAGATCTCTGCTAGGAGAGTCCAGAGAAGTTTGGTTTATCTCTACATCTTTCAGATTCCCCCCCTACAAAGTGTGTGTGTGTGTCAGACACTGCTGAAACTGTATTTTCAATCTCCAGCTTCCATTCATATTGCAGTTTAGGTAGCTGTATACTGCCTATGTGCTATAAACTCCCTCTATATTTTCAGTTGCATACAGTTTTCTTCTCTTCCTCTGTAAACTCTCATTTAGTCCTGCTGTGCACTGTTAAATAGTGTTTGCATTCCAACCCAGAGGTAGTTGCATCTCAGTTATGAATAGAACTGAGCGAATAATTGATTTGTTTTTTCAGTTAGGTGGCCAAGGTGGATGGGGGTGCAACAGTTCTGTTGGAACTGAAACTGATTTTTTCTTTTTTTCTCGCTGAAACAAAAACCTGAAAGATTTTGTTTGGGTCGAGCTAATCAACACTTTCTAAATGAAATTTCACTACAAAACATCACTTTGTAAATAAACCGTTCTGATTTTTTTGAAAAAAAAATTCCTAATTTTGTATTTGGCTGAAACTATTCGCCAAATTTCTTCCAAATTCATGAACAGTTTTGATTGTACTGAAACTGCATTTTTCAGTGAATTTACTATTTGCTGAAAAATTTCACCCAGCTGTAGTGATGAATAATGAGATTTATTAAAAACTGTATCACAAAGCAGCATGCATAACCGGGCTAAATTAAGGTTGTACAGGCAGCCTTAATTTTGGCATTTCCTAGCTTTTGAGTGCTTGGCTTTGCAACTTATGGTTTTTTGCATGTAATGGAAATGTAAGAGCCTTTGAAATGAAAAAACATGATGGAATTAGTAGAGATTATCAGCAATGGTTGTAGGCTTTTTTGTTTTTGTGTGTGTACTGTTCTTTGGGTGACTTGACATTCCTTTGTCAGAAGCTCTCACATGCTTTATAGAGATGATATTGGAGAATCACCCAGACATGTGTTAAACAGAGCTTCAGATTCTTAGATGCATTCTGGGTGTGCTGGTATAATATTCATAGCATTTATGAGTATCTACTTCTCCATCCTGTAAGTCAGGGCCCTTCACCTCGGCATGCTGACACGTCAGCACAAGCTATGGCTTCCTGCACTAAACTAGGTTCATTTGAATTAGGCATTGTTTGCAAATCATGCTATAGAAAGCTGGCATTGGGCACAGCGTATCGGGCAGCACAGGCTTAACTGGGTTGTACTGGAGCTGTTACTTTTTCTTGAGGAAATTAGAAATGGGCTCAGTCTGGAACACCAGTTCTGACTCTCCTGCTAGAGCTTCGGGGAAGGTTCCCATCCACATCTAAACATGATGACTCAGACCTCTGTCTGTCATGGACTGAGTCAGAATACCGAATCAGCACACTTCTCACTACTAGTGATGTTCAGATTGAGACTTGATTCGGGATCTGAAATTTGTGACTCAGGCCCATCTCTGGAAGCAATCAAATCATACTCTAGAGGAGCAGAACAAAGACTTGCAAAGGTCACCAAGTTTGCTCCTCATATAACCATCCAAACTTTGCTGACTTCCCTGGAAGTCTGTCCCTAGCAAGGTCACTGGACACTTCATGCTAATTCATAGAGAAGCTATTTTATGGTTTTAGCTCTTACAACTTGCATGATCACCTACCTCCCTTCCCTGAAACCATCTGCCACCTTTTGGTGCACGTGCTTGGGGAGGCCAGGTGTCCACTTTCAGCTGCAGCAGCCCTGCCACTACTACATTCTGCAGGCTGCTGTACTCTGCTTTGATTTGCACATTCTTTCAGGAGGAGTCAGCAAGCATCAGCCTTATGTTGCTCATTCTTAGGGTACATCTACACTGCGATAAAAGACCTGGGGCATGGCCACAGTGGGCCTGGGGCAGCTGACTCAGGCTTGCGGGGCTTGGGCTGAGGGGCTATAAAATTGCTTGGGGGGGAGCCTGGGCTCTTGGACCCTGCCCCCACGCAGGGTCTCAGAGCCTGGCTTCTAGCCTGGGCCCGAAAGTCTATCTGTTTATAGCCCTGCAGCCCAAGCCCCATGAGCCTCAGTTAGCTGGCCCAGGCCAGCCCTGGGTCGTTTATATACATAGCCTCAAGGAGCCCACGGTCAAGGCAAATACCTGAGGATCATCAATCATTGTGGAAATGGTCGTGGACCTGTGTTGGGAAACTGGTTTACAAATAGTGTTTAGTGCAGCAAGGGTCTCTTGCCAGCCTAGATCTCAGAAGCAAAGACCGTTGTCCAGCAGAGAGCAGGATGGGTCTGAAATTACTGAACTAGCCATCATTTGCAATAGGAATTGTAATGGTGTATCACCTACTAAATGAAGGGGTCAGACTTGGGGAAAGAAAGGTGGTGTTACTCTTACTCTAGTTCCAACTCCAAAATAAGCTCAGTCTACAGGAGTTGCAAAAATGAGCTGCAGCTCACAGTACATTAGTAAGGGAGTAGCTGTTTTGTGTAAGGCTGGAGACATGGCTACGGAGGTCAGAAGGGTCACCCTCCTTATTGGAAGGCCGGCCCCGGACTGCATAGATGGAGAATGAGCTGCAGGTTCTGGTTTCTGTGGTGGTCTTTAAATAAAAGTGTGTACTTGTTCAATACAAGTTCTCATTGCCTGGTTGTGTGCACTCTCTGACCTCACCTGAGGTCGGCTGTCTGGATTGAATATGCCTATGGGCTCTTCAAGCCTCCTTGGGTGTGGCTCCTTTTATATTGGGGGGGAAATAAATGGTGGTAGCTCCCAAACACCACCCAAATGCACTTGCCAATTGCGCAGATCTGCAAGCCTACCACTCCTTTCTACATGCGTAATGAAATTATCAGTGTTGACATTTAAATTTAATTACTACTGGGCATCTGACTTAACGTGTCTCTGACTTAAATGGGATAGATCACACCTCTAGGAACTATGGTTCCAGATTCTACAGACTCACTTAGGCATCTCTGCATTTGTGTACACTCCGTTCATGGTTTTTAGAATTTTTCCATAAACTCTTTAAAAAAAAAAAAAAGAAAGTTGAGATTCTGGAGACCAAAGTTAGTATCTTGAGAGAGGTGCTGGTTAAATGATTAGCCAAGTCCTGGCTAAGTGTCAGTGTTTCTAAGATCTCTGGTGAAGTTTATGCGGTCCTGCATAACAATGTGTTTTTCTTCGAGGCTCAGATTCAAACTCTTGTCAATAGCAATGCTGCAATCATGTGTCTGTCTGTTTCTTCTGATCAAACTTGCATTCATTTCATGACGAAACCAAATTTAGTTTGGGGGGATCATTAGGTCATTCAATCACAGCACAGAAATAAAGTTTCAGGTCCAATCGTATGGTGCAAATACTTGCCTCAAACATTTCCTGTGTGACCTGGGGCAAGTCACTTAAGGTCTGTCTACTACACAGCCTGTGGCCTGACAGAGTCAGGCTCATGGGACTTGTGCTACAGGGCTAAAAATAGCTGCGCAGACATTGTGTATTGGGCAAGCCACTATGTCTAAACACTAAACAGCTATTTTTAGGGCTGTAGTGTGAGGCCGAGTATGTCGACCTGAACTTGGAGGCTTGCTGCCACTGGCTGTGTAGACATACCTGTAGTCTTTCTTTGCCTCACTTCCACATACAGTAGAACGCCTTGTGAATGGAGGTTGTTTGTAACACTGAACAAAATGTTATGGTTGTTCTTTCAAAAGTTTACAACTGAACATTGACTTAATACAGCTTTGAAACTTTACTATGCAGAAGCAAATGCGGCTTTTAACTATCTTAATGTAAATGAAACAAGCACAGAAACGGTTTCCTTACTTTGGCAAATCTTTTTTTTTAAACTTTCCATTTATTTTTGTAGTAGTTTATGTTTAATACAGTACTGTACTGTATTTGCTTTGCTTTTTTTTTTTTGGTTTCTACTACTGCATGATTGCATACTTCCAGTTCCAAATGAGGTGTATGGTTGACTGGTCAGTTTGTAACTCTGGTGTTCGTAATTCTGAGGTTCTACTGTATATGGCAAGGGGATAATAATACTTCCTATCTCCCACCCTTTGTCTCTCTTGTTTCTTTAGATTGTAAGTTCTTCAAAGTAAGGACTGTCCCTTCCTCTCTGTATTTGTACAGCACAGAGCACCATAGGGTTCTGAACTCTGTTAGGAACTCAAGGCAATAATGCAAAAAATAAATAGTATTTGAATTGAAGGTAAAAGAGTTATTGTCAGCCTGTTGTATTTCTAGTGAGTTACTCATTCATTATTATTTCTGTTCCAGCAGCACACTTCAGTGAAGTTACACCTGGGATGAATTTGACCCATTTTCTCTGGTTTTCTTTGTGCTAGACAAAGAGAAGTGCTGAGGCCTTCCATCTGGTTAGCTGAGAATGAAGGCGAACTGCTACATTATGTGATTGTATGCTTCTTCCAAGGACAGTGAAAAGTCTGAGAAGAGTACTTTGTATTATTCCTTGTATTAACTTTTCCAGTACGAAGAATCCATCCTTTATTTCTTGGTGTGTTTAAAAATCCAGTGCAGTGTTTATGACAGTAGCTTTGACCATGGAGTACCTCTGATCTCTACAGACTGGAGTGCTAGAGAGGATTCAGCTCGGGACAAACTGGCTTAGTTGAGGGAAGAGGTCAGACAGGCTAGGGATAGAATTAAAAAATACAAGTTTCGCTGGGACAACTGGCGTCTGGAATTCTGCACTGATATGCTTTCTTTAGTCTTGGGAAAAGTTCAGAAAGCTTAACTTCTTTTGAGACAAACACCCTTTAGAAAAATAAGTTCAACCATGGGAAAATGCCTAGACATCATATTTTCAAAACAGAATGTTTCCATTTGCTTTCTTGCCTTCGCAGCATTTTAGTCAATCTCCGTCTGAAACTGTTACTGTGCTTTCTGAGCTGGCCACTGGGATTACTGATGTGTTATTGCATAATGCCTGTGTTTGTTCTTGGTATGTCACAGGATACACTCAGAGATTGAGTCCCTGTCCCAGATTGCTTACTTTCTAAATAATGGACTTGAGACAGGGAGGATATAATAGACACTAGGGTTGGGAAGGGCAAAGGAGGGATCCAGATCATGGGTTAAAGGCCAAGGAGGTGTCTAGGTTATGTCTACATGAGGGCTGGAAGGTTAATTCAACTCAAGGCAACATACCTACATAAGCATTGATCAAGCTAGCATGCTAAAAGTTGAAGTGTAAGCCACGGTGGTGTGAGTATTAGGAGGGGCTAGCTGCCTGGAGTATGATCCTGTCTGAGACCATAGGTATGTACTCAAGGCAGCTAGCCTCTCCCACTACTTGCACTGCCTTGGCTACACTTGTATTTTTAGCTTGCTAGCTCAATCAGAGCTAGTGTGGGTATGTCTCCGCTAGCTGGAATTCAGACCTCCCCCACACCATTGTAGACATACTCACTGAGTTTAGACACAGGTATATATGTAGATCTTGGATGGTGTCTGTGTTTGTGTAAATGCAGGGGGGCCAGATCCTCAGCTGGTGTGAATCAGTGTAGCTCAAATGAAGTGGGTAGAGCTACACCTATTTATACTATGTGAGGATCTGGCCCTCAATATTTGCTGGCGAAGGGATTTCTCGGGAGTGGTTTGTCTGAGGTGACGAGTGATGCTTGGTCACTAGATTTTAGAAGGGTGTTCCAAGAATAAGGGAAATCATGGGAGATGGCACAGAGATGTTTGCGAGATACAGAAATGAAGGGGGCACTGAGGCTGGTGTCAGTGACAGAGCAGAGTGATGGTGGGGGACTGGATTTGATACCAGCCTCTGCCTCAGATCACCTTTGTGACCTTGGGCAAATCCATTAACTGCTCTGTGCTTAAGTTTCCCCATTTGTAAAACTAGCTTGGCAATGCAATATTGGCTCCTGGGGGAACTTAAATAAAGCTGAAATAGGGTATTCAGAGCAAACCCATATAAAGCCTAAATCTTGGTAGACATTTGGGTTGGTGCTTTTTTAGTGCCTTGGGGAACCCTGCGTGGGGCCAAAGAGAACAGGAGATTGGGCCGTATGGCATTTTCACCATCCAGAGACTGAAATTCCAGAAGACCAGTTCTCACATTTATTCCAGTAAAAGACTCCCTGAGGAATTAAAGAAGTCTGTGAAAAATGTAACTACAAACAGTAGAATCTAGGGCTTTCCTCACAGGGAGGCTGTGAGACTTGATGTTTGAAAAGTGCTTTGAGATCCATAGATGGCAAATGCCATTTAAACCTGCCTGTCGGTCTGCACCTCTCTCTATAGCATCAGGGTACTTTAGAAATTGGCATATAATAAATGCATATGTTACATACAGGGAGAGATTTTCAGCTGAGACAAGTTTAGCATGGCTCCTACTGACTGGGCAATAGACAGGCTCCCACATGGGTCAGCTGGTACTGTTGCTGCCAAGAATCCACATAGGCTGCAGCTGATCAGATATCAATTGCAGAAATATGTTAAAATGCCCCTCAAAATCCGAGGCAAAAGACTGGGGGACGTTGCTAACTAAGTCTGTGCCAGTGTCTGGTTACTAGTTTGCAGACATAACAGTATAATCTTCTCTAACACAACACCACGTTCTTCTCTTGAGAAAACACTAAATGTTGTCTTTTCAAGCTTATCTGTTGCACTAAACAGTGATAAGGATGGGGACTTAGAGTGTGTGTGCGTGTGTGTCTTCAATCTAAAATGTTAATAGAAACATTCAGATCAGATTTTGAACTGCTGTGCCAAAGTTCTGGGAGTTTTTGGATCTGGGATGTTGGTTCACATTCGTCATTATTGGAAACATATGTATTTTCCCTTCTCTGTGTCTGTGTGCATCATTTAGCTAGTTACCAGTGGAAAGTTTCTCATTCACAATTTGTGCATGAAGCAAGATTTAATTAAGCTGGCAACCCAACTGTTTACAAGACAGTTGGGTGCTCCGATAGATGTAGGGGTAATCCTAGAGAAAAGTTTCACTTGCCCTGAAAACACATCTTTCATGCTAATTGCCTTACTGCCCGATTAGTATGCATTGTAGTTGGAGCCCCTGTCGGTGCCAGGATATTAGAGAGACAAGATGGGTGAGGTAATATCTTTTATTGGACCAACTTCTATTGGTGAGAGAGAGAAGCTTTCGAGCCACGCAGAGCTCTTCTTCGGGTTGGGGGAAGGTACTCCCAGCATCACAGCAAAGTGCAAGAGATTGTTTAGCATAAACAGGTAGCACATATTTTAAGGGACCATTCAAGGTAGAGTGGCCCTTTAACACCTCTGCAGCCATAAGACAAAAAGAGGGGCTTAGTGGATTACAGATTTTTATAATAATAAACCAAAATCCAGTGTCTCTGTTCGGTCCATGACTTTTAGTGTCGAGCAGAGTAACAAATTACAGGTTTGTCTTTTGAAAGTTTTGTGCAGGATTCCTTTGAGGTGCCCAACTTATTACACAGGAGGGCCACATAAACCTAAGCGCAACCTTGTGTGGGCCAAACAGATTCTGCATATATTAATAAGATTTTAAGTCACCCATATTGATTTATGTTTTAAGTTCACTTGTTTCTATGTACAATAGTGTGTATTTACACACTAGTGTAAACTAAAATGATGTAAACGTGATGACAAAATGCGAATGAATTGGCTGTTAATATATTGTGTTGAAGCAGGCTGTGGGTCTTATGAGATGCTGTGGTGGGCCATGTATGGCTCATAGGCTGTAGGTTGGGCACCCGTGCCTTTGAGGATGAGGGCTGATAGGTCAGATATAGAGTAACCACTTTGTGAACAGTGTTCACCCACAGGTGATATGGTGTTTTATCATTGTCCCATGTCAATTCATTCAAGAGTGTAGTGATTATTTGGTTTCACCCACATAGTTGTTGTTGTTGTTGGGGCATTTAGTGCACTGGATGAGGTACACAACATGTTGTGATAGGCATGGGTAGGATCCATGGATCAGCTCAGTCCCTGGAAAAATCATGGAGCAGGTCCTCAAGGAACCCATTTTGAAGCACTTGGAGGAGAGGAAGGTGATCAGTCAACATGGATTCACCAAGGGCAAGTCATGCCTGACCAACCTGATTGCCTTCTATGATGAGATAAGTGGTTCTGTGGATATTGGGAAAGCGGTGGACGTGATATATCTTGACTTTAGCAAAGCTTTTGATACGGTGTCCCACGGTATTCTTGCCAGCAAGTTAAAGAAGTATGGATTGGATGAATGGACTACAAGATGGATAGAAAGCTGGCTAGATTGTTGGGCTCAACAGGTAGTGATCCACGGCTTGATGTCTAGTTGGCAGCCGGTATCAAGCGGAGTGCCCCAGGGGTCGGTCCTGTTCAACATCTTTATTAATGATCTGGATGATGGGATGGATTGTACCCTCAGCAAGTTCACGGATGACTCTAAGCTGGGGGGAAAGGTAGATATGCTGGAGGGTAGGGATGGGGTCCAGAGTGACCTAGACAAATTGAAGGATTGGACCAAAAGAAATCTGATGAGGTTCAATAAGGACAAGTGCGGAGTCCTGCACTTAGGACGGAAGAATCCCATGCACTGCTACAGGCTGGGGACCGACTGGCTAAGCAGCAGTTCTGCAGAAAAGGACTTGGGGATTACAGTGGATGAGAAGCTGGATATGAATCAACAGTGTGCTCTTGTTACCAAGAAGGCTAATGGCATATTGGGCTGCATTAATAGGAGCATTGCCAGCAGATCAAGGGAAGTGATTATTCCCCTCTATTTGGCACTGGTAAGGCCACATCTGGAGTACTGCATCCAGTTTTGGTCCCCCCACTACAGAAAGGATATGGACAAATTGGAGAGAGTCCAGCAGAGGGCAACGAAAATTATTTGGGAGCTGGGGCACATGACTTATGAGAAGAGGCTGAGGGAACTGGGCTTATTTAGTCTGCGGAAGAGAAGAGTGAGGGGGATTTGAAAGCAGCCTTCAACTATCTGCAGGGGGGTTCCAAAGCGGATGGAGCTAGACTGTTCTCAGTGGTGGCAGATGACAGAACAAGGTGCAATGGTCTCAAGTTGCAGTATGGGAGGTCTAGGTTGGATATTAGGAAAAACTATTTCGCTGGCTTGGATGATTTAGTTGGGGTTGGTCCTGCTTTGAGCAGGGGGTTGGACTAGATGACCCCTGAGGTCTCTTCCAACCCTAATCTTCTATGATTCTGTGAAAGGTGTGTTGTGGGGAGTGTTGAACATTGTAGCCATGGAGATATGTCTGTAGGTTTTGCATCTGTTGTTATGACAAGATCTGGTGCCACTTTGAGTTGGTGTGTCCTGATCTGTGGGGAGCTTGCATCTGATGATGAGCTTGGAGAATCATAGAATATCAGGGTTGGAAGGGACCTCAGGAGGTCATCTAGTCCTGCAGAAGTTGGGGGTCATCTAGTCCTAGAGAAGTTGGAGGGTTGTTTGAAAGCCACAAGTGGGGGCTCAGGAAAGATTTCTGATAACTGCTCAATAGCCAGACAATCTGCCAGCACCAGACAGTAAGCTGTATGGACATCACTGTGTAATCTTCATGTTCTGAAATTAGCAACACTGCCTTAAACTATCATATCATTGCAATAGCAGGGGTCTAAGCATCGGATCAGAAATATGCTGTTTCCAGGAACAAGTCTAGATCCATGTTTTCAGAGTGATGTGTAGATGAAATGCTAGATCGTGAGTGAGCAGGATAACTGGATTCTATCTATTGGAATTGGTACCAGAGGATATAAAACTGGCAAGTGAAAAATAACCAGCTTCAGGGACTAGATAAAAAAACAACCCTCAATTAATGTATGATCATGCTGAAAAATTCAGAGGGAGACAGGAACAATGATGCCATTCCCAGAGCATATTGAACACAAAATAGGATCGTGCAAACTACTTTCTAAGAGCAGTAGCTGAATAAACAGTCATGAAAACAGACAAATCTCTCTTTGTGCAACTAAAGATTGTCAAATGATTTGTTGCAAATTCTAGCTTTTTTTTCCATTTGCAAATCCTTCATAATCCAACCCTGCTTTCTATTTGTAATGTATAAATATTTGCCAAAGAGCTTGTGAACAAATTCCCACCTAGGGATTGTTGGAGAGCTCTTGACTCTGACTAGCTGGTATTTGTTGTTCAGGGCATGTGACCGGTCACCTGCATCACAATGTATTTGTTGCTCCCTGACTGGGTGACTGAAACCTTATAAGCACTGAAAGTAGTGAAATAATACACTTTGTGATACGAATTATCAAATGAATAACTCGTTAAGGTTCATGAAACTTCGTTATTTGTGAACATTGTTCTGGGCAACTATCCAAGAACTTGTGAAGAGTTGTTAATCACTCCACTAATAATAGTGAACCAATCCTATTGCTTTTATTTGCACATCTTTTTTTGTATTATTTGACCAAATTCACATGGACAAGAACCTATGAGGTGGAAGCATGAGCTTGAGGTTCCGATACTGGACAGGACTCAGGAGATCTGGGTTCAATTTCTGGCTCTGATACAAGCTTCCTGTGCAGGAACGCCGCCAGCTTTTCTGCCGCCCTAGGCAGTGGAAGGTCCCTCCCCAAAATGCCACCCCCCACAGAGGCAGCGGAAGGTCCCACCGCCGAAATACCGCCACGGTCGCCGCCCCCCAAATTGTAGTGCCCTAGGCGACCGCCTAGGTCACCTAATGGGTTGCGCCAGCCCTGTTCCTGTGTGACCTGGGGCAAGTCAGTGAAGTCGGTCTATACTACAGACCTATATTGGCATAACTACATCGCTCAAATTCACATTGCTGAGCAACGTAGTTATACTGACCTAACCCTCCTCCTCCCCACCTCCTTGTAGACAGCACTTCTCTGCCGACATAGCTACTGCCTCTTGGGAAGGTGGATTAACTATACCGACGGGCGAGCTGTCTCCGGTTGTCTTAGAGTGTCTCCATTAAAGTGCTACAGCAGCGCAGCTGCATTGATGCAGTGTTTTAAGTGTAGACTTGCCCTTAGTCTTTCTGTGCCTCAGTTTCCCCATCTGTAAAATGAGGATAGTACTTCCCTACCTCACAGGGATATTGTGAGGTTAAAATCATTAATGTTTGTGACGCACGTTAGTGGTGGGGTCCATATGAGCAGGTAGGTGATATGGGGTAAAACAGAGACAGTATTGCTGATTGTTTGATTGAATCTTACATTGTGGTACGTCTCAATGTAGAAATTGGATGTGGATCTGTGGGAAGATAAATGCATGCCTTATGAGGCAGTGGGGTAGTCTAGGTGGTGAAAGTATATGGAGGGTCTTTTAATCTGTAGGCCACCATTGGTTTGAATTGGGGCCAGATTTGTAATTTCTCAGAGATTTTACCATCTGTTTGGCATTTGGTGATTTATATGAGAGGAGCTGGTGATCCCAGTACACTACTTATTGGAAACGTGTTCATGTCACAAAAATTGACACAGCAATTTGCATTAGCAGAAAACCTCGTACACCGTCTCTACACATTGGCGTAACTCCTTTGGCTTCAGCAGAGTTCCTCCTCATTGTAAATAAGATCTGTACTGATATAATAGCACTGTAATGGTGAAATATCTCTTGTTTTTTTTTGGAATATAACTGTATCTGGTCTGTGTTTCTTGTCTGCATTTTATCTTCCCTGTATTTATCAGTGTTCAGGAACTGCACTTTGCAGTTGTACGGCATCTTTCATCTGAGTGGCTCAAAGCTCTTTAAAAACTTTAAGGGCCAGAACCTCAGCTGGAGTAATGGCGCTACACTGACATCAGCTGAGGATCTTATCCTGCCTCAGCTCCCCTTTCATATGTAAAAAGTAACATCTCTATCTTACAGATGCAGAACAGAAAGCACAAAGAGGTTATGAGTGACTTTGTTAATATTAATATTGATTGTTTGTATTGCAGTAGCACCAAGGGGCCAGGAGCCCATTGTGCTAGGCCCCATATCAGTCTATAACAAAGAAATAATCCCTGCCTCAGAGTCAATAATCTTCACCCAAGTTTAGACTCCTTCCAAGCTCGCAGAGCAAATTGGTGTTAGCGATTGGCTGAACAAGAAGTAGGACTGAGTGGACTTGTAGGCTCTAAAGTTTTACATTGTTTTGTTATGGAGTGCAGTTATGTAACAAAAAATCTATATTTGTAAATTGCACTTTCACGATAAAGAGATTGCACTACAGTACTTGTATGAGGTTAATTTAAAAATACTATTTCTTTTGTTTGTCATTTTTACAGTGCAAATATTTATAATAAAAAATAATATACACTTTGATTTCAATTACAACACAGAATACGATATATATGAAAATGTAGAAAAACATCCAAAAATATTTAATAAATTTCATTTGGTATTCTATTCTTTAACAGTGCGATTAAAACTGCGATTAATCGTAATTAATTTTTTAATTATTTTTTTAAATTGTGATTAATTTTTTTGAGTTAATCGCATGAGTTAACTGCAATTAATCGACAGCCCTAGTCCAAGTATATGACATCTATTCAGTTACCTTTATCACCCAAACTTGTAATCTTCTCAAAGAATGAAATCAGATTTATTTGACAAGACCTGTTTTCCATAAAACTGTGCTAATGGGCATTAATTACATTCCTATTCTTTAATTCTTTGAGTCCTGTGTCAACCTTTCAATTATTTTGTCTGGGATTGATGTCAGGCTAACTGCCTTATAACCTGGGTAACTATCCTATTTGCTCTTTTTGAATATTGGCACAACATTAGTATTCTGTCAGTCTGGAATTTCTGTGGTATTCCAAGACTTATTGAAAATCAACATCAGTGGTCTAGCAGACTCTTTAAGGACTCTTGGATCCAGGCCTGCTGATTTAGAAATGTTTATCCTTAGTAGATGTTGATTAAATCCTCCTTGGTTACTAATAGACTGAAATACCTTGCCATCTTCATGTGATACAGGTCCATCCTCCTCCTCCTTTCCAAATACAGAACAGAAATATTTATTGAATACTTCTGCCTTTTCTCCATCATTATTTACAGTTCTACCATCCCCATCTAGTAATGGGCCTGTATCATTGCTAGTATTTTTTCTGTTCCTAATATACTTAAAAATGCCTTCTTACTGACCTTAGTCCTGCCAGCCATGGATTTTTCCCTGATGTCTGTAGCTATCCTTATCAATTTTCCACGCTTGGTCACTTCTAGTTTATATTGACTGCTAACTATTTCCCCTTTTTTCTAATTTTTATGTAGTGCTTTTTCATTTCTAATTGCAGCCATCATTTTCCCAGGATGGACTTTTAGCTAAAGGTGTCCTCTTTCTTGATTTTGGGATTGTGACTTTTCGGCTACAATCAATTCTTCTTAAAGAACTTCCAATTTTCATTCACATTTTTCTGTCTGAATGGGATGAAAAAATTAATTTCGCTTATAACTTTCTTCAGCTTTGGGAAGTTAGCCTTTGAAGCACTGAGTGTATCTATCTATCTATCTATCTATCTATCTATCTATCTATCTATCTATCTATCTATCTATCTATCTATCTATCTATCTATCTATCATATTAGTGGTTGGGACTGTCCTGTGTTTGCCCGTATTGAATCTAATTAGGTCATGATCCTAGGAAAGGTTTCTAGGAAACCACCAGCTTTCCGTCCAGTAATTAATTCCTCTTCATCCATCATCATGAGTCAAAAATAGCTACCTCATATTGGGTGCGGTAAATTTTGTGTTAGAAAATTATCATCTGTAATTTTTAGAAAATCTAACGATGTTTTACTACTGTCTGGATGAGACTTTCAGCATATGTCTCCCACACTGAAGTCCCCCATAACAACAAATTTTTTCTTTTCCACACATTACAGACATGTGCTTAAGGAGTAACTCATCCCAGGGGCAATGGATTCTTCCTAAAAGTGGGGGGAGAGGCCCCATCCCTGCCCCTCTTCTTCCCCCTGAAGCCACTCCCCAGCCAAGTCGGAGCCAGACTGGGGAGCCCGGGCTGCTCCACCTGCCTGGAGGGGGCCCAAGACCAGCCCCCAGCCCATGTCCCCTCCCCCTGGACTCCCTGCCCTGGGCAAGTGGAGGGTCTGCGGATCCCCACAGCTGCCTGGGCTCCCTGAGCAGCTCTTACCCAGGCTGGGCTTCCGGCTTGGCTTGGGGGACGGGGCTTTGGGGGGAAGAGGGGAGGGGCAGGGGGCTGGGCCATAGGGTGACCAGATGTGTCGATTTTATAGGGACAGTCCCAATATTTGGGGCTTTTTCTTATATAGATGTCTATTACCCCCCACGCCCTTGTCCTGATTTTTCACCCTTGCTCTCTGGTCACCTTACTGGACCCATGGCGAAACGTGGACGAGCCAGGCCTGTCCATTTTCAGAAGTGGGAGGGCCGTGGCCCCTTGCCTCCGCCCCCCCCCCCCCGTTCTGGTGCCCATGACTCAGCCTGTTCTTGAGTTTGCTGCAATGGTCTGTAATAGACCCCCACCAGTACCCCTCCTGAGCTTTAGTTAATTGCACATTGATCCATATGTAGTCAAGATCCTCTGGTTTTTAATGACCAATAACTAAAACAAGTGTCTTTTATAGAGTGCCACCTCCCAACCTCTATACCCACCCTATCCTTCCTGAACTGATTATAAATCGATATATCACATCCAATCATGAATCATCCTGCCAGATTTCAGTAATGCCAGTTGTATCTAATTTCTTCTCATCAGTGATAATTTTCAATTCCTCTTGGTTACGCAGACTCCTACCCTTGGTATATAAGATACTGACAAATTTATTTTCCTCACGTTCTTTGCCACATCACTTGAGTTTGTTGTGACATACTGAGTTTGAGTTTGCACTGAATTTGTCTTCTTACCACCTTCCACTTGTGTTGCTAGTTTAATGTCTTCCTGGCTAATCCACCTACTCTCCAAATGAGAAGATTAATTCCCCCTACTTGTGAGATGCAGGATGTCCTATTCATACAGACCCCTCTTTCACTGGAATGTGGCTCAGTGTTCCACAAAACCAAAACCTTCAGCTTCACACAAATCATGCAGCCAACTGTTAACCTCCAGTATTTTCTACTTTCTCTAGCTTGGACCAGAAGGATCTCTGAGGAGATCACTAGGACTTTCTTCTTCTTCAGCTCCCTTTCAAGATCCCTGAAGAGTTCTATAATTTGTGTAGTTCTACATGATGATGAGACTTTTCAGATGACTTCAAATTCTGCCCAACCTGGCCATAGCATCTCTTATTTTCACTCTGGGGAAACAGCACACCTTCCTGTTGTCCTTTGTTGAATTCCCTGTCTATGTGTCTTAATATGGAGTCACCAGTGATGATTGTGTGCCTTCTTAGGATGACTGAAGAAACTTTTTTGGTAGCTGCTTGCTCCATATCACAAGGAAGCCCTTCAAGTATGTCCCCTTCTAGCTTTCTGTTATGTTCCTCCAGAGGAAGGTTCCTTGATAACTGACTTGCCCTGTCTCTGATAACAATTTGATATTTCTAGCTGGGTTGAATACCTTCGGGTTCTCTTTTCCTTCTTGGTCACAAACTAGCAGTCTGCTTTTTTCAGTTTTTACTCTCTCCAGTTCATTTATTACTGATCCGTCCTCTTGTGGGGTATATGACAATGATTTCAGAATCTGGTTGTCCAAGAAGTTGTCTTCTTTTTTTATGATACAGTGTTGAAATTTGTGCTTCCAGATGACATGCATTTTCCTCCAGTATGGCCACCATCTTGCACTTCATGCATTGAAAATCTCTTCTGTCCTTTGGCAGAAAGGAAAACACAGTACTTCCAAGGCAAGTCACAGCAGTTGTTCCCTCATCGTTCATATATGCTATGTGGTGTAGAACCATACTTAAATAGAAGGAACCACACTCCCTCTCAAAACTCCCGTTAGCTGCCACTTGTTCACCTGCTTAGGAATTCTAACAGGCTTCATTTCAAGTGAACATTGTAACATTGTTACACAGAAGTGCAAAGCTACTATTCTTTTGCTGAGTGAAGAATGAATTGCATTTCTCTTGACACCGCTTCTTAATGCATTTGTTTTCATCAAAACATATAACTAAGATGAAGAGGCAGTTCAGATTCAGCAGTCATTTGACTGATGTTGAAATAGTGATAAGTACTCCATTTAATAAAATAACAGTGCTTTGCAGTTGTACATTGCTTTTCCTCTGAGGATCTCAAGGCACTTTGAAACATTAATTAATTAAGATGGCAATACCCCTGCTAGTTACATAGGTATTATTAGCTCAGTTTTACAGATGGTTAGCAGAGGCACAGAAAGGTTAAGTGACTTGACCAAGGTCACAGAGTAAGGCCCTGATCCCTTAAGGAAATCTCTGAGGGTGAATCCATGTGCCTGTATAGAGCTATGTTGACTTCACTGGGGTTCTGCACAGATGCACGGGCTTGCTTGCAGGGAGCCCCTTGATAAATCAGGGCCTAAAATTAGTGGCAAAGCAAGAAATAGGACCCAGGAATCCTGACTCTGTTTTTTAAATTTGTTTCCAAATGTCAAGCTCCAAGATAATTCATACTAAGTGTGGTGACAGAGCTGAAGGGTTTGATTTGTTGGAACCATAGAACCCAAGAGACCTGTAAGCATTTGCTTCATATCCACTGACATCTCCTGTCCAGTCAGCTCAGCTAGTCATATTTTTGCAGTTATTTTGCACCATATATATTAATGGCAACTTGGACAGTTACAAAGGGCAGTAAGTGTGTTCTGTGAGAGAGTTTTAAAATGGAAAGAATCCAGAAATGATGTTATGGGAGGAAATCATATCTCTCCCAAGGAAAGTTAGCGCTCAATCCTGCAGGCGGCAGAACATCCTCAGCTCCTTCTGAGTTAGCTGGGAGTTTAGAGTGCACAGCACCTTTTAGGAGGTGCTCGGCACCTTGCAGGATCAGGCCATTGAGCTATAACCTTAAGCATGAGCATTAATGAAATGTTGTCTTTCTACCAGATGGAAGTAAGTGACAACTACTCTGGCTGTCAAGCACAGAAAACTGTGTCCGTCGTACATCCCCAGTCTGCGGCTTGAGCAATCCTCTTAAAATTCAATTATGCAATAGAAATCCCAGTGCAGTAGGTTGAGCGAGTTAGCTCATTTACATTGGTCAAAAAGCTGACCTTTGGGGGAACTTTTCACAGCCATTTTTGATAGAATGTGTTCTATCCCTCGGATCAGCTGCCACCTTGCAAGTAATCCACTTAAGAAGATGTTTTCCAGCTTTTAAATAGCCACAAGCTATGGCTCAGCTTGCATAGAAATTACATGTATACTTAAATTCTTTACAACTGATGAGTTAAGAGCAGGTACTCAAAAATAATGCTGATCAGCCTTTGGCTAAAAGGTGTAACCATTACCAGCCTTTCTCTGTCAGTGGAACATCCTCTGTTTATTAGACTATAACACATATAATGTAGTGTGGCTGTGCTAGAACAGAATAATAATAATAATTATATATTATATATCCATCCATCCATCCATGTATCCTGGAATCTTGAAGGATCCCATAGGGCTTACAAACTTAATGAAAATATATCTATAGTTATATCCTGTAGTATTATAATTTCATCTAAAACAAAAATGTAGCCTCCTTTGGGGTGGAACGCAGCAGCATAAAAGGGGAGCAATAGCACAAAGCTTTAGTGAATTTGAAATGGAATTGGACTGAAGAAGACAGAATACACTTACCAAAGTGTCTGATCAAGGAGTCTGACCAGATCACTATGGCCTTGTATCTTGAATCTGACAGTGGTGAAGGCCAGATGCTTTAAGAACACCTGGAAATATGACTTCTTGACTGTTTTTATGGCACAGGCACCTTTGCTTAAACATTGACCTAATTTTCCCCCGTTTCACTCATTTTTGAAAATGTCACCCTCTCTATGGCTCAAAAATGGATCAGTTTTCACATAAAATTGAGTTTAATGGCATGAATGCTCACAGACATGGGATTAAAATTTTTTTAGAGAATATTCACAGAGAGGAAAACTTTGAATTTGTGAACATGAACATGTGCACTGGAACCTGCTTTTGAGAGCTATGTCCAGGGAATAGAAATGTGACTTGTATGTTTAATCAAACTGACTGACGTTGACTAACAAATGCTCATAACAATCAACTCATGAACAACCTACAGACACAGATTTATTTTTCACAGAAAGAATTTAGTGAGTAACTTTGAAAAATGAATAAATAGGAGAAAACATCAAACTGATGTGCGGACAGTTCATAATGGGCTTAAATTCACATAATAAATTATTTGCTTAGCTCTAATGGCCAAAATAAACCTGCCCTGAAATTACTGGCACAACGTGGGTGAGCTAGTCTGATAGGGAAAACAACCCTGGCTAACCTGAGCAAGAGTACTGTACTGACAAATCCAGGAATACATCAACAAGTTAACACACTTAGAAAGCATGTTTGTTTGAGTTTGTTCCCTTCCCCTGAGGCAAAATGGAAGTAAGAAGGTCAAAACATTACTCCTTGCACTGGGGACATTCAGTACACTTCTGGGAGTTTTCCCAGAGGTTGCAATTGCTCATGATAGTGAAAATCCTTGGAATTCCCCTAATGACATTGTGCACACACACAAGGCAATCTGAGGTCATGGCAGAACTGCATGTGAGGCTCCCCATAGCTCCTTTCCTGCACTGTATCCATAACCCACTCCAAAGCCCATTTGTTCCTTGGCTTGGCAGTAGCAAGGGCCACCCACATAAGAGCTGTCTGTTGGGTGGTGGGTGACCTGCTGCTGCTAATATTTGGGCAAGCTGGTCCTACCCTCCTCCCTGGACCTTACTGCACTATCTTCTGGAAGACTGGGGTCTGTCCTGGAAGAGGGAAGACTTGGTCCTTGTCCACCTGCGCAGAGGATTCTGTGGGTGAAGGACACCTGTCGGTGAAGGACACCACCTCAGCAGAGCTGTGGTAGGCTAGCATCAGTGAGACCCCCCTCCCCATCCCATCACCCTCCACATGCACAGAGCCCTGTGCTGGGATGACGTTGGTGGGAGGCCCCCTCCCTCTCCCCCCGCCTTGGGAAAGCAAGTTTCAGAGTTAAGATGCAGGGTGAGTCACGCTTCTCAAAGCTGTTTTTCAGGATGCCGAGATAGGCAGACCTTGGTAACGCTTATGTCACATTTTCGAGCTTTTCTTCACAGCCAGGGGAGACTAGAAATGTAAGGTTTTTTTTTAAATGAAAGCTGAGATTCTGATCTCATCAAGTGACTCCAGCCAGGGCCCTAGACGTAGGCTTACAATGCCTGTGCCTTAATCTGATCCTGAACTCACATGTGAACACCTCATTCAAAGCTGCCCACAATCAATGTTTAAATCCTCCATCTGGAGGCTAACTCCTCACAGAAGAGGGGATGAAAAGGATAGCCCAGGAATCACCTAGAGTACATCTGCCTGCAAACCGCCCAGCCTGAGTTGATGGACTTGGGCTTGCGCTAGGGCTTTAAATATAGCTGTGTAGATAGTACTTCAAAGAGAGCTCTAAAGCCCACCCCTTCCGTCAGCTTCATAGCCCCAGCTGCAGCTTCAAAGTGCTGTCTATGCAGTTATTTTTAGAGCACTAGCACAAGTCACACAGGCCTGAATCTGTTGACCCGGACTGGGAGATTTGCTGCTGTGGGCTATGTAGATGTACCCTGAGTGCCTTATTCTTCCCCTTGCATTTTATATTTTTTTAAAAAGCTGTGGAGGAGGGGGTTTGGAAAGGATTAAGATCCCCAGAAAATGATTCCACAGTCAAGCCATCTAGGTTAATATACACCATGCCATCCGGCCATGGGGAAAATATTTTAGAAGCAGGTCACAAGCATAGCTAGAAACACTCATTGAAGGGATTAGCCAGGGTTGTTATAGTACCATGGAGGGGTGTGGGGGGGGAAGACTTACAAACGGGCTGAACAACCAGTGAGTCCAATGGGAGCTGCTGGATGCCCTGCACTTCTGGAAAATCAGGCCAGTTTTTTAGGTGTCTAAATGTGGACTTAGACACCGATTTTTGAATATGTTGGCCTTCGTACATGTAAAGTGCTTTGTTATCATTAGATGGGCAGGTAGCATTGTGGTGCTGTCTAGTGGTTAAAGCTGAGGACTGGCGGCCAGGACGCTTGGGTTCCTGACGAGCTTTGCAAATGACTTCCTGTGTGTCCTTGGGCAAGTTCCATAGTGTCTCTCTGTAACAGTGTATTGCGTCAAGTGGATATGTGCTTATCAAGCTCACAGAGTGCGCGGGAATTGATTTGATTTCTTTTGAGAGGCTTGGATACAGAGGCACTGAATAAGTGTGAAGAGTTTTTTCATTATTATTATTAACTGCACAATCGAAAGCAATGGTCCAAGACTCCCGAATCATTTATATTAATGAAAGAGAAGACAAGTTTTAAGTAGTGGCAGCCTCCGCAATGACCGTAATTCACCACTCTCAAGGGTTCAGCAAGTTTTAATTGGTGGGATTTTAGTTTCCTCACAGGCAACCCCCAAATCATCTCATTAATTTCAATGGACGTTTATGTTGTCAGGAGATATTTGGCTTGAACTCTCAAGGAGCTTCTAATTTGTATAATGCTGAGGTGCCTGATTGTATAGCTCATAGTTCGCATCCACTGGGGTGAGTGATAAGTGCTGTGCTGTGACAGGGCCTGGGGAGAGAGACGAAGTACAAAGGTTTAGAATTAAGTTGTACTTTTTCTTTTTCTTTTCCATAGCAAAGGACAATGGGCTTGGTCCAACCAGGCCCAAGCCTGCGGTTAGCACAGACTGAGGAGATTGTGAGAGAAATCAGAGCAAAGTGCTGACATAAGGGCACTCCCTTGACTTCCTAACACCTGACACTTCGAATGTGCATCTTTAAAGCTCCCAAAGTGCTTTATATACAGTGTTTTCCAGATAGGAACAGGCTGATTGAAGCACATCTCAGATGCCCTGCTAAAATGCCCAAGATTCAGGTTTTCTCCTTCCTGAACCACGCACATACGTGCCACAGTTTTCTCTGCCATGCTAGCTGTGGTGTGTGTGTGTGTACAGGGAGAATTCAGCCCTATGTGCAGCTGGAGGAGGAATGAGTTCTGAACTGGTGTATGTGAATGAAGCTGAGAAGAGAACAGGGGATAGAACTAAAAAGGGTGGGGGAGGAGGGTGCTTGTGGTGTGCTACAATAATGGGAGATTCAGCTTGATTCTCCAGGGGATCTTAGCATCATAGAACTTTGCCAATATGATCACCGGAGCGTGAGCCATGAACCTCCTGTTAGCATTTCAGTTCTTCCATTACGATGTGGTGCCCAATGCAGCTTTGAAGAAACTGGTTCTGTACCAGAATCCCATCACCCACCACTGAAACACAGCTACCAGTGGGGTAGAATGCAGCAGGTACTACACATGGGAATGCTTCCCCACAGGAAATGAAGAATACTGTCTCCATTTGGTATTGCAGGGGAAATACAGGCAGAATGGAATTTGGCCAGGTAACCACTGTTCACTTTCCTATGCTTGAGATATTTAATCACCACAAGTAGCTAGAACTTCAGGTTTACACCACAGCTGCACCATGATCCCCCAACACCATCCTAGAGCATTTGACACTGCTGAAGAGAAAGAAATCTCTCCCTCTACTGGATCACCACCACCATTTCCTGCAGCATCCTGGCTTTTTCTTATGGAGGTGTAATGGCAGCATGTGTAGTCATACCTGTGCAAGCTTTGATCGAGCCAGAGTGCCAGTCAACCTGGGACCACGGTTTCATACTTGAGCGGCTACCCTATGCTGCTGCCGCTTCACTGCTGTTTTTAGCAAGCTAGTTCAGGTATGCATCCACATACTGCATTCACCTTTCTGTTTGCAGTGCAGATATACCCTTTGTCTCCCACCTCAGTACTGACCTGGCTTAACCCTGCTTAGCTTGAGAGATCTGACAGAGTCAGGGAGGTTACAAAATTAGTAAAAGATTACTTGCCAACTTTAATTTTTCATAGACTAGTGATTCATAGTGTTCTGTGGCACAAATGCCCTGTTTGGTTCATATGTAAACTGATTTTGGCAGGGAGATAAATCTTGCAGTTGTCGTTGTCAAATTATTGCTAAAAATAAATAGAAGCTATCTTTGCACTCCAAGAATTAAGCTAGTATTATGCTGTGGAATTAATCACAGCTGAATGTCTAAACTGATGCTAACGAGTGCTCGATGAATCTACAGAACCCTTTCAGTTCTTCAGCGGTCTCTGATGGCATTTATTTTAGCATCACAGTAATAATGCTATTATTAGGGCCAAAAATCCAGTGTCTGGGAACATTATAAATATCTAGTAGCAAAACACTATCGTCAACAGTTTTGAATGTGTCATGTCATTTTGGGTGCCTCAATATAAGACACATTTATTAACTGACATTGTCTCTGTTGGGCACTCAAAATCAGTAGATGCATCTGAAAGCTTTGGCCTTGAGAGGTTTACCTATAAGATATAGAAAGAGAGTTTGTTTGGATTCCCCTTTTCTAATCACTAGACTCGTAGATTCTGCTTTGGCACTAAATTGCTGTGGGACTTTGTCCAAGTTACTTACGTCAACATTTTCAGATATGGCCTCTGATTTTGGGTATTTCATTTTTTGGCTGACCAATTTAAGTCACTTTGGGACTGGTATTTTCAGAGGTATTGGGTTACCTGCATCCCCTGTTCACTTCAGGTGCCCAGCACTTCTGAAAACCCATGCCCTAAGTCTCAAGCTGGCCGTCCAGAATCAGAAACCATTTCTGAAAATTTGGCCTTAACTCCTCTGTGCCTTAGTTTTCCCAGCTGTAAATTAGGGATAGTACTTACCTATCTTCCAGGGGTCATGAGACTTAATGTTTGCAAAGGGCATTGAGATCCTCAGATGAAAGGTGGTAAAGTTAAAGTGCCATAATTAATTAAATAATTGGACCAGAGACAGAGTGAGAATGACTCTATAGCTCAGTGGTAGGGCATTCACCTGAGAGGTAGGAGATCCCTGTTCAAAACTCTTCTCTTCATCATACAGAGGGGTTGGGGAATTAAACCAGAGTCTTTCACATCACAGGGAATATCCTAATCACTGGGCTAAAGGTTATAAGTGAGGGCCACCACCACCTCCAAATGTTCTGTGTGGAGTTAGGCAGGTGTCTAAACCACACCTGCAAGAAACAGCTTAGATGCCTAAGCCACCTGACACCAGGAGAAGGGTTCACTGTTGTGGATCACAAGTGGAGATTGGCATCTAATTCAGTGAGACTGTCTGGATTTCAGATACATTCTTCTTGGCAGTTCCACATGTAGCATATGGGCTTTTGTGGATCCCATTCTCAGGTGCCTCTCTCTCCCCGTGTGTTTTGTAGGGAGCTTAGGCATCTAACTCAAGCTTTATGGATTCCAGTGATTTTTTTCAAGGCGCCTGAAAGTTAGGCATTGCAATACGTAAGTGCCTTTGTGGATCTAAGCCACAAGGAATAAAGATCTATTCGACCATCATTCTTCTGTAGCTTCTTCGGTAGCTTTGTAAATGTAGCTTTTTGTGGAATATTTTTTTCAGTGTTATTGCCAATCTGGAAATTTATATTCTTGAACGTGATTTTTAGATTCAATATCTACCTTGTGCTCAGTGCATATAGGCTAAGGTGGAGTTGCCTGATTGCTGTTTGCCAGAAGATTTTTGAAATGCACATTGTTGCATATAATGTTATAATTTGTACTTTTTTTTTTTTTTTTAGTCTAGAGACTGAACGGAGCAGGAAATCTGTTTTTAGAGCTGCTTCTAAGCAGACAAGGTTGTCTAAAAGCTCAGTAGACTGCTGTGTTCATATACAAGTTAACTATTTACCAGGAAAAACCAAGTAGATGCTTCATTTTTTATTCAGTGTCCAAAAGCCATTCCATTCAAGCCCGTTTTCAATCAATAATCACAATCTCAGAAGAATTCCTTGGGGCCTGAAATTTCTTTCTTTCTTTCTTTCTTTCTTTCTTTCTTTCTTTCTTTCTTTCTTTCTTTCTTTCTTTCTTTCTTTCTTTCTTCAAAAACTGTTCAGCTATTATTTAGTCAGACAAGCATAAAAAATCTTCTCTTGAGCTGAAATAAAAGTGTTCATTTTTGTGTGTGCTCACATAATTCAAAAGACGCTAATTTTTAAAACCTCAAACTTGGCTTGTGGCCACGCTCCGCTGGCAGATATACTTGCTATTTTTGCTACATGGGAGCTTAGTTCTGGAAGCTGCTGCCAGAAGACTTCACTCTATTATGCTCCCCTCAGCGCCAGTGCAACTTGGACAACATAACTACAATCCTCCCTATACCACTCGGTCAGTGCTTCAGTGTGCTTGTACCGGGACCTGGAGGGACCTGTTTGAGGGGGTAGTTAACCTCTTTGCCCATTCAATCCTTGACATCTCTGATGAGTCTCCTAATAATGGTGCCAGTTGTGGTGAATCAGGTTTAGGAATCGGTGACTGCTGAGTGAACTGGACTGACTTCACACAGCCCCCAGGCAGCCATCAGGTGGGTGGTAACTTCCAGACACCACCATTCTGGTCAGATTGGACCAGCTCTCTTGAGGTAAAAGGCACCCTGTACCATTATCCTCCCCCTCAGAACTACAGTGTCCCCAGTTGCATGGGTTATTAGAGTACAGCAACCAAATACATGCATTTGGCTATGAACTTAAATCCTGGAAGGAGCTGGTGGGAAGGTTGAGAGGACTGTTGCAGCTTAAGGTGAATGGATGAGAATTCAGGAGTGTTTTGTGAGCTGGGAGGGGCTTGTCTTTCACTGAAGGGGTTAGATGGGATGGCAGGTAGCGATGGCAGCTAGGAATGAGGTGTCAGGATTGTCAATGCTGACCAGAAATTTTCTGCAGACAGTTTCCCTCCGAGAGACAAGCGTGCCCAGATCTCTCAAGTGCTCCTTGTTTCCCTACACAACACTTTAGGTAATGAATACAAATACCCAGTTTGAAATTGCAAGTGTAGCGGTGGGACTTAGGTAGACAGAAGGCAGTTACTTACATCAGAATTTGGTCAAGACATTAGGGATAAGAGCTTTCGCTCTTCCAAAAAGTGCCATGGGATCTTCAAATGTTACAAGTAATGAGGACCTTGTTTTTTATTAGACTGAGTTGAAATTTTTTGTTCAAAACCATTTTTGATGGAAAACGGTCTTTTACAGAAATGAAACTTTTTGCAGAAAATTTGTTTTCCCCCCCAAACTCTGTTTTTTGAGAGTGAAATCCCCCTGAAATCTAAAAAAATGGTGATTTCCACACCCTCTGCCCTTTGTCTCTCCCTTTTTTCCTTTCCCCCTTTTCCCAATTTGTCACTACAGTGGGGGAACCCAAATGAAAATTTTCCATTTCTATGTGAATCATAGATAGCATTTCTGTGTGAATCAGCTCTAGTTTTCATTAAATTATGTTAGTGTAGTGTTTTGAAAATATACAATGTGCATTATTCAGTATTTTTTATTGGCCTCATCCAAAAGGTGGCAACTCTTATAACATTTTGGAGATTGGATCACTGCTGATTCAGGGCCACATACTGAATTGCCAATACCCTACTTTCCAGAACTATGAGTTTTTTTTCTTTTTAGGTTACACATCCATGTACTAACCAGGCCTCTCTGTGCTTAGCTTGTAAAATGATCACAGTCTGAGGTGGCCTGGTTGTAGGCAGTCTCTTTGAGAAGGATATACTACCTAGATGAGAGAATATCTAGGCAAGGACAGAATAATAGCCAACAAGTGACTACGATTTTAGATCCAGCTTTGTTTGAAGAGTCGGGAATATTTTTTTCTTGATACTTTTGAATTGTAAAGACTCCAGACCAAATAGAGTATGCAAACACAGGCATGTCTACTTTAAATATCAGTCACAATATGTGTGAAATTATAAATTAGGAAGGGTGATATTTTAATATTTCAAAACATACTAAACTCTTAGTAAATTTTATTAAGTAGACTTAGTACTTGTGGTGTAGCCATAACTTTCTCTGAAAGTGGTTAAAAAAAAAAAGGCAACTGCAAATTAAACATTTCAAGGTTTTTGATACAGTTCTGTTAAGATAATTAATAAAACATTTGCAAACATTGATGTGTAATGTCCAGATTCCCAGACATTTGTTGCATAAATTTACGTTAGTTGTGTGCCCGGGTTCTTTTTCTTTTTTGCTGTGGGTGTCTAGCCCACTGCAATCCTCAAACATATCTTTGTTGTGTTAGCATAATCAGTGACTGAGACCTTTCACAATTTTCATCAGCGGGGAATATATTTTAGTTCAGACGTAAGGATTCAGATACCATATCAAAAGATGGATTTGAAGACTGAAAATAGACTACAGGTTTATTTAGTCTATTCCGTGCCACTCCACGCTCAATATGGGAGGTTATGAAGTATCACCAGAATGTGCATAACACTCAGCTGTAGATCTTTTCCCCACTGAACCTGTATTTACTGGTTCCCTTGCATTTTTAGCGCTTGGCAGAGATGGAAATGAACTGGCTGCAGTTCAGTGAAGAGCAGTGTAAATGATGATTGGTCAGGGAAGAATAGGATGGGAGCTTTGCCTGCCTCATCTTGTATGGCAGCTTGTCCTTTTATACCAGGATATAATCGACAGGGCTAGTCTCTCTCTGGAGGGGAAAAAAATCAAACAATTTGAAGATGGCTGCATGGCCATACCTGGGGCTAACCTATAGGGAAACACACACATGTCTAAGTCCACGTGAGTCCTTGGTTTTCCTAAAAAATTTTTTAGAACAAAAAATGTTTGCAGACAATGAATGAAAGAGAGTCAAAGCAGAGCCATGGATGTTAAGAAAAACATTGTGACTTTTTTGTAATATTTGCCTATTTCTACTGACATAAAAATGGCAAAAGAAGATCCCAATGACAGATCCTGGATGTTGTTGTAATAGAAGTAATAAATAACACTAAAGATAATAATAATGAAGAACTTGGAGGTCAGTAATTAGAGCGGGATGGGGGAGGGATAGGAACAAGCAAACAAGGAGATGTAAGAGATTTTTGTCCTGGGAGTTTTCTGCTCTGCACTAAATATCACGTGGCCAGACCAACTCTGAATTTATTTACAGTTAGGATTGTTAAACTTGGCAGTGTGGGCTGTATGTTCAACAAGACAGATTTATGAACTTAAACTCAGGCAGGAGGTTAGACCTTGTATGCTGTTAGCACTAAGGGAGGCCAGTAATCTTGGGATGAATCCCGCCACACCTGCTCAGCTGTGATA